>NW_027361818.1:4680000-5280000 GCF_039654945.1 Dendrobates tinctorius | reverse complement strand
GTCAAAAGATCACAGCGTGCTAGGCCGCAAAATGTCTGCCAAAGTAGGAAGAGTGCAGTGTGGCACTTTTTTGAACAAAATCCTCATGATCAGGCCAAGGTTATCTGTAAGAAGTGCGCAAAGACCTTTAGCCGAGGGAAAAATCTGAAAAATTTGAATACCAGTTGCATGCATAGACATTTAACCAGCATGCACTTGCAAGCGTGGACACAACACCAAACCTCAAGTGCCACATGTGCAACTGATCACAACGAAGGTAGTCAGCAATGCTACATTGTTTCCCCCACTGTAAGCCCACCGGTTAGCACAGCAGCAAATGTTGAGGTGTCGTTGCAAGACCACAGCAGTCAGGGAATCCCACTGTTATATCAACGAAAGACTGATTCTAGGCCATCAGAAAGAACACCAACTCCATCACCATCATCAACCTCTCTCAGTCCGCCCTGTCCACCGCTACTTCCACCATATGCAGCTCTCAAGTCCAGCTCACCCTCCAAGACACTATGAGTAGGTCAAGAAAGTACTCAGTCTCTCATCCGCGTACACTGGGTTTGAACGCCCACATTGCCAAACTAATCTCATTTGCGATGATGCCCTTTCGGTTGGTGGAAAGCACAGCTTTCCGCGAACTCATGGCCTATGCAGTACCACGCTATGACCTACCCAGTCGCCACTTCTCTCTCAAAGCCATCCCAGCCTCCACCATCATGTGAAAGACCGCATTGTCCATGCACTCAAGCAGTCAGTGAGCGGAAAGGTGCACCTCACAACTGATGCATGGTCCAGTCGGCATGGCCAGGGCCATTACGTGTCCATCACTGCGCACTGGGTTAATGTGGTGGATGCAGGGTCCACAGGGGACAGCGGTGGTGGGACAGTGCTGCCTAGCCCACAGTATAGGAAACAGTTGGCTGTAGGCGTTCGACCCTCCTCCTCCTCCACCTCCTCCAGAAGCGAAAGCTCGTCCACAGAGCGCAGTCGTACGAGCACTCCATCTGCAGCTGCCACTGTTGCACACGATGTGTCCCCCTATCGAGCAGCTAGTGGAAAGCATCAGCAGGCTGTGTTGCAGATGATGTGTTTGGGCGACAGACACACCGCCGAGGTGCTGGCCGAGTACTTGAAGCGACAAACTGAGTCATGGCTGGGCAGTGTACATCTTGAGGCAGGCAAGGTAGTTAGTGATAACGGCCGTAATTTTGTGGCAGCCATAGCCCTTTCAAAACTCAGCCACATACCTTGCTTGGCTCACACCTTGAACCTGGTGGTGAAGTGCTTCCTCAAAAATTATCCGGAGTTAACAGCCCTGCTCCAGAAGGTGCGAAGACTGTGCGCGCACATCCGCCGGTCGCCTGTACACTCCGTTCGCATGCAGAAGCTGCAGCGATTGCTCCACCTTCCCAACCACCGCCTCATTATCGACATTGCAACAAGGTGGAACTCCACCCTGCACATGGTGGAGCGGCTGTGCGAGCAGAGGCAGGCCATAATGCATTTGTGGGAGGATACACGGCCAGGCACTTTGAGAGCAGACATGGAGTTGACAGGTGTGCAGTGGTCGAAGCTGAAAGACCTTTGTAAAGTCCTTCAGTGTTTTGAGGAATGCACACGGCTGGTAAGAGCAGACGACGCCATCCTAAGCATGAGCATCCCACTTATGCGTCTGCTCATGCAAACTTTGACGCACCTTAAGGAGCAGGCGTCTGCAGCCAATGTTGATGAGGAGGAAGAGGAAGAGGGAATCCTTGATGACATTCAGCCATTGTCTGCTCAGGGACCTCTCCTGGACGAGGTGGAGGAAGAAGAGGAGGAGGAGGAGGAGGATGATGGGAATGATTACTTAGGGGAGGAGGATGCATCTCGTGGGGCAAGTGAAAATGTTGGCGTGGCAAGGTCTGGTACAGGGTTTGTGCGTGACTGGAGGGATGTGGATTTGCAAGAAAGTGCTCCTCCACCCAGCACTCGCAGTGCATCATTGACACCGACAACATTGGCCCACATGTCAGATTATGCCTTGCGGATCCTAAAAAGGGACCCCCGCATTGCCAAAATGATAAACGATGACGACTACTGGTTGGCCAGCATCCTGGATCCACGCTATAAAGGCAAATTACAAAACATCATGCCACAGGAGAACCTTGACCTAATATTGGCTAATAAACAAGCAACTCTGGTAAATCGGTTGCTTGAGGCATTCCCAGCACACAGCAGCGGTGATGGTTCTCACACGAGCCGTACGGGCCGGGGGCAGCTTGGCAGAGGTGTTCGTGGTGCACACAGCAGAAGTGGCGTTGGAGACAGGGGTTTCATGACAATGTTGTGGACTGATTTTTCAAATACCGCTCACACAACTGGTAATACTGCATCGATGGAAAGTGACAGGAGACAGCAGTTGTCAACTATGGTAACAAACTACTTTTCCTCCCATATCGATGTTCTCCCACACAGGTCATTCCCCTTTGACTATTGGGCCGCTAAACTGGACACCTGGCCTGAATTGGCCCAATATGCCTTACAGGAGCTCGCTTGCCCAGCTGCAAGTGTGCTATCGGAAAGAGTCTTCAGTGCAGCTGGATCAATCCTGACAGAAAAAAGGACCCGTCTGTCAACCCAAAATGTGGATGATCTAACCTTCATTAAAATGAACCACGCATGGGTTTCCAAGGATTTTGTCCCACCTTCCCCTGATGACACATAGGGTGACAGAAAAATGGCTTGCTTTGGTCCACCTCTTCCTGGTACTTCACCTATTTCGCCTTTTGCATCAGCTGAATGTCCAACATCAACATATGCCACTTTCTAAAACTCCCTAACTGTGCTGCCTCCCACCCCATGGCCGGGGTCACCACCTACCGCATGACACCGTGCGAGTGCCGTTGCCCTGGACAGGTGGGTAGGCCGACTCTTGGGCGCGGGCACTGGCACAGGGTCCCTCATAGTGCAATCAAGTGTCTCTGACGGTGGTGGTGCACACCCGCCGTCAGACACACCGCTGTACTATGAGGGGCCCAGTGCCAGTACCGACGCCCACGAGTGGGCCCCCCTTGCTTGGGCAGGGCCCCAGCATTTGCAATCTTTACCTCTCCCTGCTCCTCCGCTGTGTAATCTGGGCCGTCAAATCCATACTGTGCCTGACACCGTCTGAGCCTGCCTCCTGAGATATATATTTTGAATGTATACGCTATCCATACATGTTATAAAGGGATACGGTACCCTTTCTAACCTTTGTGCAATCACGTGCAATCCATACTGGGCCTAACACCGTCTGAGCCTGCCTCCTGAGACATATATTTTGAATGTGTACCCTATCCATACATGTTATCCAGGGATATGGTACCCTTTCTAACCTTTGTGCAATCACGTGCAATCCATACTGGGCCTAACACCGTCTGAGCCTGCCTCATGCTGTATAGACATATATTTTGAATGTGTACGCTATCCATACATGTTATCCAGGGATACGGTACCCTTTCTAACCTTTGTGCAATCACGTGCAATCCATACTGGGCCTAACACCGTCTGAGCCTGCCTCATGCTGTATAGACATATATTTTGAATGTGTACGCTATCCATACATGTTATCCAGGGATACGGTACCCTTTCTAACCTTTGTGCAATCACGTGCAATCCATACTGGGCCTAACACCATCTGAGCCTGCCTCATGCTGTATAGACATATATTTTGAATGTGTACGCTATCCATACATGTTATCCGGGGATACGGTACCCTTTCTAACCTTTGTGCAATCAAGTGCAATCCATACTGGGCCTAACACCGTCTCAGCCTGCCTCATGCTGTATAGACATATATTTTGAATGTGTACGCTATCCATACATGTTATCCAGGGATACGGTACCCTTTCTAACCTTTGTGCAATCACGTGCAATCCATACTGGGCCTAACACCGTCTGAGCCTGCCTCATGCTGTATAGACATATATTTTGAATGTGTACGCTATCCATACATGTTATCCGGGGATACGGTACCCTTTCTAACATTTGTGCAATCACGTGCAATCCATACTGGGTCTAACACCGTCTGAGCCTGCCTCATGCTGTATAGACATATATTTTGAATGTGTACGCTATCCATACATGTTATCCAGGGATACGGTACCCTTTCTAACCTTTGTGCAATCACGTGCAATCCATACTGGACCTAACACCGTCTGAGCCTGCCTCATGCTGTATAGACATATATTTTGAATGTGTACGCTATCCATACATGTTATCCGGGGATACGGTACCCTTTCTAACCTTTGTGCAATGACGTGCAATCCATACTGGGCCTAACACTGTCTGAGCCTGCCTCATGCTGTATAGACATATATTTTGAATGTGTACGCTATCCATACATGTTATCCAGGGATACGGTACCCTTTCTAACCTTTGTGCAATCACGTGCAATCCATACTGGACCTAACACCGTCTGAGCCTGCCTCATGCTGTATAGACATATATTTTGAATGTGTACGCAATCCATACATGTTATCTGGGGATACGGTACCCTTTCTAACCTTTGTGCAATCACGTGCAATCCATACTGGGCCTAACACCGTCTGAGCCTGCCTCATGAGACATATATTTTGAATGTGTACGCTATCCATACATGTTATCCAGGGATACGGTACCCTTTCTAACCTTTGTGCAATCACGTGCAATCCATACTGGGCCTAACACCGTCTGAGCCTGCCTCATGCTGTATAGACATATATTTTGAATGTGTACGCTATCCATACATGTTATCCAGGGATACGGTACCCTTTCTAACCTTTGTGCAATCACGTGCAATCCATACTGGGCCTAACCCCGTCTGAGCCTGCCTCATGCTGTATAGACATATATTTTGAATGTGTACGCTATCCATACATGTTATCCGGGGATACGGTACCCTTTCTAACCTTTGTGCTATCACGTGCAATCCATACTGGGCCTAACACCGTCTGAGCCTGCCTCCTGAGACATATATTTTGAATGTGTACGCTATCCATACATGTTATCCAGGGATACGGTACCCTTTCTAACCTTTGTGCAATCACGTGCAATCCATACTGGGCCTAACACCGTCTGAGCCTGCCTCATGCTGTATAGACATATATTTTGAATGTGTACGCTATCCATACATGTTATCCGGGGATACGGTACCCTTTCTAACCTTTGTGCAATCACGTGCAATCCATACTGGGCCTAACACCGTCTGAGCCTGCCTCCTGAGACATATATTTTGAATGTGTACGCTATCCATACATGTTATCCAGGGATACGGTACCCTTTCTAACCTTTGTGCAATCACGTGCAATCCATACTGGGCCTAACACCGTCTGAGCCTGCCTCATGCTGTATAGACATATATTTTGAATGTGTACGCTATCCATACATGTTATCCAGGGATACGGTACCCTTTCTAACCTTTGTGCAATCACGTGCAATCCATACTGGGCCTAACACCGTCTGAGCCTGCCTCATGCTGTATAGACATATATTTTGAATGTGTACGCTATCCATACATGTTATCCGGGGATACGGTACCCTTTCTAACCTTTGTGCAATCACGTGCAATCCATACTGGGCCTAACACCGTCTGAGCCTGCCTCCTGAGACATATATTTTGAATGTGTACGCTATGCATACATGTTATCTGGGGATACGGTACCCTTTCTTACCTTTGTGCAATCACATGTAATCCATACTGGGCCTAACACCATCTGAGCCTCCCTCCTGAGACATATATTTTGAATGTGTACGCTATCCATACATGTTATCCGGGGATACGGTACCCTTTCTAACCTTTGTGCAATCACGTGCAATCCATACTGGGCCTAACACCGTCTGAGCCTGCCTCCTGAGACATATATTTTGAATGTGTACGCTATCCATACATGTTATCCAGGGATACGGTACCCTTTCTAACCTTTGTGCAATCACGTGCAATCCATACTGGGCCTAACACCGTCTGAGCCTGCCTCATGCTGTATAGACATATATTTTGAATGTGTACGCTATCCATACATGTTATTCAGGGATACGGTACCCTTTCTAACCTTTGTGCAATCACGTGCAATCCATACTGGGCCTAACACCGTCTGAGCCTGCCTCATGCTGTATAGACATATATTTTGAATGTGTACGCTATCCATACATGTTATCCGGGGATACGGTACCCTTTCTAACCTTTGTGCAATCACGTGCAATCCATACTGAGCCTAACACCGTCTGAGCCTGCCTCCTGAGACATATATTTTGAATGTGTACGCTATCCATACATGTTATCCAGGGATACGGTACCCTTTCTAACCTTTGTGCAATCACGTGCAATCCATACTGGGCCTAACACCGTCTGAGCCTGCCTCATGCTGTATAGACATATATTTTGAATGTGTACGCTATCCATACATGTTATCCAGGGATACGGTACCCTTTCTAACCTTTGTGCAATCACGTGCAATCCATACTGGGCCTAACACCGTCTGAGCCTGCCTCATGCTGTATAGACATATATTTTGAATGTGTACGCTATCCATACATGTTATCCGGGGATATGGTACCCTTTCTAACCTTTGTGCAATCACGTGCAATCCATACTGGGCCTAACACCGTCTGAGCCTGCCTCCTGAGACATATATTTTGAATGTGTACACTATCCATACATGTTATCTGGGGATACGGTACCCTTTCTCACCTTTGTGCAATCACGTGTAATCCATACTGGGCGTGAGAACGGCTGGCGAGCTGTTAAGAAAGCTACAGCACCTGTCCAGACAAGTACAGGGATTCCCTAGCGAGGAGACTTATTTGATTGTTTTCAATGTCGGGACAGCAATTTTTGGGGAGCACTATACTCTGGAGAATGATAGATGGGGCCCACCATACACTGGAACATTCCAAAGGTGGACATCAGACACTGGAGCAGCATTTACAGGGCCCATTATACACTAGAGCATTAGAAATGGGGCCCATTATGTTTGGAGCATTATTTGGGCCCATAAGACAGTGGAGCTTCATCCATGGGGACCAACATATACTGCAGCATTATGTGGAGCTCATCATATACTGTTTCAAACATTATATGGGACCAATGATTCTGTATGGAGAAATAGATGGGCCTCGTCATGAGATGTAAAAAGTGAGGTATTTTTCATTGTACTATACCGCTATTTCTCTGCCGTATCGGAGCATGATGAGTTGTGGTATGTGTTAAAGGGGCGCTCTTTCGCCCAGGGCACATGAAAACCTGGAGCCAGCCCTCCCCCCCCACAGTTTGTAGCCAAATAACCCCCATTTTTCAGTGCGTAACTTGTATTATGAAGTTAATCACGGTTGACAAGCTTAAGAAAGAAGAATTGATGCTTTTGGCATTCAAATGGGCACTGTAGGTGTGTTTCCTGTCCTCCTCTCACTGCCGACTTTTATTCCCCATTGACTTACATTGGGTTTCGTGTTTCGGGTCGACCCCGACTTTTCCCTATAATCGGACGATCTTGCTCGACCCGACTTTTGGAAAAGTCGGGTTTCACGAAACGAAACGCGACCCTATAAAACCAAAAGTCGCTCAACTCTACCAGACACATCATGATAGGCAGTGAGGACCATGTCTAAATCTCTCCTTGTGATCACAATTTGATGGAGACGAGTAACGGTGATGTGATCCACGCTACTGCGATAAAGCAATCCTTTCTTCACAAAGAACTGTTTTTGCTGTCTACACAGACACAGTAATTGAGGGTCTGCATCGCCTCTGCAACATCTACCGGGAGGTTTTCCCGTGATGAGTAATTCCCAAATTTCTGCTAACACGTGACTTTCCGTCTATACTTGTATCAATGTAGTTTCCAGTAGCGGAGAGTCTGGACTGGCTTACTGAGATTGAAATATATACGAAGATTTAAAAGAACCACAACACTGTGTACTATTGTACGCTTTGACTACCTTTCCCTTTTTTACTTGTTAAATTCTGGTGAAATACGCCTGTGAGTGTCTAACTTCGGAAGTATAGACGGAAATTTAAAATTACCCCTAGACTGGATACACCTGGTAGGTGCTGATACAGTACCTTTGTTCCAAATTTTGTTTTACGGTATCATCCATTGTGAGTGAGCGTATGTGGTTTAGACCTTCTATATATATGGTGAATCGGAGATACCAATTTTTACCCTATACTCGATATAGCTTGTATCTTGTTATACAGCACCTTTGTTCGACATTTAGCATTACGGTCAAATTCATATGGAGTAAGCGTCTGAGACTGACTACGGGACTATGTATACAGAGATTTCAATTGTACCCTATAATATATATACTTGCTATCTTGTTATCCAGTACCTTTTTTACAAAAATTTTTTTTATGGTCAAACCCAGACTGAGTGAGCGTCTGAGGGTGACTCCGGAAATATATACCGAGATTTCAATTTTGGCCAACACTGTATACAGCTGTACACTTGTTTTACATTACCCATTTACAGCTTTTCAAATTCTTGTGTAATCCATACTGGGCCTGAGAGTGTTTGTGTCTGCCTGCTGAAATGTATACGAAGATTCAGAATGTTTACACTATACTATATATACCTTGTATCTGGTGATGCTGTACCCTTTTTCACCTTTTTATTTTATTGGGTAATCCATACTGAGCCTGTGAGCATCTGTGTATGATTCATGAAATATATACAGAGATTTACTGTTATCCCTAGACTGTACAGAGCTGTAAGGTTCTGATACAGAACCATATATATGCTGGTATTTTGGGTCAATTTTCTAAAACATGAGGAAGTATGGTGGAAGAGGACGCGGATGTGGGTGTGGGGGGGCCACCTGGTACTGATGGTGGTGGTGGTGCATCTGCTGGTAGTGCCAAAAACACAATAGCAGCTAAGGCAGTAGGTGTTGAGCCTGCATCATGGTGTAGCTCTGGAAGGCCTGTAAGGCTCAATTTTCTGAGAGTAGGTGGACTGTTTTTAAAGCCGGAGCATCAGGAACTGTTTTTGGCTTACATTGCTGAAACAGCCTCCAGCTCTATCGCCTCCTCTTCTGAAGTTTAAAAAAATGCAAGCACTGAGTCGTAAGTGCAGGCTTCTGGTCAGGAGCAACCATTTTCCTTGTGTCCTTCACCCACACCAAAAGTGAAGATTGTGGCAGCACACACTTCAGATTACTCCATGGATCTCTTTTCACATACCATGCCTGGGTTAATTAAAAATGGGGCCCATCATATACTGGAGCATTCAAAATGGGGGACATCTGACACTGGAGCATCATCCATGAGGCCCATCATGTACTGGAGCATTCCAAATGGGGCAGATCAGACACTGAAGCAACATCTATGGGGCACATGATACACTGGAGCATTAGAAATGGGGTCCATTATATATGGAGCACTATTAGGGCACATCATACACTGGAGCATCATCCATGAGGTCCATCATATACTGGAGCATTCCAGATTGGGAACATCACACACTGGAGCAGCATTTACGGGGCCCATTATGCACTGGAGCATTAGAAATGGAGCCCATTATATGTGGAGCATTATTTGGGCCCATAACACACTGGAGCATCATCCATGGGGACCATCATATACGGCAGCATTATGTGGAGCTCATCATATACTGTATGGAACATTATATGTGACTAATTATTTGGTATGGAGAAATATATGGGGCTCATTAGTCTGTATGGCGCACAATGTGGTGGCCATAACACTGTATGGAGTAATATACTGTCCTTTTTTTGAGCTATTGTACAATTTAAAATAGATCAGTCATGTCATGTAAGCAATGAAGTATTTGTCATTGTACTATACCTATATTTCTGTGGCGTATCGGAGCATCATGAGTTGTGGTATGTGTTAAAGGGGCGCACTGACACTCTTTGGCCCAGGGCACACGAAAACCTGGAGCCAGCCCTACCCCCCCACAACTTTAGCCAAATAACCCCCAGTTTTCAATGCATAACTATTATTATGAAATAAATTAAGGTTGACAAGCTTCAGTAATAAGAATTGATGTTTTTGGCATTGAAATGGACACTGTAGGTGTGTTTACTGTCCTCCACTCCCTGCCGACTTTGCTTCCCCATTGACTTGCATTGGGTTTCGTGTTTCAGTCGGCATCCGACTTTTCCCTATTGTCGGCCGATTTCGTTCGACCCGACTTTTGAGAAAATCGGGTTTCATGAAACCCGACTCGACCATAAAAAAGACAAAGTCGCTCATCTCTAGTAGAGGGTCATGTGATACATCAAACTTATTAAGGATTTCACAAGAAAAGCAATGGTGTGCTTGGTTTTAATGTAACTTTATTCACAAAGTTTATTTACAAGTTTCTGTTTGTTTACAGCCATTGACATGTCGCAGAGGTTAACACGTGAGGAGTGGCTAGAAATTGTGTTGATGTCTGGTGAACGCAGTATCCGGGTCATTGCAGCAGATTTCAAAGCAAGATGCCCAACGCAAGAAAACTGTCACCATTCCCATTTTACTTAGGTGTATCCATATAAATGGCCCATCCAAAAATGTTTGCCTCATCACTGAACATAATGTTCTGCATAAACTGAGGGCCCTATTCCAATTTTTGTTTTGCTCATTCTGAAAATTCAGGGCGCCTAGCTGGGTCACCAACCATTCCCATTTTATTTAGGTGCATCCATATAAATGGCCCACCCTGTACTGCACTGTGTATATGTAGGACTTTTAAAATTACATTGGCACACCTCACAGTGACCACGTTTTTGATATAGCATTGTGGTTACAGTAACATCTCATTAACTTACAGTATGGCAATTTTACCACTTTATATCCTCAGGATACATCACAAATGTTGGTGATATATAATCTTACCTTAT
This sequence comes from Dendrobates tinctorius, assembly GCF_039654945.1. Lineage (NCBI taxonomy): Eukaryota > Metazoa > Chordata > Amphibia > Anura > Dendrobatidae > Dendrobates > Dendrobates tinctorius. Next base: position 5,269,167 of record NW_027361818.1, on the reverse strand, counting down.
GACCCTTGCTACATACTTCTTTGTGATGTAACTATATACTGTATATATAACTTCTATCTTTTAGAGTATGATGTGATAGGATCAGGCCCTCTCCCTGCTGGACACTTTGCCATAAATTGCTTTTGTGCCTTGTTCTATATTTTAAATGACCTTAATAAAGCTTTATACATTGTTTTATCTAAACATGGTTCTCTTCTCTTGGCTATTTTGAATGTAAGTCCGCATTGTGTTCTATATCAATTTGAAGTGCCATAGACTAGTTGCATGGACATTTTTTGGATATATTGCAACTTTGAATTTACATTCCCTGAAATTCAGCTGTTTGCAGAGGTGGTGCAGAGTTTAAAATCTAATTTTTTGTTGCTAATACTGTGCTACTACCACACTATCTGAGAAACATGATTTGGAAAAAGTGAGGCCATGGTGGAAGGAGAATTAGGCTTGGCGTTCAAGGTGTATGTGGCGTAGGTGGTAATGTTTGTGAAAGCACTAGTGAAGCAACGTCACGTCCTATGCAAAGACAACTGACAAGTTATGTTACTGGACAGGTTACACCACTACCTTTCTTTGGCAGACGCACAGCGGTACGGTTTGTCGATGATGCCCAGAAAGAGCATGTACTCGAGAGGATGGCAAGTGCAGCTTCAAGTGGTCTCTCCTCCTCTTCCTCCACTTCAACATCACACCCAGTACAGTCCACAGAGGTGGCACCAAAAATCCCCTTGCCCTTCCCCATGTCCAAAACTATCCAACCGTTTAACTGACTGTACGGAACCACAGATGGGTGAGTCTGAAGGGCTGTTCACACATTCTATGCCATGTTCATCAGAAGTGTGCTCAAAAGCTTTGCAGATTCAAGAGGAGGAAATCTGTATCGATGCCCAAAATTGTTTTAGCTTGGATCTGCAGCAGGACGAAGTACGGTCCGAACAGCATTCTGACCCTCGTCATCAGACTTTAACCACTGGGGGTAAGGTGATCCTGATCAGACTCAAATATCTGAGGATCACATGCACTGTACTGTGCTGTCAGGGCAAGAAGAGGAGGAGGGTGACTCCAAGGGCAACAAATGTGATAAAACATGATGATGATGAGGTGTTAGCTCCCAGTTGGCGTTAACCTAGAGGCACACAGCTAAGTAGGTCATCTGAGGAGGAAGACGAGGAGGTTATGGTGCGCCGTCCGTCGCAGACTCGTCGTGATGCAGCCACGGCGAGCAATGCATCCTCAGCCACAACTATGCCTCTGACCAGCAGCGTCCGCGGGCCTGCAGCTCACAGGGGTGGCAAGGCTTGCCTAGCCTGGGATTTTTCGACACTGCAAAGGATGAGCCAACTCACGTAATCTGCCAACTTTCCAAAAAAAAAAATGAGTCAAGGTAAAAAGTGCAATAATTTAACTACTACATTTATGAACCTTCACATGCGCAATCAACATGCTTTTTTGTGTGAATCCCACTGCGCAAATATACAGACCAGCAGACCTTAATGACCATCAGCCGCCCCATCTATCGCATCTGCTGCTTCTTCCTACTTCAACCTCTGTTACTGTGCCAACTATTGAGACGCAGGTCTTCGACCGCAGAACCTTGGGTTCATTACCCGCTCCAGTCACGCTGACTGAGAGGCCGCCTTCAGCTGTAACACAAGCGGACATGCCTGCTGTATTTGACTGATGTAAGAGAACAAGCACACCACAAGTTTCTCAATCCACAGTAAAATCTCCGCCTGCACGTCTCTCATGGTCCAGCAGTTTGTCCGATTCACTGTACTCCACCCTCTCTCAGCACTGCAGCCAGCCTAAGGTTTCACAGTTGTGGTCACGCACGACAAAGCTAAGAGGTTGAACTCCACCATCTCCAATTTGTTGACCACAGAAATGCTGCCTTTTTGCCTGGTAGGTACAGACGGTTACCCAGTCACTATCACTTTTATAAGAAAGCTGTGCCTGCACTACACCAGCATGTCGCAGACAACATCACCAGTTCTTTGACAAAATCTCTGTCTGCCAGGGTGCATTTCACCACAGATACTTGAACGAGTAAGCATGGCCAAGGGTGTTACATCTCGCTGACTGGGCACAGAGTGACTCTGGTGGCTGTGGGGACAGGCGCTGTTCCACAAGTCTTGGAATCCCTAAGGCATGCAGGCAAACCTCTACATTTAACACTTCCTTCACTGCTTCTGCCTCCTCTATCTCCTCTAGGGCCTCCTCCTGCACCCTCAACCTCTGCCTTAATGAGACACATTTTCCAACAATGCAGAGCGAACCCCCACCACCTCCATACTGCACAGTCAGGGCTTACCGCAATCAGGCAGTCTTAAAATTGATATGTCTTGGAGATCGCAGTCATACAGCTGAAGAGTTGTGGACAGCTCTCCAGGATGAGCTTGATCAATGGCTGTCTCTGCTGAACCTGCATCCAGGGAAGGCCGTGTGCTGCTGCCTTGCATGGCTAACGTCCTCAACCTGGTTGTACAGCGTTTTCTCAGCCACTATCCTGATCTGGGTGAGCTACTCCAAAAAGCACTTAAGCTGTGTGCTCATTTCCCCAGTTCACACCCCTCTACTCATCAACTTGCATTGATACAGAGGTCTTTTTCCATGCCAGTTAACAGGTTGATATGCGATGTGCTGACACAGTGGAATTCCACTCGGCACATGTTGCAGCAACTATGGTAGCAGCAATGAGCACTGATGCAGTATATCATGTTGTATAGCCTGGGCCAACACAGTACGGACATTGTGCATATCAAGTTTACAGAGTGGGCACAGATTAAGCACCTCTGCACCCTTCTGCACAGTTTCGAAATGACTACAAAGATGGTTAGTGTTGACGACGTTGTCATTAGCATCACTGTTATATGCTGCAGCAGACTTTGAATAGTCTGCTGGAGGAGATGATGGTCCCAGAAGAAGAGGAGGAAGCAGAGGAGTACGAGCAAGGAATAACATTGTCTCTAAGTTCAAGACTGTTGTCACACAGGAGGGTGCCAAGGGAGGGTGGATTACTGTGATCAAGGGAGTCTGGTGACAATAGAAAAACTGTTATCGAAGGTGTAAGATCCGAGAAACAAATGGAGGAGGAACAGGTGATGGGCGAACAACTGTCAGATGAAGAAGATAATCCTCCCCTCTCTGTTTTTCATAGTTGGCTGGAAGGGATGGAGAAAATGAGCCTCATAATTACACAGCCAACGTGCCAGCATGGGCTTGGACCTCATGGTAGAGCCCGACATATGAGTGCCTTCTTCTGCAACATGATCCCCGTATAGTTATGATTAGGAATAATGCTGACTACTGGATTGTCACTTTGTTAGATCCATGTTATAAAATCAAATTTTTCCAGATGACTTCCCCTGATGAAGCCGCTAGCCGCAGTGGCGATACGGGTGGGGCCTGCCTACCACCCCATTTCTTTAACCCCTTTGGGACTCTTGCTGCTCTGACCTGTATCTGGTGGTTCTAATTTGCTCATTATGCATCCACTGCAACTTTGCAATTTCAGCCATGGTATAACCATTCTTGGGCGTCTTTTGCAGTAGACAATTTCATTCTGTGGTTAGTTCCACATGCTTTAGGGCAGTTAGGATTTATACATTTTCTTACATTTATTATATGCTTGACATCAAGTCTGTCTTTCTGCCTTATCTTTGCCTGCAATGTAAATGGCTGTCTTGTTATATAGAATTGCATGATATGTGCCTGCTTATGGGTGGCTTTGAATAGTCCAATCTACAGAGGCAGCCCTACTCTCTGGAATCCAAGTCCAGAAATCACCTTATTGAGCATGTCCGTGACGTTGCGCTTTGTCATTGGTGCTCAGACGCTTGCTGCTCTGGCGATGTGGCAGATCCGGATTGGCCCTCGGGCGATGCCTCATTCGACTGGGCGTGAGTGTTTGGGGTGGATCCTACAAAAATGTTTGTGCAAAGAAGACAAAATACTAAAATATTAGAAAAATATTTGATTAGAGTATATAATAGATAATCAAATTAAACAGCTGAAATCAATGGAGCACGTTTGAAAAATATTTTAACATAAAATCAAAGTAGGATAGAATGATACATAAATAAATACGTACATAAGCCAAAGATAACAAATAATGTACCAAAAAAATATATAAAAATGGCTATATATAATACATAAAGGCACCACAGAAATTTACCATGAGCAAGATACTCATGGAAAATGTGAAAAACAATAAAAAAAAATATTAAATTTGATAAGCAAAAAATATATATATATACAGTAAATATATATATATATATATATATATATATATATATATATATATATATATTAAGTGCAAGGCAATCAACTACAATAAAGTGACTGAGTGCTTTAAAATCTATATCAGTCATATACACCTATACACCAGAACGAAAAAAATCGAATAAAAAACAAAACTAACTGACATAAAGTGCCAATGTGCTAAAGTATGTCATGCACTATATTGAAATTGGTGTGGAAATTGCTGCAGTGGATAGAATTAAAGTGCTGTTGTGAATAAGGAGGTAATCCAGAAGCATAAGTCGCCCAAATCACTCCAGAAAGTGCTGTAGTGAATAAATATAATGTGCTGCCATGAAAAATAAATGCAGAGTTAATCAGAGGGCATAATTTACCTGAATCAAACGTGCTGCCCAGTCCCTACGTGCGTTTTGGCACTAGCCTTCTCCTGCGGGACGTGTATAATCATGAGCTGGGAATGATTAATATTTATAAGGCCATTATCCAATCAGAGCCTTGCAAAAGATGTCATGTTCACTGGTGTGAAGGCGGAGAATGGAAATGCACCTATGGCCGTCCTATGCCAACCTGTTCCTGGGGCTGTGGGAGAGGGAATTGTTTTCAATGGATGCCATGGATTGGGTCGTTTTTTTGACCCGTTGTATAGATGACATTTTTATTTGGCGTGGCAATTCCGTTGATTTACAAGATTTTATTACATTTTTAAATTCTAACCATCTCAACATTAAACTAACCTGTCATCACGATATACATAGTGTCGCTTTTTTGGATGTTACCATTAGGCGTGACAGTTTTGGCACTTTACAAACAGACAACTCCCTTCTTCACACCTCCTCTGCGCACCCTGGACATATTATTAAGACTATACCAGCAATGCAATTTTTGAGACTTCGACACATGTGCGCTTCTATGGATGGTTTTAAAATTCGGGCTGATGAAATGAAAAAAAGGTTTATAGAGCATGGCTATAGTCATAAACATATTAAAAAAAAGCCTACAATCAGGCCCTAAATATGAAGTGACAAAGTCTTATCTTCTCAACTCAAAAACCTAAAGTAGACGACAAGGTAAGACTTATTACCGAACACTATTCTCAGTGGCAGCTTATGCGGGATATTATTTCCAAACATTGGTCCATATTTGCTAGTGACTAGAGTTGAGCGACTTTTGTTTTTTTAGGGTCAAGTTTCGTTTCGTGAAACCTGACTTTTCCAAACGTCGGGTCGAGCAAGATCGGCCGATTATAGGGAAAAGTCGGGGTCGTCCCGAAACACGAAACCCAATGTAAGTCAATGGGGAATAAAAGTCGGCAGTGAAATAGCGGTATAGTACAATGAAAAATACTTCACTTTTTACATCTCATGACGAGGCCCATCTATTTCTCCATACAGAATCATTGGTCCCATATAATGTTTGAAACAGTATATGATGAGCTCCACATAATGCTACAGTATATGTTGGTCCCCATGGATGAAGCTCCACTGTCTTATGGGCCCAAATAACACTCCAAACATAATGGGCCCCATTTCTAATGCTCTAGTGTATAATGGGCCCTGTAAATGCTGCTCCAGTGTCTGATGTCCACCTTTGGAATGTTCCAGTGTATGGTGGGCCCCATCTATTATTCTCCAGAGTATAGTGCTCCCCAAAAATTGCTGTCCCAACATTGAAAACAATCAAATAAGTCTCCTCGCTAGGGAATCCCTGTACTAGTCTGGACTCCTCGTCGTCCCCATCTTCCATCTCACTGCACAGTATTTCAACCTTGCAAGTGCTGTGATCCTGAGCAAGCAGGGGGGGCCCACTCGTTGGCGACGGCACTGGCACAGGGCCCCTGATAGTACGGTGGTGTGTCTGATGGCGGGTGGGCCGAACCTGCACTTTCATCTGCAGCTTCCTCTTTGTCACCGTGTAAGATGGAACTGTATATGGGATGGGTAACCTGAGTTTCATCAGGGTCAGATTCAGGCCGTGTAGCGTGCGAGGGGAATGTAGTGGTCTGGGTCAATGTACCAGCAGATTCATCGAGCAGTGGCTGGGCATCAGTGCACTTGTGTCGCCCCCAGGAGTACGGTCACCACAGTGGCATTACCTTCCTCCTAGGGAGTGTGATGTCATGCTTGGTAGCAACGAAGTATCTCTCTAGCAGGTTAACTGATTGGGCGGCGTTATTCCCACGAGTCATGACCCTCCAAACAGCGTTTATGAAGGCAAAGTGTTTGTTTTACGTGGGCAGTATGGTTGCAAAGCTGGACCTTAAAGGAATGTCCAGAATGGCACCACCAGGAGTGGAGCCTACGGTTTAATTCGACTCCACCTGGGAAACCTCAACCATGCAAGCTACAGAAAAGATGCACACATTGCAAGCTTAATTCCGTTAACGAACGAGACTCCGTCATGCCCCGCGGTCCGAGTCCGGCTTACTAGGGGGACACATGAGGCTCTGGCACATGAGATTGGCCAATAACTGGTGTGTCATGCCCTTACATGTCCGTGGCTACATGTGCGCTACACTGAAAAGGCCAGCGTTTGTCGCTTACAGGTGAAGATAACCCGCTGAACAACGTTAGTGATGGGGATCTGTGATTACAATTATTACCCGCGAACGATGATTTCCCAGTAAGTGCAGGTCAACCGCAGTTCCGGAATTAGGCCTAACCGTCATTCCTGAAAAAATGAAAAACTTACGTGTGCAAACCACAGGTGCTGTAGCTTGCTTAACAGCTCGCCAGCCGTTCTCACGCCCAGTAGGGCTTGCACGTGATTGCACAAAGGTGAGAAAGGGTACCGTGTCCCCAGATAACATGTATGGATAGCGTACACATTCAAAATATATGTCTATACATCAGGAGGCAGGCTCAGACGGTGGTAGGCCTAGTATGGCTTGCACGTGATTGCACAAAGGTGAGAAAGGGTACCGTATCCCCAGATAACATGTATGGATAGCGTACACATTCAAAATATATGTCTATACATCAGGAGGCAGGCTCAGACGGTGTTAGGCCCAGTATGGCTTGCACGTGATTGCACAAAGGTGAGAAAGGGTACCGTATCCCCAGATAACATGTATGGATAGCGTACACATTCAAAATATATGTCTATACATCAGGAGGCAGGCTCAGACGGTGTTAGGCCCAGTATGGCTTGCACGTGATTGCAAAAAGGTGAGAAAGGGTACCGTATCCCCAGATAACATGTATGGATAGCGTACACATTCAAAATATATGTCTATACATCAGGAGGCAGGCTCAGACGGTGTTAGGCCCAGTATGGCTTGCACGTGATTGCACAAAGGTGAGAAAGGGTACCGTATCCCCGGATAACATGTATGGATAGCGTACACATTCTAAATATATGTCTATACATCAGGAGGCAGGCTCAGACGGTGTCAGGCACAGTATGGATTTGACGGCCCAGACTACACAGCGAAGGCGCAGGGAGAGGTAAAGATTGCAAATGCTGGGGCCCTGCCCAAGCAAGGGGGGCCCACTCGTGGGCGTCGGTACTGGCACTGGGCCCCTCATAGTACGGCGGTGTGTCTGACGGCGGGTGTGCACCACCACCGTCAGAGACACTTGATTGCACTATGAGGGACCCTGTGCCAGTGCCCGCGCCCAAGAGACTTTCTACCCACCTGTCCAGGGCAACGGCACTCGCACGGTGTCATGCGCTAGGTGGTGACCACGGCCATGGGGGGGGGAGGCAGCACAGTTAGGGAGTTTTTGAAAGTGGTATATGTTGATGTTGGACATTCAGCTGATGCAAAAGGCGAAATAGGTCAAGTCCCAGGAAGAGGTGGACCAAACCAAGCCATTTTTCTGTCACCCTATGTGTCATCAGGGGAAGGTGGGACAAAATCCTTGGAAACCCATGCATGGTTCATTTTAATGAAGGTTAGATCATCCACATTTTGGATTGACAGACGGGTCCTTTTTTCTGTCAGGATTGATCCAGCTGCACTGAAGACTCTTTCCGATAGCACACTTGCAGCTGGGCAAGCGAGCTCCTGTAAGGCATATTGTGCCAATTCAGGCCAGGTGTCCAGTTTAGCGGCCCAATAGTCAAAGGGGAATGACCTGTGTGGGAGAACATCGATATGGGAGGAAAAGTAGTTTGTAACCATAGTTGACAACTGCTGTCTCATGTCACTTTCCATCGATGCAGTATTATCAGTTGTGTGAGCGGTACTTGAAAAATCAGACCACAACATTGTCATGAAACCCCTGTCTCCAACGCCACTTCTGCTGTGTGCACCACGAACACATCTGCCAAGCTGCCCCCGGCCCGTACGGCTCGTGTGAGAACCATCACCGCTGCTGTGTGCTGGGAATGCCTCAAGCAACCGATTTACCAGAGTTGCTTATTTATTAGCCAATATTAGGTCAAGGTTCTCCTGCGGCATGATGTTTTGTAATTTGCCTTTATAGCGTGGATCCAGGATGCTGGCCAACCAGTAGTCGTCATCGTTCATCATTTTGGCAATGCGTGGGTCCCTTTTTAGGATCTGCAAGGCATAATCTGACATGTGGGCCAATGTTCCCGGTGTCAATGATGCACTGTGAGTGCTGGTTGGAGGAGCACTTTCTGGAAAATCCACATCCCTCCAGTCACGCACAAACCCTGTACCAGACCTTTCCACGCCAACATTTTCACTTGCCCCACGAGATGCATCCTCCTCCCCTAAGTAATCATCCCCATCATCCTCCTCCTCCTCTTCTTCCTCCACCTCGTCCAGGAGAGGTCCCTGAGCAGACAATGGCTGAATGTCATCAAGGATTCCCTCCTCCTCTTCCTCCTCATCAACATTGGCTGCAGACGCCTGCTCCTTAAGGTGCGTCAAAGTTTGCATGAGCAGACGCATAAGTGGGATGCTCATGCTTAGGATGGCGTCGTCTGCGCTTACCAGCCGTGTGCATTCCTCAAAACACTGAAGGACTTTACAGAGGTCTTTCAGCTTCGACCACTGCACACCTGTCAACTCCATGTCTGCTCTCAAAGTGCCTGGCCGTGTATCCTCCCACAAATGCATTATGGCCTGCCTCTGCTCGCACAGCCGCTCAACCATGTGCAGGGTGGAGTTCCACCTTGTTGCAATGTCGATAATGAGGCGGTGGTTGGGAAGGTGGAGCAATCGCTGCAGCTTCTGCATACGAATGGAGTGTGCAGGCGACCGGCGGATGTGCGCGCACAGTCTTCGCACCTTCTGGAGCAGGGCTGTTAACTCCGGATAATTTTTGAGGAAGCACTTCACCACCAGGTTCAAAGTGTGAGCCAAGCAAGGTATGTAGCTGAGTTTTGAAAGGGCTATGGCTGCCACAAAATTACGGCCGTTATCACTAACTACCTTGCCTGCCTCAAGATGTACACTGCCCAGCCATGACTCAGTTTGTCGCTGAAAGTACTCGGCCAGCACCTCGGCGGTGTGTCTGTCGCCCAAACACATCATCTGCAACACAGCCTGCTGTCGCTTTCCACTAGCTGCTCGATAGGGGGACACCTCGTGTGCAACAGTGGCAGCTGCAGATGGAGTGCTCGTACGACTGCGCTCTGTGGACGAGCTTTCGCTTCTGGAGGAGGAGGAGGAGGAGGAGAGTCGAACGCCTACAGCCAACTGTTTCCTATTCCGTGGGCTAGGCAGCACTGTCCCACCACCGCTGTCCCCTGTGGACCCTGCATCCACCACATTAACCCAGTACGCAGTGATGGACACGTAACGGCCCTGGCCATGCCGACTGGACCATGCATCAGTTGTTAGGTGCACCTTTCCGCTCACTGACTGCTTGAGTGCATGGACAATGCGGTCTTTCACATGATGGTAGAGAGCTGGGATGGCTTTGCGAGAGAAGAAGTGGCAACTGGGTAGGTCATAGCGTGGTACTGCATAGGCCATGAGTTCGCGGAAAGCTGCGCTTTCCACCAACCGAAAGGGCATCATCTCAAACGAGATTAGTTTGGCAATGTGGGCGTTCAAACCCAGTGTATGCGGATGAGAGACTGAGTACTTTCTTGACCTACTCATAGTGTCTGGGAGGGTGAGCTGGACTTGAGAGCTGCATATGTTGGAAGTAGCGGTGGACAGGGCGGACTGAGAGAGGGTTGAAGATGGTGATGGAGTTGTTGTTCTTTCTGATGGCCTAGAATCAGTCTTTCGTTGATATAACAGTGGGATTCCCTGACTGCTGTGGCCTTGCAACGACACCTCAACATTTGCTGCTGTGCTAACCGGTGGGCTTACAGTGGGGGAAACAATGTAGCGTTGCTGACTACCTTCATTGTGATCAGTTGCACATGTGGCACTTGAGGTTTGGTGTTGTGTCCACGCTTGCAAGTGCATGGTGGTTAAATGTCTAAGCATGCAACTGGTATTCAAATTTTTCAGATTTTTCCCTCGGCTAAAGGTCTTTGCGCACTTCTTACAGATAACCTTGGCCTGATCATGAGGATTTTGTTCAAAAAAGTGCCACACTGCACTCTTCCTACTTTGGCAGACATTTTGCGGCCTAGCACGCTGTGATCTTTTGACCCTCTGGACAAGCTGTCCAGCAACTCTTTTGATTTTTGGAACCTGTCTTTGGAGTGCTCCGGGCCTGCCGGATAACAGCTGTTGCGATGTCGATGTCTGCTGTGGATGCTCCTCATCTGAGCTATTGGAAGCAGCACCCTCTTCCCCCAATGGATGCCAATCTGGGTCAACAACTAGGTCATCCATCACCTCCTCTTCAATGTCATGTGCACCTTCCTCTGTGTCACCGTGTATGGTGGTATAGTGTGCGGGAAGGGGCACCTGAGTCTCATCAGGGTCAGAATCTGGCTCTCTACACTGCGAGGACAATGTAGTGCTCTGAGTGAATGTACCAGCAGAATCATCTATCAGCGGCTGTGCATCAGTGCACTCCATGTCAGATTCATCTTGGCCTGGGTAATTCACCATTTCACTTGATAATCCAGGCATGGTATGTGAAAACAGCTCCATGGAGTAATCAGTAGTATGGCCTGCGTCATCCTTCAATCTTGGTTGGGGTGAAGGACACAAGGAAAGGTGTGGTTCATGAACATGAGCCTCCAATGATGACTCAGTGCTTTTACTTTTTACAACTTCAGAAGAAGAGGCGATAGAGCTGGAGGCTGAGTCAGCAATGTAAGACAAAACTTTTTCCTGATGCTCTGGCTTTAAAAGCGGTTTGCCAACTCCTAGAAAACTAAGCCTTCGAAGCCTTATGGAGCCAGACGATGATGCAGGCTCAACACCTCCTGCATTCGGTCCTATTTTGCTCTTGCCACTACCATCAGATCCACCACCAACATCATCATTACCAGCTGCCAACCCCCGCCCAAATCCACGGCCTCTTCCACCAGCCTTCCTCATTTTTTGTAGAAATGTAAACAAAATCCAACAAACTATATAGTAATGTAAAACAAGATACAAGGTGTCTATAGGACAGGGGAGATTTTGATTTTCTGCACACACTTGTGGACACTGGACACTTTTGGATTGTGTGAGGCCCACTGAATATCACAGCGTTATGTCACAGGCTCGATGGCACAGGTGTGAAAAAAGTGACTAGAGGATAAGGGAGATTTTGAATTTCTGTACACACTTGTGGACACAGGACACTTTTGGATTGTGTGAGGCCCTCTGAATATCTGAGCGCTATGTCACAGGCTCGATGGCACAGGTGTGAAAAAAGTGACTAGAGGATAAGGGAGATTTTGAATTTCTGCACACACTTGTGGACACTGGACACTTTTGGATTGTGTGAGGCCCACTGAATATCTGAGCGCTATGTCACAGGCTCGATGCACAGGTGTGAAAAAAGTGACTAGAGGATAAGGGAGATTTTGAATTTCTGCACACACTTGTGGACACTGGACACTTTTGGATTGTGTGAGGCCCACTGAATATCTGAGCGCTATGTCACAGGCTCGATGGCACAGGTGTGAAAAAAGTGACTAGAGGATAAGGGAGAGTTTGAATTTCTGCAGACACTTGTGGACACTGGACACTTTTGCATTGTGTGAGGCCCACTGAATATCTGAGCACTATGTCACAGGCTCGATGGCACAGGTGTGAAAAAAGTGACTAGAGGATAAGGGAGATTTTGAATTTCTGCACACACTTGTCGACACTGGACACTTTTGGATTGTGTGAGGCCCACTGAATATCTGAGCGCTATGTCACAGGCTCGATGGCACAGGTGTGAAAAAAGTGACTAGAGGATAAGGGAGATTTTGAATTTCTGCACACACTTGTGGACACTGGACACTTTTGGATTGTGTGAGGCCAACTGAATATCTGAGCGCTATGTCACAGGCTCGATGGCACAGGTGTGAAAAAAGTGACTAGAGGATAAGGGAGATTTTGAATTTCTGCACACACTTGTTGACACTGGACACTTTTGGATTGTGTGAGGCCCATTGAATATCACAGCGCTATGTCACAGGCTCGATGGCACAGGTGTGAAAAAAGTGACTAGAGGATAAGGGAGATTTTGAATTTCTGCACACACTTGTGGACACTGGACACTTTTGGATTGTGTGAGGCCCACTGAATATCTGAGCGCTATGTGACAGGCTCGATGGCACAGGTGTGAAAAAAGTGACTAGAGGATAAGGGAGATTTTGAATCTCTGCACACAGTTGTGGACATTGGACACTTTTGGATTGTGTGAGGCCCACTGAATATCTGAGCGCTATGTCACAGGCTCGATGGCACAGGTGTGAAAAAAGTGACTAGAGGATAAGGGAGATTTTGAATTTCTGCACACACTTGTGGACACTGGACACTTTTGGATTGTGTGAGGCCAACTGAATATCTAAGCGCTATGTCACAGGCTCGATGGCACAGGTGTGAAAAAAGTGACTAGAGGATAAGGGAGATTTTGAATTTCTGCACACACTTGTTGACACTGGACACTTTTGGATTGTGTGAGGCCCACTGAATATCACAGCGCTATGTCACAGGCTCGATGGCACAGGTGTGAAAAAAGTGACTAGAGGATAAGGGAGATTTTGAATTTCTGCACACACTTGTGGACACTGGACACTTTTGGATTGTGTGAGGCCCACTGAATATCTGAGCGCTATGTGACAGGCTCGATGGCACAGGTGTGAAAAAAGTGACTAGAGGATAAGGGAGATTTTGAATTTCTGCACACAGTTGTGGACATTGGACACTTTTGGATTGTGTGAGGCCCACTGAATATCTGAGCGCTATGTCACAGGCTCGATGGCACAGGTGTGAAAAAAGTGACTAGAGGATAAGGGAGATTTTGAATTTCTGCACACACTTGTGGACACTGGACACTTTTGGATTGTGTGAGGCCCACTGAATATCACAGCGCTATGTGACAGGCAGAAATTGGCTAGTGTATCACAAACTACAAGGTGTATGTAGAATTGGGCAGAATAGGAATCTCCCTAGAGTGTAGGTCTGTAAGAACGGAACAAGTCCTCCACTTATCCTTCCACAGTGACACACAGATAGCTTCACTGTGGCCATGATAACAGCCGTTACACGGTACTGAGAGGAGCGTGCACGTACACGGCTGTCCAGTGTACGTAAAATTGTCAAGCTCCGTGTTTTTTAAGTATACGGACTGACACACGCTGTCTCTCTATAGTTTTGAATGCGATCAAACAGCAAATATATTTAACTGTTTGAAAGCTAGACTAAACTAGTAGGTGCAGGTCTGTAAGAACGGAACATGTCCTCGACTTATTCTCACAGAGTGACACACAGATAGCTTCACTGTGGCCGTGATAACAGCCGTTACACGGTACTGAGAGGAGCGTGCACGTACACGGCTGTCCGGTGTATGTTAAATTGTCAAGCTCCGTGTTTTTTAAGTATACGGACTGACACACGCTGTCTCTCTATAGTTTTGAATGCGATCAAACAGCAAATATATTTAACTGTTTGAAAGCTAGACAAAACTAGAAGGTGCAGGTCTGTAAGAACGGAACATGTCCTCGACTTATTCTCACAGAGTGACACACAGATAGCTTCACTGTGGCTGTGATAACAGCCGTTACACAGGACTGTGTGAGGAGTGTGCACCGCTGTATGGTGTGAAAAAATGCACGCTCAGTACCTCAGCAGGACAAAAAAAAAAATTGGGATTGCTTTTAAAAAAGCAGTTTGCAGAGCAGTGGGTAAACAGCAATGCAGCCGTCAGGAAGCCTTAGAAGGCAGCCTAACAACCAACACCACTGATACACCACAATATAGCCTCCCCTTGCACTGCACACACAGTGACTGGTGTGTTGTACAGGCAAAATCGCTAGCAGCAGAAGCAATTTTTTTTTTTCTTCCCTGCCTAACGCTCTCCCTACAGAATCAGCAGCAACCTCTCCCTATGCTAAGATCGGCAGAAGTAAGATGGCGGTCGGCGTGCACGCCCTTTTATACCCCCTGTGACGCCCACCAAAGCAAGCCAATCACTTGCATGCCCTTCTGAAAGATGGTGGTGACCCATGCCTATGTCATCACGTTGCCCACAGTGTCCATGGATCCTGATTGGCTGAAAAAGAGCGCAAAACAAACTTTTGAAACGCGGCTTTGGCGCGTAAGTTGCCGACCTCGTGGCCGACCTCATCCTAGGGTCGGGTTTCATTTCATGAAACCCGACTTTGCCAAAAGTCGGCGACTTTTGAAATTTTTCGACCCGTTTCGCTCAACTCTACTAGTGACCCAATTCTAAAACAGTATCTTCCTTTGAAACCAAGTATAACTAACAGTGCGTCGCGCACGCAATTGGCAAGATCACCTGGTTAAAAGTTTTTATCTCGTTACAGATTACAAGATGGGGCTGTTCTTCATGTGGTAATTGTATTGCTTGTTCTAACATTGATCATGCTACAACGTTTTGCGCATCTAGCAATGAATCACTCAAAATCACTCAATTACGCAATACCATGGCTGTGATTTTGCCCTTGCTCATGGTGATGCCTCGGGTGGATGTAAACGGGGATGTGGGCATTTGTGCATGCCCCACCTACACACCAGCACACATGACATCTTTTACAAGGCTCTAATTGGTTAATGGCCTTATATTTATCATTCCCTGCTCATGATTATACATGCCCCACAGGAGTAGGCTGGTGCCAAAACGCGCATAGGGACCTGGCAGCACATTTGATTCAGGTAAATTATGCCCTCTGATTAACGCTGCATTTATTTTTCATGGCAGCACCTTATATCTATGCACTGCAGCACTTTCTGTAGTGATTTGGGCAACTTATACCTCTGGATTACCTCCTTATTTACAACATGTCACGTCGGCGGGGCCCGCCGCCGCCTCCACTTACCCGCCCATGGCTCGTCGCACTGTACCCGCCTCCTCCTCCTTGCTCCCGTCCTCCCGACACGTGGCTGTCCCGCGCAGGCTCCCTAGGCCGCGGGCGCGCACTCTGCAGGTTTCTTAACCCTGCAGTGCCCGCCCAGAGGCCCTGGCCGCCCAATCATCCAGCAGTGTATGGTATATCAGGCGTCTCCAAGATGGTGGAGACGCCTGATTATCGTGTGCTACCCCTTGCGGTATTCTGGCCAAGTTGTAGGGGTCTTCCCTACAACTTCTTTCTGCACTCAGTCCTGTACTCCGTTCTGTACTCCGTACTCCGTCCTGTACTCCGTACTCCGTCCTGTACTCCTCACTCAGTCCTGTACTCCTCACTCAGTCCTGTACTCCGTACCCCGTCCTCTACTCTGTACTCAGTCCTGCACTCCATCCTGTACCCCGTACTCTGTCCTGTACTCCGTACTCCGTCCTGTACTCCATACTCCATCCTGTACTCCGTACTCTGCCATGTGTTCCTGGTCTGTCCTGTATCTCCGGTTCATCCTGTGCTCTGGTTCCCCCAGTTGTTCTCTGGTCCCTTGAGCCGCCCCTCTTGGTTCAAGCTGTCGCAGTATCTGTCTTCCGAGGGTCTGTCCCTAACGGTCCCTGTATAGGGGTCGGCTCCACCTGGCGCGCTCGCCCCCGGGAGCTCCAGTTCCGCGATCCAAAGGGTCCACTCTCGGACGTTGCCTTCCTTGGTCATCACACAACAGAACTTAATACTATGCACTGCAGCACTTTCCACACCAACTTCATTATAGTGCATTACATACTTTAGCACATTGGCACTTTGTGGCAGCTAGTTTTGTTTTTTATTCGCTTTTTTCATTCTGGTGTATAGGTTCACTTGGTTGATTTTTTTTACTGTGTTTATATTTAAATTATGCATTGTGATTGATATATGTTTTTAAGCACTCAGTCACTTTATTGTAGTTTATTGCCTTGCACTTAATATATATATATATTTTGTTTATCAAATTTAATATATTTTTTTATTGTTTTTTCATATTTTCCATGTATATCTTTCTCATATGTTTTTTTGGTACATTATTGGCTATCTTTGGCTTATTTACCGTATTATTCAATCTTATTTTGTTTTTATGTTAAAATATTTTTCAAATGTGCTCCATTGATTTCAGTTGTTTAATTTTTTTTATTATCTATTAGGCCGGTTTCACATTCGCGCTTTTGAGCGCAGCGACGGTCTGCGCACGGCCGCCGCTAAGCCCCGCCCCCTGCCCCGCCTCCACCAGTATCTCCGCCTCCGGGCGCATGACGTTGCATGCGTCATGCGTCCCCTATCTTCATCACAGAGGGCGCAGGCCGTGCGCAGTCTGCGCAGTCTGCGTTTGGCGGCGCATGCGTCCTTTTGACGGTGCGCCGAGCAGCGCCAAACGCAACCTGTTGCATTTTGGTTGTCCTCGGCGCACCGTCAAAAGGACGCATGCGCCGCCAAATGCAGACTGTGCGCAGACTGCGCACGGCCTGCGCCCTCTGTGATGAAGATAGGGGACGCATGACGCATGCAACGTCATGCGCCCGGAGGCGGAGATACTGGTGGAGGTGGGGCAGGGGGCGGGGCTTAGCGGTGGCCGTGCGCAGGCCGTCGCTGCGCTCAAAAGCGCGAATGTGAAACCGGGCTTATATACTCTAATAAAATATTTTTTGAATATCATGTTATTATTTTGTCTTCATCGCACAACATTTTTTGTAGGATCTAATTTCATGCTGTGCGTGACACTTTATTTTATAAGCAATTTGCTCCATTTTTGACAATTGTGTTTGGGGTGGAGCCTAGCGCATAAAGGACTTTCAGCGAAGCACGCGGGCATGCTAGCATCACTTGTGTTTGGTGTATGTGTTGGTGGACACTCTACCGCTGTGCGTTTTGTGTGGTTACCACTGTATCAGCTACTAGTGGGACGTCAGTGATCTGTGTCAGCATGTGTTCAGGGCTGGCAGTGTGCCATTAGAATTCCGGCTCCTCCGGAGAGGAGGTTTGCTTCGTGTACTCGCTGACTGTGTGTTTTCTATCTGTTTCCGTCCCATTTGTATGCTATTCTTCCCTGTGGGGTTAACGGGGTATTGCACCTTGGAGCAAGTTCAACCCATGTGTTCTTTCCCAGTGGTTATAACAGGGTATTGCACACTTCATATTTTGCCCTTCTCGGTGGTTAGCTGAGCTGGTACTTACTTTTCCCTGTACCCCTTGGTGGCTAGCTGAGTTGGTACTCCTATTCCTGTGCATCTCTGAGAAGTATCTGGGGTTGGTTTTCTGTGTTCCATTCACACTGTGTGGAGTTAATGCAGTGTGTTTAAGGAAGAGCACTCGCTAGTTTTTTATCTGTCATTGTTCACACTAGCAGCAAGTTAACATCTCTGGACCCTGGGTTGCGATTGCATTTTATTTTTATTTATTATTTAGTGCAATCTGCCAACCCTAACACACAGTTTTACTAACCTAAAGCCTAATTCCACCGAAGCCGTCATCTTTTGAAATAAAATAAAAATGAAAAACAACCATGTTCCTCACCTGCCTGTTCTTCTGTCCCACGCTGTAATCCATGTCTGGGAGATAAACAGTTTTTAGCCTGGACGGTGCCAAGATGCGTCCGTCCAGGCTGAAAACCACTGGTGACTGAACTGCTGCGAGTGCAGCGTCAGTGACCAGCGGTGACATCATCAAAGTTACGTCCGGTCACTGAGGCTGCGTTCCCAGCTAGGATGAACTGTGGTGACCTTGGTGAGATCACCGCTAGCGCAGTGAGAAAAAATTTCATGGTGCAGAGTTGCGTTCACCGCTGTTCACAGGGAGAATTTAACTGTGGTGGATTTGAACTTAATAAATTAAAAACAGAACTCTGGTGTTTACATTTTTTATCTCAAATCGCCATTTACTAACTAGGTTAATTCATTTTATATTTTGATAGATTGGACTTTTACAAATGTATTGATATCAAATATATGCATTTTTATAGCTTTATTGGGGGGAAAATGGGGTGATTTGAACTTTTAGATTTCTTGATTTCTGCATATTTTAAAAAACAATTTTTCATTTCTGTTAGTCCCCTTAGGGGACTTGAACCTATGATTATGTGATTGCTTGTCCTATATACAGCAATACTACAGTATTGCTGTGTTTAGTGGAAGTCATGGTATCCCACGCATGACATTCACAGGCTGACTTTCGCAGGAGAACCAAATCGACAGGCACAAAAGTCTTCAGCAGATTTCCATCCATCATAACCTATCAACGCCCTACAATTATGTCACAGGGGTGCCAATTAGTGGTGAGCGAGCTTCCCTAACAAACAGGCATTCCTCACATGTATTCAGGCTGTCTAGCAGCCACAATTCATACAGCTGTGTTGACAGAAACTAAATCTCCGAGCACGCCAAAATACGCGGAGGACACCAGCGCATGCTCGGGAAACCCGCGCATGCTCGGGAAACACGCGCAACGAGTATACTCACTCATTGCTTGTGCCAATACGTGTATAGAATATCTCGGCTTGCTGTGAATGCTGCTTTTAGACATTTAAAGCAGCATTTAACAAGCTAACAGCCAAGAACAGAGATCCACTCTATACCTAGCTGCAAGAGACAGATGATAGTCCACATAGAATTCAAGAAACCGGCATAAGACATAAGGTCATGCAGTGGCATGTAAAATTACTGTTGTTGTGAAAAAGTTAAATAACTTAAAGACAAAATCATCTCTGAAAAGGTCTAAAATTAAAGAGGACACAATTCCTTTGTATTTTAGACAAAAATATATATATTGTTATTTTTTTGTAAAAATTACAAAAATGAAAGTAGGCTGATGCAAAAGTTTTGGCACCCTTGTAGATATGTGTGCTGAAATAACTTTGACCAAGGTTTCAGACCATAATTAGCCTGTTAGGGTTATGGTTTGTTCACTATCATCATTATGAAAGGCCAAGTGATTAGGGATGAGCGAGGACTGAAGTATTCAGATTCACTATATTCGTACCGAGTACACCTTAATACTCGGGTATTCGGTACGAATAATGAGTCCGATGATAGTCAATGGAAAATGTGAGTAATTGTCTGCTGGACCCTACAAAGCGGTCTGGGGGCTGAGCAAAAGGCAAAAACATGTGTAAATGTTAAAAAATGTATGCTGTAAGCAAATGTTTATAACATGGGGGCCCCTGGTCAGGGGCTGCACGATTGATTTTACACCACTGCATCACTAGAATGTACAAACACTATTTGAAATCCAGTGTTTTTTTGCCAGAAGAGCGGGACTCGTACGCCACTTACGCAGTGCCAGTGATATATCAGAAGTGCAGTAAGAGCGAGTGATGATGGAGGCGATCTTCTGACAGCTAAGTGTGTAAGTGGTGTAAGGAGAGCAATCTGCCCTAGGGGTAGGGGCTGTGTTATGGTTAATGCAGGAAGAAGCCACCCATCATCATCATCACAATGGATTCACAATTATAAAGCTTGGACTACTGTCCTAGTTGTTCCACTGCCACTGCCCAATGTGTAGGCATAGACATAGTGTCTTCAAAACATTAGCCCTAGGGGCTGTCTCATGGTTGATGCAGGAAGGAGGCCTCAAGAGCCAGACAATTATGAAAGTAGACTAGTAGCATGGTAGTTCCAGTGCCCAATGTGCAGGCATAGACATAGTATCTTCAAAAC
The DNA here is from genome assembly GCF_039654945.1 of Dendrobates tinctorius. Taxonomy (NCBI): domain Eukaryota; kingdom Metazoa; phylum Chordata; class Amphibia; order Anura; family Dendrobatidae; genus Dendrobates; species Dendrobates tinctorius. The sequence continues at coordinate 5,248,906 of NW_027361818.1, read as the reverse complement.
ATTAGTCCTAGGGGCTGTCTCATGGTTGATGAAGGAAGCAGGGCAAGTCTGAAGGACCAAACAATTACGATGAAGCTAGGACTACTAGCACAGTAGTTACAGTGCCCGGTGTCCAGGCATAGCCATAGTGTCTCCAAAAATTAGCCCAATGGGCTGTATCACAGTTGATGAAGGAAGCAAGACAGGTCTGAAGGGCCAAACAATTGTGACGTAGCTAGGACTACTAGCATAGAGATTGCAGTGCCCAGTGTCCAGGCATAGCCATAGTGTCTCCAAAAATTAGCCCAAGGGGCTTATCATAATTGATGAAGGAAGCAAGACAGGTCTGAAGGGCCAAACAATTGTGATAAAGCTAGGACTACTAGCACAGAAGTGGCAGTGCCCAGTGTCCAGGCATAGCCATAGTGTCTCCAAAAATTAGCCCAATGGGCTGTATCATAGTTGATGAAGGAAGCAAGACAGGTCTGAAGGGCCAAACAATTGTGACGTAGCTAGGACTACTAGCATAGAGATTGCAGTGCCCAGTGTCCAGGCATAGCCATAGTGTCTCCAAAAATTAGCCCAAGGGGCTTATCATAGTTGATGAAGGAAGCAAGACAGGTCTGAAGGGCCAAACAATTGTGATGAAGCTAGGACTACTAGCATAGAAGTGGCAGTGCCCAGTGTCCAGGCATAGCCGTAGTGTCTCCAAAAATTAGCTGAAGGGGCTGTATCATGGTTGATGAAGGAAGAAGGGTCTCACTCTCATCACAAGTGCCACCGATGGTAAATATTAATTAATGTAACATTGTTTTTAGCTTATTGACCATGAGGTACATGTGTCAGAAGCAGGTTTTGAAAACATGTGTAAGAAGAAGAAAAGGGGCTTGTATGGGAAGGGATGGACGTGATCAACAATTTAAAAAAAAATAAAGTTTTGGGTGACCTTGGGTTGGGATACGGTCATCTGGAGGGATTAAATACTCTTGCGAAATCCAGTCCTTGTTAAATTTTATCAGAGTCAGCCTGTCTGCATTGTCTGTAGCCAACCATGTGTGTGTATCTGTGATGATTGCCCCAGCGGCACTGAAAACATGCTCTGACATCACACTAGCAGCAGGGCAAGCCAGCACCTCCAAGGCATAGAAGGAGAGGTCGGGCCAACTATGCAGCTTGGATACTCAGTAATTAAACGGTACAGAAGCGTCAGGAAGGACGCAGGTATGGTCGCTTAGATAGTCGTTGACCATCTTGTTCAACTTCTCCCTCCTTGACATTGCTACTGTTCCAGCTAGCCCTTGGTGATGAGCCGGTTTATTGAAGATGGCCCAGTTTGTGTACATTTTACCACCACCTCTTTTGGACATGCTTGGCGTATCTCTCCCCATTGATGCATACTGTTGCACAGAGCTGGTATCTCTGCTAGCAGTGGTGTCTGAGGGTGCTGTTGCCATCAAATGATCGTCAACGGCCTTCTTGACGGATTCCATTGTGAAACCCCTTGGTTACTGCAACAGTAGTGAAGGAAATTTGTCCTTGTACCGTGGGTCTAGAAAGGTGGCCAGCCAGTATACAGTAGGTTACTAATGAAAATGTGGATTACGCGAGGGTCTTGGCACAGACAGTCAGATATGAAGTGTGCCATGTGTGCCAAGTTACAAAGAGGCAAATGCTCTGTGACCCCTGAAGGAGGAGCAATACCTATCCTCTCCTCACACTGACTCTCCTCCTTCACCTCCTCCTCTTCAGCCCACCCATGCTGGGCAGACATGAAGCTGGGGTTGGGATTCCCCTCTGTAGCATGAGGTGTCCCCTCGGTACCACTGAAAAAGAAGTCCTCTCCCTCCTCATTTTCATCATCATCTTCATCCCCCATTGTTACTTGATGATATTGGCTGGGCTGGGTAGGATCACCCATTGTGAAATCTTGCTCCATACACAGATGCTGGACATGCAAAGATTCCATTTTTTGATTCTGCAGAGATTTTTTCAGTAGACATAGCATAGGGATGGTTATACTGATAATAGCCTGATCACCGCTCACAAGCTTGGTGCAGAACTCAAAGTTATCAAGCACCTCACAAATATCCACACCCACTCGACAGTTGTTATGTGTTTTGGCTGAGTCTCAGTGTGACAGGCATGTTTAAGCTGGTATTCAGAAAGTGCCCTCTGTTGCTCACTTACCCTTGCCAACATATGATATTTTGAGTTCCACCGTGTTGGCAGGTCGCAAATGAGTCTGTGGTTTGGCAAATTAAATTGCTTTTGAAATGCTGCAAGACCGGCAACAGCGGTTGAGTGGCGGAAATGGGCACAAATACGGCGCACCTTCTCAAGTAGGTACAGCAAGTCAGGGTATGTTTTTATAAATTTCTGTACCACTAGGTTCAGCACGTGAGCCATGCATGGTACGTGTACCAGCATCCCGAGCTTTAAAGCCGCCACCAGGTTACGCCCATTTTCACAGACAACCAGACCAGGTTGGAGTTGCAGTGGGGAGAGCCACTGATCGGTCTGTTGTTTTATTCCTTGCCACAGCTCTGCTGCAGTGTGTGGTGTTTCACCAAAGCAGATCAGCTTCAGCAGAGCATTTTGCCGCTTTGCCAATGCGCTGCTGCACAGCTCCCAACTTGGGAGTGATGTGGAGGGTAATTCAGCATAGGATGACGAGGCCAAGGAGGAGGAGGAGGAAGAGGGGAGACTGGATGTATATGATGAGGTGGAAACCCTGATTGAGGTCGGGCCCGCTATTCGTGGTGTGGGTAGGATATGTGTTGATGGTCCAGTTTGAGACTTTGTCCCACCCTCCACCAGGTTGAGCCAGTGTGCCATGACAGAGATGTATCGTCCCTGGACACAAGTACTTGTCCACATGTCTGTTGTAAGATGGACCTTCATGGTTACGGTGTTGGTGAGAGCACGCTTTAGATTGTTTAAGATGTGCTGGTGTAACGCGGGGATGGCACACCGTGAAAAATAGTGCCGGCTGGGAATCGAGTATCGTGGGGAAGCCACAGCCAAAAGATCACGGAAAGACTGTGTCCCCACAAGCATAAATGGCAACATCTCCATGGCTAGCAACTTGGCAATGAGCGCGTTTAGTATTTGTGCTTGTGGGTACGTGGCTTGGTATTTACGCGTCCTTTCTTACATCTGGGGCACGGACAATTGGATGCTTTCCTGGGACAAACAAGTGGATGAGCTTGTTGTGGCCTGTGTCTGTGCAACCGCAGCTTGGGAGCAAGAGGTATGATGATCACCTGCTTCCTGCCCAGCAGGAAGGAAAGAATGTTATCGCAGGTGACATGGCAATGGTTTGACCCGCAGTCACAGACACTGATTTGGTACCCTGTTGTTCAACCCACCGACTAGGGTGCTTGGCTGCCATGTGTTTCAGTTTACTGGAGTTGCTTTGGTTGCCTTTGCCCTGGCCTCTGCTCAGCTTCCAATGGCAGATGCTACAGATGACAACATTTGGTTCAGAAGGACTATCGGAAAAAAAATTCCAGACAGCGGCTGAACGCACCCTTGCCTTGACTTGGGGCACAGAGGGATTGCTCTTGGCAACAGTTAACATGCTTAGCACTCTGCTCAAACCAGTAGCCCTTGGTGCCTTTGTTGATGCTAAGGATCCACCTTCATCCTCTGTGCTGCTGTGCAGGCTATGAGTGCCAACGGTACAGGTCGGATCGATGGGTTCATCATTGACCACCTCGTCGTCCATGTCATCCTCCTTCCGTGTTGATATTGGCGACTGGCCAGATGGCAACTGTGTGTCATCACCATCAGCCTCCACCTTGTCACCTGGTATATCACGTGGATGAAAGTGGCTTTCTTCTGGCCGTGGGGTATCAAATATTTGGCCATCATCAAAAGACGATACCCCCTCTTCAATGTCGTGTGGTGAGAGGCCAGAGGCAATGCAAGGAAATGGATCAAACAGATTCTCAGAGTGACCCAGGTTGGGGTCAAATGTTTCCTGTGACTCCTGACTGGATGATGAACTAGGAACAGTTTGAGAATAGGATGACCCAGCTTTATCTGTATGGACAGTAGACTGTTTTGTCATGGACGATTGGGTGCTGCTAGAACATTTTGTTGAGGCCTTATCAGCCATCCAAGACAGTATCTGCTCTTGTTCTTCTGGCTTCCAGGCCCGTTTATGTTCCAGACCAGAAAATTTCACCAGGAAACTAGATGCATCAATCTTCTTCGATCTCCCAGGCTCTGTGCCTTGTTGGGCACCAACGACCCCATGTCCACGTCCCTGTCCCTTCACAACAGCCTTTTTAGGAATTTTGGATTTTTCTGCCATAGTTGCAGATGTTCAGATGCAGATATTGGGGAACAAGGAGCAGTTAGTGCTTTTTGGAAGGTAGCACTACAGCCTTGTACTGCTTTGTGTTTTACAAACAGCACCGTAGCAGCAGAAAAAAATTGCCCTGAGGCTTAAGGTGAGATTATGCACCCCAGACACCACACAAGACAGCAGTGCTGGCTGCGTGTCAGTTGTGCAGTAGCGTGCTTGCGTACTATTTGCTGTGAACACAGCACCGCAGCAGCACAAAAAAACTGCCCTGAGGTTTAAGGCAAGGATACGCACCCCAGACACCAGACAAGACAGCGGTGCTGGCTGTGTGTCAGTTGTGCAGTAGCATGCGTGCGTACTATTCGCTGTGAACACAGCACCGCGACAGCACAAAAGAACTGCCCTGCAGGGGTAAATGTGACCTCCAAAAAAGCTGGGAAAATGGTCACTACTCAGTCCCTGAGGACTCTGACCTTATACTTCAGCTCTGAAATGAGCGTTTGGGTTTCACAGAGGATTTCTGGATGTTTTGCACCAACAACAAACACAACTCTCCCTAGCAGCTGCTCACACTCTTCCTACACTAGCTGTGTTCTGCATGCAATGTGCAGAAAATGGCGGCGGCAGGGCTTAGATAGAGCCAAGCTATGATGACTCATAGCCTATGACGCTGGGCGGCCAGCCAATCATAGTAATGCCGCCCACAAACAAGAACGGTGCAGCATTACTGTGATTGGTAACTGCTTGGCGGGAGAACCGAATAGTGCGAGGCGAGTAGTGAAATACTCGCTATGTACCGAGTACTGCATTACTTGCCGAATACCAAATACCCACAAATATGCCCGCTCATCCATACAGGTGATGCAAGTTTCCTAGCCTCCTCTCTCCTTGTGCCAAAAACAGCAGCCATTGGTTCGTCTAAACAGCTGCATAGAGCTCTAACATAGGGGAAGCACAGCAATCAGAAGAAGGCTATAAGAAGACTACAAAGCATTTTCAATTTGCCCTTTCCTTAGTTTAAAGTGTAATTAAGAAATTAAAGTTATCAGTAACAGTGCAGGTCACGATAAGCTTTGGAAGACTAAGCACAATTTCAGTTAGTGCTTCTCATAGAATTGCTAGAGAGGCAAATCAGAAACCCCACCTGACTTCAATGACCTTCAGAAAGGTTTAGCAGACTCTGGAGTTGTGGTACATTGTTCTACTGTTCAGAGACAACTGCACAAATATGGCATTCATGGAACAGTCATCAGAAGAAAACCTATCCTGCATCTTCAGCATAAAATTTAGAATCAGCAGTATGCAAAAGAACAGAGATTGAAATAGAGCTCCTTGACCACAATGATCAAAGTTATATGTGGAGATAAAAGAGCATAGAATTTCAGGAAAAGAACATCCTACCAACCATTAAGCATGAGGGTGGATCAATAATTTTTTGGGATTGTGTTGCAGCCAATGGTACAGGGACATTGCATGGGTAGAGAGAAGAACCAATTCAATTAATTTTAAGCAAATTCTTGATATAAACATAACATTATCTATAAAAAATAGCTGAAGTTGAAAAGAGGATGGCTTCTACAAATGGATAATGATCCTAAACACACACGTTAAAATCCACAATAGATGACCTCAAAAGTTCCAAGCTGAAGGTTTTATAATGACTCTCACAGTCCCTTGATCTAAACATCATTGAAAGTCTGTGACTAGATCTCAAAATAGCAGATGATGTAAGACGACCCAGGAATATCACAGAATGGGAATAATTCTCCAAGGAGGAAAGGATGAAAATCCCTCAAACAAGAATTGAAAGGTATATCTTGCCCAGATTCCTTTCCTATGTGGCCTAGTCTGGTCAGTATCGCATCTGCTTGCTAATGAATAATGGGAGGTGGATATAAAAGGATGCCAGGTGGTTGTGTGAGTGTCTCAGCCTGGGAACACAGAGAGCCTGTTTGTGTGAGAGACACACGTGAGTGGAAGCAGTGCCCACTGCAACTGTGGTTTGGCTGGACGGGAGAAGCCCGCCAGTTGGTAGTTAGGTTGTACTTTGTTTAGTTAGTGCCGGACAGGCAAGGATTTGTTTTATGTTTTATTTCTTTATGCATTGCTTTCACCATTAATAAACCTGACCCAGTGTCAGTTATACCCGAATCCCAGCTCTGCGCCTGAGTTTCATTCTGAACGCACGTGACCTTTGACCCCAGCAAAGGCGATCCCGGAGTGTTTTATCACATTGTGGTGGAGAACGCAGGCATCGCGTTGCAAGCATGAGCATGGAGGACGTGGTGAAAGCGCTGGTACAGTCCACCGCCGTCCAGCAAGAAGCTAATCGGGTGATGATGGCCCAGCTGAAGGAGTTGGTGGACATGACAGCTACCGATCGTTCGCTTCTCCAGCAGGTGGCGCAGCGCCTGGCAAGCCTACATGAGGTTAACCTGGAAGCCGAGTCGAGAGTGATTCACGTGAGTCGGTACTGGCAGAAGATGACGACAGAAGATGACGTCGAGGCATACCTGACCACGTTTGAACGGACGGCGGTGCGAGAAAAATGGCCAAAGGCACGATGGGCCGGCCTGATTGCCCCGTTTCTTTCTGGTGAGGCCCAAAAGGCGTATTATGACTTGGAACCTGAAGCTGCGCAGGACTTTGACAAATTGAAAGCCGAGATCTTGGCCCGGCTGGGAGTGACGACCGCTGTCCATGCACAGAGAGTGCATCAATGGACTTGTCAGCCGGATAAACCACCACGGTCACAGATGTTCGACCTGATCCATGTGACGAAGAAGTGGCTACAACCCGAGGTGCTGACAGCGCCAGAGATAATCCAGAGAGTTGTCATGGACAAGTACCTGAGAGCTCTACCTCCAGCCCTGAGGAAGTGGGTAAGCCATGGAAATCCTACTACGGCAGATCAACTGGTGGATCTGGTTGAACGTTACTCCGTGGCGGAAGGACTCCGAGACGACGCTACCCCACCTCATTCTTCATCGTCTCCACGTGGAACCGGTAAGACTGTTCCTGGGAGTAGGGGAGATGGAAAAATCACTAAGACAGTGGGGGAGGAAAACGGGACTGCCCGCACTGCGAGGCCGAGAGTAACGAACTGTGGTCTAAGCAAGGGGCCCGTTAGGTGTTTCCGCTGCCAAGAGATGGGACACATTGTTGCGAACTGTCCGCTCACTAATGAACCCATGCAGTGCGACGTCACAGACTCTAAAAACCGCATGTCTATGGTTGCACGGGTAGTGAGTGTGAATGCCGGTCAAAAGGAGGTGGAAAAACACTTGTGTGATTTAACTGTTGATGGAAAAAATGTGGTGGCATTGTTAGACTCGGGAAGTGTGGTGACTCTGGTGAAGGCCAGTCTGGTGTCATCCCCGACTGGACCATCAGACAAATTTTCTGTAACGTGTGTGCATGGAGACACCTGTTCGTACCTCACCACAGTCATATGAATTACTACTTTCTATGGGTCTGTGCACCATAAAGTGGGACTCGTCCCAGCGTTATTGCATGATGTTATCCTGGGCCGGGATTTTCCCCACTTCTGGCAATTGTGGGAGAATCAGTTGATACCCCAGGGTAATAATGTACATGATTCGTCTCCCCGGGCGCGTGTGGGTCCCGAACCCCTGGAAGAGGTCTCCCCGGAAGACTCGGGGGAAGAGTCTGCTGGAAATGACCTACAGTTCCCGTTTTCAGTCATGGCGGGTGAAACGGAGGATACCGGGGAAGAGGAGGAGGCCGACAGCCGTCCACCTCCCCGTTTGCCGGATTTAGAAGTTCAGAAAGATGACTTCCAAAGCGAGCAAATAAAGGATCCTACCCTTTCTCAGGCTAGGACAAATGTAAAAGTGATAAATGGGGTACCCGTAGAACCTGGCTCTAGGCTGGCATATCCTTACATGGTTCTGGAGAATGATTTACTCTATCAGATAGAGAAAAAGGGGGAAGACACGGTGCAACTATTAGTCGTGCCAAAACCCTACCGGCGGCAGGTGCTAGACCTGGCCCACGGACATGTGATGGGAGGTCACCTGGGTGTCCAGAAAACCACTGAAAGGATATTACACTGTTTTGTTTGGCCCGGCATGCATCACGATGTTCGTGTATATTGTGAGTCTTGTCCTGACTGCCAAGCCTCTGCACCTAAGCCCCGGTTCTGTAGTCCTTTGGTACCCCTACCTATTATTGAAGTCCCGTTTGAGAGGATTGGGATGGATTTAGTTGGGCCCCTTCCACGGTCTGCACGTGGACACCAACATATCCTGGTCATCTTGGATTATGCCACTCGTTACCCGGAGGCCATACCTTTGCGTAACACGGCCACCAAGACGATTGCCAAGGAACTGGTGCATGTGTTTAGTCGGGTCGGTATACCAAAACAGATACTAACCGACCAGGGGACCCCCTTTATGTCCAGGGTAATGAAGGAGCTCTGCCGATTGTTACAAATCGAACCGTTACGCACATCCGTGTATCACCCTCAAACAGACAGGTTGGTCGAACGGTTCAATAAAACTCTGAAGCAGATGCTGAGAAAGGCGATAGACAAGGATGGGAAGAACTGGGACTATTTACTTCCGTATTTGCTTTTTGTCATCAGGGAAGTGCCCCAGTCTTCCACGGGGTTCTCGCCTTTCGCGTTATTGTACGCCCGACGTCCTCGGGGACTGTTAGACGTTGCAAAAGAAACCTGGGAGGGTCAGGTCACTCCGTTTAAAACGGTGATAGATCACGTCACACAAATGCAGGACCGTATTGCGGCTGTTATGCCTATCGTCAAAGAACACATGATACAGGCTCAAGGAGCCCAAAAAAGAATCTATGATAGGGGCGCCAAGATCCGTACGTTTGCACCCGGAGATAGGGTGTTGATCCTGGTCCCCACGGTGGACAGTAAGTTCCTGGCAAAGTGGCAGGGCCCCTTTGAGATCAAGGAAAGAGTTGGTGAAGTAAACTACAAAGTATACCAGGCAGGTAAACGGAAACCTGAACAGATTTATCATGTAAATCTGATAAAGCCCTGGAAGGATCGGTCTGCCTTGTCAGCGGAGCTGGCCCGTCCTGTCTGCTCGCATACCGTACCGGAGGTACGGGTTGCAGAGACTCTCTCGGAGCGGCAAAAGACTGAGGTCAGGCAGTTTCTACTTCACAACCAAAAGTTTTTCTCAGAAAAACCCGGGCAGACTACGCTAATAAAACATGACATCGTAACGGAACCTGGTGTCACAGTTCACGTAAAGCCCTACCGAATCCCGGAAGCGCGCCGTGAAGCCGTTTCCCGAGAAGTGAAGGCAATGTTAGAGTTAGGTGTCATTGAGGAATTGCACAGTGCTTGGTCCAGCCCAATTGTGCTAATTCCTAAACCCGGATGGCACCATCCGGTTCTGCAATGACTTCAGGAAACTGAATGCGGTCTCAAAATTTGATGCCTACCCCATGCCCCGGGTCGACGAGTTGATAGATCGGTTAGGAAAAGCCCGGTATATTACGACCCTAGACCTAACAAAGGGGTATTGGCAGATCCCTCTGGTGGAGGCTGCCAGAGAAAAGACAGCATTTGCTACCCCAGATGGTCTATTTCAGTATGTGTATATGCCGTTTGGTCTGCACGGAGCACCGGCGACCTTCCAGAGACTGATGGATCGAGTCCTGAGGCCACATAGGCAGTACGCTTCGGCCTATTTGGACGACATTGTCATTTACAGCTTGGACTGGGAGACTCTTCTCCAGAAAGTACAAGCTGTGATTGACGACCTGTGAGAGGCAGGTCTAACCGCGAACCCCAAGAAATGTCACATTGGGCTAGAAGAAGCCCGGTATTTGGGGTATGTAATTGGGAGGGGTGTTGTTAAACCCCAGGTTGATAAGATTCAGGCGGTTCAGGACTGGCCACAACCTGTCAACAAGAAGCAGGTGCAAGCCTTCCTGGGGATCGCCGGTTATTATCGCCGGTTCATACCCAATTTTGCAGCCATCGCTACCCCCCTGACGGATCTTACAAAAGGGAAAGACTCCGTCATGATTAAATGGAGTTTAGCGGCTGAAGAAGCCTTCCATAGCCTAAAACGGGCACTTTGCTCTCAGCCCGTACTGGTGACTCCGGACTTCCGCAGTGAGTTTGTGGTACAAACGGATGCCTCTGATACTGGTATCGGGGCCGTACTCTCACAAGTGAGGGACGGAGTGGAACACCCAGTCCTCTATCTCAGCAGGAAGCTGAATAAACACGAACAAAGGTATGCAGTCGTAGAAAAAGAGTGCCTCACCATTAAGTGGGCTCTAGAGGCCCTCAAATATTACCTGGTGTGCCGAAAGTTCAGACTGATCACTGACCATGCCCCTCTCAAGTGGATGCACTTGAACAAGGAACGGAATAGCCGGGTGACCCGGTGGTTCCTTGCCCTGCAGGCCTACACTTTTACGGTGGAGCACCGCCCAGGGGTACAGATGGGAAATGCAGATGCCCTGTCCCGAGTGCACTGTTTGGCGGGTGTCATTGCTCGACCGGAGTGGTCTGAGCAGAAGGGGGGGATATGTGAGAATCATGTGGGAATAGTGGATGAGGGCAGGTATATCTCGCCCAGATTCCTTTCCTATGTGGCCTAGTCTGGTCAGTATCGCACCTGCTTGCTAATGAATAATGGGAGGTGGATATAAAAGGATGCCAGGTGGTTGTGTGAGTGTCTCAGCCTGGGAACACAGAGAGCCTGTTTGTGTGAGAGACACATGTGAGTGGAAGCAGTGCCCACTGCAACTGTGGTTTGGCTGGACAGGAGAAGCCCGCCAGTTGGTAGTTAGGTTATACTTTGTTTAGTTAGTGCCGGACAGGCAAGGATTTGTTTTATGTTTTATTTCTTTATGCATTGCTTTCACCATTAATAAACCTGACCCAGTGTCAGTTATACCCGAATCCCAGCTCTGCGCCTGAGTTTCATGCTGAACGCACGTGACCTTTGACCCCAGCAAAGGCGATCCAGGAGTGTTTTATCACTATATATATATATAGTATATATGTACAGTTGTGCTCAACAGTTTACATGCCCCGGCAGAATTTTTGCTTTCTTAGCCTTTTTTCAGAGACTATGAATGATAACACCAAAATGTTTATTCCACTTATGATTAGTGGTTGGATGAAGCCATTTATTCTCAAACTACTGTGTTTTCTCTTTTTAAATCATAATGACAACCTAAAACATCCAAATGACCCTGATCAAAAGTTTACATACCCAATATCTTAATACCTTGTATTGCCCCCTCTAACATCAATGACAGTTTGAAATCTTTTGTGGTAGTTGTGGATGAGACTTGGACTTGTGTTATGGATCGTTGTCATGTTGGAACTTCCAAGTATATCCCATGATAACATGCTGCATGCATCTTTCCTTCACCTTTGACCAAGTTTCCCATGCCTTTGTAGCTCACACATCCCAAAACATCAGTGATCCACCTTTGTGCTTTACAGTAGGAATGGTGTTCCTTTCATCATAGGCCTTGTTGACCTCTCTCCAAATGTAATGTTTATGGTTGTAGTCAAAAAGTTCAATTTTGGTCTCATCACTCCAAATTACCTTGTTCCAGAAATTTTGATGCTTGTCTCTGTGCTGTTTTGCGTATTGTAGGTGAAATACTTTGTGGCATTTGTGGTATTTGAACAGCAATAGCTTTCTTCTGACAAATCGACCATGTAGCCCATTTTTCTTCACGTGTCTCATTATTGTGCATCCTGAAACAGCCACACCGCTAGTTTCAGAGAGTCCAGTATTTCAGCTGATGTTATTTGTGGGTTTTTCTTTACATCCCGATCAATTTTCCTGGCAGTTGTGGATGACATTTTTGTTGGTCTACCTGACCGTGGTTTTGTTTTTACAGTGACCCTGATTTTCCATTTGTTAATCACAGTTTGAATGCTGCTGACTGACATTATCAATTCCTACTTAAAACTTCTGTGTATATAAAGTGCTAATTTTTTTTTTATATGATCATTCAAGAATATCAAGATTTACTTCTATCTATATTCTGCTTACTGCACCTTTATCTTTATTTCTCATCAGATATTCTTTGGAGTTCATCTCAGGTCTGAAGAGTAAAATGAAACATTTAGGAAAAAACATACAGATCAACAATGCCCAACTGGATGCCAGGATGGCAAACACCTCCATGGCGACAGTGTATTTACCCTGAGCACTAAGAGAAGCAGGAATAAAAGATAGCCAAACACTAAGAAAGGCCAACATACTAAAGGTAATAAACTGAGCTTCATTAAAACTATCTGGAAGTTTTCGAGCCAAGAAAGCCACTATGAAGCTAATGGTGGCCAGAAGAAAGAGATAACCGAGCATGGCCCAGAATGCGACAGACCTATCATTACAGTCAATAATAATGAGTTCTGCTTTATCTTCTGTGTTGATATGTAGAAATGGAGGATCCACTGACATCCATATAATACACAATATTAGCTGTAGAAGGAAACACATAGAGATAATTGAGTAGGCAACTCTTAGGGTAGTCCATTTTCTTAGACTGCTTCCCGGTCTAGTAGCCATAAAGGCAAAAACCACCATGATCGTCTTGGCCAATATACATGCAACACAGAGAGTGAAGACCAGACCAAAAGATACCTGACGTAGGAGGCATTTCTCATGATCAGGATAACCAATAAAACCTAAAGAACAGAAGAAGCAAAGACTGATAGATATCAGTAGGAGACAACTTAGGGAGTAATTGCTGGCTTTCACAAGTGGTGTATTACTGTAGTGAAAGAAAAATCCCAAGATAAGACCTGGAATAATTGAGGAGATTATGGAAGTTGCAGCTAAGGTGGCCCCTAGTAGATCTTCATAAGAAAGAAACTCTAAAGGTTTTGGGAGACACTTGGATTTTTCAGGATTCGGCCATTGGTCCCATGGACATCTGAGGCAATTCAAGGAGTCTATAAATGGAGAAAAAAATATATTTATTTTATCCTAATAATGTGTTAGAAAAAGAATAAGAAGAAACATACTTAGGTACATGAATAAATGACTACTGTATCACTCCTTTAACTATTTATGGCATGTTACCCAATGATTGATGTGTTATCTGCCTGCTTTTATATGTCATTACCTGTTTGCATATTTATTACTTTACTGTATGTGTCTGGGCTCTGCCACCTGTCTACCTCATCTATGATTTCTCACCTTTTTTATCTCCTTATTGCCTTTTATGGATGGTTTTATATTATATATCTCAATAAATTTGGTTTTTATATTCTCTATTTTTAATGTTTTTTATAACATATTTTTATCAGAGATTATGTGGTGGGAGATTGGTTCAGAGATATATGGGGGATACAGATTATGGATAGCTTTGCAGGTCAATGTTACTAGATTTTTGTGTATAGGTTGTGGAATTGGGAGACAATAAAGGGACTTGTAGAGGGGAAAAGTGGATGAGAAGTGAGGACAAAAATGGATTAGTAGAACAAACTAGAGAGGTGTGATGATGCAGTGGAGGATGATGTGGTCCTAGACCCCACATGGAGTTAAGGCCTTCCAAGTGGGCAGTTCGGAGGAAGAGGTGGTGGTCACACTGACCCAGCTGAACAACAAATGAGGAAGTATGATACAAAAGCAAAGAGAACAGCGCCTAGCCATTAAGTTGTTTGACACTGAACACCATGGCCAGCCCCTAGCCTTTTCTCTGTACATGCTAATTTTATTTCTGTAGACTAACATACACTGCTCAAAAAATAAAGGGAACACTAAGATACCACATCATAGATATTACTGAATGAAATATCGCAGCTGCAAATCTTTATTCATTACATAGTGGCATGCGTGGAGAACAAGAAAACATAAAAATGATCAATGTAAATCAAAATTAATATCACATGGAGATCTGGATTTGGAAGGATAATCAAAGTGAAAAATCAAATTACAGGCTGATCCAACTTCAGCGGGAATGCCTCAAGACAAGGAAATGATGCTCAGCAGTGTATGGCCTCCACGTGCCTGTTTGACCTCTCTATGACACCTGGGCATGCTCCTGATGAGTCGGCGAATGCTGTCATGAGGGATCTCCTCCCAGACCTGAACTAAGGCATCCGCCAACTCCTGGACAGTCTGTGGTGCAACGTGATGTTCGTGGATGAAGCGAGGCATGATGTCCCAGATGTGTTCAATCAAATTCAGGTCTGAGGAACGGGCGGGCCAGTCCATAGCTTCAATGCCTTCATCTTGCAGGAACTGCTGACACATTCCAGCCACATGAGGTCTAGCATTGTCCTTCATTAGGAGGAACCCATGGCCAACCGCACCAGCATATGGTCTCACTAGGGGTCTGAGGATCTCATCTCAGTACCTAATGGTAGTCACGCTATCTCTGGAAGGCACATGGAGGGCTGTGTGGCCCTCCAAAGAAATGCCACCCCACACCATTACTGACCTACTGCCAAACCGGTCATGTTGAAGGATGTTGCAGGCAGAAGATCACTCTCCACGGTGTCTCCAGACTCATCACGTCTGTCACATGTGTCCAATGTGAACCTGCTTTCATCTGTGAAGAGCACAGGGCACCAGTGGCGTATTTGCCAAACCTGGTGTTCTGTGGCAAATGCCAAGTGTCCGGCACGGTGTTGAACTTTGAGCACAACCCCCATCTGTGGCCGTTGGACACTCAGACCATCGTCATGGAGTCGGTTTCTAACTGTTTGTGCTGACACATGCACATTTGTGGCCTGCTGGAGGTCATTTTGCAGGACTTTGGCAGTACTCCTCCTGTTCCTCCTTGCACAAAGGCTGAGGTAGCAGTCCTGCTGCTGGGTTGTTGCCCTCCTACGGCACCCTTCACATCTCCTGGTGTACTGCCTTGTCTCCTGGTAGCACCTCCAGCCTCTGGACACTACGCTGACAGACACAGCAAACCTTCTTGCCACAGCTCGCATTGATGTGCCATCCTGGATGAGCTGCACTACCTGAGCCACTTGTGTGGGTTATCGAGTCTGTCTCATGCTACCACGAGTGTGAAAGCCCAACCAACATTCAAAAGTGATCAAAACCTCAGCCAGAAAGCATTGGTACTGAGATGTGGTCTGTGGTCCCCACCTGCAGAACCACTCCTTTATTGAGAGTATCTTGATAATTGCCAATAATTTCCATCTGTTGTCTATTCCATTTGCACAACAGCATGTGAAATTGATTGTCAATCAGTGTTGCTTCCATAGTGGACAGTTTGATTTCACAGAACTTTGATTTACTTCGAGTTATATTCTGTTGTTTAAGTGTTCCTTTTATTTTTTGGAGCAGTGTATTTGCAGCACCTTACAATTAGGCGGGAATGTGAACAGATAAAAAAATCAATGCAAAGTAAGACAGTGTAGACAGTTAGAGGAGGAATGAGAGCCCTGCTTGCAAGCTTACAATCCTTTCCTTGCAACCAGAAAAAATGTAAAACCTGTCCATTTATAATGACCACGGACAAGATAAAGATCCCCAACTCACATCAGGACTACAAGATCCCAGGTACTTTCACCTGCATTACATCTAATGTGGTGTACTTAATTATTTGTACTAAATGTCCAACTGGGGGTCTGTATGTGGGGGAGACAGGGCAAAAGCTTAGAACAAGGATGAATGCTCATCGTCACACTATAAGAGAAAAAAGAATGGATCTACCTGTGGCAAAACATTTCTGTATCCCTGATCACAGCAGCATGGATATGAAATTACTGGTATTGAAAGGTAACTTCACATCTCAGAGAGAGAGACGAGTTTGGGAGTACAAATTTATGACGAACTTTGACACTCTCAGTGCTGGAATGAATGTGTCGCCTGGATTTATGTCTTTTTACATCAATTAAGGAATTTCATTTTAAAACCTTGCGGGGCAACACAGAACTAGACCCCAATCAGAGGACCATAAACATCCAGACTCCTTATCTATGAACTGGTCCAATGTTTATATTTATGTTTCTCCCTCTCCCATATTGATAGTTCTGCTTCACGTCACTTATCTATTGCATTTTTTCTAGGCTGTATTGTGCATAAATATGTGACTTCAGATTTTCTATTAGTCTAGCCTGATGAAGAGACCTGAGTAGTCTCGAAAGCTTGCAATGTGTTACCATCTTTTCAGTTAGCCATTAAAAGGTATCAACTACTGAGGACTCTCAATCCTGAATATTTTTCTATCCACTGGCTAACACGGTACAAAGATATACATCTTTCCTGTATTACAATCTCACAGGCACTTCTAACAAAATTAGAATATCATCAAAAAGTTAGTTCATTTCAGTTCTTCAATACAACAAGTGAAATTCATATATTATATAGAGTCATTACACACAGAGTGATCTATTTCCAGTGTTTATTTCTGTTATTGTTGATGATTGTGGCTTACAGCCAAAGAAAACCCAAAAGTCATTATCTCATTAAATTAGAATACTTTATAACACCAGCTGGAAAAATGATTGTAAAATCTGAAATGCTGTCCTCCTGAAATGTATCTTCAGTAAATGCCCTCAATACTTGGTCGGGGCTCCTTTTGCATCAATGCGGCGTGGCATGGAGGAGATCAGCCTGTGGCACTGCTGAGAGGTTATGGAAGCCCAGGTTGCTTTGATAGCAGCCTTCAGCTCATCTGCATTGTTGGGTCTGGTGTCTCTCATCTTCCTCTTGACATTACCCCTGATTCAGCAGTGCAGATGAGCTGAAGTCTGCTATCAAAGCACATTAGTAAGTGAAAAAAACTAATATACTACATAAAGTGTAAATTCATTATTCCACATGATGTTATTTGGCATGTTTGTTAATGCACACTTGGTAAACTGGACGCAAGTTGACACTGTAACCTATCAACCAAAACACAAACAAGGTGATCATACATAATTAATTTATTGTGTAGCTTTGCAGTGGCTGATGTCACAAAACGGTGGAACAGCGGCCAGGATCAATACCGTCGAGAGCGACAGCAGCAAGCCGGGAGTGGTGCAGCAGGCAGTAAAAAGTGCACCTACATACTGTATATTATGATTGCTTGAATTTCCTAGCTCCCTCTCTTTATCTCCATTCATAAGTGCATGCTTGTCATACATTTTGAAAATTGTCCTTAAGTTAGTTAAATTAATGTTTTTTTTATGTTGAATTTGTCCAAATAACACAACTGAATCCAACATACATGGACCTTTTTCTGCACTTCCAGCAACAGAGCAACAACCACCACCACTATGACTTTTGACAAGATATGAGGCCAATCGAGATGAGGATGAACTTGGACGTAGCAATAGTTCTACACTCACTATGTTACGCTGCCTATCCTTTGTCCCTCACATTCTCCAGATTTTGAGTGACAGTCATTACTGGTTGGTGAAATTTCTAGACCTACGATACAAGGAGAACTTTCTACCTCTTATGCCAGAGGCAGACAGGTCTACTAAAATGGGGTAGTACCAGAGGGCTCTTGTAGCGGAATTATTAAAAAAATTTCCATCTCAAAACGCTGACGGCGGCGGTCACAGTTCGTTGGACAACCAAGGAATACAGGTGAGAGAGACAGAACTGCAATCCAGCAGATGCAGGGGAACACTGACAAAATTCTGAGAGAGTTTTCTTAGACCCTCCCATCACACTGGCCCTGAGTCACTGGGTACTCTCACAAAATATTGGAAGATGCTGAGGGAGTACCTTGCTCACCGTACCAACGTCCCCTGTGATTTCTCTGTGCCCTATAATAATTGGGAATCCAAACTGGTCACGTGGCATGAACTGGCTCTCTACACCTCGGAGGTCCTGGCCTGCCCTGCTGCTAGCGTTTTGTCAGAGCGGGTTTTTAGTGCAGCTGGTAGAATTATAACTGATAAGCGCTTCTGCCTGTCAACTGAAAAGGCTGACTGTTATAAAAATTAACAAGGGCTTGGAATGGGCCAGACTTCTCAGCCCCGAAAGATAGCAGCATAACATAAACTCAAATTGTAATTTTTTTCAGAGGCCTATTCCCATGCACCTCTTCACACCCACACATGGCTATATGCTTCCTGATTTTTGCTATTTGCTGTTGTCCTCCTCCTTCTCCTCATCCTCCACCACCAGATCACCAGGACGACCGTGGTCTGTGATGCAACACCCACATAATTTTTTTAAAGGGTGTTTATGATTCCCGTACCCAAAAAAATGGTTATACAGTATGTTAATGTATACCCCTTAGGGCTAAACGTTTGTCAGCCCAGACACTTAGTGCATGGGCATTACAAATATAGGAGATCCACTCCTTTTTAATGGGAACATTTTTTTATGAGGCCCTCCTCCACATCTCTTCCAAGAGTCATTGTAGTGCCTCCAAATTTTTGCCAGCCCTTGCATTCACTGCATAGTCAAAAAGTTATATTTATTTGGGATATAGATATTGCTACGTTTAGTTTGGTTTTACTATAGTCAAACAGTATGGGAGACCCACTTTCTAATAATGGGAACATTGCTTTCAGGAGGTCCTGCTGTACTTATCTTCAAAGGGGTATTATAGTGTGTCCAAATTTTTGGCAGCTCTTGCATTCACTACATAGGCAAACAGTATGGAAGACTCACCCCCTTTTGGGCCTCCACCCCCTGTTGGGACACCCAGTATGGAGTGGGCTGCTTTCCCACAGAACCCTCCATTCCCTGGTATCTCTCAACCAGTCCGACCAGTTCATCAGCATTCCGGGGATCACCCTGGGAAATCCAAGTCTGTACGTGCCTCAGCAGGGAGTGCATAAACTGGTCCATCACCACCCATTCTGCCATCTGCACAGGCATAGAGGACTGCAGCCACTTGTGTATCAGGTGCAACAGGTCAAACATTTGGGAGTGCGGTTTGTCCCGGTGACATGCCCAACGGTGAAGCCGTTGTGCCCTGAAAGTCATTGTTACCCTCAAGCATGCAAGAATCTCTATTTTTAGCTTGCCATACTCTTTAGCATCCTGCAAAGCTAAAACATACTATGCTTTCTGATGTTCCCTCGTTAAGTGTGGTGCAAGTACCTCTGCCCACTACTTTGGCGGGAGTTTCTCCCTCTTGGCAACTCTTTCAAACACCGTCAGGAAAGCCTCAACATTACAATTCTCCATTGTAGATTCTTCAGCCTCAACATTGCAGTTCTCCACTGCACGTTGTTCAGCTTCAACACTGCAATTTTCCACTGCAGGTTCTTCAGCTTCAACACTGCATCTCTCCACTACAGGTTCTTCAGCCTCAACATTGCAATTCTCCATTGTAGATTTTTCAGCCTCAACAATGCAGTACTCCACTGCACGTTATTCAGCCTCAACACTGCAATTCTCCACTGCAGGTTCTTCAGCCTCAACACTGCAATTCTCCACTGCAGGTTCTTCAGCTTCAACATTGCAATTCTGCACTGCAGGTTCTTCAGCCTCAACACTGCAATTCTCCACTACAGGTTCTTCAGCCTCAACATTGCGATTCTCCATTGCAGGTTCTTCAGCTTCAATATTGCAGTTCTCCACTGCAGGTTATTCAGCCTCAACACTGCAATTCACTGCATTGGCAAACAGTATGGGAGAACCACTTCCTAATAATGGGAACATAGTTTTCAGGAGGCCCTGCTGTGCGTCTCTTCCAATACGGGAATACGGGGTGGGAGAATATCCCAACACCTTGCCCAGAATGAGACACGGTGGATTTGGGCTCTGAACACAATCCATCCACAAGGGTTGAATGAACATTTATCCTATGTGCCATTCCTGTGATACACTCTTCCTCTGTGGGGCAGTGTTGCGGTAGGCATATTGGCCGCAGTGCTGCATTTGTTTTTAATTTATTTTAATTTTGTTTTGCTTTAATTGTTTTCAGACCCTCTTTTTTTGCGCCTGGACGGGATCTGGTGGTTGCCCTTCCTTAATTCCTGTATCTTACTGGGGAAGAAGATCTCTGGATTCCTCCAATGAAGTCCTTCTAAAATCTGGATGATATGGAGAACATAGTGCTTCTGTCATTGAGGACCTTTATGTTACCCATTATTTTACGTGGAGTGACTCATTATCTACCTTTGGATACATGTGATTATTCATATCAAGAGAATTATACGCTGGTTGATATATAACTTTACTATATCATAGGTATTATGATGCCTTTGCCTTATATGTTGCCTTTATTATATCTATCACATTTATATAGTCTGTTTGATAATTTGTGAGATATAGAGTTATTTATTGTCAAGGTGAAGTCATTATATTTTGCTATTATGATTAGGTCCATGAGGTTCTTTAGGATAAGTGCCATTCAATAATCCTATTTTCTTTATATGGTCTGCAAAGATGCAAAACTACATGTTTTGTTATCCATCATAAAGGTCCACATGGGGTTAATACGCTTGAGTACTGCTATCCTACTTATGCTCAGTTTGAGTATTCTTTTCCTGCTTTTATTCAGGTTCTCCTAAGAGGCATCTCTCATGGCCATGACAGCGTCCCGGTGACGCTTGCGCACCATGCCCCGGGCATGTATGGTGACCGTGGCGTCTCTATGCATTGGGTGGACTCCGGCGATCCTCCGGAGCGTCCTACTGCATGACGCGGCGTGCACTTTGCGTTCCGGGTTGTCATGGTGACGCATGCGTCACTTCTGGTACACGTCAGAGGCCTTCTATTTTTAATCTGTGCACATCTTTCCTCACCACGCCTCCTGACGAAGGAGCCTCGCTCCGAAATGCGCGTCGGGGAGACGCGCCGTCCTCCTTCCTGACCGCACATGTACCCACACAGGTAATTACTGGGTATTTACCCCGCTCCTCTGCTCTCTCCTTCCCCCTGTCCTCTCGTTACACTCCGGGCAGCCTTCTGAATCATCATTTGTAGGGGATTTTTTGCATTAAGGCTACATGCTTCTATCATACCATTGCTTGGGGATACTATGGGGTTATATGGACACCATGCCAATTAGGTGGGAGCTCGGTGGGAATTTATTAACCCTTCACCCTTGCCATTCCGCCCAATATAAGTATCATATAGATTGAGCATCTTGGAGGGGCCAATTCAACATCTAGGGGCACATTTTGTAGGCTTCATTATCTATGTTAAATTTAACTCCTTAGTGCTTATGATGATGATGGAATACATATTAATGGAGAATATCATCTTTTAATAATCTTTATTTTTATATAGCGATAACATATTCCGCAGCGCTTTACAGTATGCACACATTATCATCACTGTCCCCGATGGGGCTCACAATCTAAATTCCCTATTAGTATGTCTTTAGAATGTGGGAGGAAACCGGAGTACCCGGAGAAAACCCACGCAAACACGGGGAGAACATACAAACTCTACATGGTTGTGGCATATTCAATTTAATGAACTGCTGTCAGTCTACAGCTAACTATATATTGACACTGCTTTGTGCGAATTCTTGTTAGGTTGTTTGGCGCGTCTTTCAGCACTGTTGCACTTTATTGTCTCTGATACCTGCTCCCCCATTTTTTCCTGTTCTGTCCTGTTTTTCTAATAAAGTGATATTTGCTACAACATTTTGGATCTGGATGTTGTGTCTTGTGTGGTTTTCCACACTTTTGCTCCAAGGGGTATTGGGGTGCGTCTAAATTTTGGCCCTGCCTTGCATTCACTGCATAGGCAAACAGTATGGGAGGACCAACTTCCTAATAATGGGAACATTGCTTTCAGGTGCCCCTCCTGTACGTCTCTTCAAAGGGTTATTGGGGGGTGCGTCTGTAAGCAGGTGTGGGGATGCAGTAACGCAGGGATTGCAGAACAAAGCTGTATAACAATGCTATTTATTTTTTAACAAGAAGTATGGCAATGTTCTCCTCACAGAGAGCTAATAAACAATAAACAGGGGAAGTGAAAGGGTTAGCGCAACAGTCTGGTATTGAAACAACACTTCTCGGGGTTTCGCCCACATACAGTTTGATGGCAGCTGGAGCACCGGCAATGGCCGGCGTAGTGTCCTCAGATGAATTACCACAAATCATGATCCAGCTTCTAGCGGCAACAGGCGATAACTGGTTTTGGCTGCTGAGCCCCTAGTCCATAAATCTGTGCAGCCAAAATGGGGAGCGCTGCAGGAATCTCTGTCTCACATGTGTGCTGCTGCATGTCTATCAGCAATGGGGAACGCACCTCAGGATCCTGCCACTGGCACCCACTCATCCACGCGAGCACTGCACTCTGCTTGGCCGGGCGCGCGTCTCTCTGAACACTCACTGGCTCACTGGAGCGTTTGCCTAAGCTCTGCTGGGGCACTTCTCTGTGCTGCCACTGTCACTGCAGAGCGCACCGCACACCTCTCTCTGCTATCATTGGCGGCGGTAAACTGAGACCTCTTTCCCGCACTACATGCTCACTGCCTGGCTTTGCCACGCCACCTATCCCCGGGTCATGGGACCTGTCTGGTTCCCCATTCTTTCCCCCCCTGCAACACTGGATGCAGCCTCGACAGTTCTGGACCCGACATGACGCAGGTACTCATAGCCCGGTCTTCCTCCTTACACGTCCAATTTTGTGGCAGACCTTGCATTCACTGCATAGGCAAAAAGTATTGGAGTACCAACTTCCAAATAATGGGAACATTGATTTTAGGAGGCCATCCTTTACGTCTCTTCAAAGGGGTATTGGGGTGCATCCAAAGTTTGGGCAGCCCTGCCACTCACTGCATATGCAATAACAGTATATTAGACCCACTGTTTGATAATGGGAACAAAGTATAGCCAGCTGATGGCTATCTAAGAATAGTGAGGGTCGACTGCTGGCCCTTTAAGAAAAGTAAAGGCTGACTGATGACCCTATAAAAATAGGCTCAGAGTTCCTCCTCCTGGATGTGTCTGATGATGTGTCACATACCACATAGCCAGATAAGGTTGTAAAATGTTAAAGTGACATTTCCCAGTGAATGCATTTCTCTTGGTTGAAAGCAATGCTAAAATTGAAAAACACATCAAAAACGCTACGTGTGAACATAGCCCAAGGTGTGGAGGAGCATTTTTGTTTTTGGTTATGTATTTTGCCTTATATACAAGTCATTACCCTGGAAATGATGTTCCTTAACATATTTCCCAGGAAAATTTGTTTTTGTATGTTTTAGTGTGCGCCTGTAAAAGTGGTGTAAGACTCGGACAACATTGTTGACAGCTGTGACCTGGGAGTCAAAAATGCTTCCATGGGTCTCCCCCATACTGTTACCATGTCATTTGAGCACGGCTCCCATCGGTTTCCGCAATTTTTAGTCCATAATACTCGAGTTTCCCATAGACTTACATTGGGCTCGTTGCTCATGACGAGCACCCAAGCACTTCAATTTGCTCGACCCGAGCAACAAGTACCTGAGCATTTTAGTGCTTGCCCATCACTACTAATTACAAAATTTTTGGAAGTAGTTGAAGTAAAGATGCAGTAAACATTCACAAAATATTTTGAAATAACATACGGGTGGAACGTGTTTCAAAATCACCATTACATTTAATAGCTAACAAATATGGGATGAATGCATACCGTACTGTAAGTAAAAGACGTTCCTCTGCCGAAAAACATTGGCGCATTTTTCTGTCCTTGAATGTTAGCCTAGGTCACACTGCCTCCAACAGTTGTGATAAAACTTGTATGAATAGCTGTATAGAGAACCATACAGTCGGTAGAAATGTCCTGTAGTGAGCTTTCACCTCAAAAGTGGATGTGCCCAAATTTGTCTCCGCCTCCTCGGATCAACAATCATTGGGTAAGGCTGCCCAAAATGTTGAGACAAGACCCATTGTAAAAGAGCCCTCTCAGTTGGGTTTAAGGTTAGCGTGTCACACATGTTTTTCACAAACCAGGACAAAACAAAACACCTACAGGGGGTCTGTTTGAAAGATTTGTGGACTAAGCTTCTTGTGGACCCTATGTATGGCCTTCTTGATTAGGTTTTCATTCATTTCTGACCATTGAGTCAGTTAATTTAATGAGGCGGTACATTGGAAAATATGTGTTAAATGCAAAACCATATGGATGTCATATGGATAAATGGCTGAGAAAATATTGCATCATCGCTTTGCAAATGCATTAAACATGGATTACCATATGGAGAGCACTTGTGCGAATCTCGGCAGTGAGAATCGGAACAATTTTTTATACGTTTTATACGTGGGCCGGGCTGGGGGGGGTGGTCCCTCTGGAAACCGCGCAGTGACCTATAGACACAAGATGGAGGCAGATTCGGGTGCAACAGGTCCAAGTTTATTCTTTCCCTCGCCGTCCGCCAGACGGCCTCACAGCACACCGCACTTTTCTTCACAGCTTTCCGGTTACAGTACACATCGTGACAACGTACTTTCTCCAGGGACTTCTATATACGCACTGTCCCCTTTGCACTCAATGACGCTCTGACAGCTCCGTCACTGTGGCTGCCTTAGGTCTATACACCAACAGTAATTTTACCAGTCAAATGTCATTTCAATACGGTGTCCCACACCCGGAGCCTCGTCTATACTGCGGTACTTTGTGTCAGGACCACCCCCCTTACATTCTCTCTCCTCAGTCCCCTGGTAGGATTCTCCTCACAGTGCACCGGTTCCCTATAACTCCGCCCCCATGACCAACGGTTTCTTAGCCCTAAGCTGATGTCAAGTCCTATGCTCATACTCCTCCCTGCCCTCTAATGTCAGTTCAAGGTACTGCACGTCACCTACACTTTCCTAGCTGTTTTTCCTACTGATATCTAACCAGTCAATCCGTCCGTCAGGTCACCTTCCCTACACTCTCCCTTCCTTTGTCTATTGTCGTCCTCAACAATTGTCGTCCCTACCTTAGTCGTTCTGAGGTTTCTACTACCATCTGTTGTCGGACCAGTTGTTGGGCCAAACCCGCTATCCGCGGGGGCCAAACCACACTGGGAGCACCATGCTCCAAGCGGCCTACTGCCACTCGCCAGGGTGCACGCCATATGACAACGTCTTTCAAAACTGGGCTAGGTACACCTGGTTTCCTTCCCTCCAGCGTGTACCTTCCCCTACTCTCCCCATCTGTCACCTTCCACAATCCGGTACGCCATGATCGAGGCCTTACACCTACCAGATCATTACAAGCGCCCTACACTTCTTCTTTCTGGGGGTGTCTGTGGTGTCAGGGACCTGACTTGGGACCCCTGTCCGGTTCAACTTTTCCATCTCTTTGTCTTTCTCTTGGTTACAAGTCATGGTCGGCGTCTCGGTCTCCCAGACCCTCTCAACTTGTAGACCCCTTTGGTCTCACACTTCCTTTGGTCACACAGACCTTCCCGTACCCGTACCTGTTACATTTTACTTTTGCATATTATATAACAAAACAACTCTATAATAGCACAAGTACCCCTTTTTTTCTTATATATTTTTTCTTTTACTATTGCTTTAAAACCATCACACACAAAACAATAAAACATAATAGATTTTCTCCTTCTCCCCCTTCCTTTAACATAGACACTTCTTCTCTCCTTACATCCCCTCTTTGTCAGGCTTAACACACTAAAAAAAAACTTCAATTTTTATATTAACCCTTTTTTTCATTAACTTGAACGCAAACTGTCCTTATGACTTGCACAACGGTGCAACGAAATTTCAAAAGTTCAAACCACCTCCTAGTGGCCAGCAGCGAGGGGCCCCACAGCCGTGGAGCTCCCGGGATGTAAGGAGTGTCCAATGAGTTCTTTCTACGGGGGCTCGTGACCTTCAGATTCAGCAATCACAGCTACCGTGTAGTAGCCGGGGGGACAGTACTCTTTGTAGTACGACACCAAGTCCCCCTCGTGTAGAGCCCGGCCATGTCGAATAGAGGCCACATTAATATAAACCTTCTGGCCGGTAGCCCGATTGCGTATGAACCCATGCCCCCTTGGTATATTCGTATACACGAGCCGTCCCAAAGATCGTGTCGCCGCCATGCCAGCCTCCCCCTTTGCATGAAGCAGGTTCCATACTTCCTGCTCCCTGGCTTTCTTCTTTTTTACCACTTCTGCGACCCAAACGGAGGGTCCGGAGTGAGCCCGAGAGTCCGGTGGGCGGGACTTGGCCGGGGATGAAAACAGGGCAGAGGCGGCTGATGATGTCTGCGGCCCTGCAGCCGCTGGGGCCGAGTGGCAGATAGAGGCAGACAGGTTTTCCGGATGTTGGGCCACAGGGCCTGACAAATAGGCCGCAGCCAGTTCCAATGTCGGCATAGCCGCGGCCGCAGGGTGGACTGCATCCGAAGCTTCAGCCGGAGCTGTCATAACCGAAGTAACAGCTGGTTTCGGGGAGGATGTCACCACTTGCAGGGGGGACGCAACAGCGTCTTCTGAAAATAGGCTCCGCACCGGCGACACCGGGCATGGTGTCACCGGGCGGGGTGACTCGGGGCTGGGAATGGAGGCTCTACTCAGCTCCGCATAGACAGTGGGGTCTTCCGTGGCCGGACTTTCGGGATCACAGGAGGCCGCGTGCTGCAGCTGAGTGGTAGGGGCCGCTTGCGGAACCGCTGGAAGAGCTGGGGGAACTCTCACCTTCCCCGGTGCCGCGGTCTCCGTCACATCTTTCTGCGGCTGGTTCTGCAGTCTCCGCTCTTCACTCCACCATCTGGTGGGGCTGGCCTCCAGGCCCAGAGGTTCCGCGGAGGGGCTCTCTGCTGATATCTTGGGCGGCCGCTCCCGTGGGATCCGCCATGGCTCCGCTCCTCCACCCGAGACCGAACTGGCTGTTCGTGACTCCGATATATAGATCTTCTGGAGGAGCTCGACCTCCCGCTGCCATTGCCACTCCAGGTGGCCGATGCCTCTACAACCGTAGCATCGCATCCCATCCAGTGGGCAGCAATCGAAAGGCGCCAAACAGCCGCAGACAATCTTTTCCTCTGTGCCACTCCCTCTGCTGGGTGGGCCGACGGCAGGCAGGCCTTTCCACCCACTTGTCAGGGTCCAGTATGTGGGAGCGTCGGCCTCCTGGTACATATTGCTGTTTCCAAAGGTATGTAGGAGGAGGCCCCAGTATGCTGGGGACAACGGCGAACACCTGAATCTCTCCTCTGCGCTGAAGCAGCACCGCCATCTTGCTTCGGACCTGGTACCACTCCAGATCCTCTGCTGGCAACGCAGATATGCCACAGTGCTCCCAATTTGTAATCCACAGGTTGGTAATTTGTAATCCACAGGTGTTTATAATCCACACAATGCAGTCCAAGTCCGTTCCCATTCCTCAGAGGCAGGCCTGCCGCAGAAGATATTGTATTAGCGGCGTTTATCCTGCCGACTTCACCAAGTGTAGGGTCGATGGGCCGGGCTGGGGGGTGGTCCCTCTGGAAACCGCGCAGTGACATATAGACACAAGATGGAGGTAGATTCGGGTGCAACAGGTCCAAGTTTATTCTGTCCCTTGCCGTCTGCCAGATGGCCTCACAGCACACCGCACTTTTCTTCACAGCTTTCCGGTTACAGTACACATCGTGACAACGTACTTTCTCCAGGGATGTCTATATACGTACCGTCCTCTTTGCACTCAATGACGCTCTGACAGTTCCGTCACTGTGGCTGCCTTAGGCCTATACACCAACAGTAATTTTACCAGTCAAATGTCGTTTCAATACGGTGTCCCACACCGGAAGCCTCGTCTATACTGCGGTACTTTGTGTCAGGACCACCCCCCTTACTTTCTCTCTCCTCAGTCCCCTGATTGGATTCTCCTCACAGTGCACCAACTGTCGCAGTCTTCCTGTCACTTGAGCTCCCCCTGGGGACTGGAACTTTCTGGAACCCTCCTGTCAAATTTATAGCTTTCCCGGTTCCCTATAACTCTGCCCCCCATGACCAACGGTTTCTTACCCCTAACCTGATGTCAAGTCCAATGCTCACACTCCTCTCTGCCCTCTAATGTCAGTTCAAGGTACTGCACATCACCTACACTTTCCTAGCTGTTTTCCCTTCTGAAATCTAACCAGTCAGTCTGTCCGTCAGGTCACCTTCTCTACATTAGTGTGACTCCAGTCTTACTATCCCACTGCTATGCCTCCTAGAAAAGCAAAGTTTCAGGCGATGATGGTGGCACAAGAGAAAGAGAAGGATGAGGAGGAGGATCAACAGGGACCGTTCGCACCAAAGCCAGGCTAGACATCCACACATGCCTTGGAGGATGGGTTCCTGTACCAACAGCAGCCAGGTACACAAATCTCCAGCCAGGGGACAGTTTTGTTTAATCAGGAGGGTGAGTAAGGGTCCCGTTACACGCTTCAATGTCCCAGCGATCCCACCAATGATCCGACGTGGATGGGATCGCTGGGACATAGTGAGCTGATCGCTGGTGAGCTGTCACATAGACAGACTCACCAGCGATCAGGACCAGTGAGCAAGCTGGTGTCCAGGGTAAACAGCAGGTAACTAAGAGCCGCACGGCTCTTAGTTACCCTCTGTTTAACCTGGATACCAGCTCCCAGCGTCGCTGATCGTTGGTCTCTCGCTGTCACACACAGCGATGTGTGCTGCCCAGCGGCAGACCAATGACAGAATTATGGCCCAGACCATTAGGCAACGATTAACAATCAGCCATATGATCGTTGATCGTTGCTACATGTCACACACAATGATGTCGTTTCGACATCGCTGCAACATCACCAAACTGGTGACGTTGCAACGATATCGTTCACAATATAGTTGTGTGTAACGGGGCCTTAAGAGTATAAGGCAATGTTCACACATTCAGTATTTGGTCAGTACTTTACATCATAATTTGTAAACCATAATAAGGTGTGGAACAGTCACAAGAAAAGTATAATAAAAACATGTGCACCACTTCTGCATTTTTCCCCTGCTCCTGGTTTTCTTTACAAATTCTGATGCAAAATACTGACTAAATACTGAATGTGTGAACATGGCCCGAGGCGGAGGATGAGGAACAACTATGTTCATGTAAGGGGGTGAGATATAATGTCTCTCATGCTTCCCTTCCCTTTGTTTGTCTTCCGGTTCTTGATGTTTACAAATGTGTTTTATGGTAATTACCTGCAGTACTGCTACATGTATAACTATGTATTATCGCTCATCGTTTATGGTATTGCCACTTGAATGTGTTACCATTTTATAGAAAACTAATATTTTGCCTTGTATTCCTGTATTATAGTATTGCATATATTATGTGTTCTTTGTAAATGTATAGTTAGGGAATGTGAGTGCATCCTTCTTGGGACATTAGAGGAGGGCACTATTAGTACATAGTTCCACCATAGACTGGGTAGCTGTTATTATGTTGCGGGCCACTAGATGGGGGCATGCTAGTGGGGCCTGATAGGAGGTTCATAGAGGGTTAATTGTAGGAAGGGCTGCTGAGAGTAAGGTTAGTGATGTGGGAAAATGTGTGTAGATGGGTAGGTAGCTGGCTTAGTGATAGAAAACAAAGAGTGGTTATTAATGGGGCACACTCAGATTGGGCCAGGGTTACTAGTGGGGTACCACAGGGTTCTGTATTGGGCCCCCTACTATTTAATATATTTATTAATGATCTAGTGGATGGCTTAGGCTGGTTTCACATTTGCGCTTTATAGCGCAGCGACGGCCTGCGCACGGCCGCCGCTAAGCCCCACCCCCTACCGGCTCCCTGCCCGCCCCTTCCGGTCATCGCCGCCTTCTAGCGCACATGGGCGCTTGCGATCTGTGCACCCTATCTTTAGCATAGGGTGCGCAGATCGTGCGCTGGCCGTGCGCTAGCAGGATTTTGCCGTGCGCTGCACATTTTTGAAGGTGTGCCGAGCGTGCCGAAATGCAGCATGCTGCGTTCGGCGCACACAGGCGCACCTTCAAAAGTGCACAGCGCACGGCAAAATCCTGCTAGCGCACGACCAGCGCACGATCTGCGCACCCTATGCTAAAGATAGGGTGCGCAGATCGCAAGCGCCCATGTGCGCTAGAAGGTGGTGATGACCGGAAGGGGCGGGCAGGGAGCCGGCAGGGGGCGGGGCTTAGCGGCGGCCGTGTGCAGGCCGTCGCTGCGCTATAAAGCGCTAATGTGAAACCAGCCGTACACATAAATATCAGTATTTGCAGATGATAGAAAACTATGTAAGGTAGTTAACACAAAGGAGGACAGTTTGCAACTACAGACAGATTTGAGTAAATTGGAGAATTGGGCTGAAAAATGGCAAATGAGGTTTAACACAGATAAGTGTAAGGTTATGCACATGGGAAGGAGAAACAGATGCTACAATTACTTACTAAATGGGAAACTGCTGGGGAAATCAGACATGGAAAAAGACTTAGGCATCTTAGTCAATAAGAAGCTAAATTGGAGTGCCTAGTGTCAGGCAGCTGCCACCAAAGCAAATAGGGTCATGGGTAGTGTTGAGCATTCCGATACCGCAAGTATCGGGTATCGGCCGATACTTGCTGTATCGGAATTCCGATACCGACTTCCGATATTTTTTTCAATATCGGAAGTCGGCATCGGAATCGGAAGTTCAAAGTTGATTGACAGCCTGACGTCATCATGATGCGCGGTGTGTGCGCATCATGATGCGCCGTCATTTCGGGCCTTCCGGGGGTCTCTGCCGGCCTGCCGGGGGGCTGTGCCGGCCTGCCGGGGGGCTGTGTGGACTGCCCGGGGTCTGTACCGGCCTGCCGGGGGGCTGTGCCGGCCTGCCGGTGGTCTGTGCACCCTGTGGGGGTCTGTACCGGCCTGCCGGGGGGCTGTGCCGGCCTGCCGGTGGTCTGTGCACCCTGTGGGGGTCTGTACCGGCCTGCCGGGGGGCTGTGCCGGCCTGCCGGGGGGCTGTGCTGATGTCCGGGGGTCTGTGCAAGCATCGTCCGATGGGACTACAAGTCCCATCTGGCGATGCCTGCTACCATGACAGTGATTGACACATTAGCTAATGATGGGACAGTAGTAGTCCCATCATCCGGCTAATGTGTTAAATGTTAAAAAAAAAAAAAAAAAAAAACTACATACATACTACATGCATGCTACATACATACTACATGCTACATACATACTACATACATACTACATGCATGCTACATACATACTACATGCTACATACATACTACATATATACTACATGCATGCTACATACATACTACATGCTACATACATACTACATATATACTACATACATACTACATACATACTACATGCATGCTACATACATACTACATGCTACATACATACTACATATATACTACATGCATGCTACATACATACTACATACATACTACATATATACTACATACATACTACATACATACTACATGCATGCTACATACATACTACATGCTACATACATACTACATATATACTACATGCATGCTACATACATACTACATGCTACATACATACTACATATATACTACATACATACTACATACATACTACATGCATGCTACATACATACTACATGCTACATACATACTACATATATACTACATGCATGCTACATACATACCACATGCTACATACATATTACATATATACTACATACATACTACATACATACTACATGCATGCTACATACATACTACATTCTACATACATACTACATATATACTACATGCATGCTACATACATACTACATGCTACATACATACTACATATATACTACATGCATGCTACATACATACTACATGCTACATACATACTACATATATACTACATGCATGCTACATACATACTGCATGCTACATGCATGCTACATACATACTACATACATACTACATGCTACATACATACCACATATATACTACATACATACTACATACAATACATTCATACAATACATACATAAACATACAGTACATATAACATAGAGTAACATACTTACCAATACTTGTCACATTGTTCCCCGAAGCCATTGTCTTTTACGGAATAAATATTAACATAACAAACCACAAAAATACTCACCCACGATCCGAAGCAGTCCACGAGTGTGTCCCACGACGATCTTGGGTAGAGAACTGCAGCATCAGCTGTTGCTGCCGTTCTCTACGGCTGCAGGAATCCAATGACGGAAGGTAGGTATCTTTCCGCACTGTATTCCTCCGCCACTTAAAAAAAAAAAAAGTCCCTAGTCTCACTTTATGCCATTGCTGTGTGGGAAATGGCATAAAGTGAGACTAGGGACTTTTTTTTTTTTTAAGTGGCGGAGGAATACAGTGCGGAAGGATACCTACCTTCCGTCATTGGATTCCTGCAGCCCGTAGAGAACGGCAGCAACAGCTGATGCTGCAGTTCTCTACCCAAGATCGTCGTGGGACACACTCGTGGACTGCTTCGGATCGTGGGTGAGTATTTTTGTGGTTTGTTATGTTAATATTTATTCCGTAAAAGACAATGGCTTCGGGGAACAATGTGACATGTATTGGTAAGTATGTTACTCTATGTTATATGTACTGTATGTCTATGTATGTATTGTATGAATGTATTGTATGTAGTATGTATGTAGTATATATGTGGTATGTATGTAGCATGTAGTATGTATGTAGTATGTATGTAGCATGCATGTAGCATGCAGTATGTATGTAGCATGCATGTAGTATATATGTAGTATGTATGTAGCATGTAGTATGTATGTAGCATGCATGTAGTATATATGTAGTATGTATGTAGCATGTAGTATATATGTAGCATGCATGTAGTATGTATGTAGTATGTATGTAGTATATATGTAGTATGTATGTAGCATGTAGTATGTATGTAGCATGCATGTAGTATGTATGTAGTATGTATGTAGTATATATGTAGTATGTATGTAGCATGTAGTATGTATGTAGCATGCATGTAGTATATATGTAGTATGTATGTAGCATGTAGTATGTATGTAGTATGTATGTAGTATGTATGTGGTATGTATGTAGTATATATGTAGTATGTATGTAGCATGTAGTATGTATGTAGCATGCATGTAGTATATATGTAGTATGTATGTAGCATGTAGTATGTATGTAGCATATATGTAGTATGTATGTAGTATGTATGTAGCATGCATGTAGTATATATGTAGTATGTATGTAGCATATATGTAGTATGTATGTAGCATGTAGTATATATGTAGTATGCATGTTGCATGCATGTAGTATATATGTAGTATGTATGTTGCATGTAGTATGTATGTTGCATGTAGTATATATGTAGTATGAATGTAGCATGTATGTAGTATGCATGTTGTATGTATGTAGCATGTAATTTTTTTTTTTTTTTTTTTTTTACATTCAACACATTAGCCGGATGATGGGACTACTACTGTCCCATCATTGGCTAATGTGTCAATCACTGTCATGGTAGCAGGCATCGCCCGATGGGACTTGTAGTCCCATCGGACGATGCCTGCACAGACCCCCGAAGCCTGCACAGCCCCCCAGCAGGCCGGCACAGCCCCCCGGAGCCTGCACAGCCCCCCGGCAGGCCGGCACAGCCCCCCGGCAGGCCGGCACAGACCACCGGAGCCTGCACAGACCCCCTGGCAGGCCGGCACAGCCCCCCGAAAGGCCCGTACAGACCCCAGAGAGGCTGTACAAGGGAAAAACAGGATTTTTCTTATTCCGATACCGGAAGTCCCATATACTTGAATGGGACTTCCGGTATCGGAATCGGCGATACCGATACTTTTTTTTAAGATCGGCCGATCCATTCCGATCCGATACTTTGAAGTATCGGACGGTATCGCTCAACTCTAGTCATGGGATGGATTAGAAGAGGTCTGGGGACACGAGATGAAAACATAATTCTCCCTCTGTACAAATCACTCGTCAGACCACACTTGGAGTATTGTGTGCAATTTTGGACACCGGTGCTCAAGAAAGACATTACTGAACTTGAAAGGGTTCAAAGGCGGGCTACTAAAATGATAAATGGAGTTGGTTCACTACAATACCCAGAAAGGTTATCAAAATTAGGTCTATTTACTCTAGAAAAGAGAAGACTTAGGGGAGACCTAATATATATGTACAAGTATATCAGAGGGCAATACAGAGATCTCTCCAATGAACTGTTTGTACCAAGGACTGTGACAAGAACAAGGGGGCATTCTCTTCGTTTGGAGGAAAGACAATTTCTGCACCAGCATAGAAAAGGGTTCTTCATGGTAAGAGCAGTGAGGCTCTGGAATTCTCTTCCTGAGGAAGTGGTGATGGCCAACTCACTGAATGAATTTAAGAAAGGAATGGATGCTTTTCTTGTGAGAAACAGTATAGAAGGTTACGAATAACATAATATTATAGGTAGATGGTTGACCCAGCTTAGAGTAAGGGATTTTTTTCCCTATGGAGAAAATTGGCTTCTACTCTGTGGGTTTTTTGCCTTCCCCAGGATCAACAATGCAGAACAGTTGCACTAAAAATAGGCTGAACTAGATAGACATAAGGTCTTCCTTCAGCCTTCAAAACTATGTTACTATGTTAGTATGAAGAGAGGTTTATTCAGACGGGGCTAGGGTGCCCAAGTGTCCACATTGGCTATAGGCATGGACAGCTCGGCCACCAGGTAATGTTAAGATGTTATAGCCCGCGTTAACCACAGCCACTGTGTGTCTTAGCAGTGGGCTAGAACAGGAAGAGAAATATGTGACATCTTACCACCTGGGCCAATGTTTTTAGGTAAAAAGTTGGCTGGACTAAGGAGATGAAAGGAGTTGGAGAAATTGGTACAGACGGTCCAAATGCTTCACCAGGGGCCACCAAACATAGTGATTGATGAATTCATGTCTGGGGTGAAACAGGCTGAAGGAAATGTCACTATAGCGAGGTCAGGCCAGGAAGGCACTGGGAAGCAGTCTAAGATGGTTTGGTCCTGGCGTGTACTGCACAGAAGTGACAGGAAACAAGAGAAAGATGAGGAAGCAAGCAAATATGATGATGTACCATCTGTGGATGTAACATGCAAAATCCTAAGTAAAGAAAGTGTTAAAGTTGTCTCGGACTGTGTCTCCATTGGTGGGGGTCACCTAGAGGAGGGACTGTTATGGCCTGGGAAGTGTCTGGGTGAAGCTGAATCTGGAGATGCAGGAATGCCGAGGAGAAGAGTATTGTTTCATTTAGGGGAAGGACTGGACACAGCTGCTACAGTAATACAGGTCACAACCACAGTCCTGTCCCTCCCTTACATTCACACCAGAGTGGCACTCAAACCAGTTCACGGGCAAAAATGGAGCATAGCTGGGGGTTTAAGAGGATACAGACAACACAGAGGACCTAGACGATACACCTCTCACAGAGAACAGCTTGGTGTTGCCTCTGGGCATCCTGGTGCCTATGCTGTGCCTATGCAATGACCACTGAGTTTCCCAGATTGTTGCAAGTGCTGATTACTGGGTGAATCCCCATTACAGAGCCAGAGGCTTTTTGGCTCACAAATGGGAAAGAGATGGATGCAGAGTAGAAAAACTTTTCAGATACACTATTCGTATAGACACAGAGGTAGAATGAAATATTTTTTTCAATCCACAAATGGCAAAGAGACAGCTGCATAGTAGGACTTTTTTTTTAGAAACATTACTCACAAAAAGGT
The DNA here is from genome assembly GCF_039654945.1 of Dendrobates tinctorius. Classification (NCBI taxonomy): domain Eukaryota; kingdom Metazoa; phylum Chordata; class Amphibia; order Anura; family Dendrobatidae; genus Dendrobates; species Dendrobates tinctorius. Next base: position 5,213,177 of record NW_027361818.1, on the reverse strand, counting down.
GGCTGCAGAGTAGAAAAAATTTTCATACACACTACTTGTATAGCGGTAAAATGAAATAATTTTTTCGGCCCACAAATGAAAAAGAGATGGCTGCAGAGTAAAAAAAGATGTAGACACACTACTCATAAAGACGAAGTGGTACAAAAAAAATATTTTTTTTGCCTCACAAATAGGAATTAGTCAGCTGCTGCATAATAGAATAATTTTTTACACACAGTTCTGCAAAAAAACAAGGCTACAAACTAGAATAATTTTTTGTTCACACTACTTGGGCAGACAAGGCTGCAGAGTACACAGATTCTTTTTGAAACTGCACTGTAAACATAGAGGGTTTTTGGCACAGCACTTCCACAGATATGGGTGGAGAGTACACCCAGTGGCTTTTTGGCACAGTACTATCAAAGACATGAGTGCATACGATTCGAAAAATATGTTTGTACTCACAGCACTAGCTCAGACATAGGTGCATAAGAGTAGAACAATTTAATTTGACTCACAATACTATCAGAGATATGGTGCATAGTGGAAACATTTGTTTTGATGTACATGACTTCCACCGACACGGCTGCTGTTTAGAAAAAATTTGGGGTAGGCAATGTGCTATCACAGACATGAGTACAGAGAACGCAAAGAGAGTGCTTTTGTAAAACTGCACTACAGTAGTGATGGGTGAGTAGCCTTGTTGCTCGGGTCTCCCCGAGCATGCTCCGGTGATCAGCGAGTATTTTGGCGTGCTCGGAGATTTAGTTTTCGTCATCTCAGCTGCATGATTTACGACTGCTAGATAGACTGAATATATGTGGGAATTCCCTAATAAACAGGCATTCCACACAGGTATTCAAGTTGTCTAGCAGTTGCAAATCATACAGCTGAGCCGACGAAAACTAAATCTCTGAGCACGCCAAAATGCTCGGAGATCACCCGTGCAACGAGTATACTCGCTTATCACTACACTACAGCTGTGTCCTGTTCGTATGCTAAGCAAAGCAGAAATAAAAAAATAATCTTGAAACAGGAGGAACAGGTCCAAATGGAGGGGAAGGTGGACATGGAGGTATAGGTAGAAGAGGCAAGGGAGGACTAATCCAACAATGTTGAATTTTTTATTTGTTTGTTTGTTTGTTTGTTTGTTTAAAAAAAATTCAGTTTTTTGGGGGGAGGGAGGAGGAATTAGGAAACATTGACAAAAAACAAAGAAGGAATCCAAAATAAACTAATAAGCAACAAATAAAGGATGGAGGTCCAACCGAAGGAGGAAGTTGAGTAGGTGGAAGTGGCGGGGTAGGTGGAAGAGCCAGAGGAAGAGGTAGTCAACACAGTTTTTATTTCTTGTTGAGGAGACACCAAAATGAAACCAATGGCAAATAGAGTTGAAAACTAGATGTGTGCAGCTGATTTAGATGTCTAGTGAAGCAAAGGTATAAAGGTATGAACTAGTGGTTAATTTTAAGGAATATTAGCTTTCCAATATTGGATATGGACAGACTGATGCACCAGTCTGTGATCACATCCCATGTACTGCTAAACCAACATTATGACTTGGTAGTGTTGCCACAGGTAGGCCAACACCTCCAAGTTCTAAAGGGCAATCTCAGGCCATGTTTCCAATTTGAAGACCCAAAAGTTAAATGGGTCAGACCCATCATTTAACACGTGGGGATGTATGGACAGGTACTCTTCAACCATGTTGTTGTAACTCTGCTTCACGCTAATACCTACCCTATGACATGGTGGTGCAGTAAGCTGTGGCATGCTCATAAACTTTTCCCACATTGCCTTCAGAGGTGCTGGCAGTGCCCCAGTTGCGTTAGCGACTTCCATCTCCGCCTCTCCCTTGTTCTTCCTCTGAGCACCCGCTGTCAGGTGAAAAAACCAACAGTAGTTTCTCTTCCACCGTGTGCTTGTGTTTACGCATTTTTTGATCACACTTCAGTGACACAAGTAATGATGGTACGTTGTTCTTGAGAGATCCAGCAGGGTGGCCATCCAGTAATCAGCACTGGTAACAATGCGGCCAATTCAATGATCATTAAGCAGGCACAGCTAGTTTTAGACACTACTTGCAAAAAAATGCTGGAGAGTAAATAATTGTTTTTAAACACATTACTCGCAAAAAAACACTGCAGAGTACACTTATTTTTTTGGCACCCTACTCTTAAAACCACAGCAGAGTACAATAATTTTTTACACACAACTAGCAAAAAGCCGCTGAAGAGTGCATTTATTTTTTACTCAAATTACTCGCAAAAAACAGCTGCAGTGTAAAATTAATTTTTACACACGCTATTTGTATAGACACTCCTGTACACTTAAATTATTTGTTTGGCCCACAAATGGCACAGAGACTACTGTAGAGTAGAATTTTTTTTATGCACATTGCTCGTACAGACACGGCTGCAGAGTACACACAGTGGCTTTTGTCACAGTACTCACACACGCGGGGGTGCAGAGTACACACAGTGGTTCTTGGCACAGTACTCACACAGGCAGGAGGTGCAGAGTACACACAGAGGCTCTTGGCACAGTACTCCCACAGGTGGGGGTGCACAGTACACACAGCAGCTCTTGGCACAGTGCTCCCACAGGGGAGGGGCCCAGAGTACCTAAAGAGGCTCTTGGCACAGTACTCCCAATGAGTCAAGGCAGAGTAAACACACAGATTTGTCCTGTACCTACACTAATGAGAGCAGAATCATTGTGACACACGTGATCTATCATTTAAATAGGCTGGTTCACCTCCTACATTGAACAATCCAGCCATGTCCATAGTTGGCATGTCTGTGATGGCTCCGGAAGTGCCCACAGCCTAAAAGCTAGTTGATTGGCTGTGTTACAGCCTTTTAACCAACTTTATTAGGCAGCTGAACCCAGACAGTAAATTGGACATCCAGTAAAAAGTCAATGTTTGGTACCGGATACAAAGTGTCAAGTACGAACCTCAAACTTCACAATTCAGGTTCACGCATCCCTAAACTTGAGATACAGTTTCACTGCGGTGGAACATCACCTGTCTGATTTGAGATCTCTCCATGTAAACACGGGACACAGGCATAGCAACATAATGGTTTCCCTTGCAAAGCGGTCTTCCGGAATCCGATGGTGCAGCTGTTACTACAACTTGAGAGTGGGACCTAGAAACAGTAAAGATTAATTTTATGTCTTGAAGATGCTGTTTAATTTTAAGGGTTATGTCAAATCAAACAGATAATTAAATGGTGGTGGAGGTCAAAAGTTGAGAATATGGGATTAACATTCTGAGGGCTTATAATCATCTGTGAGGAAAACTGACAAGTGCAATTCAATAAAATATTGGATTGCACTATGGCCAATGTTAATCTATGATTCCCTGAGTTTTTTTTCAGCTGAATTCAAACTGAGAAAAAATTACAGCATGCTGTGATTGTCCTCGAATCTCAGACGAGACTTGCCAATGCAAGTCAATGGGTGAGGTAAAAAAAAAATTGTGTGGCCCTCGGACCATGGGAGTGCCATCTGATTTTTTCACACCCATGTCTGAAAACCAGACAATATATACACACAGAATAGGAAGATATAAAGATGACAGTGACATATATAATTACTACAGTGCTTGTGTAGCTTACTGTACATGCATTTTTTTAACTAAATAATTTATTTTCCCCCAAAAATGGCTTGGGATCTCTTGACATTTTATTAATCAGCAGAGGGAAAGTGGACAGCTGGGGCAGATTTTTATAGCCTGGGAAGGGAATAATACCCACAAAGCTTTCCGGGCTATTAATTTCTGCTCACTGCTGTATACTTAGCCTTTCCTGGTTATTAAATTGGAGGGATTCCCCCCCCTGAAAAAAGAATGGTCCCCCTATAATTAACAACCAGCAAAAGCTAGGCAGACAGCTGCAAGCTGATATTAATAGGCTAGGAAGGGGCAATGTATATTGGCCCCCTCCCATACTAAAAACATCAGCTCTTCTTGCAGCCTTGCTCTTCTCACTTGCCCTGGTGCTGTGGAAACTGGGGTGATAGCATTTGGGTTAATGTCACCTTTGTATTTCAGGTGACATCACGCCCACAGTTTAGTAATTGAGAGACGTCTAAAAGACAACCCCATTAGTAACCCCATAATCAAAAAATTACCCACACATTGCTTAGATACAGGAAATCTGTACATAACACCTCTGTGATGGGTACTTGTGACAAATAAACCAGGATTTTTTTTTCATAACACATTCACTATGAGAAAAGGTGATGTTAAGGGATGGGGACATTGATGTGGCAGTGTCCACCAAGGCCATGTGATAGATCAGAAGGTGACTTTATCTCATTTTATCTTCCTGTCAAAATTAGGTCTGTCTGTCAAACCCAGAAAAGTGTGAGGATGTTGTGGGTTGGACGGCAGAGAAAGGCTCCATTGTATTGACAAGCAGCACCACCGTCTTCAACACAGTCCAGTCTCAGTTGCCAAGAGGCCGCACCTCACAATCCTCAACCTAGTCTTCCTTCCTCCCTGATCAAGAGTCCAAGGATATATGTGACCACAAACCTAGCAACTCCGAAGAACTGTTTACATTCCCTTTTAATTATTCTGGCCTCTCACCGTGCACCATTAAAGAGGGTCATGAGGAGGTGGAGTGTAGTGATGCACAAACATTTGACCACCCACCACCAGAAGAAAGCCACATTAGCGAACGTCAATTCATGTCTGAAGAGGTGGAGGATAATAATGATGTACAGTTGCCATCAGGTCAGCCTAAAATCACAACTCAGAAGGAGAATCAGATTGATGAATTGGAAGAGAGGGATGGAGACGTAGCATGAAAAATGGCAAGTAGAGGTAGTGGTCTGACCAGAGGGAGAACTCGGTCAACTGTTCCATAAGCCCCCCAACACTCGGCTAGATACCAGGCAAAGGGTGCATTGTTCCCTGTATGGCAGCTTTTTTCTGAAATTCCTTCAGACAAAGCAATTGTAATTTGAAGCATCTGAACTGAGAAGAGGCAAGAACACTGCCAACCTGAACTCCACCAGCATGCAGAATCGCATGGCAGCCAAGCACCCTAGTAGGTAGGTGGAACATCTGGGTGCAAAATCTATGTCTGAGGGTGTATCCATTGCCACTTCCCCTGTGTTACGGCCTTCACAATCTGCTGTCCAGCAAGCAGACGCTAATGCCACCTGCCCTCAACCTGCGATTGCACAGACACAATAGTAAGAAACCACGTCCAGTTCATTGTTCCAGCATGGTTGAAAAGCAATGTCTGACTTCCATTTGTTCATTTCCATAGATTTTTTTTATTTATTATTACTTTTCTCATATTCAAGCTATTTCTGTGACCAATGTGGGTTTTTCTGTCAGTAAATGAGGGTTACCATCAATTGACTAAGTGTGTATGTCTCTTCCCAAATTGTTAGTTAGATAGGGCATATATATTCTATAGCATTTTACATTGCTCGGTGCTGGACAAAGACTATTCCTGGCTTTTCCAGATTCCTAAATGAGACTTGTGTCTTTTTATTAAATCGTCTTGTCCCTTAAATTTTCTAAATTTTTGTAAAAAAAAAAATTCTGTTGGAGCATTGGCCAGTTTCTGTACATTTCAAGCAGGTCTAAGAGATTGGTTTAATATGCTCCACAGAGGATATTGGAACATGGGCATTGCCACACTAAGGCCTTTGCCTGAGCTCTGTAGCACTGCCCGTCACCTGAGTAATACACTCCACAGACCTCGACACTCTCTGGGACATGGGACATATCCTGTAATTACTTTGTTGTTGCTCAAAACCATGCAAAAGATCCATTCTGCCTGGTTGGGTAGTTTCCAGAAGAAGTGCGTAGGTTTGTGCAGATTGGTGAATGGCACTCCTGGCTTTTTCTCTTGAGGTGGCTGCTTTAATGTAAAATGAGGCTTGTACATGTTCCTGACATGGGTTTCAGGCCTGACAGACTGACCACAATACCGGCCCTCGCTTACATACACTGTATTCAAAAATTAATTCTAATGCTTTTGGTGTCTGGTAGAATCCAATTTCCTGACATTGATCATACAGCTCCCCAACTCCTGTATATATTCACCTTACAGAGACTTCACCCGCTATGACAGTGGCTCCATTGGGATCCGGTGGCCAAAATGAAACCTGGTGGCCCAATGAAAATGTCAAGCGAGGGCGGCATAATGACATGGCGATGGAAATGGTGATGGTGGTGGCGGGCAAAGCCCATAATTCAAGTGGGCATGTTTTACCTGGCATTGTAAAGTGATCGGGAATATGTATTCCGCTATCTACTTTAGCTAACAATTTTGAATGAGGGAGGGACCTCCCAAATGTAGGCGTGAGAGCCCTCAGAAATGTAAAACGAAAAACTAAAGCCATAATGCTCTGTGTGAACATATGCTAAAAGGGAGGCATATTTTTTTTTTTATTTTGTCTTATATATAAGTAATTATGAAGGAAAACAAGCTTCTTAGCATTTTTCCTGTGAAAAACAATTTTGGTTTGGTAGGACTTCTTATAAATCCGTAAAACGGGCGCAATAGTCTGACATTATTCCCAGACACCATATGTGAGTCAGAAAGGCAGTTGACAGTTGGCCTTTCCCTGAAACAGCTCCACCTCTGACTTTGCAGTAATTTTCTGCTCTTCCACAGGTGTCTTTTTTCAGTATTCTTCATTAGAGAGGCTAACGGCACCCTAGTGGAAGGTGCCTGAAGAATTAAAATGCTACTCCTTTTAACTGTGAGAAGTTAAAAAAAGACACAAATTTGATGTATGTGCCCATGTCATCATTTTTCTAGCAGATTCTGTTTGAAACCTGCTTGAAGAAGCACTAGAGGTTCCAAAAACAATGTAAAATGCAAAAATGGCATATTGTACATATGTTCAGTCTTTTGGGCTTCTTCTCAACTTCTCAAGGCTTCAAAAGCCACGAAGCATCTCAAAAATGTGACCTGACTATTTTTCATTAGACTTTTGTTTGGAAGCCATTCACTAGTTATGCAAAATAAGACGAAAACACAGACGCTGTTGCACACACCCATAGTTTCTACTTTACCTAGGCAAAACAGAAATCACACCAAACCTCCAGGTGATGGAGGATAATTTGGAAAGACTCCACTTAGTGGCTATGTGCACACAGAATCTTTTTGGAGCTGAAGCTCTCCAAATCCTCTTCCAAATCTCAAAACTCCTCAATAGTGTGGAGGATCTACTCAGTTTCCACTCCAAGACCACTGTAAAAAGACTTTGCATGCACATACCCAGTTTCTTCTCAGTTCTCCACTTTATATAATTCTTAAGTGACATCACTGTTTCAGAGTCTGGAAACCATGAAGTGGTTTATGGCATGTTCATTCTTCAGGCGACATTGTTTAGAAGCCTCTATGAAAGAAGATATAGGAAAAAGATGCTGCAAAAACAACAGTAAAGCTGCCAGCGGTTAAAAGAAGTGACATGTGCACTCCTCAGGCAGCTTCCCGTAGGAGGTCACTCCCTATATTTGACAATATAGAGCAAAAGACACCGGCTGTGAAGCCACCACAAGAATGCTGGAAGACAGCCAGCGAAGCTGCTTTGGAAAAATGAGCGCCGACATTTGTCTGAAGCGGTTTTCTCTAGCAAAACTCCAGAATTTAAAAGACGTCATAAACAGGTAGCCCAAAATCACATTATGATGACAATGTGCAATCATAGTTTTAGCAGCAGAACCATTCTGTGGGCTCACATCTTTCATTACATGGCAGAATTGCCAGAATTGTCTTTCACGCAAAGCCACTTCAGGACAAATCTTGTGACTTTTTCTCTGTAGCGGCTCTTCAGGTGGCTTTTCAGTTGTTTCCGAACCACGAAGCAGTTAATGGAAGTGACATAAGTTGTAACACGTGCACAGCAATGTCATTTTAACATTGCTGTGCACTATGACCATTTTTTTGTGGTGGTTTCGCAGTGCTTATTAATTCTTCAGGTGGCTTCCCCCAACTCTCTTAGCTGAAGATGTAATGAAAAGACTCCATGAAAATTAAGACAAAATCATCAAGAGAAGAGACCAATTTCATAACCAGCTTTTTCTGGAGAAGCTTTGTGCCGGTATCTAAAAATAAACAGTTTCTGCTAAAAAAAAACCTCCTCTAAAAACTCCAAGCGCACACAGCCTACACAACAGTTCTAGAAATGAAAAACTCTCATACGAGCTCCCCGCAAATGAGGGTTTCAAGTGCCTTGGGTTTGAAAGTTTATGGTTTTAGAACTCCTGTAAATAACTCAATGTGAATACAGCTGTAATGTGAATCACATCCCTACAATCACTCACATTCAGCTCTTGTAATTATTATTTGTGCAATATTTCACCCACCTGTTGACTTTCCAGGTTCCACGTGGTTAGATTTGAGTTCAAGGTCAGATCTTCAGGAGGTGGGGCTGTATTATTATAGATGCCGATCTTCACTTGCGCCAGGGTCCCATCTGCCTTTAGCTGCCAGTCATCAACTGCGTATAGTCCAGGAGGATCACCATTCTCATCAAAATATTTTTCGCTCTTCAAATTAATATTAACTCTGACCCTCCTTATATAGTACATGAGCTAAATTGGGGAATGTTTAATAAAAAGATTTAATAATACCATTCTAAAATAAGAATTTACCATCAATTATGTAAAAACAACCACAATGATATGTGTTCTGACACTGACATCAGTATCGGATTTACATGTCAAGAGCTTCTAGGAGAACTTGAACATTTCTCAAAATTTTCTCTTTATAAAATCAAATCCTGTGGAATGTCTGTTGTATGTAAGTAACTCCCATTAAAGGAACACTAATTGGATACCCAGATGATTTTCCATAAATGTTGAGAAAATGTGGTCCTAAAGAAGTGACCTGCATCTGTCTTAACAACAAGGCCTTGTTGCCTGCTACTATTAATTGGAATGTAGCTCTCACAATCTATTGGTATTTCTCCACACAAACCTGTTGTGAGTTCATTTTTCCCTTCACCATTGAGGTCTGATGAACTCCCTCCTCTAGTGAAGGAAGGTAGTGAGACTGATTGCCAAACACCTGGGCAGCTAGATGATAACTGGGTGGCTGGAATTGAGGACTGGATATAAGGCTGCCGACACCCTTCTTCCTGGCTGGTGATTTTCCTGCTGGATTCTTGGAGACCTGTCTTATTCCTGCATCTCAAAGCTAAGTTTTTCTGCTCTGCTTTGTACTCTTCAGTTTTGTTTTTGCTTTACCTTGTTTTTTGGGAGTTCTGCCATCCCCGGCCGGGGGTGAGCTCAATTTCATTTTTGTCTCTGATCTGTTGATATTTTGCTCTGTCTTCAGAATATACCTGAGTGCTGATATAGTCTTTTGAAGCCTAGCGACTTCAGGGCCTGTTTTTCCTATCAGTCGGTTGGCTCATTTTGATAGGGTTTTTGCGGATGGCAGACAGCAGCTTTCCTATCCTGTCCTATGTAGTTAGCTTGGGCCCCATCATTTGCTCAACCTATCTTTCTATCTGTGTTAGTGTTTTCATCTTGCTTCACCGTCATTATATGTTGGGGGCTGCCTATTGCTTTGGGGTCTGCTCTGGGGCAGTTTAGTTTTTCCCCTTTCTGTCTTTAGGCTATATAGTTCTCCGGCTGTGATCGAGGGGTCTAGGGCACCGTAGGAACCCCCCATGGCTATTGCTAGTTGTTGTGGATAGGTTCAGGGGTCTGCAATCTGATAGCTGTCAACCTCTCTGGTTTTTCTGGACTTAGCTGGTATTTTGTTTTTTCCTCCTTCGGTGACTCATCATAACAGAATCACCAGCCATACCGCAGATCCTAGGGTACTCAATAGCAGGAGAGAATTATAAAATAAAAAATAAAAAAAAGTGTCAGAATTTTTTTTTTTTTTGTGCATATTTTTTCCTCTATATCTCTGAGGCTGTAGGGGGAATTTTTCTCTCAATGGAGATGAAGCAATTGTCTGATCGTGTGGAGCAGCTTGCTGCTGAAGTGCGGGGAATTTCCGCCTATCTTGCACATTCACATGCTGCTGAACCAAAGATTCCTACTCCTGATGTATTTTTGGGGGATCGGTCTAAATTCTTGAATTTCAAGAATAATTGTAAATTATTTTTTGCCTTGAAGCCTAACTCGTAGGGGAACTCTGCGCAGCAGGTTAAAATTGTCATCTCTTTGCTGCGCGGCGATCCCCAGGATTGGGCGTTTTCTTTGAAACCTGATGATCCTATTCTGAATAATGTGAACGCATTTTTTCAAGCCTTGGGGTTGTTGTATGATGAGCCTAATGCTTTTGATCAGGCTGAAAAGACCCTGTTGGCATTAAGCCAGGGTCGGGATTCGGCAGAGTTGTACTGTCAAAAATTCCGAAAGTGGGCGGTCCTTACTACCTGGAATGATGGTGCCTTGGCAGCCCTCTTTCGGAAGGGTTTGTCAGAAACTGTAAAAGATACTATGGTGAGATTTCCTGTTCCCTCTGGTCTTGACGATTCTATGTCATTAGCCATTCAGGTGGATCGGCGTTTACGTGAACGCAAAACTTCACGAGAGATGTTACCACCTGTTGAACAAATGTCTGAACCTATGCAATGTGATAGAGTTTTGTCTAGGACGCAACGTCAGGAGTTCAGAAGGCGTAATAAGCTGTGTTTTTTTTTTGTGGAGATGCCTCGAATATTATTTCTGTCTGCCCTAAACAAGAGAAACGTTGTGCACACACATTTGCTGTGGGTGGTGTTCAACCTAAGTTTCTTCTGGCAATTACTCTGATCTTTTCCCTGTCTACATTTTCCGCCAAGGCTTTTGTGGATTCAGGAGCAGCTCTGAACCTGATGGACTTGGATTTTGCTAAACTTTGTGGATTTCCTATGACACCTCTGCGGACGCCTATCCCTTTGAGGGGTATTGATGCTACTCCTTTGGTGAAGAATAAACCTCAGTTTTGGACCCAGGTGGTAATGCGGGTAGCCCCAGACCATCAAGAAAATTGCAGATTTTTGGTGTTGCATAATTTGCATGATACCATTGTTCTGGGGTTTCCCTGGCTGCAAATCCATAATCCAGTTCTGGATTGGAAATCTTTGTCTGTGGTGAGTTGGGGTTGTCGGTGTGCCCTTAGTGATGCTCCTGTTTTCTCCACCTCTCCCCAGTCACATGATGTTCCTGACTATTTGGCTGACTTTTATGATGTATTTAGTGAGAATGAGTCTGCGCCTTTGTCTCTTCATAGGAGTTATGACTGTGCTATTGAGCTGAACCCGGGGTGTAAATTCCCCAAGGGTCGGCTTTTCAATTTATCTGTACCCGAGCACGAGGCTATGCGATCCTATATTAAGGAGTCGTTGGAGAAGGGTCATATTAGACCATCCTCTTCATCCTTAGGTGCTGGGTTTTTTTTCGTGGCTAAAAAGGATGGTTCTTTAAGGCCTTGTATTGACTATCGTGCCCTCAACAAAATTACTGTTAAATATCAGTATTCGTTACCCCTGATTTCTGATCTATTCTCCAGAGTTAAAGGTGCTTGCTGGTTTACCAAGCTTGACCTCAGGGGGGCGTATAATCTTATTCGCATTAAGCATGGGGATGAATGGAAGACGGCGTTTAATACTCCGGAGGGACATTTTGAGTACCTGGTGATGCCTTTTGGGCTCACTAATGCCCCTTCTGTCTTCCAGTGCTTCATGAACGATATATTCCGAGACTTTGTGGATAAATTTTTGATTATCTATCTGGATGATATTTTGATCTTCTCCAAGAATTGGGACTCTCATGTGGAACATGTTCGGACTGTGTCCCGGATTTTGAAGGAGACTTCCCTGTATGTCAAGGGATCGAAATGCCTTTTTGGGGTACAGAGGATTTCATTTTTGGGATTTATTTTGTCTCCGTCAACTATTGAAATGGACCCGGCCAAGGTACAGGCCATTTATGATTGGGTTCAGCCCACTTCTTTGAAGGCACTCCAGAAGTTTTTGGGTTTTGCTAATTTTTATCGGAAATTTATAGCTAATTTTTCTGGTATTGCCAAGCCATTGACGGATTTGACTAGGAAGGGTGCTGATGTGCTGAATTGGTCTCCGGAGGCTGTTTCTTCCTTTCAGGAGCTGAAGCGAAGATTCACTTCTGCTCCGGTTTTGCGGCAACCTGACCCGTTTCAGGTGGAGATGGACGCTTCTGAGATTGGTGCAGGAGCGGTGTTGTCCCTAAAAGATCCCGTGACGTCTAAAATGAATCCTTGTGCTTTCTTTTCCCGAAAGTTCTCCCCATCCGAACGTAACTATGATGTGGGGAATCGGGAACTGTTGGCCATGAAATGGGCATTTGAGGAGTGGAGACATTGGTTGGAGGGAGCCAAACACCAAGTCGTGGTCCTTACTGACCACAAGAATTTGATTTACCTGGAGTCGGCCAAGCGCTTGAATCCTAGACAGGCTAGGTGGGCCTTGTTTTTCACACGTTTTGATTTTGTGGTCTCTTTTCTTCCGGGCACTAAGAATGTCAAGGCAGACGCCCTCTCTAGGAGTTTCCTTGCTGATTCTTCTGTTGTGACTAAGCCTGCTACCATCTTAGACGAGGGGGTAGTTCTTTCTGCCACCTCGCCCGATTTGAGACGTGCTCTGGAAGAGTTTCAGGAGGACAAACCTGAGCGTTGTCCCAGTGGAAAGTTGTATGTTCCTGACCAGTGGAGGAAGAGAGTGATGTCTGAAGTTCATTGCTCTGCATTGGCTGGTCATGCAGGTATTTTTGGTACTAGAGATCTGGTGAGTTGATCTTTTTGGTGGCCTGCCTTGTCTCGTGATGTCAGGAATTTTGTGCAGTCCTGTGGGACTTGCTCCCGGTCTAAACCTTGTTCTCGCTCTAGTGGCTTGTTGATGCCTTTGCCGGTGCCCAGGAGGCCATGGACCCATATTTCAATGGATTTTATCTCTGATATGCCTTTCTCTCAGAGAATGACTGTTATTTGGGTGATTTGTGATAGATTCTCTAAGATGGTCCATCTTGTACCACTCCCTAAGTTGCCATCTTCCTCTGAGTTGGTGCCCTTGTTTTTGCAACAGGTGGTTCGCTTGCACGGGATTCCTGAGAACATTGTATCTGACAGAGGAGTTCAGTTTGTGTCTAGATTTTGGAGGACTTTCTGTTCCAAGCTGGGAATTCAGTTGTCCTTCTCCTCTGCGTTTCACCCTCAGACCAATGGGCAGACGGAGAGAACAAACCAGACTTTGGAGTCGTATTTGAGATGTTTTATTTCTGCCGATCAGGATAATTGGGTTTCATTTTTGCCCTTGGCCGAATTTGCTTTAAATAATAGAGCTAGTTCTGCCACTTTGATGTCACCTTTTTTTTGTAACTTTGGTTTTCACCCTCGATTTTCTTCAGGGCAGGTGGAGCCTTCTGCCTGCCCAGGTGTTGACACTGTGGTGGAGAGAATGCACCAGATCTGGGACCAAGTAGTGGATAAGTTGTCTCTCTCCCAGGAAAAGGCCCAGCGGTTTTCCAACCGGCGTAGGACCATTGGTTCCCAGTTTAAGGTGGGTGATATGGTTTGGTTGTCATCAAAAAATATCGCTATGAAGGTGGCTTCTCCTAAGTTTAAGCCTAGATTTATTGGACCTTACAAGATTTTGGAGATTATTAATCCGGTCTCTTTTCGGTTGGCTCTTCCTGTCACATTTAAAATTCATAATGTGTTTCATAAGTCCTTGTTGAAGAGGTTTGTTGAACCAGTAGTTCCTGTGGTGGCACCTCCTGACCTTATATTGATTGAAGGTAACATGGAATATGAGGTAGAGAAGATACTGGATTCCCGTCTGGCTAGACGGAGACTCCAGTATTTGGTTAAGTGGATGGGTTATGGTCAGGAGGATAATTCCTGGGTCTCTGCCTCTGATATTCATGCCGAAAGATTGGTGCGTGCCTTTCAATGGGATCACCCGGATCGCCCTGGTGGCATGGATGAGGGTTCGGTGACCCCTCCTCAAGGTACTGTTGTGAGTTCATTTTTCCCTTCACCATTGAGGTCTGATGAACTCCCTCCTCTAGTGAAGGAAGGTAGTGAGACTGATTGCCAAACACCTGGTCAGCTAGATGATGACTGGGTGGCTGGAATTGAGGACTGGATATAAGGCAGCCGACGCCCTTCTTCCTGGCTGGTGATTTTCCTGCTGGATTCTTGGAGACCAGTCTTATTCCTGCATCTCAAATCTAAGTTTTTCTGCTATGCTTTGTACTCTTCAGTTTTGTTTTTGTTTTACCTTGTTTTTTGGGAGTTCTGCCACCCCCGGCCGGGGGTGAGCTGAATTTCATTTTTGTCTCTGATCTGTTGATATTTTGCTCTGTCTTCAGAATATACCTGAGTGCTGATATAGTCTTTTGAAGCCTAGCGACTTCAGGGCCTGTTTTTCCTATCAGTCGGTTGGCTCATTTTGATAGGGTTTTTGCGGATGGCAGACAGCAGCTTTCCTATCCTGTCCTATGTAGTTAGCTTGGGCCCCATCATTTGCTCAACCTATCTTTCTATCTGTGTTAGTGTTTTCATCTTGCTTCACCGTCATTATATGTTGGGGGCTGCCTATTGCTTTGGGGTCTGCTCTGGGGCAGTTTAGTTTTTCCCCTTTCTGTCTTTAGGCTATATAGTTCTCCGGCTGTGATCGAGGGGTCTAGGGCACCGTAGGAACCCCCCATGGCTACTGCTAGTTGTTGTGGATAGGTTCAGGGGTCTGCAATCCGATAGCTGCCAACCTCTCTGGTTTTTCTGGACTTAGCTGGTATTTTGTTTTTTCCTCCTTCGGTGACTCATCATAACACATACCTTTGATCTTTGTGGTCAAAGAGTTCTATTTTAGCCTCAGCAGTCCACAGGGCTTGTTTTCACAATGCATCATGCTTGTTTAGATGTTCTTTTGCATACTTCTGATGCTGAATTTTATGATGAGGACACGGTAGAGATTTTCTTATGATGACTCTTCATTGAAGGCCATATTTGTGCAATGTACCACAACTCCAGTGTCTGCTTAATCTTTCTGAAGGTCTTTTGCAGTAAAGTGCTGCTTCTATAGCAATCCTACTAGCAGCTCTCACTGAAATTTTGCTTGGTTTTCCAGATCATATCTTGACCTCCACTGTTCCTCTTAAGCACCATTTCTTAATTACATTGCAATTAGAGAAAAGGGAAAACACTTTGCTGTCTTCTTATAGTCTTCTCATTCTTTGTAGCCTCCACCATTTTCATTTTCAGAGTGCTAGGCAGCTGCTTAAAAGAACTGATGACTGCTGTTTTTGGCACAAGGCTAGAGGAGGCAGTTTTTTTATACAGTTGAGAAATTTGCATCACCTGGCCTTTCCTAATAATGATTGTGAACAAACCATAACCCTAAAAGGCTCATTAAAGTGTGAAATCTTGGTCAAACTTATCTGAGCAAACAAATTTCTAAGAGTGCCCAAGCTTTTGCATTGGCCCATTTTCCTTTTTGTAATTTTCAAAATGTAAATATTTAAAATATATACGTATTTTTTGCCTAAAATACAAAAGAATTTGCGTAATCTTTAACTTTAGACCTTTTAGAAATCACTTCATCTTCAACTTGCTTAACTGTTCACAATAATAGTAATTTTGTACAAAGATTTCCATGCCACTGTACATATACAGTGATGTGTAAAAGTGTTTGCCCTCTTCCTTATTTCCTATTTTTTTGCATGTTTGTCACACTTAAATGTTTCAGATGATAAAACAAATTTAAACATTAGACAAAGATTACACCAGTAATCACAAAATACATTTTCTAAATGAATGTCTTTATTATTAAGGGAAAAAAGAAATCCAAACCTACATACCCCCTGTGTGAAAAAGTGATTGCACCCCACACCTAATAACTGGTTGGGCCACCATTAGCAACAACAACTGCAATCAAGAGTTTGCAATAACTGGCAATTAGTGTTTTACAATGTTCTGGGGTAATTTTGGCTCACTCACCTTTGCAGAATTTTTATAATTCACTCACATTGGAAGGTTTATGACCTTGAACCACTTTTTAAAGTAATGCCACAGCGTCTCAATCGGATTAGGGACAGGACTTTGACTGGACCACTCCAAAGTCTTAATTTTGTTTTTCTTAAGTCAATGAGAGGTGGACTTGCTGGTGTGTTTTGGACCATTGTCCTGTTGCATAACCCAACTGTGCTTCAGCTTGAGGTCACAAAAAAATGGAAGGGCATTTTCCTATCGGATTTTTTGATGGACATCAGAATTCCATTTACCACAGTAAGTTTTCAAGGTCCTAAAGCAGCAAAACAGCCCCAGACCATCAAACTACCACCAACATATTTTACTGTTGGCATGATGTTGCATTTATGAAATGCTGTATTACTTCTATGCCAGATGTAATGAGACATGCACCTTCCAAAAAGTTCAACTTTTGTCTCGTCAGTCCACAGTGTGTTTGAAAGTCATGGGGATCATCAAGATATTTTTTGGCAAAACTGAGGGGAACCTTTATGTTTTTTATTACTCAACAGTGGTTTTCATCTTATAACTCTGCCATGCAGGCCATTTGTGCCGTTTCTATCTTCTGTTAGAATCACGTACATCAACCTTCACTGAGGCAAGTGAGGCCTGCAGTTCTTTGGATGTTGTTGTGGGGTTTTTTGTGTCTTCTTGAATGAGTCGTTCTCTTGGCGTAATTTTGATCGGCACACCACTCCTGGGAAGCTCTCACTTTGGTTCACCGGAGACACAAAGTTTTAGAAATGTCTTTATAACATTTTCCAGACCTCAATTACTTTTTCTCATTTGTTACAGAATTTATTTGGATCAGGGCGTGATGTCTAGCTTTTGATGACCTTTTTGTCTACTTCCTTTGTCAGGCAGGTCCTATTTAAGTGATTTCTTGATTGAGAACACGTGACAGTAATCAGGCCTGGGTGTGGTTAGGGAATTTGAACTCAGCTTAACCAAGATGTGATAAACCAGTTAGTTTATGTTTTAAGGGGAGGGTGGCAATCACTTTTTCACAAAGTGCACTGTAGGTTTGTATTTTTTTCTCTTAATTTTAACGACCTTCATTTATAAACTGCATTCGGTGTTTATATGTGTCATCTTTTTCGAATATTTACATTTGTTTGGTGATCTGTTTGTGTGTGCTGAAAGCGTTACAAATATACAAAGGAATAGGAAATCAGGAATGGGACAAACAATTTTTTACAACACTGAATGCAGTAATTTTTATTGTTTTTTGAACCCAGCATATGGATATTTACCTGCCATGGTTTGAAGTTCCAAATGTTTGCACATGTCCTCTTAGAAAATGGCCCTTCCCCACATTTGCAGTTTTTCAGATCATCTAACGCTTTAAATAAGACATGAATGGCAGCAAACATTACATAAGTCATTTTAAGGCTGGCGATATAGATGGAATTGCTCTTGACATCATCTATACGTTCTAATCCAGTACAAACCTTCACCGGGTTCCCTAAAGAAACAGTTTGGTTCTCAGGGACAAATTGGCAGTTGAAAACTGTCTCCCACATCATCTTGCTCCAGTGTATTGTTGTTGATGTAGAAGGATGGATCTTGGCCAGGAATTGACTAAAACCTGGGACAGTGTAATCATTGCTGGCTAAACTAAGACTACCAGATAACAACGGGAAATATTTACTTATGGACAATAACAGCGATTTTGCCCAGCCGGCATTCCCAATAAATATCTTTCCAGTTAGATTTTGCTTCAGCATCTCATTCAAAATAGGAATAAATTCAATTTCAGTGGTAAAAACAACTACAATCTTAGCGGTGGACTCTTTCATGACCTTGACTATGCGTGGAGCATTGCGATCGGGTTGGCCAAGGCTAATATATTCCATAAAGGCCACACACGCTCCAGCTTTTATTATTTCTTTTTTTATTGGCTGAATTCCTTGTATGCCATAATCATTGTCAAGAGCCAGAAAACCAATCCATGTAAAGCCAAATCTGAGAATAAGCTGAGCCATGCCTTTAGACTGGACAATGTCACTCGGGAAAGTCCTGAAGAAGGATGGAAACATGTTTCTGTTACTTAAGAGGGAAACACTGGAAAATGGACTGATCTGGAAGAAAAAAATTAAATTGTAATATAAAGAATTAGAAATTTGAACAATGTATATTTGTTCGAACAATTTAGAGTTATGAAGATTGTTTCGCTAAAAGGTCAAAAGTTTTTAATTTGGTCATAGGGTGTTCTATTGGGATGTGGAAACCCATGAACAAGACCTTAGCTTCATTGTACACCACTGCAGGAAAAATAAAACATCAAACAACCTCCATAGAGTCACAAGGATGTCCATGCAACATATGGTCATGTTGTGCTTGGAAGACCAACCGCCTCTCAGAATTAATATTTTTTTTTTACTCTGCAGCATTTATTTTGTAAATATTGTGTTAGGAAATATCTAGATATTCTTCTTTCTTGGTCTTATCATGACAGAGATTTAATTCCTTTTCTTTCGTAGCTATTTTTTTTTTACTAAATCATTAATGATGTTTTTTGTGAAAAGTATGGAAATGACCCCCAAAAATATTTTAGACCATCTTTGCATGCACTGCTCAATGGTGCCCTGAACAAAATTGCCTTGTGTTGCCATGACCCTATTGTTTAATTACTCTATTTCCCAAGATCTATTCTATAAAGTAAATGTAGGCTTAACACCAATTTAGGTTTTTGAGCATTTTTTGCAAGGTTTTCGAGAGTGGGATATGCCAGTACAATCACACACAATTTTCCCACAATAGTCTGCATGTTTGCATCCTTTCTTCCTTGGTGACTGACTTCCATCGCTTTTATGTCTTGGGAAAATCTTTCAACTTGCTGAACTAGACCCCCCCAAGGAACATTTCTAGATGTGTGGTGAACACTTTGAACCCCCAAGTGCTTCACAGAAGTTTATAACGTAGAGTCATGAAAATTAAAAATCATATTTTTTCCACAAAAATTATATTTTCACCCCCAATTTTTTATTTTACCAAGGATAACAGAAGAAACTGGACCCCATACGTTGTTGTGCAATTTGTCCTGAGTATGCTGATACCCTATATGTGGGGGTAAACCACTGTTTGGGCGCATGGCAGAGTTCGGAAGGGAAGGAGCACCGTTTGACTTTTTCAACGCAGAATTGGCTGGAATTGAGATTGGACGCCATGTCGAATTCGGAGAGCCCCTGATGTGCCTAAACAGTGGAAACCCCCCACAAGTGACCCCATTTTGGAAACTAGACCCCCTAAGGAACTTATCTAGATGTGTGGTGAGAACTTTGAACCCCCAATTTATAATGCCTGGTCGTGAAAAAAAAGCATGGATCACCATGGCAGTGATCGGGACCCTGCGTCACGCTGCAGGGTCTCTGATTCAAAGGCACAGGGGCTGTCAGCTCTGCCTGCTCCCGGAATGCGGCAATTGTGTTCGATCGCAGCATATTGGGGGTTAACGTGCTGGGAGCAATCTGTGACCACTCTTGGCACTTATTGCCGGGTGTCAGCTGTGGGAATAAGCTGACACCAGGCCGCAATCGGCCACACACCACCCATGAGCGTGGCCGATCGCTGAGATGTAGTATTCTGTCCATTGGCAAATAGGCCCAGGTCATATGGCCAGAAAAGTATGTCTGATGGCAGAAAGGGGTTAAGTCTTCAAGTTTCTCACTATAATACAGTTAATTTACTTGCATTGTATAATCCAGTGGTTTGGATGTAAAACTATAGTTGAAAAAAGTGAACATTCAGACTATTTATACTCACTTGTATATCATTGTATTCAAAAAATATGGATAATTTAAATACATACATTTTTGCAGAAGAGTGGACAACATTTTTATAAATTCAACCATATTTAAAAAACTATTGCTGAAACAGTCTATCCAATGCGGTTTTCTGAATTACAGTCCCAAATAACCCACCAGGAACAGACCTAAAAACCAAGACACCAAGATTTTATTTTCTTTGGATGTGTTATTCATAGTGATTGGTAAATGTGGTGTATTTTCTTTTTCCCCACAATTTAACAATATGGAGAGTTAATAAAAATTAAATACACAAGTACAGTAAATTTAAAAATTTCATAGAAAAAAATATACTGTTTTCTTGTAAACGGCCTTAAGCTTCTCTCTCATGCCATTGTGACTTGATGGATGATCGATCTGTTCGAGGATCGATCTTGTGCAAAACCATATAGGCTCACCGGAGTTTCTCTGATATTAACTTGATATTATCCAGCCATTGGAAGCTGGGGTATATAAACTATTGAGCACACACACAACTGTATTTGGGACCTGTTACACAGCAAATAAGCATTTGATGATTGCCTGCACATCACTGTATTATTGTGAATTGGCTGGCCATGTTACACAATCAGGGGTTATCAAAGAACAGGCACTACCTGACTCGGCACACTTTTTGGGGATTAAATTACTTAAAGAATTCCTTGGCCTGGGATTCATTAAAAAGCATTAAAAAATGTTGCTGGGTTAAATTTCTCACCCATACAGTATTCTGTAGCCTAAGGTCTATTACTGTGATAACTATCACTTCAAAAGAGCGTATAACATTTTTCTGGATTAAATTACCCACTCATACAGTATTCTGTGGTCTGGGGTACGTTACTTTGATATCTATCACTCCAAAAAAGTGTTCAAAATTTTTCTGAGTTAAATTTCTCAGCCATACAGTATTTCATGGTGTTGGGTACACTTTTGTAGTATCTAACTCTTCCAAAAAGTGTTTAAACATTTTTCTGGGTTAAATCACTCATCCATACACTATTACATGGTCTGTGGTACATTTCTGTTGTATATAACGATTCAAGAAAGTGTTAAAATTTTTTGCTGTATTTAATTAGTCATCCATACAGTGTAACATGCCTAATAGGAACTAAAGTTGGCAGAACCATGCAAGATACCCAAGGAATTGACCAGAGGAATATTAGAGTCAAATGAATCTGGCACTAGGAACAGACAACATGTGAGCGAGGGCACCCTTTGCGTATTAATGTTAGCGTGCCAACCACTGTGGTCAAGAAGGGTCATCTGAAGGGTTACCAGGGAAAGACAACAAAGTTATCTAACTACAACTTGTTTTTTTGTTCATGATTATACGTGACTGTACATTATTTCTCAGATGGTATAGTGCAAATACTTATTGACCACTAAGAATTGGATGAATTACTAGGGCCACCAATAGCGCAGCATCATACTTTCTAATAGGAGAATGACAAGCCATATTTTGGGGGCGATGACCTCTATGGCAAGAAAATAGTGAAGGGAAAGCAAGTTTTGATATATTGATTATATTTCTATCTTGTATCTATATCATATTCCTTACATCATTAATTGACACATTTTCTTAGTGCATATTACTCATATTTTTTTGTAGGGATTTCTTTTATAAATAATATAAAAGTGAAATTTTAAGGGGATATCTTTATTAACCATGTGACACTCTGCAAATAGGTCTAGACCAATGCCACTCAATGTATGAGTCTACTACACGGGTGATGAGAAAAAAAGTAAATTTCAAGCAAATGGTACTTGGTTTCTAAACGGGAGTAGTTCTAAATCAGAAAGAGGTGGAAAGCTAAACAGAGTTCTTTTTCTTCTTAATTTTACAACTTGCGCCAGTATTTTAGACCATTGTACGTGCCATAATTTCCTGCCTTTTAAACCTTTTTTCTTAAAGCTTCTTACCTGTGGATATCTGAAAGTCCCCAAAAAATGAGCTAAGGTGACTGAATTGGCGGAAACTGTGGACCCAATGACAGCAGGAAACATTTGTCTAGAATTACACTCGTTGTTGGAGATGGTTGTACTAGAGTCAGTCAGGAACTGTAAAGCCCCTTGTAATTCATAGTGAGGTAGGTTACATGTTTCGTACATCTGGAATCCTACTGTCATATTCGGCAGAATGTTTGGGTCTTTGTTGATTTCCTCAACTGTAAACAGGAATGTCTGAAACCGGTGATAATATTCTAGGCTGAATCTTCAAAAAGGAGAAAGAGAAGCGAAATTAGTTGGAAGACATTTTTAATGTCATTTTTCCTCTTCTTCCCCCCCCCACAACATTTTATTTCACTTGCGCTTTAGTAATATGACTCCTGATAGACTATTATTTTTTGTTGTTAGTGTCAGGGCCAGCTACGTTGAGTAATGCTATGTGTGATGCCGTCTTTTACAGCCATTTAGTGCCGAATCATCAGCAAAATACAAAATGGTGCCAAAAAAAGAGCAGTTGCCCTAAACCACCAAGGGTGTATTCATCATTATCTACATTGAGAGAAGACTCAGAACACTGTGGCTAATTTTTTAGCATCCTGCTATCAAGGAAATTCAACAAAATGTTATTCAAGAAATCAATGAATATTCCAAAATAATTTATAAACACTTTTCTGTGGAAACAAACTTAATTATTTAAGATGGAAATACCCCCCTAACCAATATCATCTAAATGTTAGTTTGACCAAGTCCTGACTTGAACCCGTCTGATGTTATAGTCCAAAACATGGAACTAACTTAACCATGAGGTTTAACATTTAAAGAGCATAGTCAACCATTAATTTGGACTTGCTTATAAGAGCTCAGAAGACATTTTCTTAGACCGCTACGTGCAAAGACTGCAAACTATTTTTGGAAGTTCAACGACTGTACAATAGCGAAAATATTTGGAGCTGCGAGACTAAAGGAAAAATTGCTAAGAGATTTTTAGAACATTTGAATGGAATGACCAATGCATGGAATCATCCAATGAGAACCATCAATGTCTTTTGGAAATCTTTATCTCCTTCACCATTTCATATAATTATTCTTAAACTGCATTTCTTAATAAATTCCTATCATTTTGCCTAAAACAATACAAAAATCAAACCTTTTTACTCTACATTGTCATATACTTTAAAGTTGACTTAAGACCAATGAATAACTTGAGTTTAAACTTAAAACATCAGTTTTCCAAGTAAAAAAAGAAAAAATTTAAGTTGTTATTCTTTAGCAGGTCTGCACAACATATTCTTCACCCACTCCCAAAAGGAAGGAGGGCTTTACAGAACCCTTCCCAGACTACTGGAACAGAGTAGCAGATGATGTGGAGTCAGGTACAAGAATAAATCTAAAGCTAGGGAAAAACCCAAATGAAAGCCAAAAGGAAACCCCTGGACAATAGCTAATAAAGGACAACCAATAATGACCATTAGCAACTACTGGGAAGCAATCAGAGCTCAATAAGTAAGCTAAGCACTCACCATACTACTAAGCAAGGGAACTGAATAAACAGCACTGAACTCGATTAGAAGAAGGCCTTATAAAGCCTGCCCTAGTCCAAAGGTAATAATCAAGTGATGCATTCCTTCCAGTCATGTCTAGGGAGCCAATCCCTGCTCACCTGAACAGCAGGGTGCAAAAATTTCCACCATTGGCTGACACCAAGGCAGAGTCCTGCATTGCCTGGCAACTGGGAGACAACGTGTCCCATGTCTCCCAGGCCTCGAAATCAGTGGAAAGCACAGCATCCATTTGTCTTCCGGGCTTTGAAACCAGAGGAAAGCACAGCATACTTGGCTCACCACATCCACACAAGAGACACCATTGTGTGTAATTGCACCACTCAAGTGCATGCTAGCACCGCATTGCGCAGCAATCTGGAAATGGTAGGAGGGAAACTGCATTCACGTCAGGTATTCCTAACACATACATTGTGGATTTAGGAGACCATGATGGTATTTGCAGAGTGGAAAAGCTTAGGAGTAGAGAGGACAGAAGTGGATTAATAGGGGAGCAAAATAATGGACAGACAGGAGAGGGGTGATGATGCGATGGGAGATGATGAGATCCTAGACTTCACATGTAGTCAACGCCATTCGAGTGATGTGGGCAGTGCGGAGGAAGAGGGGATGGTCACGCTGTCCCAGTTGCACAGTAAACCAGGAAAGATCTGAGCCTCCTCCTGTTCCCACTTCTGCTGTGCTCTCGGCCTTTTCCTCTCACTCCCGAACAGGGCCACCTGGCTCCCCACAAAGAGAGGATGTAACAGCATGACCACCAGCAGTGTCATCAAGCATCTACACACCATCTCATTGAAGCATTCAGCTGTACATCCCCCAAACACTCGATCCAAAATTCTACATGTGGCCTCACAAGTTATTTCTAAAGGGATAACAATACGTTGGGATCACAGGAGACACAATACTTGGTTCCCAGACACCACTACTTTGCTGGCAAGCCATCCCTGCCCTGCACAAACGTGTTGCGTACAAAATCATGTGTGCACTGTGCAATACAGTCATTGTAGATGATCACATAACCACTGATACATGAACCAGTATAGCAATGGCAGAGACATTATATTTCTCTATCTACCCACTGGCTAATTGTTGTGTCAATTGGGGCTGAGGCAGAAAGCGTTTTTGGTGCATGCCCTACCACAGCAGAGGATTGCTGAATGTTTTTGATATGTTTCTCTCTCCATTTTATCTCCTACTCCGCTTTCTCCAACGCCTCCTCATCTGGTCAGCGTATCACATGCACCACCAACTTCAGCACTATCAGGGGTAAAGTACAGCTGGCTTTTCTGAAATTCATCTGTTTGTGGAAAAAAATCCTACACTATGCAGGAGCTATGGATGTGGATCAAACAACAGACAGATGTGTGGTTGGTGCCGCAAAACCTCATACCCATCCTTGTAGTGTGCATTAACGAGTGAAATCTTATAGTATCTCTGTGTTTAGCAATTTGACGCACATCCCTGTAATGAATTTGATGGTGTAGAGCTTCCTTGAAAATTACACAGATGTGTCAGAGCAGCTGCACAGCAGCTTTCCCGCTCACCGACTCATATGTGACATAACCACAAAGTGAAACTCCACCTTGCTGATTTTGGCGAGACTGTGCTAGCAGCAGCAAGTGATACTTTTATTTGTGCTGCAGCATGCATAGGTCAATCTCTCTGTGGAACAACACCACTTCATAAGCAACGAGTAGACTTCCATGAGGGACATGTGGGCCATGTTGCGCTGCTTTGAGTACTCCACGAACTTGGCCAATGCTGATGATGCCATCATCAGAGTTACTAAAACAGTTCTATGCCTCCTAGAATATCAAACCTTCAGGTGATGATGGATAAGGTGGTAGCACAGTAAGAAGATGAGGAAGAACAGGAACTATTCACAACATTATCAAGCCAGGTGTCCACACATGTCTTGGAGGATGGGTTCCTTTATCAACAGTGGCCAGGTACACAATTATCCAGCCAAGGTACAGTTTTGCAGGACGAGGAGGATGAGGAACAACCATGTTCACAGCAGAGTGGAACTCAAAGGAGCTCACAGGCTTCCCTGGAGCATGACTGGAAGGATACAGAGGACCCACGTAATACACCTCCCACTGACGACAGCTTGTTGCTGCCTCTTGACAGCCTGGAACATACGAGGCATTACATGCTGCTGTGCATGTGCAACGACCATTGAGTTGGCAGGATTGTTACAAGTACCGATTACTGCTGCTGGATCTCCTCGACAAGCACAATTTGCCATCCTTACTTCCATTATCAATCAGAAAATGGGAGAATACAAGGACACCCTAATGGGCGCACTTGTTATGAATGAGTCACCGGAGGAGGAGAAAACAAAAATACAAGCTAAGTCCAGAAAACCAGAGAGGTTGGTAGCTATCGGATTGCAGACCCCTGATCCTATACACCACAACTAACAGTAGCCGTGGGGGGTTCCTACGGTGTCCTAGACCCCTCGTCACAGCCGGAGAACTACATAAGCCTAAAAAAGGAAAGGGGAATTCTAAACTGCCCCAGAGCAGACCCCAAAGCAATAGACAGCCCCCAACATGTATTGTCGGTGAAAAACAGATGAAAACACAAACACAGACAGAAAGGCAGGCTGCGCAAACGATGGGGCCCAACTAAGGCTGGTTTCACATTTGCGCTTTTGTGCGCAGCGCATCGTGCGCACCCGTGCACATGCGCACTGCGCACCTATGTTTAACATGACGTGCGCATGGTCTTGCGCACACTTGCGTTTTCGTGCGCATGCGTTTTTTTGTCTTTTGCGCCAGGCGCGCCAGACGCAACATGTTGCATTTTTTGGTGCGTCCTGTCTCGGCAAAAAAACGCATGCGCACGCTTGCGCACGGAATGCGCAAAAACAACACATTGAAGTCTATGGGAACGCATGCGTGCGCATGGTCTTGCGCACGGTTGCGTTTTTTTGCGCATGCGTTTTTGAGTGAAACAAGTCTAGAATGTTCTCTAGGCAATGGAAAAAATGTCACACCTAAAAACGCATGTGCATAAAAAAACGCAAACGCATGCAAAAACGCATGTAAAACGCAAGCAACGCTGCGTTTTTTTGACGCATCAGCGTGCGCATGACGTTAAAAAACGCGCGTTTGTTTTGCGTTTTTTATGCGCACGATGCGCTGCGCCAAAAAACGCTAATGTGAAACTAGCCTAACTAGATAGGACAGGACAGAAAAGATGCTGGCTGCAATCCGCAAAAAAACCCTACCAAAAATGTCCCAACCGTCTGATAGGGAAAAAGGCCCTGAAGTCGCTAGACTTCAAAATCACTATATCAGCACTCAGGTATATTCGGAAAACAGAGCAAAGAGATCAACTGATCAGAGACAAAAATGGAATTCAGCCAGTCCCAACCAGGACTGGCTGAATACAAACACTAAGGAAACCAGACAAAATCTCATGGAATAATAGTAGGGCAAAAAACTTAGCTTTTAGTAGACAGGAGCTAAGCTGGATGCAAGAGCTCAGAGCAGAAAGGATCACCAGCAGCCCTGCAGGGCGTCGGCTGCCTTATATCCACTCAGAAACTCAAGATGTCCAATCACACTCCACCAGTTCAGATGACAGGTTCTTCCCATCCCAATCAATTTCACTACCTCTCTTCACCAGCAGAGGGAGTTCATCAGACATCAAAGGTGAAGGGGAGAATGAACTCACAACACGCACTACTGAAGTCATCCTTACCTGAAAGCGGACTCTCAATGGAGGCACATGGCAGAGGAGGAGGAAGTTCCCAACGCAACTTTGGCACCGATACCACTGCATAACGAAATGTTAGCAAGCTCAAGGGTTCAAAAAAATGAGCAAGACAGTTTCAACAACATGGTGGAAGAGTATTTGTTCTCATGTATCCACATACTGATTCATGGGTCTAGCCCGTTTAATGTTTTGGTCTCCAAATTGGACACATAGCCTGAGCTTGCCCTTTACAATTTGGAGGTGCTGGCCTGCCCTGCAGATAGTGTACTGTCAGAAAGTGTGTTTAGCACAGTAGGAGGTGTGATCATTGACAGACACATGAGCCTGTCCACACTCAACGTAGGCAAACTGACATTAAAATGAACCAGGCGTGGATCCCACAGGACTTTTGGCTGCATATAGAAGTATACCAGGCGCACTCACACTTTATTAGACTGTACCACAGTTTGTTTGTTCTATTTTCCATTCACAATGTTTTGGATCCCCCCACATTAAAAATAAAAAGAGGGTGTTCTGCCTAGTACACTCACACAGGCTGTTTTGCTCAATACCCTCACAGAGGTTTTATTTTAGAGTACTCTCACAGACACACATGCAGAGTATACATATACTGTAGATTTTTCTAGCAAAGTATTCCCACAGACACAGTTGCAGAGTAGAAATATCTCTTCTTACACACAGTGTTCCCACAGGCACTGATGCACATTATAACTATTTTTAAGCCCACAACTCTTACAGATACAGCAATAAAGTATAATTATTTTATGCACAATATTTTCACAAATACAGCTACAGAGTACACAAAGAAGCTTTTTGGCACAGTACACACTTAGGCTTTTTGGTGCAGTAATCCTAGAGACTTTTTGGCACAGTACACACAAAGGCTTTTCAGCACAGTACTCCCAGAGAGTTTTCAGCACAGTACTCCCAGAATCAGCATTGCAAAGGTTTAAAGGCATTTTTTTTAAACACAGCTACAACTCATACAGATACAGCAGTTTACCGTAGAATTTTTTTTAGATGGACTGCTTACAAAAAGAAAGCTGCAGAATACAGTAACTTTTTAGAAAGACTACTCATACAGACACATCTGTAGAATAAAATATTTTTTTTCTGCCCACAAATAGGAAAGAGACGGCTGCAGAGTAGAATTTTTTTACACACAGTAAACTTGTATAGACACAGGAGTAAAGTAAAATTATTTGTTTGACACAGAAATCGTATTAAGACAAGTGATGCCAATTGTTTATTTCTCAGACTTATAAAAAACACACACCGATCCAGAAAAATTATTTCTTTGGTCTATAAATGGCAAGGAGAGAACTGATGCCATTCATTTATTTACAACACTACTAGAAAACACACACCGGTTCAGAAAAATTATTTCTTTGACCTATAAATGCCAGTGAGGTAGCTGATGCCAGTTATTTATTTGCAACTCTACTAGAAACACACAGCTGGCCTGAAAAAAATATTTCTTTGGCCTAAAAAAATGGCAACAAGATGGCTAATGACAATTATTTTTTTCTAAGACTACTAGAAAACAGACAGCTGTTTAAAGGAACACTACAACCACAGGTGAGGGGTGAAGAGTAACACATCAGTTTAAAGGTCAGTACTCCCAAAGGCAGAGGAGTGCACTGCAGAGTACACACAGCAGCTTAAAGGCACAGTACTCCCACAAGCAAATAGGGTGCAGAATACACACAGAATTTAAAAGGACAGTACTCCCACACAGGCGAGGGGAAGTTCAGAGTACACACTGTGGATTTTGGCATAGTACTCCCACAGACGGGTTTTCACAGTACACACAGTGGATTAAAGGACAGTACTTCCCCAGGTGGGGAGTGCAGAGTACGCACAGTGACTTCACCTCTTCACGACATACGCCGTGTGGGAGCTGCATTCCCACAAACCATCGTATGTATTCTGTGTGACCATTGAGTGAGCTCATGCTGAGCGCCGCCACGATCAAATGGGTGCGACAACACTATAAGAGAGCTGACACTCTGCAGCAACTCCCACGTTCAGTGCTAGCACCAATTGAGACCATTTAACCACTCTTATGCCACTGTCAGTAGTGAGAGCGCCGTCAATGGGCATCTCAATTGGATGGAGATCCCTTTCTGCTCCCGTCTGCACAAAGCAGTTGCGATTGCGTTGTGCTGATGGCTTCCTTGGTGACCTTGGGACGAAATATGGCCATCGGGTCACCCAGGGACCAGCTCAGAGTAGGAGCTGACATGCCTCCTCCCTGCCTGTGATAAGCTGATCTAATGCCCTGCAATGCTAAAGCTTTGCAGAGTATTACATCAGCGATCAGGGCAGGGAAAGTTGATGTCCCTTCATGGGTCAAGATAAAAAAAAGTAAAAAAAAAATAAAAACTGTAAAAATGATAAAAAATAATCATAAAATAAAGACCAAAAAAATAAAAAAAATATTAATTCAATAAATAAATTTATTTAAGTAAAAACAAAAAAGAACAAAAAGAACACATATAGGCAAAAACTATGCTTTACCATCATACCGCTGAACAAAAAGTGGAATAAACCACGATCAAAAAGACAGATGTAAATAAAAATGATATCTCTGAAATAGTCAAATTGTCCCACAAAAAATACTAGCGACCACCATACAGTTCATTCAGCATAAAAATAAAATGTTATAGCTCTCAGAAAAAAGCGATCCAAAAATAATAATTTTTTTAATAAGTTTTTATTGTGTGAAAGCACCAAAACATAGAAAGCTATTTAAATGTGGTATCGCTCTGATTGTACTGACCAGAAGAAGAAAGCTGCCTTATCAATTTTACCACAAGTGGAATGGCATAGAAAAAAAACTCCAAGTTTCTGAATTGCTGGCTTTTGTTTATTCTGCCTCATAAAAATTGGAGAAGAAATTGATCAAAAATTGTCTTGTGTCCAAAAACAGTACCAATCAAAACGTCAACTCGTCCACAAAAAACAAGCCCTCTCATGACTCTATGGGCAGAAATCTAGAAAAATTTTAGTTCTCTAAATATATGAATGCAAAAACTTGTTTTTGCAATAAAAAGTGTCTTTTAGTGTGTGACAGCAGCCAGACGAAAAAAACAATCTAAATCTGGCATCGCTGTAAATGCACTGACCCGAAGAACAGAGTCGTCTAATCACTTATATTGCACGAGGAACAGCATAAAAAATAAATAAAAACAATTCTTTACCTGCTGTTGATTTGTTCATTCTGTCTCCCATAGATCACAGTAAGGCTCATAGAATAGAATCATAGAATCGTAGAGTTGGAAGGGACCTCCTGGGCCATCTGGTCCAACCCCCTGCTCAAAGCAGGATTCGCTAAATCATCCCAGTCAGATGTCTGTCCAGCCTCTGTTTGAAGACTTCCATTGTAGGAGAACTCACCACTTCTCGTGGCAGCTTGTTCCATTCATTGATCACTCTAACTGTCAAAAAGTTTTTTCTAATATCTAATCTGTGTCTCCTCCCATTCAGTTTCATCCCATTGCTTCTAGTCTTTCCTTGTGCAAATGAGAATAAAGTTGATCCTTCTACAATGTGACAGCCCTTTAGATATTTGTAGACAGCTATTAAGTCTGCTCTCAGTCTTCTCTTTTGCAAACTAAACATTCCCAAATCCTGCAACCTTTCCTCATAAGACAGGGTTTGCAGACCGGTCACCATTCTGGTCGCTCTTTTCTGAACTTGCTCCAGTTTGTTGATGTCTTTTTTAAAATGTGGTGCCCAAAACTGGACACAATATTCCAGATGAGGTCTGACCAAAGAGGAGTAGAGGGAAATAATGACTTCACGTGATCTAGACTGTATGCTTCTGTTAATACATCCTAGAATTGCATTTGCCTTTTTTGCTGCTGCATCACACTGTTGACTCATATTCAGTCTGTGATCTATTAGTATACCCAAGTCTTTTTCACATGTGCTGTTGCTTAGCCCTATTCCTCCCATTCTGTATATGCTTTTTTCATTTTTATTGCCCAGATGTAGTACTTTGCATTTTTTCCTGTTAAAAACCATTCTGTTAGGCTACTTTCACACATCAGGTTTTCGGCGTCAGGCGCGATCCGGCGTCGTGCCGGAATGCCGGATCCGGCAAATGTTTTGTAAAACCTGATGTGCCGGATCCGGTTTTCTGCCGGATCCATCTTCTTCTTGACAGACAAAACCGGATCCGTCTCATCCGGTTCATCCGTTTTTCTATCCGTTTTTCGACGGATTACGCCGGATCTGGTTTTTAAAATTGACCCTTGTGGCCTTCCGAACGGGATTGGCTACTGGAAAACTATATATAGCATGTTCCTACAGCCCTTCTTTGACAGGTTGTAGAGGAGAAAGTGCAGGTTGGAGAGAAGAGCAAGTTACTGGCGAAGATGGATGTTGTCATTGGAAATATTATCACTAGAAGTTCTGTGACGGTTTCAGTAATGAGGGACAATTTTGCACTATACTTTATGTCACCTCAAGGCAGAGTACACTGGCAGGATGACAGAGTGTGAAAGATTTGTGCCCTAAGCAAACTTGTGTACCTTCTGGACCAACAGTATATACCTTTGCCAACCAAAGTTGGCTATCTTGTCATGGTCTTACTATTTTTAGCTTTAGGCCACAGGTGTGTACCTGGTTGTGTTTTATGCAAAGTATTTCACCTTTTAACAAAAGTTGTGTACATTGTTAGGAAATCACCAACAATAAACACAACTTTTCAGGTGAAATACTTTGCTTCAAACACAACCAGGAACACAACTGTGGCAAAAAGCTAAAATTTACCCACAGTTATATACCTGGTTTTGAATACCTTTTTACCTTTTAAATACCCTGTATTTAACCTTTTTTTAAACATATTTCGCCGCAGAAAGAAATGACAGACAACCAGTGTAAACAATAATTTAACTTTTATTTAAAATATTGTTTTTTGTGTAAACTGTTTTTAAAGTTAAAAAAACTTGTTTAATAAAGGTTTGAAACCAACCAAATGGGCATTTTTATTACAAAAAAAACATTATAACTCGGTGTAGTGTGGGGTGGAAATACTGCTGGAGGGGCTGCGGGACACTTCGACAATGGGAGTGTGGAGAGAGGACTGGGATCGTGGTGGGGAAGGAACAGTTAGAGGTGATGGTGTGGAAAAAGCTACAGAATGGGTGGACATGTGGGAGGCAGAAGAGGTGGTGGGCGGTGGAGTGGAGGGTTGGGCAGGGACTGTAGGAGCAGATGATGTTGATGGAAAGTTGTATGGGGAAGGAGTTTGGGACGGGGAAGGAGTTTGGTACGGGGAAGGAGTTTGGTACGGGGCAGGTTGCTGGAAGTGGGGAGATGTCTGGTACTGGGGAGGTTGCTGGTACTGGGAAGGTTGCTGGTACTGGTGAGGTTGCTGGTACTGGTGAGGTTGCTGGTATGTAATAGGAGGGGGAGGATGGAAAGTGGCTGGAGGGGGTGCAGATGTAATAGGAGGGGGAGGATGGAAAGTGGCTGGAGGGGGTGCAGATGTAATAGGAGGGGGAGGATGGAAAGTGGCTGGAGGGGGTGCAGATGTAATAGGAGGGGGAGGATGGAAAGTGGCTGGAGGGGTGCAGGTGGAGGAACTACAGTGGTGGGAGGTGGAGGTTGGGATGTAACCTGCTGTAGAGCACCATGGCACGAATGCATTACATGCATCTGCTGGGTAGGAGATAGTGTTGCCATGCGCTCCACAACAGACCTGAAAAAGGTGTGGTTTGGCGAAGATCTTGCTTCTGAATGCATGGTTTGCAGAAGTGTCTTCACCTCCAGAATGCTGGAGTTGATCTGCTGAAAGCCTGCGGAGATTTGCTCTGACAAGACTTTTAGACAGTTCTGGAAAGATGCATTCAGATGCAAGAACTCTGGCGCATAACTCTTTTCCTGACCCCTCTGCCGCTGCCGCCCAGTACCCGCAGGTGTACTAGAGGTGGCAGGGGCAGAAGGGTGGGGTAAAGGGAAAGCGATCTCCTCACCAGCAGCTTCATGTAATGTAGGCGGCCACGATGCTCCTGTGCTGGTGGATGGGACAGATGGGTCGAATGTGTGGGAAGGCTGGGAAGGTGCAGATGTACCGGGGCGGTCGAAGTGTCCCTCGGTGCCGGTCTCCTCAGGGATCGCCTCAGAAGGGTCCAATCGTGCAGGCTCCCAAGTGCTGCTCACCGTGCTGTGGAATAAAGAGAAAAAAAACAATTAAAATACTGACATGGTATGGCCCTGGCTGAAAAAAAAAAAGTTACATCTAACATTTTTTTTCACATGTGGTGTGTAATATTTACCTTCTAGTGACCATTGTTTCCCGGAGGAACGACAGGGCTTGTGCGTACTTGTACTTGCTCCTGCGTCCTCCAGATCCACTCGGGGCCCGCATCTCTTTATTGAACTCCTTCTTGAAACGATCCCTCACAGACCGCCACCGATTCACAATTCTGTTCCCTGAAACGAGAAAGGAGTGGTTAGTATACAACATCAGTGTTTCACAAACTCCAGTCCTCATGGTCCCCAGGGGTCATGTTTTCAGGATTTCCATAGTAAATAGAAATCCTGAACACATGATCCGTGGGGACCACGAGGACTGGAGTTCGGGAAACACTGGTTTACATCAAGCAACCGGTACTGTATATACTTACGCTCTTTAATCTGGGCCCGAACATCGAGGTCCTCCCAGCGGCCCACAAGGAGCGAACAGATTTCCTCCCAGAGTCGTCGGGTAACGATAAGGTCAGCGTGGCGGCGGTCAGCCATATTCCAGAGCGGCTCCATTTCTCTGACGAGATCGATGAAGTGGTCCACATCGAGTCCTCCATCCTCACCGTCAGAGTCGGGAGCACGCTGTGAAGGCTGTTAAAGAAAAAGACAAAAATAACATAATTAGCCTCCACAAAAGAAATGAAAAAAAAATTGCAAAAAAACAAAGCAAAAATATTTATACTTACACGCTGGTGACCGCCGCGTTGCTGTCGCCGACGACCCTGGGAGGCACTGCGAGGACCTCTTGGCCGAGCACCAGATTGGGAAGACTAGAGAAGAAAACAAAAAATGTTATGTCTTTGGATGTAGGCATTTGTTTGCTGTGTGTGGTCTGCAGAACATTGTTTTCTATGTGTTGTGTGTAGTGTGATGTTGTGTTTGATGCAAAAAACTTACCAATTGTGAGCCCACTCCAAGTGTCTGTCCACCCCTTCCTTCTTCTTCTGGGAGCTCCTCTTCATCTTGTGAATCCTGTTTTGAAATAAAAGGCAATGAATAGACATATATTACAGAGATGATGGATTTTGGAAATAAAAACTTACCGTCAAACGCTGACGATGCGAGCGAGGGCTCCCAGAAGATGATGTGCTGTCTTCCTGGTGGCCACACTCCATGCCTGTGGGTGGTGTTCCAGCTGCTGCCATTGCTGCTGCTGCTGCTGCTGCTGCTGCATCTATTGGGCGGCTGTTGAATAAAGAGAAACAAAGGGCCAATGAATATCTTGATATTCAATAGCCCTAGTTTGGAGGAATGGGGGATTTGATAATTACCGTCTCTCATCTGCTGCTGGCCTCCCCTCCTCAGCATGTTCCATTTGCTGCTCCATTTGGGGTGGTGGTGGTGCTGATGGTGCTGCAGTGGTCTCCTGCCTTCTCCTGCTGCGCTTGGTTGCTTTCTTGGGTGGCATGTTGGGTGTGGCTGTGGGTCCCACTGTCTTGCTTTTATATATGTCTTGTGGGCAGAGCTACTGAGCTTTCGCCGGATCAGGCGCATTGCGGCGCTCATAGGCTTTCATTGTGTGAAAAAGCCGGACGCGCCGGATCCGGCGTGTCCGGCTTTTTCGCCGGAGACAAAAAACGTTACAGTAGCCGTTTTTTCCAGATGCCGGATCGCGACACATTGCCAGATCCGGCGAAAACCGGATGAAACGCATGGCCATCCGGAGCGATCCGGCGCAAATGCAAGTCAATGGGGGGGAAACTGGATCCGGCATTGCATTTCGCCGGATCCGGTTTCTGTCAAAAGCGCCGGATCGCGCCTGACGGCGAAAACCTGATGTGTGAAAGAGGCCTTAGTTGCTGCCCACTTCTCCAGTTTATTTATATCTTTTTGAATCCTCTCTCTCTCTTCTCTAGTATTAGCTATCCCTCCTAGCTTTGTGTCATCAGCAAATTTAATCAGTTTACCCTCAATTCCGTCATCTAAATCGTTGCTAAAGATGTTGAACAATACAGGGCCCAGGACAGAGCCCTGTGGTACCCCACTTGAGACATTCTTCCAGCTGGATGTGCAGCCATTTACGACCACTCTTTGGGTCCGATCACTAAGCCAGTTATGAATCCACCTAACAGTTGCCTTGTCCATTCCATACTTAGTCATTTTTTCAATAAGGATTGTATGAGATACTTTGTCAAATATTTTGCTGAAGTCAAGATATACTATATCTACAGCATTTCCTTGATCCACCCAATCAGTGATTCCATCATAGAAGGAAATTAAGTTAGTCTGACATGACTTATTAGTTACAAACCCATGCTGACTCTGTTTAATCACTTCATTCTTATCCAGGTGCTGACATACATGTTGTTTGATAATTTGCTCAAAGATCTTTCCTGGTATAGAAGTCAGACTCACCGGCCTATAGTTGCCTGGGTCCACCTTCTTCCCCTTTTTGAAGATAGGAACAACATTTGCTCTTCTCCAGTCTTCTGGGACTTCACCTGTTCTCCAAGAATTTTCAAAGATTATGGAGAGGGGTTCAAAAATTTCTTCTGCTATCTCCTTCAATACTCTGGGGTGTAATTCATCTGGACCTGGAGACTTGAATTCATTTAGGTTAGCTAAGTGTTTCCTCACTATATTTCTGTTTATAGATATCCTGGAATCTTCTATTCCCTTAATGGGACAGTGAAGAACAGTTGATGTTACATTTCCTTTCTGAGAGAAAACAGATGCAAAATAGGAATTTAAAAGTTCGGCCTTCTCAACATCCTGTCTTACCATTTCATCATTTTCAACCTGTAAAAATCCTATAGCATCTTTGACTTCTCTTTTACTTTTGACATATCCCCAAAATCCTTTATTATTGCTTTTGACATCTCTTGCAAGCCTCAATTCATTGTCAGCTTTAGATAATCTGATTTGTGCCCTGCAGGTTCTGCAGACAGCATTATATTCTTCTTTAGATATGCCTCCCTCTTTCCATTTTATAAACATTTTTTTCTTCCTTTTTAGCATGTGCTTAAGTTCTGTGTTCATCCATCCTGGCTTCCTTAAATGCTTCCTATTCTTCCCTCTTTTCGGAATTGTTAACAATTGTGCTTTGAGAATTTCAATTTTTCAAGATTTCCCATCCTTCCTGGACATTTTTGTCTTTAAGGATATCCAGCCATTGGATCCCTCCAATTCTCTTTCTGAATCCCTTAAAATCTGCCTTTCTGAAATCTAACCTTGACGTCTGAGTAGTGTTGAGCATTCCGATACCGCAAGTATCGGGTATCGGCCGATACTTGCTGTATCGGAATTCCGATACCGACATCCGATATTTTTTCAATATCGGGCATCGGAATCGGAAGTTCAAAGTTGATTGACAGCCGAAATGACGTCATCATGATGCGCGGTGTGTGCGCATCATGATGCGCCGTCATTTCGGGCCTTCCGGGGGTCTCTGCCGGCCTGCCGGGGGGCTGTGCCGGCCTGCCGGGGGGCTGTGTGGACTGCCCGGGGTCTGTACCGGCCTGCCGGGGGGCTGTGCCGGCCTGCCGGTGGTCTGTGCACCCTGTGGGGGTCTGTACCGGCCTGCCGGGGGGCTTTGCCGGCCTGCCGGTGGTCTGTGCACCCTGTGGGGGTCTGTACCGGCCTGCCGGGGGGCTGTGCTGATGTCCGGGGGTCTGTGCAGGCATCGTCCGATGGGACTACAAGTCCCATCTGGCGATGCCTGCTACCATGACAGTGATTGACACATTAGCCAATGATGGGACAGTAGTAGTCCCATCATCCGGCTAATGTGTTAAATGTTAAAAAAAAAAAAAAATACTACATGCATGCTACATACATACTACATGCTACATACATACCACATATATACTACATGCATGCTACATGCTACATACATACTACATATATACTACATGCTACATACATACTACATTCATGCTACATACATACTACATGCTACATACATGCTACATACATACTACATGCTACATACATACTACATACATACTACATATATACTACATGCATGCTACATACATACTACATATATACTACATGCATGCTACATACATACTACATGCTACATACATACCACATATATACTACATACATACTACATGCATGCTACATACATACTACATGCTACATACATACTACATACATACTACATATATACTACATACATACTACATGCTACATACATACTACATACATACTACATGCATGCTACATATGTACTACATGCTACATACATACTACATACATGCTACATGCATGCTACATACATACTACATACATACTACATGCATGCTACATACAATACATTCATACAATACATACATAGACATACAGTACATATAACATAGAGTAACATACTTACCAATACTTGTCACATTGTTCCCCGAAGCCATTGTCTTTTACGGAATAAATATTAACATAACAAACCACAAAAATACTCACCCATGATCCGAAGCAGTCCACGAGTGTGTCCCACGACGATCTTGGGTAGAGAACTGCAGCATCAGCTGATGCTGCCGCTCTCTACAGGCTGCAGGAATCCAATGACGGGAGGTAGGTATCCTTCCGCACTGTATTCCTCCGCCACTGTAAAAAAAAAAATAGTCCCTAGTCTCACTTTTGACATTGCTGTGTGAGAAAGTTCCCACGCAGCTTTTGCCATAAAGTGAGACTAGGGACTTTTTTTTTTTTAAGTGGCGGAGGAATACAGTGCGGAAGGATACCTACCTCCCGTCATTGGATTCCTGCAGCCCATAGAGAGCGGCAGCATCAGCTGATGCTGCAGTTCTCTACCCAAGATCGTCGTGGGACACACTCGTGGACTGCTTCGGATCATGGGTGAGTATTTTTGTGGTTGTTATGTTAATATTTATTCCGTAAAAGACAATGGCTTCGGGGAACAATGTGACAAGTATTGGTAAGTATGTTACTCTATGTTATATGTACTGTATGTCTATGTATGTATTGTATGAATGTATTGTATGTAGCATGCATGTAGTATGTATGTAGTATGTATGTAGCATGTAGTATGTATGTAGCATGCATGTAGTATATATGTAGTATTTATGTAGCATTTAGTATGTATGTAGCATGCATGTAGTATATATGTAGTATGTATGTAGCATGTAGCATGCATGTAGTATGTATGTAGCATGCATGTAGTATATATGTAGTATGTATGTAGTATGTATGTAGCATGTAGTATGTATGTAGTATGTATGTAGCATGTAGTATGTATGTAGCATGCATGTAGTATATATGTAGTATGTATGTAGCATGTAGCATGCATGTAGTATGTATGTAGCATGCATGTAGTATATATGTAGTATGTATGTAGTATGTATGTAGCATGTAGTATGTATGTAGTATGTATGTAGCATGTAGTATGTATGTAGCATGCATGTAGTATATATGTAGTATGTATGTAGCATGCATGTAGTATATATGTAGTATGTATGTAGCATGTAGTATGTATGTAGCATGCATGTAGTATGTATGTAGTATGTATGTAGCATGTAGTATGTATGTAGCATGCATGTAGTATATATGTAGTATGTATGTAGCATGTAGTATGTATGTAGCATGCATGTAGTATGTATGTAGTATGTATGTAGCATGTAGTATGTATATAGCATGCATGTAGTATATATGTAGTAAGTATGTAGCATGTAGCATGCATGTAGTATATATGTGGTATGTATGTAGCATGTAGTATGTATGTAGCATGCATGTAGTATGTATGTAGTATTTTTTTTTTTTTAACATTTAACACATTAGCCGGATGATGGGACTACTACTGTCCCATCATTGGCTAATGTGTCAATCACTGTCATGGTAGCAGGCATCGCCCGATGGGACTTGTAGTCCCATTGGACGATGCCTGCACAGACCCCCCGGACATCAGCACAGCCCCCCGGCAGGCCGGCACAGCCCCCCGGCAGGCTGGTACAGACCCCCACAGGGTGCACACTCCACCGTCAGGCCGGCACAGCCCCCCGGCAGGCCGGTACAGACCCCCACAGGGTGCACACTTCACCGGCAGGCCAGCACAGCCCCCCGGCAGGCCGGTACAGACCCCGGGCAGTCCGCACAGCCCACCGGCAGGCCGGCACAGCCCCCCGGCAGGCCGGCAGAGACCCCCGGAAGGCCCGTACAGACCCCCGAGAGGCTGTACAAGGGCAGGAAAGGGTTTTTCCAATTCCGATACCGGAAGTCTCATAGACTTGAATGGGACTTCCGGTATCGGCATCGGCGATACCGATACTTTTTTTAAAGATCGGCCTATCCATTCCGATCCGATATTTTGAAGTATCGGACGGTATCGCTCAACTCTACGTCTGAGTCTTCACAGGTCTTCCGCCTCTAGTTATCCAAAATTCTAAAATAGCATGGTCGCTGCCTCCTAGGGTCCCAGCCACTTTTACCTCCTAAACCATTTCCTCCCTGTTTATAAGGATTAGATCCAAGGTAGCAGTTCCCCTTGTTTTCTCCCCTACCTTTTGGAAAATAAAGTTGTCAGCAAGAGAGGATAAGAATTTCCTTGACCTGTTAGTTTTGCCTGAGAGAGATTCCCAACAAATGTCTGGATAGTTGAAATCTCCCATGACAACTATGTCATATTTTTTGGAGAACTTGGCCACTTGATGCATAAAGAGTTCATCCATATCTTCAGCTTGCACAGGCGGCCTGTAGTAAATGCCTACAATGGTGTCCTTTCCATTGTTCTGTCCTTGTATTCTTACCCAAACAGTTTCCACAGAACTCCCAGTCTCTGAAGCTTCAATCTCTGTGCAGATATACGCATTTCTAACATACAATGCGACACCCCCTCCTCGTTTATCAAGTCTGTTTCTTGCAAATAAGTTGTATCCTTCTAGTCTTGTATTCCAATCATGTGTAGCGTCCCACCAAGTCTCAGTGATTCCAATTACATCATATTTCTTTTCCTGTGTTAGTAGTTCCAGTTCTCCTTGTTTGTTGCCCATGCTTTGTGCATTAGTATAGAAACATTTTAGTTTGTGATTGTTTTCTCTTTCTCCAATATTTGTATTAATTAGTTTCTTTTGTCTTTGTTCTTCCTTTCCACTTCTAATAGCAGAGTTCTCAATAGCATTTGTCAGGTGTTTGGCTTTTTCTGGTCTTTTGCTTCCCTTCCCATGTTGTTCTAGTTTATAGCTCTCCTTACAAGTGTAGCAAGGCGACTTCCAAATACATGTTTTCCAGTCTTCGTAAGGTGCACCCCATCTCTAGCAAGTAGTCCATCGTAAAGGTAATTCAATCCGTGATCCATAAATCCAAATCGTTGCTGACGGCACCATCGACGTAGCCAGTTGTTCACCTGCAGAATCTTATTCCACCTCCTTGTTCCATGGCCATCCACTGGGAGGATGGAAGAGAAGACCACCTGCGCTCCCAGTTCTTTCACTTTCTTGCCTAAGTCTTCAAAGTCTCTGCAGATGGTTTCCAGGTCGTTTCTTGTGGTGTCATTTGTCCCCACGTGTAGTAGCAGGAATGGGTAGTCATCTGTAGGTCTGAAGAGTCCTGATATCCTGTCAGACACATCTTTAATTTTTGCACCTGGAAGACAGCACATTTCTCTTGAAGTTATATCCGGTCTGCAGATAGCGGCCTCTGTTCCTCTCAAAAGGGAATCCCCCATGACCACCACTCTCCGTTTCTTCTTCACAACATTTTTCTTTCTCCATCCAGGAGGACTCTGAAGGCGTACAAGGTTGCTGTTTGTTGGCAAAGTCTTATCCTGATGTATTTCTTCATCGTTTTCCTGCGTGAGAGCCTGGTACTGGTTCCTGAGAAGTATGGGTGCTGACTGCCTCCTGATCCTCTTGCTTCTCTGGGTCACATGTTTCCATTCCTCTGTTTCTTCAGGTGCACTTCGAATTTCTTCTCTTTCTGTAACATGAAGAGATAATTCTGCTCTGTCCAAGAACTCTTCACCTTCCTTAATGATCTTCAACGTAGCTAACCTCTCTTCAAGATTTTGCAACTTTTCCTCCAACAGGGACACAAGCTTGCATTTGTGGCATGTGAAGTTTGGCTTTTCCACTGGTAAGTGTGTGAACATGTAGCAAGAAATGCAGCTCACCAAATGGCTCCTGGCATCTTCCATATTGAGATTTCTTAAAAACGATGAAAGATGAGCCAAAATTCGGTTTTCCGATTTCCTCTTTTCAGCTGAAACGGCCAAAACCCAGTGATCGTTGAACCCGCGGAGACTCTTCACTTATCCCAGAAGGCACTGGGAATATGGAAATTATCTCCTCAAGACTCTTCCCCTGGTTTTCCGATTTCCTCTTTTCAGCTGCAATGGCCAAAACCCAGTGATCGTTGAACTCGCGGAGACTCTTCACTTATCCCAGAAGGCACTGGGAATATGCAAATTATCTCCTCAAGACTCTTCCCCTGGCTCAGATAATATTTATCCTGCGCTCTGCGCTGAGTGCTTACATCGGGGTTTCCGATAAAATATCTGAAATACATGATTCAGATTGAATCCCTGACGGAAGATTCCCTACAATGAAGCAGATGGAGGCACTGTGGTCTATGTATGGCCTGTGATCCGGAGATGTTCGTCTTTTTAGGCATGCCTAAAAGCACGGTCCACAATGCTGAACAGGCGCCAGCCAGAGTCCAGAATAATTCTGCTGCCTCATTATAGTGAGTGACTCCCTCTGGGGTTTCATCTAAATCATGTTACTGTGAGATTTAGATGTAAGCCCTGATATAAGTGCTCAGCGTAGAGCCCCGGATAAATGTGATCCCAAACATTACGTAAAATGTTCCTAATAAAAAGTTCAATTCAATTCACAAAAATGAAAGTACCTTTCAGGTCTATAATATATTAAAGGAAATATAGGGGGCTTCCATGTTACTATTAGTACAAAGGCTCTGGAAAAGGAAGATGGCTCCTTGCCACCCAAAAGGAATTAAGCAAATTTTGCACTCTCAAATACAAAAGCCCCCTCTTTCAGAGCCCCACAGTGTGCCTAAACCACATTTAGCTCTCACATGTTAGGCATTTCTGTACTGATGACAGCTCACCTAAGTTATAAGTGTATGTTTCCAGAAGCATAAGCTGTACTACAACTTACTGGGCTTGACAATGGCAGCTTTCAATTTTCATTCAGCAACATCCACTGCTACTTGTCTCTGGAAAACACCCATGGAGTCAAAAGCATTATTATCCCTATAGATAAATTCCCAAGGGGATATAATTTCTAAAAAAAAAAATGGGGTCACTTGAGGGGGGATTCTGCTCTTCTTGCAGTTAGGGGCTCTGTATATGGAGTTCACACACTATTTTAGGAAAATCTGGGCAGCAGGAGGCAAATAGCGCTCTGTCCCTCCCGAGTCTCTCCGTATGACTAAGTAGTACTGTACAGCCACATATGAGATATTTCTACATTCAGCAGAAATTGTGGGACAAATTTTGGTCTAATTTTTACCCATTTTTCAGTGGGAAAATGTAAAATCTGTGCGCACAACAACATTTTGGTAGTATAAATGTAGTTTTTTCTTCACTGTTTAATGACAAAAATTCTGTGACACACCTGTGGTGTCAATATGCTCACTGCCCCCCTAAAGATTGCATGTGAGATGTAGTTTGCAAAATGGGGTCATTTATGAGGGGTTCTGCTGTTCTGGAATCGAGAGGCTCTATCAATGTGACATAGCACTCTCAAAAGCGTCCAGCAAAACCTAAACTCCAATAGGGCGCTTCTTCCCAACTGTGCCTTAAAAGTAGTTTATGACCACATATGGGGTATTGGTGTACTCAGGAGAAATTGCACAACAAATTTTGGGGTTAATTTTCTCCTGCTACTCTGAAAATGAAAAATATGTAGGCTAAAACAATAATATTGTGGCAAAGAAATATATATTTTTTTCATTTTTACAGATATAAGTTGTTCAAGGTTCTCACCACAAACCTAGATAAATTCCTTGAGGAGTCTATTTTGTAAAACAGTGTCACTTTTGTGAGGTTTCTGCTCTTTATGCACATCAGGGGCTCTCCAAATACGACATGACATCTGCTAATGATTCCAGCAAATTTTGTATTCAAAAAGTCAAATGGCGCTCCTTCCATTCTGAGCCCTGCCATGCGCCCAAGTATTAGTTCTCCCCCACATATGAGATATTGGCGTACTACAATTTTTTGGGTCCATTTTCTCCTGTTACCCTTGAGAAAATAAAATAAATTGAGTCTAAAGTTACATTTTTGAGAAAAAAAAGTTAAATGTTTGTTTTTCCTTCCACATTGCTTCACTTCCTGTGAAGCACCTGAAGGGTTATAAAAACTTCTTGAATGTGGTTTTGAGTACCTTGAGGGGGTCCAGTTTT
Organism: Dendrobates tinctorius; assembly: GCF_039654945.1. NCBI lineage: Eukaryota > Metazoa > Chordata > Amphibia > Anura > Dendrobatidae > Dendrobates > Dendrobates tinctorius. The sequence continues at coordinate 5,169,620 of NW_027361818.1, read as the reverse complement.
TTTAATTGTGTCACTTTTTGTTTCTTTTCTGTCATATAGACCTTCAAAGTCAATTCAAATATAATGTGGTCCCTAAAAAATGGTTTTGTAAAATTTGTTGAAAAAAAAAATAGAAATTGCTGGTCAACTTTTAACCCTTATAACTTCTTAACAAAAAAATTGTGTTTCAAAAATGTTGCTGATGTAAAGTGGACATGTGGGAAATGTTATTTAATTACTATTTTGTGTGACAATATAACATCTCTACTGGCATCACTGCATGTCTTTCCGTCCCCCAGCATGCAGGTGCACAAACTTACTCACCACTCCAGGCCATGCAGTGAGTTGTGTTCTCTGCTTGCTGTTTGCATACTTCCTGGCTGTAGGCTGTATGGTTAAGGAGGCTGTGCCTGCGCTTCCTGATTCTTAACCCCTTCCCGACCCGTGACACAGCGTATGCGTCATGAAAGTCGGTGCCAATCCAAACCATGACGCATACCCTGTGTCATGACTTCAAAGCCCCCTGCGGGTCGGGTGACTGGGGTCACTGATAGGTCACCTGACCCGCAGATACAGGGGGTCTTGTACTTCACCACAGGGGGCGTGGCTTCGCCCCCACATGGCTACGATCGCTCTGATTGGCTGTTAAAAGTGAAAATTGATGAAATATTACAATCCAGCCATGGCCGATGCTGCAGTAGCATCGGACATGGCTGGAGACCCAGTTCTGACTCCCCCACGACTCACGGGGCCAATCGGCCCCCCGATACCGATTGACGGCGGCAATGTGCCGCCACCGTCATCATCTTCTCCCCTCCCCCTTTTCTCCGCTCCTTCCACCTTCTGACCCCCCTTATCGCCCTTCACCCCTGGTACCTCCGATGTCCCGCTCCGGCTCCCGGTGTCCCACCGTCCTGATTCATGGGCGCCGCCATCTTGGAAAATGGTGGGCGCATGCGCAGTGCACCCGCATGAATCTGCAAACACTGCAGATTTATTGATTCATTTTGATCACTATGATATTCTTTCACAGTGATCAAAATGAAAAAAAAATAGTAAATAAACCCCTCGTTTATCACCCCAATAGGCAGGCACATATAATAAAATAAAGAAATTATTTTTATTTTTCCATTAGGGTTAGGGTTGGAAATAGGGGTAGGGTTAGAATTAGGGTTTGGGTTAGAAATAGGGTTAGGGTTGGAATTAGGGTTGGAATTAGGGTTAGGGTTGGAGTTAGGGTTGGAATTAAGGTTAGGGTTGGAATTAGGGTTGGGATTAGGGTTAGGGTTGTAACTAGGTTTAGGGTTGGAACTAGGGTTAGGGTTGGAACTAGGGTTAAGATTAGGGTTAGGGGTGGGTTGGGGTTGGGATTATGGTTAGGCTTGTGGCTTGAGGTAGAGTTGGGATTAGGGTTAGGGGTGTGTTGGGGTTAGGGTTGTGGTTAGGGTTATGATTAGGGTTGGGATTAGGGTTAGGGGTGTGTTGGGGATAGGGTTGGAGTTAGAATTGAGGGGTTTCAACTGTTTAGTCACATCACGGGGTCTCCAAACGTGACATGGTGCCACCATTTATTCCAGCCAATTTTGCGTTCAAAAAGTCAAACAGTGCTCCCTCCATTCTGAGCCCAGACTGTTGTGAGTTCATTTTCCCCTTCACTACTCAGGCCCGATGAACTCCCTCTGCTGGTTAAGAAAGGTAGTGAGCCTGATAATCAAACATCTGAGACTAATGATGATGACTGGCTGAGTGGAGTCAGTGACTGGATATAAGGCTGTTGACGCCCTTCTGCCCTGCGGGTGATTTCTCTGTGGGATCCTTGGATATCAGTCTGAATTCCTGCTCTCCTAAAGCTAAGTTTTCTGCTCTGCCTTTTGCATTTGTGCTTTGACTTTTGTTTTGCTGATTTCTGCCATTCCCTGCTGGGGTAAGCTGAATTCCTTTAGCTCTGTCTTCAGAAAATACCTGAGTGCTGATATAGTTTTTGAAGCCTAGCTGCTTCAGGGCCTTTTTCCATATCAGCCTGTTGGCTTTTGTATTTCATAGGGTTTTTGCAGATTGCAGACAGCAGCTCTCCTATCCTGTCCTATTTTAGTGAGTTTGGGCCCCATCGTTTGCTCAGCCTATCTTTCTGTCTGTGTGAGTATTTTTTCATCTTGCTTCACCGTCATTATATGTTGGGGGCTGCCTTTTACTTTGGGGTCTGCTCTGGGGCAGTTTAGATTTCCTTTTCTGTCTTTAGGCTATTTAGCTCTCCGGCTGTGATCGAGGGGTCTAGGGCACCGTAGGAACCCCCCACGGCTACTGCTAGTTGTGTTGATAGGTTCAGGGGTCTGCAATCTGATAGTTGCCAACTTCTCCGATTTTCTGGACTTAGCTTCTATTTTTGTGTCTGCCTCCTACGGTGACTCGATCATAACAGAATCACCCGCCGAACCGTAGATCCTAGGGTACTCAGTAGCAGGAAAGAATTGTTAAAAAAAAAAAAAGTGTGTACATTTTTTCCTCTATATCTCTGAGGCCGTAGGGGGAATTTTTTTTTTCTCTCAATGGAGATAAAGCAATTGTCTGATCGCGTGGAGCAGCTCGCTGCGGAAGTGCAGGGAATTTCCGCCTACCTTGCTCATTCACATGCTGCTGAACCAAAGATTCCCACACCTGATGTATTTTTTGGGGATCGGTCTAAATTTTTGAATTTCAAAAATAATTGTAAATTATTTTTTGCCTTGAAGCCTAACTCGTCAGGGAGCTCCGCGCAGCAGGTTAAAATTGTCATCTCTTTGCTGCGTGGCGATCCCCAGGATTGGGTGTTTTCTTTGAAACCTGATGATCCTATTCTGACTAATGTGAACGCATTTTTTCAAGCCTTGGGGTTGTTGTATGACGAACCTAATGCCATTGATCAGGCTGAAAAGACCCTGCTGGCATTGAACCAGGGTCAAGATTCTGCAGAATCGTACTGTCAAAAATTCCAAAAGTGGGCGGTACTTACTACCTGGAATGATAATGCCTTGGCTGCTCTCTTTCGGAAGGGTTTGTCAGAAGCCGTAAAAGATACTATGGTGGGATTTTCTGTTCCCTCTGGTCTTGACGATTCTATGTCATTAGCCATTCAGATTGATCGGCGTTTGAGCGAACGCAAAACTGCACGAGAGGTGTTGCCACTTGTTGAACAAATGTCTGAAACTATGCAATGTGATAGAGTTTTGTCCAGAGAGCAGTGTCAGGAGTTCAGAAGGCGTAATAAGTTGTGTTTTTTCTGTGGAGATGCCTCGCATATTATTTCTGTCTGTCCTAAACGAGAGAAACGCTTTGCACACATGTTTTCTGTTGGTGGTGTTCAACCTAAGTTTCTTCTGGCTATTACTCTGATCTGCTCCCTGTCCACATTTTCCGCCAAGGCTTTTGTGGATTCGGGAGCAGCTCTAAACCTAATTGACTTGGATTTTGCTAAATGTTGTGGATTTCCGATGACACCTCTGCGGACGCCTATCCCTTTGAGGGGGATTGATGCTACTCCTTTGGCAAAAAATAAACCTCAGTTTTGGACCCAGGTGGAAATGCGGGTCGCCCCAGACCATCAAGAAAATTGCAGATTTTTGGTGTTGCATAATCTGCATGATACCATTGTTCTGGGGTTTCCCTGGTTGCAAATTCATAATCCAGTTTTGGATTGGAAATCTGTGTCTGTGGTGAGTTGGGGTTGTCGGTGTGCCTTTAGTGAGGCTCCGGTGTTTTCCACCTCTCCTCAGTCGCATGATGTTCCTGACTATTTGGCGGACTTTTATGATGTATTTAGTGAGAATGAGTCTGCGTCTCTGCCTCCTCATAGGAGTTATGACTGTGCAATTGAACTGAGCCCGGGGTGTAAATTCCCCAAGGGTCGGCTCTTCAATTTATCTGTACCCGAGCATGAGGCTATGCGATCCTATATTAAGGAGGCGTTGGAGAAGGGTCATATTAGACCATCCTCGTCACCCTTAGGTGCCGGGTTTTTTTTGTAGCCAAAAAGGATGGTTCATTAAGACCTTGTATTGATTATCGTTCCCTCAACAAAATTACTGTTAAATATCAGTATCCGTTACCCCTGATTTCGGATCTATTCTCTAGAGTTAAAGGTGCTTGCTGGTTTACCAAGCTTGACCTCAGGGGGGCGTATAATCTTATTCGCATTAAGCATGGGGATGAATGGAAGACGGCGTTTAATACTCCAGAGGGACATTTTGAGTACCTGGTGATGCCTTTTGGGCTCACTAATGCCCCTTCTGTCTTCCAGTGCTTCATGAACGATATTTTCCGAGATTTTGTCGATAAATTTTTGATTATCTATCTGGATGATATTTTGATCTTCTCCAAGGATTGGGATTCTCATGTGGAGCATATTCGGACTGTGTTCCGGATCTTGAGGGAGAATTCCCTGTATGTCAAAGGATCTAAATGCCTTTTTGGAGTACAGAGGATTTCTTTTTTGGGATTTATTTTGTCTCCGTCAACTATTGAAATGGACCCGGCCAAGGTACAGGCCATTTATGATTGGGTTCAGCCCACTTCTTTGAAGGCCCTTCAGAAGTTTTTGGGTTTTGCTAATTTTTATCGGAAATTTATAGCAAAATTTTTTAGTATTGCCAAGCCATTGACTGATTTGACTAAGAAGGGTGCTGATGTGTTAAATTGGTCTCCAGAGGCTGTTTCTTCCGTTCAGGAGCTGAAGCGAAGATTCACCTCCTCCCCGGTTTTGCGGCAACCTGATGTCTCGCTTCCGTTCCAGGTAGAGGTGGATGTTTCTGAGATTGGTGCAGGAGCTCTTTTGTCCCAAAAGGATCCTGTGACATCTAAAATGAATCCCTGTGCTTTCTTTTCCCGAAAGTTCTCTCCATCCAAACGTAACTATGATGTGGGGAATCGGGAACTGTTGGCCATGAAATGGGCATTTGAGGAGTGGAGACATTGGTTGGAGGGAGCTAAGCATCAAGTCGTGGTCCTCACTGACCACAAAAATTTGATTTACCTAGAGTCGGCTAAGCGCTTGAGCCCTAGACAGGCTAGGCGGGCCTTGTTTTTGACACGTTTTGATTTTGTGGTTTCTTTTCTTCCTGGAACTAAGAATGTCAAGTAGTGTTGAGCATTCCGATACCGCAAGTATCGGGTATCGGCCGATATTAGCGGTATCGGAATTCCGATACTTAGTTCCGATACTTTTGTCATATCGGATTCCGGAATCGGAATCGGAATAGGAAGTTCCCATCATGCTATGAGCCTGCTTGCTTTGATTAAGCCAATGGGAATCCTCCGAAGTGTGGGCACATCCTGTTAGGCATGTAGGCATGTTAACTATTGGCATGGCTGTGATTGGCTGCCGAAATGATGTCATGATGCACTATAAAAGCCACCGCAGCCGCCATTTCTGGTCACTCTGCTGTGAATTCAGTTAGGGACAGGCTGCTGTAGAAGACTGTGAGGGACAGTTAGAAATAGCGATTCCACCAAACATCTAGTGCTTTACCCAGGCTACATAAACCACCACTGTAGCCTTCTTTGCCCTAGCAGCAGTGTTCACAGCTGTCTGCAAGGGCTGTGTGAGTGCAGCTCACGCTGTGGAGTGGGTCCTGCAGCCACGTCAGGCTGTAGGCCACCCAGTGTGATCACTGCTGCCTCATACATCTTTTATTTTTTGAGCTGCATTTTTTACATAATTTCAATCTAGTGTGCTTCCATCCGTATCCATATACGTTGGTTGCAAACACTAGTAGTAGACAGCGGAGCCTTTCTGCAGCCTTTCAGTGCTAGTGTCCACTTTGCTGCACTGTTCACGGCTGTCTGAGAGGTCTCTGACTGTGTGTGAGTGCAGCTCACGCTGAGTAGTGTGTCCTGCAGCTACGTCTGGCTGTAGGACGCTCAGCGTGCGTCAGTGCCTCACACATATTTTTATTTGAGTGCAGCTCATTTTTTCTTCTATTAGTGTGCATCCATCCGTCTCCATCTACGGTGGTTGCAAACACTATAAAGGAGTACACAGCGGAGCCTTTCTGCAGCCTGTCAGTGCCAGTGCCCACTTAGCTGCACTGTTGACGGCTGTCTGAGAGGCCTCTGACTGTGTGTGAGTGCAGCTCACGCTGAGTAGAGTGTCCTGCAGCTACGTCTGGTTGTAGGACGCTCAACGTGCGTCACTGCCTCACACATATTTGTCTTTGAGTGCAGCTCATTTTTTCTTCTCCTATTAGTGTGCATCCATCCGTATCCATCAACATTGGTTGGTTGCAAACACTATATAGGAGTAGATAGAGGAGCCTTTTTTTCTGGCTTGTGCCCTGCCGGCGCAGCCAGATTAGTATTACCCAATTTTTTTGGAGCCTCATCTTTTGCATTGTAGGTTACCTGCCTGCATTGTAATAGCTCCAAAAAGTTGGTGATACTATCAGTTTCAATTCTTTGTTCACATACTTTGAGTTTGTTTCCAACAAAGAAACCACAAAAAAAGTTCACCAAACACTACATTTTGAACTTGTGTAGGCCACATCAGCTCCTATTAAAGTCTAGTCCACACACACACACACTTCATAAAATTAGTGTTTCTTGTACCTGTAACCAGCTGTTCAGGAATAAGCACACTAAGGCCCCCCTTTGTACTTTTTTGCCTATCTTAAGCAGTCTTGCAAGATGAAGAAGGCAGGGAGTAAGGCGCGTGGGCGTGGGCGTGGGCGTGGAGTTTCAGCAGGGAGAGGACGTGGGGATTCTGCAGGGAGAGGACGTGGGGATTCTACAGGTAGAGGACGTGGGGATTCTGGGCCTGCTGCGGGCACCAGTGGATCAGCATCCCCCAGTTTTAGCAGGCAACAGTCCTTTATGCGCAGCTTTGTAGGACCTCAACGTACCCCACTGCTGCGGGAGGAACAAATTGAAGCCGTTGTCGGACGGATGGCAGCTAACGCATCGACTTCAATTACTTCCGCATCCTCTCAGGGTCAGAGCACCGAAGAGCAACCATCTGTCTCTTCACCACCTGCCAAAGTGCCCAGGCAGTCAGAGAGACATGGACAGGAGCCATCACAGTCTCTACTTCTGTTCTCGGAATCTGTTGGCTTGGAAAGAGGGGGCCAGCCAAGCAGCATTCCTGAATGTGAAGAAGAGGGAGTATGCAGTGATGCGCAACTTCTTTGTCCCTCTGAATCTGAAGAGGCGAGTGGGCCAGTGCCTATGGTCAGCACACGTCAGTACGCATCAGATGATGACGAGACTCAGTTGCCACTTTCTGGTGCGTACGGTGCTGGCGAGACAACCCCGGAGAAGCAGCTGTTTGAAGAGGGGAGGGAAGATGATGAGGTCCTTGACCCATCATGGCGTGAGCAACAGGAAGGTGGTGGGAGCAGCTCGGAGGAAGAGATTCCCCTACCGGCCAAAACAGGAGGCAGAGGGAGGGGGAAGACTTGGTTGCCTGTACCCTCCACTTCGGCACCCGTTAGGAGCATTCCTCCTTCCAAAGGCAAACCGGGCGCTCACAAGAGTTGCAGTGCGTGGTCCTTTTTTGACACAGTTGCAGATGACATTTGCTTTGTCAAATGCAAGCTGTGTCATCAGAGAGTCAAAAGAGGGAGAAATGTCAGCAACCTCAATACCACAAATATGTGGAAACATGTGCGCACCAAGCACGAGTTGGAGTTGCAGAGACACCCTGAAGACGTAGGCCAACGTACAGCACCACCTACCACCTCTTCAGTTCGTGTTGGGCCCTCTTCCTCCAGCTCACACACTGCTGGTTCGGCTTCCTCACAGGATCGCCAAGGAAGAACCTCTGCCACTGTTGTCCGGAGACCCTGTCAGATTACACCCATAGCAGCACATTCCCATCCATCACAGCCATCGGTAGCACAGGCATGGGATAAAAGGCGCCCTTACTCGGCAAACCATCCCCGAGCACAGTCTCTGAATGCTGGCATTGCCAAACTTCTGGCAGTTGAAATGCTGTCATTCAGGCTGGTGGACACTGACACCTTCCGGGACTTAATGGCATTGGCAGTCCCCCAATACAACGTGCCCAGCCGCTTTTATTTCAGCAGGCGAGCCGTCCCTGCCCTGCAGAAACATGTTGAGGGCAAAATAAAACATGCGCTACTAAACGCCGTTAGTAGTAAGGTCCACCTGACCACCGATGCGTGGACCAGTAACCATGGACAGGGACGATACCTTTCCCTCACTGCCCACTGGGTCAATGTTGTGGAGCTGGGTACGGATCTGGAGAGTGGCGCTGTACGTGTTCTTCCAACGCCACGGATTGCAGGACTCCAGTCTGTACACATAGACTCCTCCTCCTACTCAAGTTCCTCAGAAACAGCAGAGCAGGAGCCTGTTACGACCGATATGAGCACAGCCGTGGCCAAACGTCAACAGGCTGTACTCAAATTAATTTCTTTGGGGAATCGAAGCCACACAGCGCAGGAGCTCTGGAATGCTATCAAGCTGGAGAGCGATGTGTGGTTTGGGCCAGCGAATCTCCAGCCGGGCTTGGTAGTGTGTGACAATGGCCGAAATCTGGTGGCAGCTCTTGGCCTAGGCAACCTCACACACATCCCATGTCTGGCACATGTTCTTAACTTGGTCGTGCAGAGCTTTCTGAGGGACTATCCGGATCTTGCTGCACTGTTGCACAAGGTCCGCATAGAGTGCGCTCACTTGCGACGTTCCAGCACGGCAAGATCGCGCCTCGCTGCTCTGCAGCGACGATTTGGCCTTCCGGAACATCGCATCATATGTGACCTACCCACCCGGTGGAATTCAACGTTACATATGTTGGAGCGGTTGTGTGAGCAGCAGGCAGCAGTCATGGAGTACCAGCTGCATCAGGCGCAAACAAGTCGCACTGTGCGCCGTTCACACTTCAGCACCATTGAGTGGGCCTCTATGAAGGACATCTGCCTCGTTTTGCGTGCCTTCGATGAATCCACGCGGATGGCGAGTGCAGATGATGCACTAGTCAGCATGACTGTCCCCCTTATCTGCCTGCTTCAACAAACACTGCAAGCACTAAGGGATGAGGTTTCAGAAGAGGTGGAGGATGAGGAGTCCCAAATGCCATCTGCTTCTGGACAGTCTGCGCTACGTGTTTCCTCACAAAGGCCTAGGCAGGGGACACTTTGTGAGGAGGATGAGGAGGAGTCGATGGAGGAGGAAGACATCTCTCCAGAGGAGGGAGGTACACAAACCTCTACTCAGTATGTACAGCGAGGGTGGGGTGATGCAGAGCAGGCCGAGGTCACGCCTCAAACAGGGGACAGCGGTTCTTTGGCAGTTGGGAGTCTGCAGCACATGGTTGATTTCATGCTGCAGTGCCTGAGAAACGACCGCCGCATCGCCCACATTCTCGTCTCGGCTGATTATTGGGTGTACACCCTCCTAGATCCTCGCTACCGGGACAGCGTACAAAGGCTCATACCAACGTTGAACCGGGAGCGTAAAATGCGGGAGTACGAAGAGTCACTGGTGCAGTCCATAATGTTTTCCATTCCACCCGACAGCATTGTTGCTAGTGCTTTACAAAGCAGCTCTGTGCGTCGAGGCAGTGGAGGAAACTCTGCACAAAGAGGGAGCAGAGGCAGCGCCGCAGCACAAGGCAAGACCACTATGGCCCAAATGTGGCAAAGTTTTGTGTGTCCACCACAATTGTCTACACCATCAGCGACGCCTCGAGTCAGCAGGAGGCAACGCTTCCGTCAGATGGTGTCAGACTACATGTCTTGCCCTGTCGCTGTACTCCCAGATGGCTCTTCCCCCTTCAAGTTTTGGGTCTCTAAGCTGGATACAGAGCCAGAGCTTTCTGAAAATGAACAAGACCTGGATCTCCAAAGACTTTGCCATTCCTCTTACAGACTAAATTAGTGGTTGGCAACTGTATCCAGGTCTGCTGGTGTGTTCATTTTTCTACCACCTGAACTATAATCCCTTTGCTTCAACACAGCCAGTTGTCGCTCAGATGTGTCGTCTGCACAGAGAAACACACTAGCTCCTGTGTTAGTGGGGTTCAGTAATGCCAGCTGATCCCCTGCTGTGTGGACGGCAAAGTCACCAGCTCCATCAACATTCAAACCACTACTGATTTTTAACCGTGCCCAACTTAGGTCTCTGGCTCCACTGTCTCTACTATTTCCCCTGACCTCCAACCCCGCCATCTACATCTCTGAAGTGGCGTCAGCACAATCTACACTTGTTCCTGTGTTCCTGTGGCTCAGTCCCATCAGTTTATCCCCTGATGTGTGTCCGGCAAGGTCTCCTGCTCTGTCCACATTCCCATAACCAGTAGTGGGAATGAGGACAGAGCTGGCGAACTTGCCGGACAAACATCAGGGGATCAACTGACGGGACTGAGCACCAGTAACACAGGAACAAGTGTAGATTGTGCTGACGCCACTTCAGAGATGTAGCTGGCGGGGTTGGAGGCCAGGGTAAATAGTAGAGACAGTGGAGCCAGAGGCCTAAGTGGAGCATGGTTAGAATCAGTAGTAGTCCACAACCTCCATAAAAACCGCTGCCCATTGGCCTCTGCATGCGGCATGCGTAATCCTGGGCTCCAACAGCTTCAGTTGGTGTTCAGAAGTGTCGTCTCCACAGAGCCAAACACATTCGTTAGAGTGTTAGTGGGGTTCAGCACTGCCAGCTGTTCCCCTGCTGTGGAGATGGCAAGTCTCCTGCTGCCTTCACCTGCCAAAATCCAGTAGGCCCCAGCCTGCTCCTCGCCTAATCCTGGGCTCCAACAGCGTCAGTTGGTGTTCAGAAGTGTCGTCTCCACAGAGCCAAACACATTCGTTCAAGTGTTAGTGGGGTTCAGCACTGCCAGCTGTTCCCCTGCTGTGGAGATGGCAAGTCTCCTGCTGCCTTCACCTGCCAAAATCCAGTAGGCCACAGCCTGCTCCTCGCCTAATCCTGGGCTCCAACAGCGTCAGTTGGTGTTCAGAAGTGTCGTCTCCACAGAGCCAAACACCTTCGTTAGAGTGTTAGTGGGGTTCAGCACTGCCAGCTGTTCCCCTGCTGTGGAGATGGCAAGTCGCCTGCTGCCTTCACCTGCCAAAATCCAGTAGGCCACAGCCTGCTCCTTGCCTAATCCTGGGCTCCAACAGCGTCAGTTGGTGTTCAGAAGAGTCGTCTCCACAGAGCCAAACACATTCGTTCAAGTGTGTTAGTGGGGTTCATCATTGCCAGCTGATCCCCTGCTGTGGAGATGGCAGTCTCTCCTGCTGTCTCCGCATTACAAAGACAGTAGGCCTCTGCCTACACCCTCCTATTTCCTGGGCTTCAACACAGCCAGTTGTAGTTCGGAAGTGCCGTCCACACGGAAAGAGATACTTGCTCCCGTGTCTCAGTGGGGTTCAGTAATGTCAGCTGATCCCCTGCTGTGTGGATGGCAGTCTCTTCTGCTGTCACCTCATTCAAAATACAGTAGGCCTCTGCCTACACCCTCCTATTTCCTGGGCTTCAACACAGCCAGTTGTAGTTCGGAAGTGCCGTCCACACGGAAAGAGATACTTGCTCCCGTGTCTAAGTGGGGTTCAGTAATGTCAGCTGATCCCCTGCTGTGTGGATGGCAGTCTCTCCTGCTGTCACCTCATTCAAAATACAGTAGGCCTCTGCCTACACCCTCCTATTTCCTGGGCTTCAACACAGCCAGTTGTAGTTCGGAAGTGCCGTCCACACGGAAAGAGATACTTGCTCCCGTGTCTCAGTGGGGTTCAGTAACGTCAGCTGATCCCCTGCTGTGTGGATGGCAGTCTCTCCTGCTGTCACCTCATTCAAAATACAGTAGGCCTCTGCCTACACCCTCCTATTTCCTGGGCTTCAACACAGCCAGTTGTAGTTCGGAAGTGCCGTCCACACGGAAAGAGATACTTGCTCCCGTGTCTCAGTGGGGTTCAGTAACGTCAGCTGATCCCCTGCTGTGTGGATGGCAGTCTCTCCTGCTGTCACCTCATTCAAAATACAGTAGGCCTCTGCCTACACCCTCCTATTTCCTGGGCTTCAACACAGCCAGTTGTAGTTCGGAAGTGCCGTCCACACGGAAAGAGATACTTGCTCCCGTGTCTCAGTGGGGTTCAGTAACGTCAGCTGATCCCCTGCTGTGTGGATGGCAGTCTCTCCTGCTGTCACCTCATTCAAAATACAGTAGGCCTCTGCCTACACCCTCCTATTTCCTGGGCTTCAACACAGCCAGTTGTAGTTCGGAAGTGCCGTCCACACGGAAAGAGATACTTGCTCCCGTGTCTCAGTGGGGTTCAGTAACGTCAGCTGATCCCCTGCTGTGTGGATGGCAGTCTCTCCTGCTGTAAACTCATTCAAAATACAGTAGGCCTCTGCCTACACCCTCCTATTTCCTGGGCTTCAACACAGCCAGTTGTAGTTCGGAAGTGCCGTCCACACGGAAAGAGATACTTGCTCCCGTGTCTCAGTGGGGTTCAGTAATGTCAGCTGATCCCCTGCTGTGTGGATGGCAGTCTCTCCTGCTGTCACCTCATTCAAAATACAGTAGGCCTCTGCCTACACCCTCCTATTTCCTGGGCTTCAACACAGCCAGTTGTAGTTCGGAAGTGCCGTCCACACGGAAAGAGATACTTGCTCCCGTGTCTCAGTGGGGTTCAGTAACGTCAGCTGATCCCCTGCTGTGTGGATGGCAGTCTCTCCTGCTGTCACCTCATTCAAAATACAGTAGGCCTCTGCCTACACCCTCCTATTTCCTGGGCTTCAACACAGCCAGTTGTAGTTCGGAAGTGCCGTCCACACGGAAAGAGATACTTGCTCCCGTGTCTCAGTGGGGTTCAGTAATGTCAGCTGATCCCCTGCTGTGTGGATGGCAGTCTCTCCTGCTGTCACCTCATTCAAAATACAGTAGGCCTCTGCCTACACCCTCCTATTTCCTGGGCTTCAACACAGCCAGTTGTAGTTCGGAAGTGCCGTCCACACGGAAAGAGATACTTGCTCCCGTGTCTCAGTGGGGTTCAGTAACGTCAGCTGATCCCCTGCTGTGTGGATGGCAGTCTCTCCTGCTGTCACCTCATTCAAAATACAGTAGGCCTCTGCCTACACCCTCCTATTTCCTGGGCTTCAACACAGCCAGTTGTAGTTCGGAAGTGCCGTCCACACGGAAAGAGATACTTGCTCCCGTGTCTCAGTGGGGTTCAGTAACGTCAGCTGATCCCCTGCTGTGTGGATGGCAGTCTCTCCTGCTGTCACCTCATTCAAAATACAGTAGGCCTCTGCCTACACCCTCCTATTTCCTGGGCTTCAACACAGCCAGTTGTAGTTCGGAAGTGCCGTCCACACGGAAAGAGATACTTGCTCCCGTGTCTCAGTGGGGTTCAGTAACGTCAGCTGATCCCCTGCTGTGTGGATGGCAGTCTCTCCTGCTGGCACCTCATTCAAAATACAGTAGGCCTCTGCCTACACCCTCCTATTTCCTGGGCTTCAACACAGCCAGTTGTAGTTCGGAAGTGCCGTCCACACGGAAAGAGATACTTGCTCCCGTGTCTCAGTGGGGTTCAGTAATGTCAGCTGATCCCCTGCTGTGTGGATGGCAGTCTCTCCTGCTGTCACCTCATTCAAAATACAGTAGGCCTCTGCCTACACCCTCCTATTTCCTGGGCTTCAACACAGCCAGTTGTAGTTCGGAAGTGCCGTCCACACGGAAAGAGATACTTGCTCCCGTGTCTCAGTGGGGTTCAGTAACGTCAGCTGATCCCCTGCTGTGTGGATGGCAGTCTCTCCTGCTGTCACCTCATTCAAAATACAGTAGGCCTCTGCCTACACCCTCCTATTTCCTGGGCTTCAACACAGCCAGTTGTAGTTCGGAAGTGCCGTCCACACGGAAAGAGATACTTGCTCCCGTGTCTCAGTGGGGTTCAGTAATGTCAGCTGATCCCCTGCTGTGTGGATGGCAGTCTCTCCTGCTGTCACCTCATTCAAAATACAGTAGGCCTCTGCCTACACCCTCCTATTTCCTGGGCTTCAACACAGCCAGTTGTAGTTCGGAAGTGCCGTCCACACGGAAAGAGATACTTGCTCCCGTGTCTCAGTGGGGTTCAGTAACGTCAGCTGATCCCCTGCTGTGTGGATGGCAGTCTCTCCTGCTGTCACCTCATTCAAAATACAGTAGGCCTCTGCCTACACCCTCCTATTTCCTGGGCTTCAACACAGCCAGTTGTAGTTCGGAAGTGCCGTCCACACGGAAAGAGATACTTGCTCCCGTGTCTCAGTGGGGTTCAGTAACGTCAGCTGATCCCCTGCTGTGTGGATGGCAGTCTCTCCTGCTGTCACCTCATTCAAAATACAGTAGGCCTCTGCCTACACCCTCCTATTTCCTGGGCTTCAACACAGCCAGTTGTAGTTCGGAAGTGCCGTCCACACGGAAAGAGATACTTGCTCCCGTGTCTCAGTGGGGTTCAGTAACGTCAGCTGATCCCCTGCTGTGTGGATGGCAGTCTCTCCTGCTGTCACCTCATTCAAAATACAGTAGGCCTCTGCCTACACCCTCCTATTTCCTGGGCTTCAACACAGCCAGTTGTAGTTCGGAAGTGCCGTCCACACGGAAAGAGATACTTGCTCCCGTGTCTCAGTGGGGTTCAGTAACGTCAGCTGATCCCCTGCTGTGTGGATGGCAGTCTCTCCTGCTGTCACCTCATTCAAAATACAGTAGGCCTCTGCCTACACCCTCCTATTTCCTGGGCTTCAACACAGCCAGTTGTAGTTCAGAAGTGCCGTCCACACGGAAAGAGATACTTGCTCCCGTGTCTCAGTGGGGTTCAGTAATGTCAGCTGATCCCCTGCTGTGTGGATGGCAGTCTCTCCTGCTGTCACCTCATTCAAAATACAGTGGGCCTCTGCCTACACCCTCCTATTTCCTGGGCTTCAACACAGCCAGTTGTAGTTCGGAAGTGCCGTCCACACGGAAAGAGATACTTGCTCCCGTGTCTCAGTGGGGTTCAGTAATGTCAGCTGATCCCCTGCTGTGTGGATGGCAGTCTCTCCTGCTGTCACCTCATTCAAAATACAGTAGGCCTCTGCCTACACCCTCCTATTTCCTGGGCTTCAACACAGCCAGTTGTAGTTCGGAAGTGCCGTCCACACGGAAAGAGATACTTGCTCCCGTGTCTCAGTGGGGTTCAGTAATGTCAGCTGATCCCCTGCTGTGTGGATGGCAAAGTCTCCTGCTGCCTACACAGTCGTACCACTACTGATTTTTAACCGTGCTCCAATTAGGCCTGTGGCTCCACTGTCTCTCGTATTTCCCCTGTCCTCCAACCCTGCCAGTTACAGCTCCGAAGTGGCGTCTGCACAATCCACACTTGTTCCTGTGTTACAGGTGTTCAGTCCGTTCAGTTAATCCCCTGATGTGTGTCCGGCAATGTCGCCTGCTCTGTCCACATTCCCATTATGGGAATGTGGACAGAGCAGGCGACATTGCCGGACACACATCAGGGGATTAACTGACCGGACTGAACACCTGTAACACAGGAACAAGTGTGGATTGTGCAGACGCCACTTCGGAGCTGTAACTGGCGGGGTTGGAGGACAGGGGAAATACGAAAATCAGTGAAGCCACAGGCCTAAGTGGAGCTTGGTTCAAATTAGTAGTCTACAACCGATCTTAAAATTTCTTCAATGCAGCCTCAGCCTGCTCCGTGCTTGTCCCTGGGCTTCAACACAGCCAGTTGTTGCTCGGAAGTGCCGTCTTCACAGAGTAAAACACTAGCTCCTGTGTTTGTGGGGTTCAGTAATGTCAGCTGTTCCCCTGCTGTTTTGATGGCAATCTGTCCTGCTGCCTCCCAATTGACAGCACATCAGGCCTCAGCCTGCTAAGTGCTTGTCCTGGGCTCCAACATCGCCAGTTGCTGCTCATAACTGACATTGGCACGGGTACTCCCTCTTGCCCAGCTTGGTTCCAGCCCTGCCTGCTGTTTCCGGGAAGTGTCAATGTCAGTTTGCCACCCCAAGTTGCCATGTCGTGTTGCGGTTGGGTTAGCCGAGGCTAGGGTGCCAGCAGTTTAGGTGCTTCCTATGTGGACTGCGGGTTCTGGTAAGAAAGGTTTGTTCCATAGTGCCAGTAGGACAAGCACCCCCTGTAGGACTGTGTGATTCGGTAACTGCGGCCAGCTTGCGGCATGCCAACTTTGCTTTTCAGGGGTAACTTCTGATACCCCTCCGGGTTCCAGCACCGTCAGCTGGTTCTCATCAGAGCCTTTGGCCTAGGTGCCTCCATCTCGGTATCCGAGTTCCGGCAACGTCTGCTGGTCCTTGGTAGTGCTTTGTAGCACAGGTACCTCCTGCTTAGTAACCGGGTTCCAGCACCGTCAGCTGGTCCTCGGTTGTGCCATTGGCTCTTATTCCTTCTGCTGCCCCTCCGGGTGCCAGCACTGTCAGCTGGTCCTCGCTATTTCCATTTGCTCTTGCAGCTTATGCTACCCCTCCGGGTTCCAGCACCGTCAGCTGGTTCTCGTCAGAGCCTTTGGCCTAGGTGCCTCCATCTCGGTATCCGAGTTCCGGCAACGTCTGCTGGTCCTTGGTAGTGCTTTGTAGCACAGGTACCTCCTACTTAGTAACCGGGTTCCAGCACCGTCAGCTGGTCCTCGGTAGTGCCATTGGCTCTTATTCCTTCTGCTGCCCCTCCGGGTGCCAGCACTGTCAGCTGGTCCTCGCTATTTCCATTTGCTCTTGCAGCTTATGCTACCCCTCCGGGTTCCAGCACCGTCAGCTGGTTCTCGTCAGAGCCTTTGGCCTAGGTGCCTCCATCTCGGTATCCGAGTTCCGGCAACGTCTGCTGGTCCTTGGTAGTGCTTTGTAGCACAGGTACCTCCTGCTTAGTAACCGGGTTCCAGCACCGTCAGCTGGTCCTCGGTAGTGCCATTGGCTCTTGTTCCTTCTGCTGCCCCTCCGGGTGCCAGTACCGTCAGCTGGTTCAAGAGGACAAAGAACAGGAAGACAACCACCAAGATGCAGAACAACAAGAGAGAGAAGACAAAGAAGCATAAAAAAAACAAAGCAGAAGAACATTAAGCATAAGACTAATACTCTGAGCAAATGATATTATCTTATTTATAAGCAGAAGAAGACTAAGCAGTGTATGGGGGTGAGTCCGTTCCTCCTCGTGGTGCCCCTGGAAAAGGCCTGCTGCTGCAGGCCAAACTGAACGCGGACAAATCCTGTTGTAAATCTTTTGTGACAGGCAGAACGGAAGGTGTAAACTTCTAACTTTTCTAGATAACAACTACAGGAATGCCTGACACAAACAAGAATATGATGAAGAAGAATAGGAAGAAGATGAAGAAGCTGAATATGTAGAATAATAATTGTTGAATAAGAAGAATATGAAGAATGTAAGAAAAGTCAGAAGAAGAAGAAGAAGAAGAAGAATGTAAAAAAAGGAAGTAGAAGAAGAAGAATGTAAAAAAAGGAATAAGAAGAAGAATGTAAAAAAAGGAAGTAGAAGAAGAAGAAGAAGAATGTAAAAAAAGGAAGTAGAAGAAGAAGAAGAAGAATGTAAAAAAAGGAAGTAGAAGAAGAAGAAGAAGAATGTAAAAAAAGGAAGTAGAAGAAGAAGAAGAAGAATGTAAAAAAAGGAAGTAGAAGAAGAAGAAGAAGAATGTAAAAAAAGGAAGTAGAAGAAGAAGAAGAAGAATGTAAAAAAAGGAAGTAGAAGAAGAAGAAGAAGAAGAAGAAAGAAGAAAGAAGAAGAAGACATACATGTCTGGCAAAATATAAATGAGGCTAACATAGTCAATATCTTTGTAACTCCTAACATCTTTAAAAAAAAAGTTTAATTCCTGCTATTCCATTTGATTGGGCTAAACCTCTATGGCTTTAATGTCTCCTCCACCTCCCACAATACATTCTACATTATTCTTAGTTGTTTTTCTTCATGTAGAATTAACCTACAAGGAAAGAAAGGGTTTTTTTTAATTCCGATATTTTGGCCCCATTGACTTGCATTGGTTCCCGGTATCGGAATCGGCGATACCAATACTTTTTTTTAAGATCGGCCGATCCATTCCGATCCGATATTTTCAAGTATCGGCTGGTATCGCTCAACTCTAATGTCAAGGCAGATGCCCTCTCTAGGAGCTTCTTTGCTGATTCTCCTGTGGTGACCAAGCCTGCTACCATCTTAGGCGAAGGGGTAGTTCTTTCTGCCATCTCGCCTGATTTGAGACGTGCTCTAGAAGAGTTCCAGGAGGACAAACCTGAGCGTTGTCCCAGTGGAAAGTTGTATGTTCCTGACCAGTGGAAGAAGAGAGTGATGTCTGAAGTTCATTGCTCTGCTTTGGCTGGTCATCCAGGTATTTTTGGTACTAGAGATCTGGTGAGTCAGTCTTTTTGGTGGCCCTCCTTGTCTCGTGATGTCAGGAATTTTGTGCAGTCCTGTGGGACTTGCTCCCGGTCTAAATCGTGTTCTCGCTCTCGTGGGTTGTTGATGCCTTTGCCTGTCCCCAAGAGGCCATGGACCCATATTTCAATGGATTTTATCTCTGATATGCCTGTCTCTCAGAGAATGACTGTTATTTGGGTGATTTGTGATAGATTCTCTAAGATGGTCCATCTTGTACCACTCCCTAAGTTGTCATCTTCCTTTGAGTTGGTGCCATTGTTTTTGCAACAGGTGGTTCGCTTGCACGGGATTCCTGAGAACATTGTATCTGACAGAGGAGTTCAGTTTGTGTCTAGATTTTGGAGAACTTTCTGTTCCAAGCTGGGAATTCAGTTGTCCTTCTCCTCTGCTTTTCACCCTCAGACCAATGGGCAGACAGAGAGAACAAACCAGACCTTGGAGTCATATTTGAGATGTTTTATTTCCGCTGATCAGGATGATTGGGTTTCATTTTTGCCCTTGGCCGAATTTGCTTTAAATAATAGAGCTAGTTCTGCCACTTTGATGTCACCTTTTTTTGTAACTTTGGGTTTCATCCTCGATTTTCTTCAGGGCAGGTGGAGCCCTCTGCCTGCCCAGGTGTTGACACTGTGGTGGAGAGAATGCACCAGATCTGGGACCAAGTGGTGGATAAGTTATCTCTCTCCAAGGAAAAGGCCCAGCGGTTTTCCAACCGACATAGGACCATGGGTCCCCAGTTTAAGGTTGGTGATATGGTGTGGTTATTGTCAAAAAATATTGCTATGAAGGTGGCTTCTCATAAGTTTAAGCCTAGATTTATTGGACCTTACAAGATTTTGGAGATTATTAATCCGGTCTCTTTTCGTTTGGCTCTTCCTGTCACATTTAAAATCCATAATGTGTTCCATAAGTCTTTGTTGAAGAGGTTTGTTGAGCCTGTTGTTCCGGGGGTGGCACCTACAGACCCTGTATTGGTGGAAGGTAACATGGAATATGAGGTAGAGAAAATACTGGATTCCCGTCTGGCTAGACGGAGACTCCAGTATTTGGTTAAGTGGAAGGGTTATGGTCAGGAGGATAATTCCTGGGTCTCTGCCTCTGATATTCATGCCAAAAGATTGGTGCGTGCCTTTCATCGGGCTCACCCTGATCGCCCTGGTGGCTTGGTTGAGGGTTCGGTGACCCCTCCTCAAGGGGGAGGTACTGTTGGGAGTTCATTTTCCCCTTCACTACTCAGGCCCGATGAACTCCCTCTGCTGGTTAAGAAAGGTAGTGAGCCTGATTATCAAACATCTGAGACTAATGATGATGACTGGCTGAGTGGAGTCACTGACTGGATATAAGGCTGTCGACGCCCTTCTGCCGTGCGGGTGATTTCTCTGTGGGATCCTTGGATACCAGTCTGAATTCCTGCTCTCCTAAAGCTAAGTTTTCTGCTCTGCCTTTTGCATTTGTGCTTTGACTTTTGTTTTGCTGATTTCTGCCATTCCCTGCTGGGGTAAGCTGAATTCCTTTAGCTCGGTCTTCAGAAAATACCTGAGTGCTGATATAGTTTTTGAAGCCTAGCTGCTTCAGGGCCTTTTTCCATATCAGCCTGTTGGCTTTTGTATTTCATAGGGTTTTTGCAGATTGCAGACAGCAGCTCTCCTATCCTGTCCTATTTTAGTGAGTTTGGGCCCCATCGTTTGCTCAGCCTATCTTTCTGTCTGTGTGAGTGTTTTTTCATCTTGCTTCACCGTCATTATATGTTGGGGGCTGCCTTTTACTTTGGGGTCTGCTCTGGGGCAGTTTAGATTTCCTTTTCTGTCTTTAGGCTATTTAGCTCTCCGGCTGTGATCGAGGGGTCTAGGGCACCGTAGGAACCCCCCACGGCTACTGCTAGTTGTGTTGATAGGTTCAGGGGTCTGCAATCTGATAGTTGCCAACTTCTCCTGTTTTCTGGACTTAGCTTCTATTTTTGTGTCTGCCTCCTACGGTGACTCGATCATAACACCAGACATGTGCCCAAACAGTGGTTTAACCTCACATATGGGGTATCTGCGTACTCAGTAAAAATTGCACAAGTTTGGGGGTCTAATTTCTCCTGTTACCTTGGGAAAATACAAAATTGGGGGCTAAAAAATTATTTTTGTGCAAAAAAATTATTTTTAATTTTTACGGCACTGCGTTATAAACTTCTGTGAAGCACTTGGGGGTTCAAAGTGCTCATCACTCATCCAGATAAGTTCCTTGGGTGGTTTAGTTTCCAAAATATGGTCACTTGTGGGGGGTTTCCACTGTTTAGGAACATCAGGGGCTCTGCAAACGTAACATGACGCCCGCAGACCATTCCATCTTGTCGGCATTTCAAAACATCACTACTTCCTTTCCGAGCCCCGACGCGTGCCCATACAGTGGTTCCCCCCCACATATGGGGTACCAGCGTACTCAGGACAAACTGTACAACAACTTTTGGGGTCGAATTTCTCCTGTTACCCTTGTGAAAATAAAAAATTTCTGGCTAAAAAAATCAATTTTTGTGGAAAAAAATGATTTTTTATTTTCACGGCTCTGCATTAAAAACTTCTGTGAAGCACTTGGGGGTTCAAAGTGCTCACCACACATCTAGATAAGTTCCTTGGGGGGTTTAGTTTCCAAAATGGGGTCACTTGTGGGGGGTTTCCACTGTTTAGGAACATAAGGGGCTCTGCAAACATAACATGACGCCCACAGACCATTCCATCAAGTCGGCATTTCAAAACGTCTCTACTTCCCGAGCCCTGACGTGTGCCCAAACAGTGGTCCCCCCCACATATGGGGTACCAGCATACTCAGGAAAAACTGGACAACTTTTGGGGTCCAATTTCTCCTGTTACCGTTGTGAAATTAAAAAAAATTGTGGGCTAAAAAAATCATTTTTTGAGGGAAAAAATAATATTTTTATTTTCACGGCTCTGCGTTATAAACTTCTGTGAAGTATCTGGGGGTTCAAAGTGCTCAATATGCATATAGATAAGTTCCTTAGGGGATCTAGTTTCCAAAATGGGGTCATTTGTGGGCAAGCTCCAAAGTTTAGGCACACAGGGGCTCTCCAAACATGACATGGTGTCTGCTAACGATTGGAGCTAATTTTCCATTCAAAAAGTCAAATGGCGCTCCTCCCTTCTGAGCCCTGCCGTGCGTTTATGACCACATATGGGGTACCAGTGTACGCAGGACAAACTGGACAACAACTTTTGTGGTCTAATTTATCCTGTTACCCTTGGGAAAATAAAAAATAGCGAGCTTTAAAAATCATTTTTGAGGAAAAAAAATGATTTTTTATTTTCATGGCTTTGCGTTTATAAACTTCTGTGAAGCACTTGGGGGTTCAAAGTGCTCACTACACATCTAGATAAGTTCCATAAGGGGTCTAGTTTCCAAAATGGGGTCATTTGTGGGGGGTTTCCACTGTTTAGGAACATCAGGGGCTCTGCAAACGTAACATGACGCCCACAGACCATTCCATCAAGTTGGCATTCCAATATGAAGCTCCTTCCCTTCTGAGCTCTCCCATGCACCCAAACAGTGGTTCCCCCACATATGGGGTATCGGTGTACTCAGGACAAATTGTACAACAACTTTTGATATCCAATTTCTTCTGTTAGTCTTGTAAAAATAAAAAATAGCGGGCTAAAAAATCATTTTTGAGGGAAAAAAAAAGATTATTTATTTTCAATGCTCTGCGCTATAAATTTCTGTGAAGCACTTGGGGGTTCAAAGTGCGAACTACACATCTAGATAAGTTCCTTGGGTGGTCTAGTTTCCAAAATGGGGTCACTTGTGGGGGAGCTCTAATGTTTGGGCACACAGGGGCTCTCCAAATGCGACATGGTGTCCGCTAACGATTGAAGCTAATTTTCCATTCTAAAAGTCAAATGGCGCTCTTTCCCTTCCAGGCCATGCCGTGCTCCCAAGCAGTCGTTTATGACCATATATGAGGTATCGGTGTACTCAGGAGAAATTGCCCAACAAATTTTAGGATCCAGTTTATCCTGTTACCCATGTGAAAATGAAAAAATTGATGCTAAAAGAAAATTTTTGTTGGAAAAATTAAAATGTCAATTTTTTCCTTCCACGTTGCTTTAGTTCCTGTGAAGCACCTGAAGGGTTAATAAATTTCTTGAATGTGGTTTCGAGTACCTTGAGGGGTGCAGTTTTTAGAATTGTGTCACTTTTGGGTATTTTCTGCCATATAGACCCCTCAAAATGACTTAAAATGTGAGGTGGTCCCTAAAAAATATGGTTTTGTAAATTTTGTTGTAAAAGTGAGAAATCGCTGGTCAACTTTTAACCCTTATAACTTCCTAACAAAAAAAATTTGTTTACAAAATTGTGCTGATGTAAAGTAGACATGTGGGAAATGCTATTTATTAACTATTTTGTGTCACATAACTCTCTGATTTAACAGAATAAAAATTCAAAATTTGAAAATTGCTAAATTTTCAACATTTTCACCAAATTTTCATTTTTTTCACAAATAAACGCAAAAATTATCAACCTAAATTTACCACTAACATGCAGCCCAATATGTTAGAAAAAAACATTCTCAGAATCGCTAGGATCCGTTGAAGCATTCCTGAGTTATTACCTCATAAAGGGACACTGGTCAGAATTGCAAAAAATGGCCAGGTCATTAAGGTCAAAATTGGCTGGGTCATAAAGGGGTTAAAGAGACAGTGTACATATTCCTAATGTGTCCCCAGCCTATTGCTAAGAGGCATCTGGTACTTAAGGCATGTCCACCAATGGGATGATGCCTGAGCAACATGCTCTTTCAGTCTGTGGTCAACTGCTGAGTTGCCAGGTCTTGTCCTTTTTATGTTCTTGTGTCTCCACCCTGGGTGCTGTATACCCATATTTGTACCCTGAGTCTTTACCTGTACCTGACCTGTCTTGTTTCTCTCACCCTGGGTGCTGAGTACCCAGGCATGAATCCTGTATAAAGAGCTGGTACCTGTATATGTCCTTGCCTGAATAAAGATCTATCCCTGTGCCTGTTGATATCTGGTCTGTCCCTATCCCAATTCCTTAACTTGCAGTGTCTGAACCAGCTTCTATATCTGGAAACCTATAGTGTCTGCAATGACACTTATCTCAAAGAATCTGCAGTTTCTGAACCAGCACCTACCTATTCTGTTGTCTCTGCACAATATTAGTGATCTTTGTGTACACTTGCTACTTCATTGTAAGTTCCTGTGTGAGTCTGGTCGAGTCTGTTCTGTACCACACCTGCGGCTCCACATCTGTGCTGTGGATTCGCCTCTGTGTGGCACCTGCAGCTTTGCATCTGTGCTGCGGCTCCGCCTCTGTGCTGCACCTCCGTCTCTGTATCCCATTCATACCTGCCTGTGTCCCAGTCCTGACCGAAACTGTTCCTATTCGTCTAATCTGAACTGTGCTCACCTGCCTTCCAGAGTGTCAGCTGTCCCCTCCTGCCTCCCAGAGTGTCAGTCATGCCCACCTGCACCGAACTGCCTGTATACCACCTGTGTATGCAAGTACTTGCCTGTCTATGTATCAGCTGAGCCAGACAGTATATCTTCAGTACTGGCCTGCACCTGTCGCTTCAATGTCTTGTCCTCTTGGGGGTCAGATGCCACTGCCAAACGCTGCCCTGGAATGGTACTTGGCAACTAACTGCCACTCAAGCCTGACCTCACCACTAGAAGCTCTAGCGAACACCAAGGTAGCTTCTTAGTCACACCACTCCAGTGTATGTCTGGTTTGTGGCACAGTGGGTCGACAATCCTTGCTCATGCTAACCAGTCTGTGCGTGAGTGTTACACATAACTCTCAGATTTAAGGGCATAAAAATTAAAAGTTTAAAAATTGCAACATTTTCAAAAATGTCACCAATTTTGCAATATTTTTACAAATAAAAGCAAGTCATATTGAACATGTTTTACCACTACAATGAAGTACGATAGGTCAGGAAAAAAACACAACCAAACAGAATCAGTGGAATCCATTTAAGCATTCTAGAGTTATTACCTCATAAAGTAGGAAGGTGAAAGCACGTTTTGGGGTGACGGGGTAAAAGAACAGTACTCCCACAGGTGGGGGGAGTGCAGAGTACACACAGCGGCTTTTAGCACAGTAATAGCACATATAGGGGTTTCAGAGTATACACAGCATATTTCATGCAGAGTGTGCGGTCAGAATCTTTCCCTCACTAAAGCTGCATTCTATCCCTACACTAATGAGAGATTATGGGCAGTGGCACTTGTGATCCGGGTCACATGCTTCACCGGCGAATCATAACCATGCCAATGCTTGGCAAGATTGTGATGGCTCTGGAAGGGCCTATAGTATAAAAGCATGTTGATTGGCTGCTCTGCAGATTTTCAACAGGCTTTATTAGACTGGCCATCCTAAAAAGGAAAATGGACGTACAGCAAAAAGTTTGTGTTCAGTGTTCGATAACGGGCACTAGGTGTCCGGTACGGACCCCGAACATTCCATCCTTAACTGTAGGTTCACTTTATAAAGTGCATGTGTGGATGATCTGAGGCTGCAATTGATCGCTGTACTAAGCTTAGTGATGTATTCCTGTACTGACTGTGGTTCTGATCCTGTAGCAATCCATAACGTGCTTCATGTTAAAACTGAATAATCCTCAGAACTTAGAGTTTATTAAGAAAATTTGGCTGAAGTTCTGCTCCAAAAACTCAGCGTAAGTTTGGGTGTGTTCACGCTGATTTTTTTTGAGCAGATACTGATCATGAACTCCACAAAACCTTCTCAAATACTCAAAACGTGGTGGTGATGATGGATTAATGTACTGACGGTGGTTCTGCTGATGTATCTATGTAAGTAGCCCTTTACGCTTTTTTGTGGCCCTTTGACATAGTCCAGTACGGCAAAGTTGCCCTTGACATGAAAAATGTTGTGGACACAGTTATATATTATACTTCTATACATGGGAAAAAAAGGAATCATATTGACTTTAGAATCTGTGCTATCATAGCGATATATTATAAAGCATAGCATAAGACCTACTTACAATTTACAGGAAGTCCTAGTTGGCTGGACGTCAAATGTCAGCTTTTGGTAGATCTTTTCATAGTTAATAGGTAGTAGAACTCCTATCATGATATCTCCAGGTTGTCTTATCCCCTCCTGGACGGACAAAGGTGGTAATCTACACATGTGATCCATCGAGTAAATAGCTGACATAAGGTGTGACAGAAGAATCTTCAGAAATGTTAGATACATATAAACCATATTTCTGCAGTTTTCTAATGACTGTGGACTAAAAGAAATACATTATCTACTATACCCTATACCATATGTCAGTACTACAAAAGGAAAATGGCATGTCCTAATGTATTGTCTCCAGTTCTGGAAGTGGTAGTCTCCTG
Organism: Dendrobates tinctorius; assembly: GCF_039654945.1. Taxonomy (NCBI): domain Eukaryota; kingdom Metazoa; phylum Chordata; class Amphibia; order Anura; family Dendrobatidae; genus Dendrobates; species Dendrobates tinctorius. The sequence continues at coordinate 5,143,907 of NW_027361818.1, read as the reverse complement.
TCTGGCCGACTAATTTCTCCCCAAAAAACTCTACAAAACAGACAATCATAGCCCAATCAGAAACCAAATGTCTTTCAGGATCTCTTTTATTTCCACCGCTCATATATCAGTATTAGATATGATTTCTCAAAGGGAATTTTTCACCAGTGATAACCTCCTGCTGATAAAACATTGATTTTATCAAAACTACAATAAGCAGCTCAGAAATTGTCACATCCAAGGAATTAGTGTCTCTAACCTGGTGACAAATTCCTTTTAAATACAGTATATTCATTATATAAGATAAGATGTCAATCAAAGTAGGGCAGACCAGCCTGTAATTAAAGGAACTTGATTAAACACATCATTAAACTGAATTTTTATTTTATTTCATATCTCACAATGTATTAGTTTCATTCCTTTATAACCAATATTTTAACTTTCTACCAAATAGGGTTTATATATACATTAACTGTAAATTAATTATAATAAATTCATTATAATTTTTAGAAAATGTTATATTTTTAAACACATTGAATGCAAGCATTTATTTTTGCATTTAAGTCACAATTTATGTTCTTATATCATTAATAAAAAATATTTTTTTATATATTTTTTTTAATATTTCTCCCAAATTCTAAATCTTATATTAATTGATGAATGTCAGGAAAAGTTGCAGAAATTTAACATGGTTGATTAAATCCTGCATTGAGCAGGGGGTTGGACATGATGATCCTGGAGGTCCCATCCAACTCTACCATTCTAACATTCTACAAAAATATGGAAAACCAACTAACAATGAGAGAGTGATACAGAAAACAGTGGGCTTTGCCCTTGTGGGTTTAGAATCTACAAAATAATGGGGAAGCAGACGGTAGGTTTATTTGTTGGTGGAGGTTTTGATGGTGGCGAGGTGGCAGCAGGGTCTTTGTATCCTGTACGCCTTCCAGAATAGGTGGGTTTTCAAGTTCTATCTCATGGTTCCCATTTTGGCGGATTGTCGGATGTATCGATGCACAAAATTTGAGAGGATGGTGGACACTCAGGAGAGGAAGGTCTTGGGTGGACCAGAGATTGTGTTGGAAGACATTGTGAGATTAGTTCAGAGATATACGGAGGAGACAGATTAGGGATGGCTTTGTAGGTCAGTGTTAGCAGTTTGTACTAGATATGTTGGGGAATTTGTAGCCAATGAAAGAATTTGCTGAATGGAAAAGCAAAGGATGAGCGTGTAGAGAGGTGGATCAGTCTTGTAGCAGAGTTAAGCAACTGGAGAGGAGTGAGAGTGTTAGAAGGGAGGCTCGTAAGGAGGATATTATAGTGGTCAAGGTGGGAGATGATGAGGGCATGTACTAACGTTACAGTAGATTCAGGGTTGCGGAAAGGATGGAGTCTGGAAATATTTTTGCGTTGGAGGTAGCAGGAGATGGCAAAAGCTTGGGTGTATGGTTTGAAGGACCAGGCAAAGTTGAGGTTAACTCCGAGGCATCAGACTTTTGGTACTGAGGAAAGGGTGGTGTCATTAATTGTAATAAATAGATTGGGGGGTAGGTGAAATGGAGGAAAGATGATGAGTTCTGTTTTCTGCAAGTTGAATTTTAGAAAGCGAGAGGAGAAGAAGAAGGATATGGCTGATATACAGTGAACAGCAGAGAGGTGACGTCTGGGCCAGAGAGATAGATCTGAATATCATGAGCGTGTATATGGCACCATTTTGATACAGGAAAGATGTATATCTTTGTACCGTGTTAGCCAGTAGATAGAAAAATATTCAGGATTGAGAGTCCTCAGTAGTTGATACCTTTTAATGGCTAACTGTATTACCATCTTTTCAGTTAGCCATTAAAAGGTATCAACTACTGAGGACTCTCAATCCTGAATATTTTTCTATATGGCACCAGAAACCATGGGACTTTATGAGTTGTTACAGGCCAAAGATTTAGAGGGAGAAGGGCTGGTGTTCCAAAACAGTGCTTTGAGGGGCACCATCAGAGAGAGGGTAGAATTAGGAGGCAAGGAAGGGGAGACAATAATTGGTCAATTAGACAGCCAAAACACATACATAGATTGCCTGTTTGTTAAGTAACCCCTGCATGTGCTGCGGCTGTCAAACAGCCTTGAGACATGCAGTTGCGGTGACTCGAACATATTTTTTGAGTGCGCATCTCATCCGAGCACGCTCACTCATCACTACTCCTTACTTTGGCATGCCAGTGCTGATATGTCGCTCTCCTCAAGGAGTAACGTTACCTCGTAGACCATGGAAAAAGTAGAAATGTATAGAACTTATATTTCTTATCTACAACTATTGTAAAGTATGAGGTATAAAAAGATTGTAAGTATTACGTTTATAAAAATAAACATTTAATCATGCAGTTGTTTTAATTGGTAAATGAGATATAAGGTTCTTATTTAAAATAATTTGAAAAAATAATATAGTAATAATAATTTTCTCTACATGAATGTCAGTGTAGAAACAGTAAGAATATACAGTATATATGATTACTGCTATACAGTGTGTTCATGTAAAGAGTTACCAGACGGACTGTCAATGCATGAGTCATTTCTACTCACAATTCCCCTGGTTCTCAGCCCTCTCCTGTCTGTACATAGCCACTTTTTATATATTGAATTGTCTTATATACTGGAGATCTGTCATGTAATTATTGTAAATGAATGTGATTATGATTACATAATTAAAATGGCCGCTAAGAAATAGTTTAGGGATTAGGATTTTTTTAACATAGGAATAGAAATCTAATTACTGAATAACTAAGCAGATGCGGCCTCCCTGCTTGTATTCTATAATCTGTAAATTCACAAAATTACTCTTATTGATCCCCTTTACCCCCGAGCCTGTTTTCACTTTCATGACCGGGCCAATTTTTACAATTCTGACCACTGTCACTTTATGTAGTAATAACCCTGGAACGCTTCAATGGATCCCAGTGATTCTGAGAATGCTTTCTAGTGACATATTGTACTTTATGATAGTGGTAAAATTTCAATGATATGACTTGCGTTTATTTATGAAAAAATAGAAATTTTCCAAAAATTTTATGAAAATGTTTGCAATTTTCAAACTTTTAATTTTTATGCCTTTAAATCAGAGAGTTATGTAACACAACGTAACATTTCACACAAGTCAAGTTTACATCAGCACAATTTTTGAAGCATTTTTTTTGTTATAAGGGTTAAAACTTGACCAGCGATTTCTCATTTTTCCAACAAAATTAACAAAACCATTTTTTTAGGAAACACGTCACATTTTAAGTCACTTTGAGGGGTCTATATGAAATAAGATACCTAAAAGTGACACCATTCTAAAAACTGCACCCCTCAAGGAGCTCAAAACCACATTCAAGAAGTCTATTAATCCTTCAGGTGCTTCACAGGAATTTTTGTAGTGTTGAAAAATTTAAAATTTAACTTTTTGTCACAAAAATTTTCCTTTGGAGCATTTTTTTTATTTTTGCAAGTTAACAAGGAAAATATGGACCCCAAAAATGTGTTGTGCAATTTCATGAGCATACCGATACCCCATATGTGGGTGAAAACTACTGTTTGGGTACATGGCAGGGCTCAGAAGGGGAGGAGCGCCATTTGACTTTTTGAATGTAAAATTTGCTGAATTAATTAGTGGACGACATGCTGTGTTTGCAGAGCCCCTGATATGCCTAAACAGTGGAAACCACCCACAAGTGACAACATTTTGTAAACTAGACCCCTCAGGGAGCCCCCAGGAAAATGGCCTCAGTTGACCCACAGTACAAATTTTAGAATGGCATGGCAGCAATCTGACATGCATGAGGCCAGCTTTTACAGCTTTGAATTACACTTCAAATTAAGGCGAGGTGGGTGAGGGATTGGTGAAGGCGTGATGTGCTGGGAGCCCTGATACCACATGCAACAGCTCAGCCTGCTTTGATGCTCAGCCACACTCAGGTGGCACAAATATTAGTTTCGCAGACTACTATTGTCAGAAAAATGTAAGGATAGTAGCATGGGTAGTTGACTCAAAACTAGTGAAGGCCTCTCGATCTTGGAAGCCTACTGCTACAGGCAACAAACATGAAGGAGACCCAACCAGGAGTCTACACATCTCCAAAAACTATTGGCAGACACCAACAAAGTTACATTAATTTCAATATTTCAATACAGTATAACAAGTATAATGGGGACAGACACCTATTCCACTACAGCAACCCAGCAGATTGAGATCCAATCAGGAGTCTTCAAATTTAATAAAAATTAGGGCCTGACACCACTGAAGTGGCATCAATTTCACCACAGTAAAATAGTATAATAGGGACCGACATCTCATCCACTACAGGCAACCAAGCAGATGGAGATCCAATCAGGAGTATCCACATTTGCAAAAATGAAGGGTAGACACCACCAAAGTGGCATCAATTTCAGCAGAATAGAAATATTATATTGGAGAGTGACATTTCTTCCACTACAGCCAACCAAGCAGATGGAGAAATCCAATTAGGATTCTCCACATTTCCAAAAATTAGTGGAAGACACCAGCAAAGTAGCATCAATTTCATCTGAGTATAAATATTATAATGGTGACCTAAACATTTTCCACTACAGCCAACCCAGCAAATGTACACCCAACCAGGAGTGCTCACATTTCCAAAAATTAGTGGCAGACACCAACAAAGTGACATCAATTTCATCAGAGTAGAAATAGTATAATGGGGGCCAACAGCTCTTCCACTACAGCCAACCCAGCAGATGGAAAGACCCAATAAGGAGTTTCCACATTTCCCAACATTAGTGGCGGACACCACCAAAGAGGCATCAATTTCACCAGAGTAGAAATAGTATATTAAGGAAAATAAGGAGTGACACTTCTTCCACTACAGACAACCCAGCAGATGGAGATCCAATCAGGAACTACATGCTGAAAGAGACCATGAGAAGAGCGACACAATAAATAGATAATAACAGAATATATAGAGATTGATAGTAGAAATTTGACAATTGCACAATGTACAAAGGTTTCCAAAAATTAGCCAAGAGATCTGTATTATACACACTGAAAGAGACCCTGATGGGGACGTCATAATACATTTTACAGTTAATATAATTGCTAGAAATTGGGATTACAATTTTCACTATTGTACAATGTACGAAGGTTTACAAATGTAAAAACATTCCCCAACAGGGGTGTATGTATATATATATATATATATATTGTGGGGAATAGATAGCTCAGCTGGGGATCTTTGCTTTGGCACAAGCGTGTGGCTATGAAGTCACTTCAGCAGACTAGAAAGTTCCACATGAATATGGACAAGGCATATTTATTGTTCACACTTGTTATTCAATGTTACACATGCCAAACATGAATAAAACATCTAAGGCCGTCTGGCCATTAACTAACAATAGCAGGCTAACTACAAAATAAACCTATATAACAGCAAAGAAGTCCATGTAATCTTACTGTGTCAGCTCCCAGCTCAGCAGACGAGATAGACTGAGAGATCCCAGCTCCTCCTGATTATATCAGCTGGACCAGTCAGGAAACCAAAACCTGGATTGAATAAGTGGAGGGGGAACTACCAGTCCTTTCCATGCTGATCACTAAGGAAACCAGGACTGGATTACAGTGAAATAAACTGGCTTCATCATCAGTACAGGGAGACATATGAAATGAAAAGGGGAGAAATATAACTGTCATGGTCCAGTCCGGAGTTTATCTTCTGCTGTCTTCACTCCGGACTGGTCATGCGGGGGTTAATCTCCTCAGCCTCGTTCTGGAGCTAGCTGGGCTATTTCAATCCCTCACAGCCTGCTGACCAGTGTTAGTGATAGCTCAAGCTTGCAGTTTAGAGCCGCTGACTCTTGTACCCTGGTGATCCTCCTGCCTTTGACTGATATTCACGTGTATGACCCGGACTGATTTCTAACCCCGCCTCTTGGTATTCATCTCTGCTGTTACGTTCCCTCTCTGGCATCTGACTCCCTGGCTTGTACCCCGACCACGTATTTCGTCTCACGTTTTGGACCCCGTGCTCATGTTCTGGCTTTCTGACTCTCAGCTTTGGTATTTTGACTACGTGTATTGCTGCTCCTTCTGGTACGTCTGCTCCTGCTAGTTTCTGACTCGGTTCGTCTGACTATTCTCTCTCATTACCTGTGGCACCTGTGCTGTTGCTCAGGGTTGCTGCTCTTAGTGTGTAACCTCTCTTCCCTCACCAGCTCCCCCTGGTGGAGGTTTCACTACAATACCTGTTTTCTAGTACCTCTCCCCTTGGCACCTCACACACCCCCCTCCTCTGTTCGAGCCCGTGGGGTCGGACACGACGTGTTACCAAGCAGTGCGTTCTAGACAACGCATCTGCATTTCTGTGCGCTGTGCCCGCCCTGTGCTCAACGGAAAATTTAAACCCTTGTAATGCTAACAACCAGCGTGTCACCCGTGCATTGCCTTCTTTTGCCCGGGACATCCACGTTAGGGGCGAATGGCCCGTCACTAGTCTAAACTGGCGACCTAGTAAATAATAGCGCAAGGTGCACAGGGCCCATTTCACAGCCAGGGCTTCCCGCTCAACTATACTGTAGTTCTTTTCTGCTCTCGTAAGCTTTCTGCTTAGATAGGCCACTGGGTGCTCCTCGCCATTTACTTCTTGAGACAAAACCGCGCCGAGGCCCACCCCAGAGGCTTCCGTTTGGACAATAAACTCCCGTTTAAAGTCTGGTGCAACCAACACTGGTTGGTCACAGAGGACTGTTTTCAATCGCTGAAAGGCCTCCTCTGCTTCTGCGTTCCACTTTATTGTGACAGATTTCGACCCCTTAGTAAGATCTGTGAGAGGAGCTGCGATGGTCGCAAAATGTTTGATGAACCGCCTATAATAACCAACGATCCCTAAAAAAGCTCCAACCTGTTTTTTGGTTACCGGTCGTGGCCAATTTTGAATAGCGTCCACTTTATTGGCTTGAGGCTTCACGACACCTCTCCCTATGCTATATCCCAGATAGCGAGCCTCTTCCAATCCCAACGTACATTTCTTGGGATTGGCAGTCAACCCAGCTGTTTTTAGGGAGTCTAAGACGGCTTGTACTTTTGACAAATGCGTGTCCCAGTCATCGCTAAAGATAATGATGTCGTCCAAGTACGCGGATGCATACTGGCCATGGGGTTTTAGGACAATATCCATTAGACGTTGGAAGGTGGCTGCGGCACCATGCAACCCAAATGGCATATCGCGGTACTGGAATAATCCCTGGGGCGTAACAAAGGCAGTTTTCTCTTTGGCTGATTCCGTGAGGGGAATCTGCCAATAACCTTTTGTTAAGTCAATAGTGGATATGTACCTGGCTGAACCCAGTCTCTCTATCAGTTCGACTCTTGTCATCGGGTAGGCATCGAATTTCGATACTTCATTTACTTTCCGAAAATCGTTACAAAATCGGATAGTCCCATCGGGTTTGGGCACCAGTACGATAGGGCTAGCCCAATCACTCCGGGACTCCTCAATGACCCCGAGCTCTAACATCTTCTTCACTTCCCGGGCAATGGCTTGTCTCCGAGCCTCCGGAATTCTATATGGTTTTAGCCGTACCCGCGCCTGTGGATCAGTAACAATGTCATGCTTAATTAGGTGAGTCCGGCCAGGAAGTTCCGAGAAAATATCTGCGTTCCTCTGTATGAACTCCCTGGTCTCTCGTTTTTGGCTTTCGGATAGCGTGTCTGCAATACCCACTTCTGGCGGAGCTACCTGGGGGTCCTTTACCTCAGAAAGTGGTGCCCCTCGAGGCCCATCCTCAAGGGCAGCTCCTGCCACCAGACTCTCCCTGTCCCGCCAGGCCTTAAGCAAGTTTATATGGTATATTTGTTCGGGCTTTCTCTTGTCTGGTTGGTGTATCTTATAATTTACTTCACCTATTCGTTCCAGCACTTCGTATGGTCCCTGCCATTTCGCAAGAAATTTATTCTCTACGGTAGGCACCAATACCAACACCCTGTCTCCGGGTTGAAAGACTCCTGTTTTTGCCGCTCGGTTGTATACCGTGCTTTGGGCATGTTGTGCGTGCTCTAAACACTCTTTAACTATTGGCATAACTGCTGCAATTCGGTCCTGCATAAGTGTTATGTGTTCAATTACACTGCGATAAGGAGTCACCTCTTGTTCCCAAGTCTCCTTGGCAATATCTAACAGGCCTCTAGGACACTGCCCATAAACCAACTCAAAAGGTGAAAAGCCTGTGGAGGATTGGGGTACCTCACGTATAGCGAACAGGAGGTATGGTAGTAGGGCATCCCAATCTCTCCCGTCCTTATCCACCACCCTTTTCAACATTCCCTTTAAGGTTTTGTTAAAGCGCTCCACCAAACCGTCAGTCTGAGGGTGATATACTGAGGTAGGCAAATGGGAGATTTTTAGTAGTTTACATAAATCCTTAAGTATACGAGACATAAAAGGGGTCCTTTGATCCGTAAGTATCTCTTTCGGAATGCCGGTGCGGAAAAACATATTAACCAGCTCCTTTGAAATTGATTTCGCATTGGCATTCCGCAAGGGCACTGCTTCGGGATAACGCTTGGCGTAATCCAATACTACCAAAATGTACTGATGACCCCTGGCAGACTTAACTAATGGACCGACTATATCCATTGCTATCCTCTCGAAGGGCACCTCTATTATTGGTAAGGGCACTAAGGGGCTTCTAAAATGTGACATAGGTGCGGTCAATTGACACGTAGGACTTGACCGACAGTACTGGGTCACGTCTCCCACTAGACCCGGCCAAAAGAAACGTTGCAGAATACGGTGTTTTGTCTTTTCTACCGCCAGGTGTCCTCCCAAGGGATGTTTATGTGCCAACTCCAAAACTACCTGGCGAAAGGACTTAGGTACCACTAGTTGTTCTACCACCACCCCTTGCACCTTGTCTATGTGATACAACATATCCTGCTGCACTGCCACGTGTGGGAACTCGTTTTGAGCCCCTGGGTACAATGGTCTTTCCTCGGAGACCTTTATGTTTTCCCACGCCCTTGCTAGAGTAGGATCCTGGTGCTGAGCGGTCCCGAACTTACCACGGGCCACCTCAAGATCAGGCATTTCTAAAACATACTCTAGCTGGTCAGCCTTGCCTGCATACACAGCCAGAGGAGAGTCCACAGATTCTAGTACTTCCTCTGAGATGAGTTCTCCATCGTCTTGCTGCAATGGTTCAGGGGCTAGCTCCGGAGTACCGTCTTCAACTAGAGGGTTCATGCCACTTTTGAAGTTCCACAAGTCCCAAAATAAGGGAAAGTCTCTCCCCAGGATTACACTGTGTCCCATAGACTTTATGACTGCCGCCTGATGTCTTTTGGTCCCTACTGGCGTGGCAAGAGTAACCCAAGCAGTGGGGTAGTTCTTAGTATCCCCATGGATGCAATTAATGCCCACGGTTAAGTTTGTTAGGGCGCTAGAGTCCACCAAACTGGCATGTACCAAAGTTACTTGAATGCCGGAATCCAAGACGGCATTCACACTATAACCGTCAACCTCGACGTGGCACACGTGTTGTTCATTTCCCGTGAGGGTCTCCGCCACACAGACTGACTGCACATATAACGAAAGACGCCTCATAGCGTTACAGTCCATTGGCTCTGTAGTCATTGGGCAGTTAGCTGCTACATGGCCAAGCCCGCGACATCGCCAACATTGTATAGGCCCTTGTCTCCTCGATGGAGATCCCAGACGAGGTCTGCTAGCTTGATGTGAGCCCGTACCACCTCCATAGTCCTTTGTGTAGGTCTGCTACCCTTCATTGTGACGTTCTCTTCTTTTGAAGATGAAGTAGGTTTCGCAGGACTCTCCAGCGATTTCTTGGGGAGCCAGTGGGGTGCTAACGTCCCTTGGAGTAGGCTTTCAGAAGCATTGTAGCGTTCGACCATATTCAGCAACTGGTCAGCGGTAGTTGGGTCACCCTGTCCAACCCACCTCTGGATCTTAGCGGGTAAGGACCGCAAGTACTTGTCTAGAACAACACGCTCCACCATCTGTGCGGACGTCAAAGCCTCTGGTTGCAGCCATTTTTTTACTAGATGGATGAGATCATGCATTTGTGAGCGGGCTGGCTGATGCTCCACAAAATTCCATAAATGCACCCTTTGTGCGCGTACATACGTGTTTACTCCCAGCCTTGCCAGGATTTCGCCTTTGAGTTTGATATAGTCCATAGCATCCGCTCCACTCAGATCGTAATAGGCCTTCTGTGGATCTCCGCTCAGAAATGGAGCCACTACCTCAGCCCATCTGTCTAGCGGTAAGTGCTCACGTTCTGCAATACGTTCAAACACGGTGAGGTATGCTTCCACATCATCGTCTGCGGTCATTTTAAGCAAAGTCTTCTATACGGCTTTCTGCGCACTAGCAGCGCTTTGTGCACGGTCTCCCTCATCTCGGGGTTGCCGAACCAAGGCCTGTTTTATTGCCTCCAACTGCTCTTGCTGCATCTGGTGTTGCTGCTCCAGAGCCTTCTGGAAGCAAGTATTAGTCTGCTGTTGTTGCACATTTGCTTGCAATAACTGCTTCACTAGTTCCTCCATATTACTGGACTCTTGGCTCTTCAAAAGCGCAGAAGCTTTCAGCCAGGACATACACAGCGTTTTCTCTGCCGTCACAGTCCAGCAGCCACAGTTGCCCGCATTTGAAACACCATTTGTGGGGAATAGATAGCTCAGCTAGGATCTTTGCTTTGGCACAAGCGTGTGGCTATGAAGTCACTTCAGCAGACTAGCAAGTTCCACATGAATATGGACACGGCATATTTATTGTGCACACTTGTTATTCAATGTTACGCATGCCAAACATGAAATAAAACATCTAAGGCCGTCTGGCCACTAACTAACAATAGCAGGCTAACTACAAAATAAACCTATATAACAGCAAAGAAGTCCATGTAATCTTACTGTGTCAGCTCCCAGCTCAGCAGATGAGATAGACTGAGAGATTCCAGCTCCTCCAGATTATATCAGCTGGACCAGTCAGGAAACCAAAACCTGGATTGAATAAGTGGAGGGGGAACTACCAGTCCTTTCCATGCTGATCACTAAGGAAACCAGGACTGGATTACAGTGAAATAAACTGGCTTCATCATCAGTACAGGGAGACATATGAAATGAAACGGGGAGAAATATACCTGTTTTCTCGTACCTCTGCCCTTGGCACCTCACTATATATATATATATATATATATATATATATATATAAAACCACTAGGTACTTGTTGCAGGAGGAGTAGGACTTGACTTCCTGAACAAAGTGGGTTTGAAAGGTAAGGGATGGACACTAAGACAACTTACAAAAAAGAAGATTTGAGGTGCATTTAGGTTGGGTTGCTGTCATCTGGAGGGCTTGCAAAGTTGGAGGAAATCCAGCCCTTGTTCAGTTTTAGAAGAGTCAGCCTGTCTGCATTTTTCATTGCCAGGTGTGTGTGCCTATTTGTTATGATTGTACCGACTGATCTATAAAACCCGCTCAGGTAACACAGTTGCAGCAGGGCATGGCAGCACCTCGTAGGTAACATAGTAACATATTAACATAGTTATTAAGGTTGAAGGGAGACTTTAAGTCCGCCTAGTTCAACCCATATCCTGTCCTAACTCGCCCTAAAATGTTGATCCAGAGGAAGGCAAAAAAAAACCCATGTGGCAAACAGTAAGATTCACATTGGGGAAAAAAATTCCTTCCCGACTCCACATACGGCAATCAGACTAGCTCCCTGGATCAACGCAATATTAAGGAAACTAGTGTATATACCCTGTAATATTGTACTTTTCAAGAAAGGCATCCAGGCCCTTCTTAAATTTTAGTAGGGAATCACTCATTACAACATCATGCGGCAGAGTTCCATAGTCTCACTGCTCTTACAGTAAAGAATCCGCGTCTGTGAGTATGCTTAAACCCTCTTTCCTCCAGACGTAGAGGATGCCCCCTTGTCCCCGTCATAGGTCTAAGAGTAAAAAGATCATTAGAAAGGTCTTTGTACTGTCCCCGCATATATTTATACATTGTAATAAGATCACCCCTAAGCCTTCTATTTTCCAAACTAAATAACCCCAAGTGTAATAACCTGTCTTGGTATTGCAGACCCCCTAGTTCCCTAATAACCTTGGTCGCTCTTCTCTGCACCCGCTCCAGTTCAGCTATGTCTTTCTTATACACCGGAGACCAGAACTGTACACAGTATTCTAAGTGTGGTCGCACTAGTGACTTATATAGAGGTAAAATTATGTTCTCCTCATGAGCATCTATGCCTCTTTTAATGCATCCCATTAATTTATTTGCCTTTGTAGCAGCTGCCTGACACTGGCCGCTAAATGTGAGTTTGTCGTCCACCCATACACCCAGGTCTTTTTCAGTGACTGTTTTGCCCAGTGTTTTACAATTAAGCACATAATTATACATCTTGTTCGTTCTACCCAAGTGCATGACTTTACATTTATCCCCATTAAAGCTCATTTGCCATTTATCAGCCCAAGCTTCTAGTTTACATAAATCCTCCTGTAATATAAGGAGGTGTACAAGGAGAGGTTGGGCCAAGTGTGCAGCTTGGACAACCAATATTTAAAGTGCACTGAAGAATCAGGAAGAAAGCTGATATGGTAATTTAAGTACTTACAGTATTCACCATCTTGGGCAAATTCTCCCTCCTTGTCATAGTTACACCCACAGATAGCTCTTGCTGATGTGATGGTTTCATGAAAATGGCCCAGTTGGTGTACATCCCCCCATGAGTTGCAACTGGTGTGCGTGTCCCTCTGTAATCCTTGTTGGTGAAAAGAGTCGGTACCTCTGCCAGCAGTGTTGTCTGAGGGTAATCTTTTCAGCCACTCTTCAACAACAGCCATCTGGCATGCCATGCAGATAAAATGACTTGTCTGACTCCGACATGAGAGAAGGAAATTTTTCCTTGTGCCCTGGGTCAAGGCCAGTATTTCATGGTGGACAAAATGTATTTCACGCGAAGGTCTTGGGAAAGGCATCTGAATATGATCTGTGCCATATGTGGCAGACTACAAAGAGTCAAACGTTCAATGTCCCCACTAGAACGAACACTATCCATCCTCTCGTCTTAACAATGCCTTGACTCCTCCTCTTCAGGCCATCCATGCTGAACAGGCATGAAGCTGGGATTGGGAGTTACCTCTGTAGCACAGATCAAAAACTCCTGTTCCTCCTCCTCCTCCTGTTCCTAGTAATCACCCAATGTGTTCTGAGAATATTGTCTAATGCTGAGCTGTGTGGTATTAGCCAATGTAAAATTTTACTCCATAGCCACCTTCTCGGCATTCAAAGATTCCTCTTTGAGATTCTGCAGCGAACATTTTAATAGAAAGAGCAGCAGGATGGTTGCGATGTTAATAGCATGTTAACGCTGCTCTGGGACAATGACCTTGCCATGGTTGCTGACTGCTGTGTCTGTGCAACCGCAGTTTGTGGGCAGAAGGCGTCAGCACCTGCTTCCTGGACAGCAGATTAGAAAGACCGTAGCACAGGGGAAGTGTCAGTAGCAACACCCTCAGACACAGACTTTGTACCCAGGTGTTCCACCCACCTACTGGGTTGCTTGGTTGCCATGTGATTCTGCATGCTGGTGCTGCCCAGGTTGGCAGTGTTCTTGCCTCTTCTCAGCTTCGTATGGCAGATGCTGCAAATTACATTTCTTTGGTCTGAAGGACTTTCAGAAAAAAAAATGCCATACAATGGAACAATGCACTCTCGGCCTCTTATCTAGCCAAGTGGGGGGCTTTGTGAAACAGTTGACCGAGTTCTCCCTCTGGTCAAATCACTACCTCTTCTTGCCTGCTTTCGTGCAATGGATCCATCCCACTCTGCACAGCTGTGCTGGCTATGCATGCCACTGTGCCAGGTGGGATAAATGGACTCATCATTGACCACATCAACTTCCAATTCATCAATCTCATCCTCCTTCCGGGTCTTGATTTTAGGCTGACCTGATAGCAACTGTGCATCATCATTATCCTCCACGTCTTCAGACATGAATTGATGTACCCCGACGTGGCTTTCTTCTGGCTGTGGGTGCTCAAATGTTTGTGTATCACTACACTCCACCTCCTCATGACTCTCTGTAATGGTGCATGGTGAGGGGCCAGAATAATTACAGGGAACGTAAACTGTTACTGGGAGTGGTCAGCTTTGGGGTGATATGTCTCCTGTGACTCTTGATGCAGGGAGGAAGAAGGACCAGGTTGAGGATTGTGAGGCCCAGCCTCTCAGCTACTGAGACTGGACCATATGGAAGACTTGGTGGTGCTTCTTGTCAACACAAAGAGCCTTTATCTGCCATCAACCCCACAACATCCTTGCACTTGTCTGAGTTCGACAATGGTGTAGCGCACAGACCTAATTTTGACAGGAAGCTAGAATAAGATAAAGTCACCTTCTGATCTGTCACTTGCTTTGGTGGGCACCACCACATCCACGTCCCTTAACGTCACCTTTTCCCTTATTGAATATGTTATGAAAAAAAATTTCCTGGCTTTATTTGTCACAAGTACCCTCACAGAAGTGTTATGTACAAATTCCCTATATCTATCAATGTATGGGTAATTTTTTTTAGCTATCACCTTTATTACATACGGCAACATCAGACTCAGGTCAATTACTGGTAAATAGTGATGTTTGCGTATCTTAGCAGGCTTCACGCCAGTCGCACAACTGTTAGATAAATTTATGCTGTTTAATCAATAGCAGATTATTTTTTCTACATCGCCTTTTTTGCACACATCAACAGCAGACTCAGATAAATTACTGATAGTGACATTTACATATGTCTGCAGGCTTTACGCCAGTCGCACAGCTGCTAGATAAATGTACACTATTTCACCAATAGCATGGTAATTTTTTTATATCGCCTTTATTAGACACACCAACAGCAGACTCAGGTTAATTTCTGGTAAATAGTGATGTTAGCTTATCTGAGCAGGCTTTACACCAGTCGCACAACTGCTGGATAAATATATGCTTTTTCAGCAGTAGGCGAGGAATATTATCTAGCTCTTAAAAACAGTTGTTTAGTATATGCTATTACTGAGGAACATTATTTAGTTGTAAAAAAATTGATTTAGTATATGCTGTTACTGGATATGAAACCCTGCCTTTCTTTCCCTACTGCCACAATCTGTTCCTACACTACACAATGCAACCTAACAGAGATCTGCAGCATGTACTTGCAATGCTAACAACCTGCCTATATTTCCTTCTCCCCAGTATTAAATCTCTGCTATCTACTCCTAACAGAGAACTAATCTTCACTCTAAGTAGCTCTTAAAAGAGCTTTTTGGACTCAGAAACTCTCCCTATATGCTGCTTTAACTCTCCTTTTGCTGACACTATGTTCTCGCTACGCTGTTTCCGGTTGCAATGTGCAAAAGATGGTGGTGGTGGCAAGATGGTGGTGGCAAGGCTTACATATCCCACTATGATGCTGTAAGGCTAGCCAATCACAATAATGTCACACCAAAGATGGCGACAGCATTCCTGTGATTGGCAAGCCTGCCCAGCATGTTCATTGGCAGCAAATAAAGTACCAAACATGCTGGGCGGGTCACTCGAATGAGGAGAATAGCAAATTACTTGCTGAGTAATGAATAGCCCGAATAGTGTACTATCTACTCCATGCTAATTCTCTTGGATCTCTCTGCAGCATTCAACAATGTGGATCATCAGCTCCTCCTCACTATGCTCTGTTCCATTGGCCTCAAGGACACTGTTCTCTCTCTAGGTTCTCCTCCTATCTCTCTGACCGCTCCTTTACTGTATCTTTTGCTGGCTCCTCCTCCTCTCATTTTCCCCTTAATGTTGGGGTTCCTCAAGGATCAGATCTAGGCCCCCTCCTCTTCTCTTTGTACAGTATACTGCCCCTATTGGTCAAGCAATCAGTAGCTTTGGGTTCCAGTACCATGTCTATGCTGATGACACCCAATTATACACTTCTTCTCCTGATATCACGCCTGACTTTTTGTAAAACACCAGTGATTGTCTTGCCGCTGTCTCTAACATCATGTCCTCCCTCTATCTGAAACTGTCAAATTAGTACTATTAGGTTCTATGGAACTCGGTGGCATGGGTCAGAGAAGACAAACACAGTATATGTTCAAAGGTTCAGTATTGTATTGTAGCAACAGGTCTCAGTACTATGCAGATGTAGTTCAGGGTATTACAGTAAACAGGCTTCAGTATTGCATGGTACGTAGATATAAGTTCTGGCAACAGGTAAAGTCTGTACGAACCAACTGGCGAGAGTCTGAGGTCCAGGCGCACACAGTCCTAAGGTCCTGAGACTGGACCTGGCTCCAAGCGGAGAGCAGGCCGCAGAGATGAAAGAAGCAGAGCAGATCCGGACAGGAGAGGCGGTCAGGCAGGACGGCAGGTAAGTAACAAACGGGGAATCCTGAGGTTTAGAAGAAGCAGGCACAATACAAGCTCTCTAAGCTTGGCAGCAGGTGAAGATCCAGATACACAAGCACAGGTATAATGTGCAGAGTCCCTTTAGTACACAGCAGGCAGGAAACAGGAAAAGTCAAGCAGGAACAAGATGGCCCCTTATGAAGCTACTCACTTCATCTTTGATAAGGGCAAAATTAAGGGCAAAGTCAAGCAGAACAGAAACATGGCTCAGAACCTCACAGAAACTGAACCTTTCAAAAACTGAACTCCGTGTGTTTCTTCCCTCTACCAACCTACCTATGACCAAGATTGCCATTTCCGTGTGTGGTTCCACCATTACTCCCAACAACATGCCCGCTGTCTTGTGGTCATACTTGATTCTTAGCTTTCATTCACCCACCCACATCCGATCTGCACCGCAAAAACATTTCTAGAATTCTACCCTTTCTTACTTTCGACTTTGCAAAAACTCTTACTGTTTCTCTTATTCATTTTCATCTGGACTATTGTAACTCTCTTCTAATCGGTCTCCCTCTTACCAAACTCTCCCCTCTCCAATCCATCCTGAATGCTGCAGCCAGGATCATATTCCTCACCAATCGCTATACGGATGCCTGTACCATGTGCCAGTCCTTACACTGGTTACCCATCCACTCCAGAATTCAGTATAAACTTATTACCCTCACCCACAAAGCCCTCCATGGCTCAGCACCACCCTACATCTCCTCCATCGTCTCAGCCTACCACCCTACCCGTGCCCTCCATTCTGCTAATGACCTGAGGTTAACATCCTCATTAATCAGAACCTCCCACTCCCATCTCCAAGACATTTCACATGCCGCTCCTATTCTTTGGAAGACACTACCCAGGTTAATACGATTAATCCCCAATCCCCAGTTTTAAGCGTGCCTTAAAAATGCAATTGTTCAGACTGGCCTATCGCCTGAACGCACTAACATAAATATTCCTGTGTGGCTCATTTCAAAATTTTTACCAGGTTCCTCACATCATGTTCTCACATGCTTTTTGCATTTAATAGCCCTCTGTGTCTGTACTGTTACATATTTAGACTGTTACCTGGTTCATGCAGCAACAGGAACACCCGATTCTTACACTAGGGATGGTCCAAACAATAATAACAATAAAAGCAATTGTTACCATCCACCTTTCGTGTCTCCCCTTTTTTCCCTCATAGATTATAAGCTTGCGAGCAGGGCCCTCATTCCTCTTGGTATCTGTTATGATCTATGTGATTATTGTTATGCTGTAATGTCTATTGTCTGTACAAGTCCCCTCTGAAATGTAAAGTGCTGCGGAATATGTTGGCGCTATAGAAATAAAATTATTATTATTACTATATGTGTCAGTACCAAATAGTGCTGAATGTATTCTCTCATGACTAACCATAGCCATAAAGGCTAATTAGGTAAAAAATTTTGGTAAAAGTTATCTGAGTATACAAATCTACGGGGCTACCTAAACTTTTGCATAAGTCCATTTTCCTTCTTGTAATTTTTAAAATGTAAAAAATGACAATATATATATATTTTTTTGACTAAAATACAAAGGAAATGCGTCATCTTTAACTTTAGCCTTTTTAGAGATCATTTCATTTTCAATTTGCTTAAGTGTTCACAATAATAGTAAGTTTTTACACGGCTGACCAAACTTTTACATGCCAATGTATTTTTCAGCTTATCAAAGATAGCCCTTTTAATATCTTTATTAATCATGGAGTTTGGCACAAAAAATTCCTTAGTTAACTCAAGTCCTCATACCTAATTTTGTCAGAAAAGCCGGGCAACATTTTTTTACCAGTCTGTTCCAAAAACAATCGGCTGACCAAACCCAACTGTTACCAAAGGCATTTTTTAAGTGTGCTAGCAGAAGAAGCAATGTCTGCGATTATGCTGCCAATAGAAAATATCAGTTTTCCATGCTGCATGGTGGGAGCCACATGATTGATTCTTTTGTCAACTGTGACTCACAGCATGTGGTATATTGCAGGACAACTAGAAAGCTCAAAAGACACATTGTGGAGCACCTTTCTAATAAAACAGTGATTTATTTGGGTGTAGTAAACTATGTCAAGAATGTACATAATGCTGACACTAGTGATGAGCAAGCATGCTTGTCACTACTTGTGACTTGCTCGAGCATCAGTGTGCTAGGGATGCTCGTTACTCGGCGAGTATTTTTTTAGTGTTTGAGAGGTCGCTCAAGTCCACACCCCACAAGTTTGGCGGTTTTTACACTGACAATAAACATGTGGGAATTGTCTGTCAATCACTTAAATGCCGTAGCCATCTTAGTTGAGACATCACTGTGATTGACTGGACGCCTAGTGTCATCAGATCTATATAAGACCCCCCGTGACGCCATGCTTGTCACACCGTACCCTGTAATCAAGAAGAGCAGAAAGAGGTGCTGGCGAAAGAGGGACAGAATTATAGCTGTCTATTACCCAGGATTCAACCACATTAACATTTATTTTAAGAACAACCAGAGCCCTTCTTAGGGCTAATGATAATCAATAGCAAAACTGCTGATAGCAGCACTTAGGGAGAGATTGTGCTAAAGGGATCATGTAGGACAGGAAAGGGTGAATTGCACATCCATTATGCTGCAGCCTGCAACTCATACCAAATCCCCTTCTCAGGACTAATAATATTCTTTTTGCTCTTTATCCTGAAAATTGTTCTGATCAGGGAAATATTTTATACCATTTTGCTGCTGCAGTTGTGTATCAAAAGCATACAGCTAGACTTGGTTGGATCTCTATGTCATCATTACAATGCTCCTGCAGTTTATCCAGACCATCTGAGGTGAGCAAATTTTCCTCCAATAGTAATGTTGCAATATTTTTCAGCAGTGAAATTTTATAAGGCATTTATCGTGCGCTAGTTGTACGTCAAAACAGACAAAAAATTGTTTGGTCAGAAATAGCTTTGCTATATTGATACTGCAGTTTTAGGAGTCCATCTGAAGTGGGCAAATTTTCCTGGCGTTGTAATACTGCAATTGTTTTCAGTGATGAAATTTTACATGGCATTTTTCATGCTACAAATGTGCCTCAAAGTGCAGGCCAAACACGTGTCCATGATATAGGCAAAGATGCCTCCCTTCCTGCACCTGCCATTGCACAGTTGAGACCACCGTCAGCAACCACATCCATATCCTTGTTCCAGTGCCGCGTTCAGTTGTCCCTAACCCCAGTCCTTGGAGCGCGGTTGAAGTTTAGGCTTGAGGAAACAGAACCTTTCAGCAACATCATGGCGGTCTCTGTTCCTCAGTAATCAGTCCCCACAAGCATGTGTTCCATAACATCAGCCATGCCCTGACCAATGTTGTTACTGGAGAGGTTAACTTAAACAAGGACATGAGGACAAGTGCTTGTGGAGAGAGAAGCTACATTTCTCTGATGGCACACTGTGTGAACTTTGCGAAACCCAGGACCCATTTGGACCTTGGGATGAAACACTTGCTACCGACACCAAGGATTGTGGGCCCTGATTCAATTAGAGTTGCCTCCACCTTCTACAGCAGTTCCTGCACCTCCTCCTCATCATCTATCTCAGAAACATCAACATCAGTCATGAGTAGAGATGAGCGACTTTGCCTTTTTTTGGGTCGAGTATGGTTTCATGAAACCCGACTTTCGCAAAAGTCGGGTCGAACGCAATCGGCCGATTATCGTGAAAAGTTGAAGGCCGACTGAAACACAAAACCCAATGCAAGTCAATGGGGAAGAAAAGTCATCAGGGAGTGGAGGACAGGAAACACACCTACAGTGCCCATTTTAATGCCAAAAACATCAATTCTTATTACTTAAGTTTGTCAACCTTAATTTACTTTGTAATAATAGTTAGTAGTGTTGAGCGACTTTTGGTTTTTTAGGGTCGAGTTTCGTTTCATGAAACCCGACTTTTCCAAAAGTCGGGTGGAGCAAAATCGGCCGACTATAGGGAAAAGTCGGGGTCGTCCCGAAACAAGAAACCCAATGTAAGTCAATGGAGAATTAAATTCGGCAGTGAGAGGAGGACAGGATACACACCAACAGTGACCATTTGAATGCCAAAAGCATAAATTCTTGTTACTGAAGCTTGTCAACCTTAATTAACTTCATAATACTAGTTACACACTGAAAAATGGGGGTTATTTGGCTACAGTTGTGGGGGGGGAGGGCTGGCTCCAGGTTTTCGTGGGCCCAGGGCCAAAGAGCGCCCCTTTAACACATACCACAACTCATGATGCGCCGATGCGGCAGAGAAATAGCAGTATAGTACAATGAAAAATACTTCACTTCTTACATCTCATGACTGATATCCATTTTAAATTCTCCAATACCTCCAAAAACGGACAGTATATAGCTCCATACAGTATTATGGCGAGCGCTTAGTGCGCTATACAGAGTAATGATGCCCATATATTTCTCCATACGGAATCATTATTCCCATATAATGTTTCAAACCGTATATGATGAGCTACACATAATGCTACAGTATATGTTGGTCCCAATGGATGAAGCTCCACTGTCTTATGGGCCCAAATAATGCTCCATGTATAATGGGCCCCATTTCTACTGCTCTAGTGTATAATGGGCCCTGTAAATGCTGCTCCAGTGTCTGATGTCCACCTTTGGAATGCTCCAGTGTATGGTGGGCCCCATATATCATTCACCAGAGTATAGTGCTCCCCAAAAATTGCTGTCCCAACATTGAAAACAATTACATAAGTCTCCTTGCTAGGGAATCCCTGCACTACTCTGAACTCCTTGTCGTCCCCATCTTCTATCTCACTGCACTTGGCTGTTTAGGCCCTCCCACCAGCAGAGACACTTTTGCGTACTATTCGGTGCCCTGTGCCAGTGCCATCGCCCATGAGTATGCCCCCCCACCTGCTCAAGGAACCTGCACTTTCATCTGCACCTTCCTCTTTGTCACCGTGTAAGGTGGTATAGTATGCGGGAAGGGGAACCTGAGTTTCCTCTGGGTCAGATTCTGGCTGTGTAGAGTGTGAGGGGAATGTAGTGGTCTGGGTCAATGTACCAGCAGCATCATCCAGCAGTGGCTGGGCCTCAGTGCACTTGTGGCGCCCCCAAGAGTACGGTCGCCACTGTGGCATTGCCTTCCTCCTAGGGAGTGTGTTGTCAAGCTTGGGAGCAACAAAGGATCTCTCTAGCAGTGAAACCAACACACAACACTCCAGGGAGACCTCTGAACCTGACTGCTGAGGAGCTGCTCTCTGTGGTTGGGAGGAGGTAAGTTTGGGCACTCTGTGCAGGGAAGGGGAAGTGTGTGGACATGAGAAGGGGAGCTGGAGGATGAGCAGAGTTAAGGCTCACTCCTAGCTGGAGCGCATGGTCCGGATTCCGGTCTCCGAGTTTGTAGGGACACTGACGTTCCTGCAGCAGAAACCGGGGGAAGTAGCAGCTATAAATGCTCTGTACCCAACTAAGGCTCGGAGGCCCTAGCATCGACGTGTGCGAGGCAGAAGGAAAAGGCTACAGCTGTCTGCCATACAAGTAAAGTCTGAGGAACATATGTTAGACAGGAGGGGTTTCAGTGAACCACGGTCCTGTGAGTGCTTCCCCCACAAGCGCTAGAAAGGAGACGTTCAGGAAGGTACATGTTGGCGGAGTGTTGGAAGGGAGCTTTCCATTCTGGTCCCGGAGGTTGGCAGAGGTCCCGACCCGGAGGACACAGCACGGAGGCAGGCATCTGTGTAACCTGCAGACTGTGAGTAAAGCTTTGGAACTGCACGCTCTGGTGTCCTACAGTTATTCCAGCACCGCTACATCTGGGTACCAGCACCTACACTGCCTGTGCCTTTCCCCCATCACTACGTCTACACTTCCCTGGGACTCCAGCTCCACCTTTGGGGAGCTTCACCATCTTTGCTGCACAACACCATCAGTCCCAGAGGATCTGCATGCAGCGTCGGCCTAACATCTATGCTGCCGAACACCACAGGTGGCGTCAAACTATCTATATAAACTCTTTACCATTATACCACACCATTTACATCGGCGCCCAGGGCCACCGTCCGGGTCACCGCTGCTGTGACACATCCCAACGACACCGGCCCGGTACCGAGTACCCCACAGCCCTGGGAGGGCGACCCATATGCCGACTGCTGATCGGGCGGCGTTATTCCCACGAACCTCCAAACAGCGTCCCTGAAGGCAAAGTTTTTGGTTTCCGGGGGCAGTATGATTGCAAAGCTGAACCTTAAAGGAATGTCCAAAAGGGCACCACCAGGAGTGGAGCCTGTGGCTTAATTGGACTGCACCTAGGAAGCCACTACCATACAAGCTACAGAAAAGATGGACAGATTGCAAGCTTTGTCGATTCTGTGTGTGGTGTGGTATGTCCGTTTGTAGTTGTGCTAGCGATTTCTCAGCTTTATTCTGTTAACGACCGAGACTCCGGCATGGCCCCGCGGTACGCGTCAAGCTTACTAGAGGGATACGCGAGGCTGTGGCACGTGAGATCGAGCAATAACAGGTCTAGCAATCCAGTACATGTCCGTGGCTGCATGCACGCTACACTGAAAGGACCAGCTTTTGTCGCTTACAGGTGCAGATAACCTGCTGAACTCCTTTAGTGATGGGGATCTGGGATTCAGATTATTCCCCGCGAACGATGATTTCCCAGTAAGTTCAGGTCAACCGCAATTCCGGAGTTAGGCCTAACCGTCATTCCTGAAAAAATTACGTGTCCAAACCACAGGTGCTGTAGCTTGCTTAACAGCTCGGCAGCCGTTCTCAGGCCCAGTATGGATTCAACAACATTGTAGAAAGTTGATAAAGGGTACAGTTTCACCGGATAACACGTATATATGTAACCTAGTTTACACATTAAAAATATATGTCTATAGATCAGGAGGCAGACTCAGATGTTCTCAGGCCCAGTATGGATTTGACCAGATTGTACAAAGTTGAGAAAGGGTACTTTATCACTGGATAGCAGGTATATATAGCATAGTTTAAACATGTAAAATCTCCGTGTTCTCAGTATGGATTACACAACAATCTAAAAAGTGGAAAAAAGGAAATGCATTTGAGGCGTACACAACTATATACTTTTAGTGTTATTTTTAAATCGTCATATATATTTCTGTATCAGTAATACAGTCCAGCCTCTCCGCAATAGGAAATGAGATGCATACAATTAGTGACATAAAGGCATAAAATCTAGGAATTACTATTCACGGGAAAAACTTCCGTCACAATTCTCATAGGCGATGCTGACCCTCAATTAATTTGTGTGTTGAGACAGTGAAAACATTTTTTTGTGAATAAAGTCTTGCTGTATCGCACTTCCGTTGATTCCATCACTGTTACTCATCTCAATCCAAATTTTATCACAGGGAGTGATGTAAACATGGTGCTCACTGGCTATCATGATATGTCACATAACTTTGGAGTGCAAAAGACAGAAGCCACAGGCCGTAGGCAATTCTATTTGATTGGCATGAGAGGGCACATTTTGAAATGTGCGCTGGAATGTCACACGTTAGTGAGTAGGAAAACTGTGAAAGCTGATGATAAACCACCACTGCATGTAATTGTGAGTCGACGTCCATAAGAAATGGAAGCCACTGATCATCTGGAGCTAGAGCCCGGCCAGCAGGACAGGGCATAGCTACATCTTAACCATCATCTTTCAGTTAAATCAATTTATAGTGGCAGTCCCAGTGAAGGATTTGACAGCCCAGACTACACAGCGGAGGAGCAGGGAGAGGTAAACATTGCAAATGCTGGGGCCCTGCCCAAGCAAGGGGGGCACACTCGTGGGCGTCTGTACTGGCACTGGGTCCCTCATAGTACGGCGGTGTGTCTGACGGTGGGTGTGCACCACCACTGTCAGAGACACTTGATTGCACTATGAGGGACCCTATGCCAGTGCCCGCACCCAAGAGTCGGCCTACCCACCTGTCCAGGGCAACGGCACTCGCACGGTTTTGTGCACTAGGTGGTGACCCCGGCCATGGGGGGGCCGCCAGGGAGGTTTACAAAGTGGCATATGTACATGTGAGTCATTCAGCTGCTGCAAAAGGCGAAATAGGTCAAGTTCGTGGAATAGGAGGGTGACCAAAGCAAGCCATTTTTCTGGCAACCTATGTGTCATCAAGGGAAGGTGGGACAAAATCCTTGGAAACCCATGCATGGTTCATTTTAATGAAGGTTAGATCATCCACATTTTGGGTTGACAGATGGGTCCTTTTTTCTGTCAGGATTGATACAGCTGCACTGAAGACTCTTTCCGATAGCACACTTGCAGCTGGGCAAGCGAGCTCCTGTAAGGCATATTGTGCCAATTCAGGCCAGGTGTCCAGTTTAGCGGCCCAATAGTCAAAGGGGAGTGACCTGTGCGGGAGAACATCGATATGGGAGGAAAAGTAGTTGTTAACCATAGTTGACAACTGCTGTCTCCTGTCACTTTCCATCGATGCTGTATTAACAGTTGTGTGAGCGGTCCGTGAAAAATCAGTCCACAACATTGTCATGAAACCCCTGTCTCCAACGCCACTTCTGCTGTGTGCACCACGAACACCTCTGCCAAGCTGCCCCCGGCCCGTACGGCTCGTGTGAGAACCATCACCGCTGCTGTGTGCTGGGAATGCCTCAACCAACCGGTTAACCAGAGTTGCTTGTTTAGTAGCCAATATTAGGTCAAGGTTCTCCTGTGGCATGATGTTTTGTAATTTGCCTTTATAGCGTGGATCCAGGATGCTGGCCAACCAGTAGCCGTCATCGTTCATCATTTTGGCAATGCGTGGGTCCCTTTTTAGGATCTGCAAGGCATAATCTGATATGTGGGCCAATGTTCCCGGTGTCAATGATGCACTGCGAGTGCTGGGTGGAGGAGCACTTTCTGGCAAATCCGCATCCCTCCAGTCACGCACAAACCCTGTACCAGACCTTGCCATGCCAACATTTTCACTTGCCCCACGAGATGCATCCTCCTCCCCTAAGTAATCATCCCCATCATCATCCTCCTCCTCCTCTTCTTCCTCCACCTCGTCCAGGAGAGGTCCCTGAGCAGACAATGGCTGAATGTCATCAAGGATTCCCTCCACCTTTTCCTCCTCGTCAACATTGGCTGCAGACGCCTGCTCCTTAAGGTGCGTCAAAGTTTGCATGAGCAGACGCATAAGTGGGATGCTCATGCTTAGGATGGCGTCGTCTGCGCTTACCAGCCGTGTGCATTCCTCAAAACACTGAAGGACTTTACAGAGGTCTTTCAGCTATGACCACTGCACACCTGTCAACTCCATGTCTGCTCTCAAAGTGCCTGGCCGTGTATCCTCCCACAAATGCATTATGGCCTGCCTCTGCTCGCGAAGCTGCTCAACCATGTGCAGGGTGGAGCTCCACCTTGTTGCAATGTCGATAATGAGGCGGTGGTTGGGAAGGTGGAGCAATCGCTGCAGCTTCTGCATACGAATGGAGTGTACAGGCGACCGGCGGATGTGCGCACAGTCTTCGCACCTTCTGGAGCAGGGCTGTTAACTCCAGATAATTATTGAGGAAGCACTGCACCACCAAGTTCAAGGTGTGAGCCAAGCAAGGTATGTGGCTCAGTTTTGAAAGGGCTATGGCTGCCACAAAATTACGGCCGTTATCACTAACTACCTTGCCTGCCTCAAGATGTACACTGCCCAGCCATGACTCAGTTTGTCACTGAAAGTACTCAGCCAGCACCTCGGCGGTGTGTCTTTTGCCCAAACACATCATCTGCAACACAGCCTGCTGACACTTTCCACTAGCTGATCGATAGGGGGACACCTCGTGTGCAACAGTGGTAGCTGCAGATGGAGTGCTCGTACGACTGCGCTCTGTGTACGAGCTTTCGCTTCTGGAGGAGGAGGAGGAGAAGGGTGGAACGCCTACAGCCAACTGTTTCCTATACCATAGGCTAAGCAGCACTGTCCCACCACCACTGTCCCCTGTGGACCCTGCATCCACCACATTAACCCAGTGCGCAGTGATGGACACGTAACGGCCCTGGCCATGCCGACTGGACCATGCATCAGTTGTGAGGTGCACCTTTCCACTCACTGACTGCTTGAGTGCATGGACAATGCTCTCTTTCACATGATGGTGGAGGGCTGGGATGGCTTTGCGAGAGATGAAGTGGTGACTGGGTAGGTCATAGCGTGGTACTGCATAGGCCATGAGTTCGCGGAAAGCTGCGCTTTCCACCAACCGATAGGGCATCATCTCTAACGAGATTAGTTTGGCAATGTGGGCGTTCAAACCCAGTGTACGCGGATGAGAGACTGAGTACTTTCTTGACTTACTCATAGTCTCTGGGAGGGTGAGCTGGACTTGAGAGCTGCATATGGTGGAAGTAGCGGTGGACAGGGCGGACTGAGACAGGGTTGATGATGGTGATGGAGTTGGTGTTCTTTCTGATGGCCTAGATTCAGTCTTTCGTTGATATAACAGTGGGATTCCCTGACTGCTGTGGCCTTGCAATGACACCTCAACATTTGCTGCTGTGCTAACCGGTGGGCTTACAGTGGGGGAAACAATGTAGCGTTGCTGACTACCTTCTTTGTGATCAGTTGCACATGTGGTACTTGAGGTTTGGTGTTGTGTCCACGCTTGCAAGTGCATGCTGGTTAAATGTCTAAGCATGCAACTGGTATTCAAATTTTTCAGATTTTTCCCTCGGCTAAAGGTCTTTGCGCACTTCTTACAGATAACCTTGGCCTGATCATGAGGATTTTGTTCAAAAAAGTGCCACACTGCACTCTTCCTACTTTGGCAGACATTTTGCGGCCTAGCACGCTGTGATATTTTGACCCTCTGGACAAGCTGTCCAGCAACTCTTTTGATTTTTGGAACCTGTCTTTGGAGTGCTCCAGGCCTGTCAGATAGCAGCTGTTGCGATGTCGATGTCTGCTGTGGATGCTCCTCCTCCTCATCTGAGCTATTGGAAGCAGCACCCTCTTCCCCCAATGGATGCCAATCTGGGTCAACAACTGGGTCATTCATCACCTCCTCTTCAATGTCATGTGCATCTTCCTCTGTGTCACCGTGTATGGTGGTATAGTGTGCGGGAAGGGGCACCTGAGTCTCATCAGGGTCAGAATCTGGCTCTGTACACTGCGAGGACAATGTAGTGCTCTGAGTGAATGTACCAGCAGAATCATCTATCAGTGGCTGTGCATCAGTGCACTCCATGTCAGATTCATCTTGGCCTGGGTAATTCACCATTTCACTTGATAATCCAGGCATGGTATGTGAAAACAGCTCCATGGAGTAATCAGTAGTATGGCCTGCATCATCCTTCAATCTTGGTTGGGGTGAAGGACACAAGGAAAGGTGTGGTTCATGAACATGAGCCTCCAATGATGACTCAGTGCTTTTATTTTTTACAACTTCAGAAGAGGAGGCGATAGAGCTGGAGGCTGAGTTAGCAATGTAAGACAAAACTTTTTCCTGAAGCTCTGGCTTTAAAAGCAGTTTGCCAACTCCTAGAAAAGTAAGCCTTCGAGGCCTTGTGGAGCCAGACGATGACGCCGGCTCAACACCTCCTGCATTCAGTCCTATTTTGCTTTTGGCACTACCATCAGATCCACCACCAACACCATCATTACCAGCTGCCAACCCCCTTCCAATTCCACGACCTCTTCCACCAGCCTTCCTCATTTTTGGTAGAAATGTAGACAAAATCCAACAAACTATATAGTAATGTAAAACAAGGTACAAGGTGTCTATAGGACAGGGGAGATTTTGAATTTCTGCACACACTTGTGGACACTGGACACTTTTGGATTGTGTGAGGCCCACTGAATATCACAGCGCTATGTGACAGGCTCGATGTCGCAGGTGTGAAAAATGTCACTAGAGGATAACGGAGAATTTGAATTTCTGCACACACTTGTGGACACTGGACACTTTTGGATTGTGTGAGGCCCACTGAATTTCACAGCGCTATGTGACAGGCTCGATGTCGCAGGTGTGAAAAATGTAACTAGAGGATAACGGAGATTTTGAATTTCTGCACACACTTGTGGACACTGGACACTTTTGGATTGTGTGAGGCCCACTGAATATCACAGCGCTATGTCACAGGCTCGATGTCGCAGGTGTGAAAAATGTCACTAGAGGATAACGGAGATTTTGAATTTCTGCACACACTTGTGGACACTGGACACTTTTGGATTGTGTGAGGCCCACTGAATATCACAGCGCTATGTCACAGGCTCGATGTCGCAGGTGTGAAAAATGTCACTAGAGGATAACGGAGATTTTGAATTTCTGCACACACTTGTGGACACTGGACACTTTTGGATTGTGTGAGGCCCACTGAATATCACTGCGCTATGTCACAGGCAGAAATTGGCTAGTGTATGACAAACTACAAGGTGTATATAGAATTGGACAGAATAGGAATCTCCCTAGAGTGTAGGTCTGTAAGACGGAACAAGTCCTCGACTTATCCTTACAGAGCGACACACAGATAGCTTCACTGTGGCCGTGATAACAGCCGTTACACGGTACTGAGAGAGGAGCTTGCACGTACACGGCTGTCCAGTGTACGTAAAATTGTCAAGCTCCGTGTTTTTTTAAGTATACGGACTGACACTCGCTGTCTCTCTATAGTTTTGAATGCGATCAAACAGCAAATATATTTAACTGTTTGAAAACTAGACAAAACTAGAAGGTGCAGGTCTGTAAGAACGGAACATGTCCTCGACTTATTCTCACAGAGTGACACACAGATAGCTTCACTGTGACTGTGATAACAGCCGTTACACGGTACTGTGTGAGGAGTGTGCACCGCTGTATTGTGTGAAAAAATGCACGCTCAGTATCTCACCAGGACAAAAAAAAAAATTGGGATTGCTTTTAAAAAAGCAGTTTGCAGAGCAGTGGGTAAACAGCAATGCAGCCGTCAGGAAGCCTTAGAAGGCAGCCTAACAACCAACACCGCTGATCCAACAAAATATAGCCTCCACTTGTACTGCACACACAGTGACTGGTGTGTTGTACAGGCAAAATCGCTAGCAGCAGAAGCAGTTTTTTTTTCTTCTTCCCTGCCTAACGCTCTCCCTACAGAATCAGCAGCAGCAGCTCTCCCTATTCTGAGATCAGCATGAGTAACATGGCAGTCGGCGTGCACGCCCTTTTATACCCCCTGTGACGCCCACCAAAGCAAGCCAATCACTTGCATGCCATTCTGAAAGATGGTGGTGACCCCTGCCTATGTCATCACGTTGCCCACAGTGTCCGTGGATCCTGATTGGCTGAAAAAGAGCGCAAAGCAAACTTTTGAAACGCGACTTTGGCGCTTAAGTCGCCGACCTCGTGGCCGACCTCATCCTAGGGTCGGGTTTCATGAAACGAAAGTCAGCGACTTTTGAAATTTTTCGACCCGTTTCGCTCAACTCTAATAGTTAGGCATTGAAAAGTGGGGGTTATTTGGCTAAAGTTGTGGGGGGGTGGTCTGGCTCCAGATTTTCATGGGCCCAGGGCCAAAGAGTGTCAATGGGCTCCTTTAACACATGCCACAATTCATGATCCTCTGATATGGCAGAGAAATAGCGGTATAGTACAATGACAAATACTTCACTTCTTACATCACATGACCGATATCCATTTTAAATTCTCCAATAGCTCCAAAAACGGACAGTATATTCCTCCATACAGTATTATGGCCACCGCATAGTGCACTATACAGAGTAATGAGGCCCATATATTTCTCCATACAGAATCCTTGGTCCCATATAATGTTCGATACAGTATATGATGAGCTCTACATAATGCTACAGTATATGTTGGTCCCCATGGATGAAGCTCCACTGTTTTATGGGCCCAAATAATGCTCCATATATAATGGGCCCCATTTCTAATGCTCCAGTGTATAATGAGCCCTGTAAATGCTGCTCCAGTGTCTGATGTCCACCTTTGCAATGCTCCAGTGTATGGTGGGCCCCATATATCATTCTCCAGAGTATAGTGCTCCCCAAAAACTGCTCACAACCTTTAAAACAATTAAATAAGTCTCCTCACTAGGGAATCGCTGTACTAGTCTGGACTCCTCGTCGTCTCCATCTTTCATCTCTCTGCACGTGGACTGTTTAGGCAGAAGGCGTACAGATGTGATGTCATCGCGCTCTCTGAACAGAATGTTACTGTCAGGAAACACGGAAGACGTCACGGCGGTGGAGCAGGGAGAGGTAAGTATTTCAACTTTGCAAGTGCTGTGATCCTGAGCAAGCAGGGCGGCCCACTCGTTGGCGACGGCACTGGCACAGGGCCACTCATAGTACAGCGGTGTGCCCTCCCACCGGCAGAGACACTTTTGCGTACTGTGAGGGGCCCTGTGCCAGTGCCATTGCCCATGAGTATGCCCCCCCACCTGCTCAAGGAACCTGCACTTTCATCTGCACCTTCCTCTTTGTCACCGTGCAAGGTGGTATAGTATGCGGGAAGGGGAACCTGAGTTTCATCAGGGTCAGATTCTGGCTGTGTAGAGTGCGAGGGGAATGTAGTGGTCTGGGTCAATGTACCAGCAGAATCATCTAGCAGTGCACTTGTGGCGCCCCCAGGAGTACGGTCGCCACAGTGGCATTACCTTCCTCCTAGGGAGTGTAATGTCATGCTTGGGAGCAACGAAGGATCTCTCTAGCAGTTCAACCAGCACACAACACAGTTCCCACTCCAGGCCAGCAGGGAGACCTCTGAACCTGACTGCTGAGGAGCTGCTCTCTGTGGTCGGGAGGAGGAAAGTTAGGGCAGTCTGTGAAGGGAAGGGGAAGTGTGTGGACGTGAGAAGGGGAGCTGGAGGATGAGCAGAGTTAAACTCACTCCTAGCTGGAGCGCAAGGTCCGGATTCTGGTCTCCGAGTTTGTAGGGACACTGACGGTCCTGCAGCAGAAACCGGAGGAAGTATCAGCTGTAAATGCTCTGTTCCCAACTAAGGCTCAGAGGCCCCAGCAGCGACTTGTATGAGCCAGAAGGAAAAGGCTACGGCTGGCTGCCATACGAGAAAGTTTCAAAAGAGAGTCAACTGGTGAACTTCAGTGACCTCGGTACTGCGAGTACCTCAGATAAGTGCTAGAACGGAGGCCACACTACCTATCTGCAGAGAGAGAATTCCTAATTTATCTCCAGGCTGACCAACTCCTTCTCCATCTGTACTCTGGGTCCTGGACGGCACTTACCAAGTACAGGTAAAAGAACTGCACCACTGTGTCTGTCAACTTTCTCCTGTGCCTGGCGCACGGCTCTGCTACATCCTGCACTGCACACCATCTACCAACTCTTTCACCTGCCCTGCGACTACAGCCCTACCTGTGCAGGGCTTCTACATCTTAGCTGCACCACAACATCTGTCCCAGAGAAGCGACACTGCAGCGCTGGTCAATCTGATCAGAAACCACAAGTGGCGTCATATATCATTCACCTATAAACGTTATCACCCCTTTGCATGGACGCCCAGGGCCATGGACCGGGTCACCACCACCGTGACACATCCCTCTGAGACACCGGCCCGATACCGATTAACCTCACTGCCCTGGCTGGCCACCCACACTCCATGTCAGATTCATCTTGGACTGGGGAATTCATTATTTCACTTGATAACTCAGGCATGGTATCTGAAAAGAGCTCCATGGAGTAATCTGTAGTGTGGCCTGCTGCATCCTTCACTTTTGGTAGGGGTGAAGGGCACAAGGAATGGTGTTGTTCCTGACCAGGAGCGTCCACTGACAACTCAGTGCTTTTATTTTTTGAAACTTCAGAAGAGGAGGCGATAGAGCTGGAGGCTGTGTCAGCAATGTAAGCCAAAACTTGTTCCTGAAGCTCCGGCTTTAAAAGTGGTTTACTTACTCCAAGAAAAGGGAGCCTTCGAGTCTTTGTGGAGATAGACGATGACGCAGGCTCAACACCTCCTGCCTTAGGTGCTATTGTGCTTTTGACACTACCAGCATGTGCACCACCACCATCAGTACCAGCTGGCAACCCCCGCCCACTTCCACGGCCTCTTCCACCATACTTCCTCATTTTTTGAAAAATATACCCAAAATACCACCAGCTATATGGTACTGTAAAGCAAGGTACAAAGTGTATATAGTATTGGGGAGAATTGGAAGCTCCCTAGAGATTTTAGGAGGCTGACAATGATGCTCTCAGTCCAAGTATGGCAGCAGGCACCCTAATAAGCAGGACTGCTGCACACAAATGTTTGGAAAAATGAACGCTTGGTAACTGTGCAGAAAAGAGGAAGAAAAGTATTTTGCTTTTAAAAAAGCAGTTTGCACAGCAGTGTGCAAACAGCAATGCAGCTATCAGGGAGCCTTATAAGGCAGCCTAATAACCAACAGATCTGATGCACAAAAATATAGCCTCCCCTGTCACTGCACACAAACTGTTGTGTTGTACAGTGGAAATCGCTACCAGCAGAAGCGGTATTTTTGCTCTTCTTCCCTGCCTAATGCTCTCCCTTATTCAGAATCAGCAGTTGCAACCTCTCCCTAATGCTAAGATCGGCAGACGTAAGATGGTGGTTGGCGTGCACGCCCTTTTATAGCCACACAAAGCAAACCAATCACTTGCATGCCCTTCTCAAAGATGGTGGTGACCGATGCCCATGTCAACGCGCTGCCCACTGTGTGCGTCCTCCATCATTGGCTGAAAAAGGGCGCTGGAAGCATCATTTGAAACGCGACTTTGGAGCTCTGGTCGCCGACCTCATGGCCGACCTCAAGCTATGGTCAGGTTTCGTTTCATGAAACCCGACTTCAGCGAAAGTCTGCGACTTATGAATTTGACCGACCCGTTTCGCTCAGCTCTAGTCATAAGCTTTAAGCACTGCAGC
Source organism: Dendrobates tinctorius (assembly GCF_039654945.1). Lineage (NCBI taxonomy): Eukaryota > Metazoa > Chordata > Amphibia > Anura > Dendrobatidae > Dendrobates > Dendrobates tinctorius. The sequence continues at coordinate 5,110,660 of NW_027361818.1, read as the reverse complement.
ACTGCCTTGGCAAAGTGGCAATAAGCTCTGCTGAAGCTAATGTGCTTGCTTAGGTGACAAACTGCACACTGCCGCAGACTTGTTTAAATGTCTAACAAGACCAGCCTGATCTGTGGCTTTCATCTCTGAACCTACAACCAGACATGTTTATGTGTGACAATGGCCATAATCTGGTGGCAGCTCTGAAGCTTGGCAACTCACACATGTACCATAACTGGACTATGTGCTCAACTTGGTGGTTCAGCATTTTCTCAAAACCTATCCAGATCTGCCTGAGCAACTTGTGAAAATAATTTGCGTTTATGCCCGTTTTCACAACTCAGCTATAGCAACCGCTGCCCTGGCAGTGCTGCAGCAGCATTTGCAACTTCCAGCTCAACGACTTGTGTCCAATGTCACCAAGCATTGGAACTCAATATTACATACAATATATTGGCAAGGCTTTGTGTACAGCAGAGGAGAGTAATCGAATATCACCTGAAACATGCCTCTTCACATAGGATCTGATGAATCGGCATAGATCTGTGTGGTTCTCCAAAACTTTGAGGACTCAACCAAGATCATGAGCAGGAATTTTTTTTGTAAACCCTGCTGTGTCAGGAACAGGGTTCCTTACCCCGATAGGACACGAACAATTCCCAAGCTGCGCAATGGCGCACAGCAGTCCCGGTAGTCCGTGAACTTCAATGGTGCTCCGGGCCATCTCCTGATGTCCGATGGTCTCTGCCTGTAGACGGGAGCTCCACAGCCCGGGAGCCCCCCCGAGATGTCTGGCAGTCCCTGGGCCATGAGTGTCCATGGTGCCCAAGACCCAGGCATTCGCCTCCCCTTTACCGGGCTCCATATTCTTCGGGGTACACGATCACGGCCACCACATAGTAGCCACGGGGACAGTACTCTTTGTAAAAGGATACCCAGTCCCCCATCCGCAGGGCCCTGCCATGCTTAATGGAGGCTGCGATGAGGTAGACTTTGTGGCCAGTCTCTGTCTCTTTAATAAACCCGTAGCCCTGCCCAACGTTGGTATATATGAGCCGCCCGTGGCTCCGGGGGACAGACATGGCAGTTTCCCCATTCTCATGGAGGACTGCCCAGATCTCCCGCTCCTTGTTCTTTTTCTGGGCGATGATGTCAGTGATCAAGACAGACGGCCCCGTGTAGACCGCAGACCCGCTCCGCGCCGGTGATGCGGGACGGGGAGAAGCCGGGCAAGGAGGCTGGGGGTCGATTGCATGGACGTCAACCGGCCGTGCACAGCCCTCAGATTCGTCGGGCGCCAATGTCGGTGAGTGAGGGAGGCTGGGCGGGGAGGCTGAGACTCAGGAGAGTGGACCCTAGGCCTGGCCGCCCCATGGGCCAATGACGTAGGCCCGGGTGAAGCTTGGTGGGTAGGCCAAGGATTGATATGAGAGACCTTGCGCCTAGCACTCGTACAGAACGGGGATGAGGGGGCTGCCTACAGTGCCGCCGGCCAGGGCGGGGAGACGCGGCGCCGCGGCTTCCTTACAGCTGCTCCGCAGCTCCTCCAGAGACCCAGACCCTGAGCGACCAGAGTTTCCAAGATGTCACTAGCTTCTTCCTGATGGGTGGACTCGTTGTCGCCTGCCCGCACCTGCGAGAAGGGCCCCGCCATTCTTCCACTGCTTCCGGTCCCGTTGCCTGCAGTCCGCTGCTGTTCTTCATCCCGCTGTCCGGCAGGACCAGCCTCTAGGCCCAATGGTTCCGCAGGCAGTGTCAGCATCGGCTTCTTAAATGGCTGCTTTGGCATGGCCTGTGCTGTGGGTGGGCATGCCTCCACCCTCAGCTTTGCAGGTCCAGCTGTCGGCAGCTCCAGCTCGGTCCGGGGTTCTTCTTTTTGGGTAAGTGTCCACTTGTAGTACGTGTGCTGACTGGAGGGTGGTCCCTTTCGGCTGCGGAACAGACTGGAGACAGATGGAGAAATCCTTTCAATCATGTCCACTTTAATGGGTGTCTTCTTTGACATCCACAGCAACATGACAGCTTCTGCACATTGGCCTGGGTACCTATCACCTTTTCCTACTCCTGTTGACGATGACCGCCTTGGTTCTTTAACCGTGGCTTCCGCTAGGCCCACGACCACAGAGCTTCCCTGACCGAGTTTGCCCACTGCGACACTTCAGTGTCCAGCTGTCCGGTACCCCAGGCCTCCTTTGTCCTGTGTCCTTCGCTCTGCAGCTGTCCTGTCAGGGCCACCCCCCAACTATCCGTCTCTCGCTTCTTTGTCTCTTTCTGAGCTCTTTCTTCCTCCATCTTCTCCTGAGCTTGTCTCTCATCTGTCTCCTCCTGGGTGTTCTCCCTGACCCCGGGACTCTCTTTCCTTTTATCCCCTTTCTTGGGAATTCCCCTCCTCAGTCCCATAACTCCGCCCACCATGACTCTGCGTATCCTAGCTTCAGCTGCTGTTAGGTTCCTCTTCTCACTATCCCTATGTCTCCATCTAGTGGCCAAAACCTAGTACTACACCGTCTCTCACTAATTCTAGCTGTTTCCTTAGACATGTATATGAATTCTTGTCAAACAGTGTATTCAACATGTTTTACATGTTCCTTCTTCATCAGATAGGTCCACATGTCAGTCCATTCTCCTACACCTGCACTGTTCAATTAAAGGGAGAAATGCTTTCAATCAGTACAAGAGTATGTGTAATCAGACACTGCACTCTTCTGGCTCCTGTCTGTCTCGGTAAACCAGTGAAACTAAGTACATTGTAGAGCCTCATTTTGCAGCAATTACAGCTGCAAGTCACTTTGGCTAAGTCTCTATGAGCTTTCCACATCTTGCCACTGGAATTTTTGCCCATTCCTCAAGGCAAAACTGCTCCAGATCTTTCAAGTTAGAGTATGTATCTGGTGAACAGCGATCTTCGAGTCTGACCACAGATTCTTAATTGGACTCAGGCCTGGGCTTTGACTAGGCCACTCTAAAACATTTCCACAGTTCCTCTTAAACCACTCGAGTGATGCTTTAGCAGTATGCTTTGGGTCAATAGTAATATGGAAGAGAAGAAAATCCACATGGTCACCTGCAAACATGTTTACGGATCTTCCGGCCCAAAAACTCAACTTTACCTGTCAGAAGTGCAAACTTGTTGCCCTCTTAGAGGAAAAGGTGCAGGGACTGGAAGAAAGAATAGCAACATTGAAGGTAATTAAAGAACATGAGGACTTCTTGGATGAAGCAGAAGCAACCATTCAGGATACGGAAAGTGAGAAAAGCTTCAGAGGACATACAGAGGCTGAAAAGTGGAGCCATGTGACGAAAAGAAGCAAACGGATCAAGTGGTCATCACCACCCACACCGCTTAGCAACCAATATGAAGCCCTCATGCTGGAGAACAAAAATAGCACAGCTCAGGATGATACCGTATCTACAAGAGAAGAGTAGTGTTGAGCATTCCGATACTGCAAATATCGGGTATCGGCCAATATTCGCTGTATCGGAATTCCGATACCGAGTACCGATATTTTTTCAATATCTGATATCGGAATCGGAACTTCCCATAATGCAAAGAGACACTGCTGTGGCTCTGATTGGCTGCCGAAATGACATCATCATGATGCGCGGTCTGTGCGCATCATGATGCGCCGTCAGTTCGGGCCTTCCGGGGGGTCTATGCCGACTGCCCGGGGGTCTGTACCGGCCTGCCGGGGGTCTGTGCCGGCCTGCCGGGGGGCTGTGCCGGCCTGCCGGTGGTCTGTTCCGACTGTCCGGGGGACTGTGCAGGCTGCAGGGGTCTGTACCGGCCTGCCGGGGGGCTGTGCCAGCCTGCCGGTGGTCTGTACCGACTGTCCGGGGGTCTGTACCGGCCTGACGGGGGGCTGTGCCGGCCTGCCGGTGGTCTGTGCCGACTGTCCGGGGGTCTGTGCAGGCTGCGGGGGTCTGTGCAGGCATCGTCCGATGGGACTACAAGTCCCATCGGGCGATGCCTGCTACCATGACGGTGATTGACACATTAGCCAATGATGGGACAGTAGTAGTCCCATCATCCGGCCTATGTGTTGAATGTAAAAAAAAAAAATACATACTGCATACATACTACATGCTACATACATACATATATACTACATTCATGCAGCATACATACATACTATATATATACCACATATATACTACATTCATGCAACATACATACATACTACATATATACCACATATATACTACATGCATGCAACATACATACATACTACATATATACCACATATATACTACATGCATGCAACATACATACAAGATATATACTACATGCATGCAACATGCATACTACATATATACTACATGCATGTAACATACATATCTACTACATGCAACATGCATACTACATATATACTACATGCATGCAACATACATACATACTACATATATACCACATATATACTACATGCATGCAACATGAATACTACATATATTCTACATGCATGCAACATACATATATACTACATGCAACATGCATACTACATATATACTACATGCATGCAACATACATTGTTATGATTGAGTCACCGTAGGAGGCAAAAACAGAAATGCTAGCTAAGTCCAGAAAACCAGAGAAGTTGGCAGCTATCGGATTGCAGACCCCTGAACTTATCAACACAACTAGCAGTAGCCGTGGGGGGTTCCTACGATGCCCTAGACCCCTCGATCACAGCCGGAGATATAAATAGGCCTAAAGAAAGAAAGGGGAAATCTAAACTGCCCCAGAGCAGACCCCAAAGCAATAGGCAGCCCCCCACAAATAATGACGGTGAAGCAAGATGAAAACACAAACACAGACAGAAAGATAGGCTGAGCAAAGACGGGGCCCAAACTAACTATATAGAAAAGGACAGGAAGGCTGCTGTCTGCAATCCGTGAAAAACCCTATGAAAATAAGAGCCAACAGACTGACAGTGAAAAATTCCCTGAAGACGCTAGGCTTCAAAAAGCTATGTCAGTACTCAGGCATATACTGAAGACAGAGCTACAGGCAAAAGGAGATTCAGCTCACCCCAGCAGGGAATGGCAGAATCCAGAAAAGAAAGGAAAACAAAAACTAAACACAAATGCAACTGGCAAAGCAAAAAACTTAGCTTTAGGAGAGCAGGAATCAGACTGGTGTCCTAGGAGTCCACAGAGAAATCACCCACAGGGCAGAATGGGCGAGGCAGCCTTATATCCAGTCTGTGACTCCACTCAGCCAGTCATCATCATTAGTCTCAGGTGTCTGATAATCAGGCTCACTACCTTTCCTTACCAGAAGTGGGAGTTCCCCGGGCCTCAGTGATGAAGGGGAAAATGAACTCACAACAATACATACTACATATATACCACATGCATGCAACATGCATACTACATATATACTGCATGCATGCAACATACATATATACTACATGCACCATGCATACTACATATATACTACATGCATGCAACATACATACTACATATATACCACATGCATGCAGCATGCATAATACATATATACCACATATATACTACATGCATGCAACATGCATACTACATATACACAACATATATACTACATGCATGAAACATACATATATACAACATATATACTACATGCAACATACATACTACATACATACTACATGCATACAACATGCATGTATACTACATATATACTACACGCAACATACATACTACACATATACTACATGCATGCAACATGCATACTACATATATACCACATGTATGCAACATGCATACTACAGACATACCACATATATACTACATGCATTCAACATACATACATACAACATATATACCACATGCATGCAGCATGCATAATACATATATACCACATATATACTACATGCATGCAACATGCATACTACATATACACAACATATATACTACATGCATGCAACATACATATATACAACATATATACTACATGCAACATACATACTACATACATACTACATGCATACAACATGCATATATACTACATATATACTACACGCAACATACATACTACACATATACTACATGCATGCAACATACATACTACATATATACCACATGTATGCAACATGCATACTACAGACATACCACATATATACTACATGCATTCAACATACATACATACAACATATATACTACATGCATGCAACATGCATACTACATATACACAACATATATACTACATGCATGCATCATACATATATACTACATGCAACATGCATACTACATATATACTACATGCATGCAACATACATATATACTACATGCAACATGCATACTACATATATACTACATGTATGCAACATGCATACTACATATATACCACATATATACTACATGCATGCAACATACATATATACTACATACAATACATTCATACAATACATACATATAGACATACAGTACATATAACATAGAGTACATACTCACCATTAGAGTTGAGCGACTTTGGTCGGATCGGGTTTCATGAAACAAAATTTGTTTCAGATGAAACTGGTCCGACTATGGCAAAAAAAGTCGGAGTTTTGTCCGAAACCCGACCCCAATGCAAGTCAATGGGGAATAAAAGTGGGTATTGAGCATATGACATTCATCCACTCAATGCCGACTTCTATTCCCCATTGGCTTGCATTGGGGTCGGGTTTCGGACAAAACTCCGACTTTTTTTGCCATAGTCAGACCAGTTTCATCTGAAACAAATTTTGTTTCATGAAACCCGATCCGACTAAAGTCGCTCAACTCTACTCACCATCACTTGTCACTTTGATCCCCGAAGCCATTGTCATATGTGGAATAAATATTAAAATAACAAACCACCAATATATTTACCCCTGATCCGCAGAAGTCCACGAGTGTCCCACGACGATCTTGCGTGGAGAACAGCAGCATCAGCTGATGCTACTGTTCTCTACAGGCTCCAGGAAACCAGTGTTGGGAGGTAGGTATCCTTCCGCCCTGTATTCCTCCGCCACTGTAAAAAAAAAAAAGTGCCTAGTCTCACTTTATGGCAAAAGCTGTGTGGGAAATTTCTCACACAGCAATGCCATAAAATGAGACTAGGGACTTTTTTTTTACAGTGGCGAAGGAATACAGGGTGGAAGGATACCTATCTCCCGACACTGGTTTCATGGAGCCCGTAGAGAACGGTAGCATCAGCTGATGCTGCTGTTCTCCACGCAAGATCGCCGTGGGACACTCGTGGACTTCTGCGGATCAGGGGTAAGTATATTGGTGGTTTGTTATTTTAATATTTATTCCATAGATGACAATGGCTTTGGGGATCAAAGTGACAAGTGATGGTGAGTATGTACTCTATGTTATATGTACTGTATGTCTATATGTATGTATTGTATGAATGTATTGTATGTAGTATATAGGTATGTTGCATGCATGTAGTATATACTGTATGTAGTATATATGTAGTATGCATGTTGCATGCATGTGGTATATATGTAGTATGTATGTTGCATGCATGTAGTATATATGTATGTTGCATGCATGTAGTATATATGTAGTATGCATGTTGCATGCATGTGGTATATATGTAGTATGTATGTTGCATGTAGTATATATGTATTATATATGTATGTTGCATGCATGTAGTATATATGTGGTATATATGTAGTATATATGCATGTTGCATGCATGTAGTATATATGTGGTATATATGTAGTATGCATGTTGCATGCATGTAGTATATATGATGTATATGTATGTTGCATGCATGTGGTATATATGTAGTATGCATGTAGTATATATGTGGTATATATGTATGTTGCATGCATGTAGTATATATGTAGCATGCATGTTGCATGTAGTATATATGTAGTATGTATGTTGCATGTGGTATATATGTATGTTGCATCATGCAGTATACACTCACTGGCCACTTTATTAGGTACACCATGCTAGTAACGGGTTGGACCCCCTTTTGCCTTCAGAACTGCCTCAATTCTTCGTGGCAGAGATTCAACAAGGTGCTGGAAGCATTCCTCAGAGATTTTGGACCATATTGACATGATGGCATCACACAGTTGGCGCAGATTTGTCGGCTGCACATCCCTGATGCGAATCTCCCGTTCCACCACATCCCAAAGATGCTCTATTGGATTGAGATCTGGTGACTGAGGAGGCCATTTGAGTACAGTGAACTCATTGTCATGTTCAAGAAACCAATCTGAGATGATTCGAGCTTTATGACATGGCGCATTATCCTGCTGAAAGTAGCCATCAGATGTTGGGTACATTGTGGTCATAAAGGGATGGACATGGTCAGCAACAATACTCAGGTAGGCTGTGGCGTTGCAACGATGCTCAATTGGTACCAAGGGGCCCAAAGAGTGCCAAGAAAAAATTCCCCACACCATGACACCACCACCACCAGCCTGAACCGTTGATACAAGGCTGGATGGATCCATGCTTTCATGTTGTTTACGCCAAATTCTGACCCTACCATCCGAATGTCGCAGCAGAAATCGAGACTCATCAGACCAGGCAACGTTTTTCCAATCTTCTACTGTCCAATTTCGATGAGCTTGTGCAAATTGTAGCCTCAGTTTCCTGTTCTTAGCTGAGAGGAGTGGTACCCAGTGTGGTCTTCTGCTGCTGTAGCCCATCTGCCTCAAAGTTCGACGCACTGTGCGTTCAGAGATGCTCTTCTGCCTACCTTGGTTGTAACGGGTGGCAATTTGAGTCACTGTTGCCTTTCTATCAGCTCGAACCAGTCTGCCCATTCTCCTCTGACCTCTGGCATCAACAAGGCATTTCCGGCCACAGAACTGCCGCTCACTGGATTTTTTTTCTTTTTCGGACCATTCTCTGTAAACCCTAGAGATGGTTGTGCGTGAAAATCCCAGTAGATCAGCAGTTTCTGAAATACTCAGACCAGCCCTTCTGGCACCAACAATCATGCCACGTTCAAAGGCACTCAAATCACCTTTCTTCCCCATACTGATGCTCGGTTTGAACTGCAGGAGATTGTCTTGACCATGTCTACATGCCTAAATGCACTGAGTTGCCGCCATGTGATTGGCTGATTAGAAATTAAGTCTTAACACACAGTTGGACAGGTGTACCTAATAAAGTGGCCAGTGAGTGTATATGTGGTATATATGTAGTATGCATGTTGCATGCATGTAGCATATATGTTGTATATATGTATGTTGCATGCATGTGGTATATATGTAGTATGCATGTAGTATATATGTAGTATGTATGTAGTATGTATGTATGTTGCATGCATGTAGTATATATGTAGTATGTATGTTGCATGTAGTATATATGTTGTATATATGTATGTTGCATGCATGTAGTATATATATTGTATATATGTAGCATGCATGTTGTATGCAGTATATATGTTGTATGTATGTTGCATGCATGTAGTATATATGTGGTACATATGTAGTATGCATGTTGCATGCATGTGGTATATATGTAGTATGTATGTATGTTGCATGCATGTAGTATATATGTAGTATGCATGCTGCATGTAGTATATATGTAGTATATATGTATGTTGCATGCATGTAGTATATATGTAGTATGCATGTTGCATGCATGTAGTATATATGTAGTATGTATGTTACATGCATGTAGTATATATGTAGTATGTATGTTGCATGTAGTATATATGTAGCATGTATGTTGCATGTAGTATATATGTATGTTACATGCATGTAGTATATATGTAGCATGTATGTTGCATGTAGTATATATGTTGTATATATGCATGTTGCATGCATGTAGTATATATGTTGTATGTATGTTGCATGCATGTAGTATATATGTAGTATGCATGTTGCATGCATTATATATGTAGTATGCATGTTGCATGCATGTGGTATATATGTAGTATGTATGTAGCATGTAGTATGTATGTAGTATGTATTTTTTTTGTACATTCAACACATTAGCCGGATGATGGGACTACTACTGTCCCATCATTGGCTAATGTGTCAATCACCGTCATGGTAGCAGGCATCGCCCGATGGGACTTGTAGTCCCATCGGACGATCCTGCACAGACCCCCGCAGCCTGCCCAGACCCCCGGACAGTCGGTATAGACCACCGGCAGGCCGGCACCACCCCCCCCGACAGGCCGGTACAGACCCCCGCAGCCTGCACAGACCCCCGGACAGTCGGTACAGACCACCGGCAGGCCGGCACAGCCCCCCAGCAGGCCGTTACAGACCCCCGCAGCCTGCACAGACCCCCGGACAGTCGGTACAGACCACCGGCAGGCCAGCACAGCCCCCCGCAGCCTGCACAGACCCCAGGACAGTCGGTACAGACCACCGTCAGGCCGGCACAGCCCCTCAGCAGGCCGGTACAGACCCCACCGGCAGTCGTACAGACCCCCGGGCAGTCGGCACAGACCCCCGGAAGGTCCGTACACCCCCCCGAGAGGCTGTACAAGGAGAGAAAAGGGTTTTTCTTATTCCGATACCTGAAGTCCCATAGACTTGAATGGGACTTCCGGTATCGGAATCGGCGATACCCGATACTTTTTTCGCATCGGGCCGATACCATCCGATCCAATATTTTAGGGTATCGGATGGTATCGCTCAACACTAGAGAAGACACAAAAGAAGTTTCTCTGTCAACAAAAGCGGAAACAAATGACACTCAAAGACACTCACGAGCAGCAAGCAGTGCGTATGGAACGAAAAGAAGAGTGGTAGTTATGGGCGACTCACCACTAAGAGGCACGGAGGCAACTATCTGCATGCCAGACATAACCGCACGAGAAGTATGCTGCCTCCCTGAAGCAAAAGGATGTGGCCAACAGGAAACCAACTATCCTCAAATCCAAGGACGACTACCCTTTCCTACTGATACATGTAGGCACAAACGACACGGCAAGAAATGACCTACCAACTATCTGCGAAGACTCTGAAATTCTGGGGAAGAAAATAAAGGAACGGAACGTACAGGTTGTTTTCTCATCAATCCTCCCAGTCGATGGTCATGGCATCAGAAGATGGAATAGGATACTAGAGGTGAACAACTGGCTACGACGGTGGTGCAGGCAGCAAGGATTTGGATTCTTGGACCATGGCGTGAATTACCTCTACGATGGACTTCTCGCAAGAGATGGGATGCACCTCACAAAACCTGGGAAACACACATTCGCCAGAAGACTTGCCACACTCATCAGGAGGGCTTTAAACTAGAAGAAGAGGGGATGGGAGGAAAAACAGCAGACAAGAACATGCAGCAGAAGGACAAACTAATCAAGGATACTAGATGTGGTAAAGAGGACCCAAGACAGGGTGCTCAGAAGAAGGCTAAGAAAAAGGAAGCAAAACTTCTTTCCTGCATGCTGACCAACGCAAGAAGCCTGGCCAATAAGACTGAAGATCTGGAGTTGGTAATGTATGAGGAAAAATACGACATAGTAGTAATAACTGAGACATGGTAAGATGACAGCTATGGCTGGGCGGCTAACTTGCAAGGATATGATTTGTTTAGCAGGGATCGTAAAAAAGGAAAGGGGGTGGAGTCTGTCTATATATAAAGTCCACTTTAAAGCCCACACTAAGAGAAGATATACAAGAGGGAAATGAAGAGGTGGAGTCTCTATGGGTGGAGATACAAGGAGGGAAAAGTAATAAAATCCTCATAGGGGTTTGTTATAAGCCACCAAATATAACAGAAATCACTGAAAATGTATTATTGAAACTGATATGAATGATATTGATATGGCACACAGAATGCATGTGTCGTCATCTCATCTTAATTGTTCTGCTTCCAAATCGAATGTGGGGTCTTACGGCCGGAGAAATCGGGACAAATGCAAGCAATTGTCTCTCAAATGATTTCTGATCTATTTCCAGAAGTGTACAACATTTTATAGCAAAAATCGAGCTGTCTCATTGCATTACATCATGGGTTCTTTCCAAATTACTGATTACCCCAAATAGCAAATTATTACTGATCTCATATGTCCTATATCTACTATATAATCATTATGCAACTGATTATTGTTTCTGGCCTTGCCTAACCCAGTTTCGATGAGACTAGGTGGATACAGAAATACAGAAATAAGTCTTACAGAATCAGAAGTATCTTAAAGCTATATGATTCTAATATTTGAGCAAAGCGTCCATATAGTGGTATAATTTTGATTCTTGTATATATTCATACGCCATATAGTCTCCCCTTAACAAAACAAATAGACAAAGCAGCAAATCACAATGAGGTGATTATTATGGGGGACTTCAACTACCCCGACATAGACTGGGAAACTGAAACCTGCGTATCTCAGAAAGGAAACCAATTTCTGTCAGTAACCAAGGATAATTATCTGTCACAACTTGTGCAGGGCCCAACTAGAGGGACAGCCCTTCTGGACTTAACTTTAAGCAACAAGTCAGATAGAATAACAGAAGTATGAGTCGATGGGCACCTAGGGAACAGTGACCACAATATAATACAATTCCACTTGTCCTTCAGTAAGGTGCCCTGGAAGGGGGTTACGAAAATGCTGAATTTCAGGAAAGCAAAGTTTGATCAGCTTAGAGAGGACCTTCACCGAATTGATTGGGACAATGTCCTCAAAACTAGGAGCACAGAAAATAAATGGGAAATATTTAAATCAGTTTTACACACCCACTGCGAGCTAGCCATACCGTACAGAAATAAAAGGGCTAGGAACAGGAGAACACCAATGTGGCTAAATAAGGATGTAAAAAGGGCAATAAATAACAAGAACAAGGCATTTAGGAAGCTAAAACAAGAAGGCAATGAAGAAGCATTAAAAAGTTATAGAGAAAAAAGTAAAATGTGTAAAAAACAAATACATTTAGCAAAAGTGGAAACTGACAGACTCATTGCTAAGGAAAGTAAAACAAACCCCAAACTATTCTTTAATTATATAAACAGTAAAATGATTAAAATTGATGGTGTCGGCCCTTTAAAGAACAATGAGGGTGAAATCTTAGAGAGCGATGTGGGAAAAGCAAATGTTTTAAATACTTTTTTCTCAACAGTGTTCACACAGGAAAAGGATTTGCCAGGGGAAATGCAGAGTGATAATGTAAACTCCCCATTAAGTATTACCTGCCTAACCCAGGAAGAAGTGCAGAACCGCCTTAGTAAGATTAAAATTGACAAATCACCAGGCCCTGATGGCATTCAACCTCGGGAATTAAGGGAGTTAAGTAATGTGATAGACAGGCCTCTATTCCTTATATTTAAAGACTCTATAGAAACAGGGTCTGTTCCTTTTGATTGGCGGCAAGCAAATGTGGTACCAATATTCAAAAAGGGGTGTAAAAGGGAACCTGGAAACTATAGGCCGGTAAGCTTAACATCTGTTGTGGGTAAAATGTTTGAAGGGTTTCTAAGGGATACCATTATGGAATATCTCAATGTTAATAAATGTTTACCTCCATATCAACATGGATTTATGAAGGATCGCTCCTGTCAGACTAACCTGATCAGCTTCTGTGAGGATGTAAGCTCTCAAATGGACCAAGGAGAATCATTGGATGTCATTTATCTCGACTTCTCTAAAGCATGTGACACTGTCCCACATAAAAGATTGGTAAGTAAGATGAGAAAGCTTGGGCTAGGGGAAAATGTGTGTAGATGGGTAGGCAGCTGGCTTAGTGATAGAAAACAAAGAGTGGTTATTAATGGGGCATCCTCAGATTGGGCCAGGGTCACTAGTGGGGGACCACAGGGGTCTGTATTGGGCCCCCTACTATTTAATATATTTATTAATGATCTAGTGGATGGCTTACACATTAAAATATCAGTATTTACAGATGATACAAAACTATGTAAGGTAGTTAACACAAAGGAGGACAGTTTGCAACTACAGACAGATTTGAGTAAATTGGAGAATTGGGCTGAAAAATGGTAAATGAGGTTTAACACAGATAAGTGTAAGGTTATGCACATGGGAAGGAGAAACAGATGCTACAATTACTTATTAAATGGGAAACTGCTGGCGAAATCACACATGGAAAAAGACTTAGGCATCTTAGTCAATAAGAAACTAAATTGGAGTGCCCAGTGTCAGGCAGCTGCCACCAAAGCAAATAGGGTCATGGGATGCATTAGAAGAGGTCTGGGGACACGAGATGAAAACATAATTCTCCCTCTGTGCAAATCACTCGTCAGACCGCACTTGGAGTATTGTGTGCAATTTTGGACGCCGGTGCTCAAGAAAGACATTACAGAACGTGAAAGGGTTCAAAGGCGGGCTGCTAAAATGATAAATGGAGTTGGTTCACTACAATACCCAGAAAGGTTATCAAAATTAGGTCTATTTACTCTAGAAAAGAGAAGACTTAGGGGAGACCTAATATATATGTACAAGTATATCAGAGGGCAATACAGAGATCTCTCCAATGAACTGTTTGTACCAAGGACTCTGACAAGAACAAGGGGGAATTCTCTTCGTTTGGAGGAAAGACAATTTCGGCACCAGCATAGAAGAGGGTTCTTCACGGTAAGAGCAGTAAGGCTCTGGAAATCTCTTCCTGAGGAACTGGTGATGGCCAACTCACTGAATGAATTTAAGAAAGGAATGGAGGCTTTTCTTGTGAGTAACTTTGGGGAAGGAACTTTTTTCCCTATGAAGAAAATTGGCTGCTACTCTGTGGGTTTTTTGCCTTCCCCAGGATCAGCAATGCAGATCATCTGCACTAAAATAGGCTGAACTAGATGGACATAAGGTCTTCCTTCAGCCTTCAAAACTATGTAACTATGTAACCCCGACTTGAACCTTTACCCCAGAAGTGGATAAGAATTTTTTTCCATGTTCTTCCGTATGCTCTCATCGTAACCAGTTTTCTACTTTTTTTGTAATGTAGTTATCAGGTTCTCTGAAAATCCTCTGTCCCTCATCAGTGCCCTCTCAAATTTCATGCTGTTAAATGGAGGTTTGCTGCCTGAGGGTGTAACACTGGGCCCTGCGATAGCAGGTCTGGGAGATCCGGTAGGATCCATGGGTCGGTTACCGAGAGCATTCTTAGCCAGGAGAACCAGGTTCTTTTGGGCCAGAAGGGGGCTATTAATATCATTCTTGCCCTGTCCTCCCTTACTTTTCTTAGCACCGCCGGGATAAGCATGATTGGGGGAAAAGTATATGTTAGACTCTTGTTCCATGGGAGCATAAATGCGTCTAGAGCTAGAGGATTCCCCCTGGGGTCTAAGGAGCAGAATGTTTCCACTTTTTTGTTTCCGTTGTCGTCAAACAGATCTATGTCCGGGGCCCCCCGCCTTTTTACAATCTGCCGAAAAACGGACCGCTTTAGGACCCATTCCCCCTGCCATAGTTGGGTGCGGCTCAGGTAGTCTGCCGTTTGATTCTCCGTGCCTCGGATGTGTAGTGTTGACAGGGATAGCAGGTTTGTCTCTGCTAGTTTGAGGACTCTGGAGGATGTGTCCATTAGGGCCCGGGACCTCGTTCCCCCTGATGATTTATATAGGCCACCGTGACTTGAATGTCCGAAAATATGCGGACATGGTGATTCTGGAGCAAGGGTAGGAAGTGTGTTAACGCGTAGCCCACTGCTAAGAGTTCTTTCTGGTTTGAGGAGGCTTCTAGTTCTTGGCCTCCATACCCCCTTGAGCCACCTCCTTGTTCATGTGTGCTCCCCATCCTGTGGGAATGGCGTCCGTGGTAACTATGTGTGCTATTTTTGTTACCCAGGGAATCCCTTTGGAAATATTATCTTGGTTTCTCCACCAGGCTAGGGAATGAATAGTTTTTGAAAGTAGGGTAATACGACCCTCTAGGTGTCCCCCAACAGCTGATTGGTTGGCTAATTTGTCTGACTGGAGTTCTATTGTGTGTAACTGAGCCCATTGGACTGCTGGCAGGCAGGTGGCAAAGGGAACCCAGTAGTGACATAGCTTTCCTTAATGTCATGGAAGGATTTTGGGTTGCTCTTGTTATCATTTGAGCGATTTTCTCTTTCTTTCGGTCAGGGAGACGACACTCTTGAATGTTTGAGTCCAGTGTTAGACCTAAGAATTCCTGTACTCTGCTGGGCTGCAATCTTGATTTTATCAGATCAGCCTAGGCCTTGTAGAGTGTCCATCACCCTGTCCCTCTGTTCCCTGCATTTTCGGGCCGAGCTGCTTGCTATTAAAAAATCGTCCAGATACGGAACTATTATTATGTCTTGCTCCCTTATATGAGCCATCATTTCCGCTATTATTTTGGTAAACACCCCTGGGGCTACCGATATTCCGAACGGCAAGGCTCTGTACTGGAATTCTTTTACCTTGCCCTTTATTGAGACGGCTAACCTGAGATATTTTCTGGAGTTTTTGTGGATGGGGACGTGATAATAGGCATCGCTGCGGTCTAATACCATCATGAAGCAGTTCGGGAACAGGATTTTGGTGGACCTGATCGAGTCCATTTTGAAGCTTTGATTCCTGACGTATCTGTTTAATTTTTTCAAATTTATGATCGTCAGAAAAGTGCCGTCTGGTTTGGTCACCAGGAAGAGAGGGGAGTAGAACCCTTTGCCCATTTCCTGCAGGGAAACCTCCTGGAGGACTCCATTTTTTTACCAGGTTTAGGACCTCGTTTTCTAGGGCTTCCTGCTCCTGCGTACTGGATCTTAGCGGAGTTATTATGCACTTTTGAGGTGGGAGAGAGAGAAAGTCTATTTTTAGGCCGTCCTGGATTAGGTTTATTATCCACGGGTTGTTTGAAATTTTCTTCCAGGCTGGAAGGAAACAGGTTAGCCTTCCCTCCACCCTGGGTGAACTGTCACTTAGAGGGCTTTTTGCCTCGGGATGAGTTACCAAAGAGGAACCCTCTATCTTTCCTTCTGTCGTCCCATTTTTGTTCTCTCGGTGGTCTCCTCTGAAAAAACTTTCTATTCCGAAAGGGCCTCTTAAATGCTGCAGGCCCCAAATTCAGGAACCCTTTCTTCTTGTCCCTTGCTTTCTGTAGGATGTCATCTAATGTCTCCCCAAAAAGGAATTTCCCTTCACAGGGGACTGAACACAATTTCATTTTTGTCTGAAGGTCCCCTGGCCAACTTTTGAGCCATAGTGTTCTTCGGGCTGCATTTAAGAGCGCTGCTGCTTTGGACGCTAGTCGGACTGAATCAGCCGATGAGTCCACTAAGAAGGCAGCAGCTCCCCTTATTAGTGGGATAGAATCTAGGATCTTATCCCTTGGCGTCCCTTCCCTTAGTTGCTTATCAAGTTGGTCCACCCATACCATTAAGACTCTTGAGGTACATGTCGCCGCTATGGCTGGTCTGAGATTACCTCCTGCTGACTCCCATGCCCCTTTAAGGAAAGTATCTGCCTTTTTATCTAGGGGATCCCTGAGGGTGCCCATGTCCTCGAAGGGGAGAGCTAATTTTTTTGAGGCCTTTGCGACGGCTACGTCAAGCTTCAGGGCCTTATCCCAAGACGTGGACGCCTCTCCATCAAAGGGATATTTCCTTTTAAGGGAAGGGACTGTGGTGTTTTTCCTGTCCGGTATGTCCCATTCTTTTTTGAATAGCCCCTGAACATTTTCATTTAGCGGGAACACTCTCTGCTTTGTCTGGCCTAGTCCCCCGAACATTATCTCCTGGAGTTTTATCAGGCCTAGGGTCCAATACCCCCATGGTAGACCTTACCGCTTTCACTAGTTTGTCTACCTCTTCTAGGGGAAAACAGTGACGCCCCCCCTTTTCCTCGTCTGAGGATGAGGAGCCGGATTCCGAAGTTTTAGAAGTGATTTCTCCTGACGTCGAAGAGTCCGACTGGGAGGTCACTATCGTATCTTTCTTTTTGGTTTTGTCCCTGTGCTTAAGGGTTATAAGGGTACTCTGCACCTCCGATTTGATCGCAGCTCTTAGGTCAGAGGCGAAATCCAGGATTTCCTGACAGAGGACTTCTTTCGTACAAGATTCACAGAGTTTTTTCTCCCAAGATATAGGTAGGGGTTGAGTACAGGTGGGACATTCCCTGTTCTTCTTTTTCCCCTTCTTCTTTCCCTAATAAGGGAAAGGAATTCTATTGTAATGGTGAATATTCACGGAGATCACTCACTCAGAAGTATGCGGCTGCAGGTACCGATTCGGGAGACGGAGTCAGGTCTTGCACAGGCTGATCTCCCGGTGGCGATTTGCTCCTTGCAGTTGATGTGCTGCGCTGCGTGGAGTGACTGCTGGAACGGCCATTGCTCCTCCGTTCCTTTTGGCGATGATGGTGATGGTGGTGCTGCTGCTGTTTAAGCTGCTGGCTGACTTGCTGCTCCTGTGGCTGGTCGCTATCCTCCATTGCCTCAGGATGCTTCCAGCCAGGAGTGTATGCAGCCCCACCTTTTTAAATTTTCTGGCGCTATGATGTCACCGCTCCTATCCTGCACCGCGCCTGCCAGGGCAAGCGCTCCTGCACATGCGCCGGTTCCTGGGACCCGGAAGCCGGTTTCTGTTTCCGGGGCAGCGGCCATTTTGGTACACCTCTGTACCATGGCACTGTCTGCAAGATTTCCGGGTCCCCTGAGCCCCGATCTCCTTTCCGGAGCGGTGGCTCCGACTTTTCCCCCCCTGCTCACCTGGCAGCCAACATCGGCCCCATCGGTGGCGGCTTTGGGCACCGCACCCGCTGTGACAGGGGCCTCCCCGCTGCCATCCCTCAGACAGGTCGGCCCCGGATCTGGACTCCCACGCAGCTACCGCCGTCCTGTGGGTCCCCCATCAGGGACAGGAACCCAACTGAAGGCGGAGGAGAGGTACCGCTCTTTTTATCTGTAGGTTCCTGTCCCTGAAGGGCGGATCCCCTCTCTCCGTGGTGCTGTCATGGGTGAGAGAGAAAACCAAATTAATACAAAGTACAAACAGCAGTGAGAGAGATGGACATTTTCTAAGGTTTTATACTTACATAGCCAGTGTTGTGGTATCGTCCAGAGTCCAAAGAGTTATGGTCTTGCAATGTCCACACTTCCTTTTAAGGGGGCTTTACTAGCGTTGAGCGAAATGGGTCGAAAAAATTAAAAAGTCGCCGACTTTCGCCAAAGTCGGGTTTCATGAAACGAAACCCGACCTTAGCGTGAGGTCGGCCACGAGGTCGGCGACCATCGCGCCAAAGTCGCGTTTTAAAAGATGCTTTTGCGCCCTTTTTCAGCCAATCAGGAAGAACGGACACTGTGGGCAACGTGATGACATAGGCAGCGGTTACTACCATGTTTGTCAAGGGAATGCAAGTGATTGGCTTGCTTTGTGTGGCGTCACAGGGGGTATAAAAGGGCGTGCACGCCGACCGCCATGTTACTTATGCTGATCTCAGAATAGGGAGAGCTGCTGTTGCTCATTCTGTAGGGAGAACATTAAGCAGGGAAGAAGATACCAAAAACTACTTCTGCTGCTAGCGATTTTGCCTGTACAACACACCAGTTACTGTGCAGTGCAAGGGGAGGCTATATTTTGGTGCATCAGCTCTGTTGGTTATTAGGCTGCCTTTTAAGGCTCCCTGATAGCTGCATTGCTGTTTTCACACTGCTGAGCAAACTGCTTTTTTCAAAGCAATCCAAATTTTATTGTTTTGTCCTGGTGAGTTACTGAGCATTCATTTTTTCACACACCGTACAGCGGTGTATGCTCCTCACACAGTACCGTGTACCGGCTGTTATCACGGCCAAATTGAAGCTATCTGTGTGTGACTCTGTAAGGAAAAGCCGAGGAGTTTGTCCATTCTTACAGACCTACACTCTAGGGAGATTCCAATTCTGCCCAATTCTATATACACCTTGTAGTTAGTCATACACTAGGCAATTTCTGCCTGTCACATTGCGGTGTAATCTGTCCTGGGCCAGAGACAATAGTTCAGCGGCCAAATTGAAGCTATCTGTGTGTGACTCTGTAAGAAAAAGCCGAGGAGTTTGTCTGTTCTTACAGACCTACACTCTAGGGAGATTCCAATTCTGCCGAATTCTATATACACCTTGTAGTTAGTCATACACTAGGCAATTTCTGCCTGTCACATTGCGGTGTAATCTGTCCTGGGCCTGAGACAATAGTTCAGCGTCCTCCAATCTACAGTGAGCTTCAAATTCTCTCCAATACTATATACAGCTTCTGCCTTCTCATACACCAGCCAATTTCTGCCTGTCACATTGCGGTGTAAGCTCTACTGGGCCTGAGACAATAGTTCAGCGTCCTCCAATCTACAGTGAGATTCAAATTCTCACCAATTCTATATACAGCTTCTGCCTTCTCATACACCAGCCAATTTCTGCCTGTCACATTGCGGTGTAATCTCTACTGGGCCTGAGACAATAGTTCAGCGTCCTCCAATCTACAGTGAGATTCAAATTCTCACCAATACAATATACAGCTTCTGCCTTCTCATACACCAGCCAATTTCTGCCTGTCACATTGCGGTGTAATCTCTACTGGGCCTGAGACAATAGTTCAGCGTCCTCCAATCTACACTGAGATTCAAATTCTCACCAATACTATATACAGCTTCTGCCTTCTCATACACCAGCCAATTTCTTCCTGTTACATTGCGGTGTAATCTCTACTGGGCCTGAGACAATAGTTCAGCGTCCTCCAATCTACACTGAGATTCAAATTCTCACCAATACTATATACAGCTTCTGCCTTCTCATACACCAGCCAATTTCTGCCTGTCACATTGCGGTGTAATCTCTACTGGGCCTGAGACAATAGTTCAGCGTCCTCCAATCTACAGTGAGATTCAAATTCTCACCAATACTATATACAGCTTCTGTCTTCTCATGCACCAGCCAATTTCTGCCTGTCACATTGCGGTGTTATCTCTACTGGGCCTGAGACAATAGTTCAGCGTCCTCCAATCTACAGTGAGATTCAAATTCTCACCAATACTCTATAGACCCTTTACCTTGTTTACAGTACCATATAAATGTTGTTATTTTGGGTACCTTTTTCAAAAAAATGAAGAAGTATGGTGGAAGAGGCCGTGGAAGTGGGCGAGGGTTGCCAGCTGATCCTGATGGTGGTGTTGGTGGTGGTGCTTCTGCTGGTTGTGGCAAAAGCACAACAGCACATAAGGCAGGAGGTGGTGAGCCGGCGTCATTGTCTGGCTCCACAAGGCCTCGTAGGCTCCCTTTTCTGGGAGTAGGTAAACCGCTTTTAAAGCCGGAGCTTCAGGAACAAGTTTTGGCTTACATTGCTGACACAACCTCCAGCTCTATCGCCTCCTCTTCTGAAGTTTCAAAAAATAAAAGCACTGCGACGTCAGTGGAGGCTCCTGGTCAGGAACAACATCTTTCCTTGTGTCCTTCACCCCTACCAAAAGTGAAGGATGAGGCAGGCCACACTACAGATTACTCCTTGGAGCTCTTTTCTCATACCATGCCTGGGTTATCAAGTCAAATTGTGAATTCCCCAGTCCAAGATGAAACTGACATGGAGTGCACTGATGCCCAGCCACTGCTAGATTTATCTACTGGATGCATTCACTCAGAGCACTACATTGTCCTCGCAGTGTACTGAGCCAGAATCTGACCCTGATGAAACTCAGGTGCCCCTTCCCGCATACTATACCACCATACACGGTGACACAGAGGAAGGTGCAAATGACATTGAAGAGGAGGTGATCGATGACCCATTTGTTGACCCAGATTGGCATCAATTGAGGGAAGAGGGTGCCACTGCCAATAGCTCAGTAGAGGAGGAGCATCCGCAGCAGGCATCGACATCGCAACAGCTGTTATCTGGCAGGCCCGGAGCAGTCCAAAAATGGGTTACAAAAACCAAAAGAGTTGCAGGACAGCTTGGCCAGACAGTCAAAATAGCACAGCGTGCAAGGCCTCAAAATGTCTTCCATAGTAGGAAGAGTGCAGTGTGGCACTTTTTTGAATAAAATCCTAAGGATCAGGCAAAGGTTATCTGTAAGAAGTGCGCAAAGACCTTTAGCCGAGGGAAAAATCTGAGAAATTTGAATACCAGTTGCATGCTTAGACATTTAACCACCATACACTTGCAAGCGTGGACGGACTACCAAACCTCACGTACCACATGTGCAACTGCTCCCAAAGAAGGTAGTCAGCAACGCTACATTGTTTCCCCCACTGTAAGCCCACTGGTTAGCACACCACCAGCAGCAAATGTTGAGGTGTTGTCGCAAGGCCAAAGCAGTCAGGGAATCACAATGTTATATCAACGAAAGACTGAATCTAGGCCATCAGAAAGAACACCAACTCCATCACCATCATCAACCCTCTCTCAGTCCGCCATGTCCACCGCTAGTTTCACCATATGCAGCTCTCAAGTCCAGCTCACCTTACCAGAGACTTTGAGTAGGACAAGAAAGTACTCATCCTCTCATCCGCGTACACTGGGTTTGAACGCCCACATTGCCAAACTAATCTCGTTAGCGATGATGCCCTACCGGTTGGTTAAAAGCTCAGCTTTCCATGAACTCATGGCCTACGCAGTACCACGCTATGACCTACCCAGTCGCCACTTCTTTTCTCGCAAAGCCATCCCAGCCCTCCACCTTCATGTGAAAGACCGCATTGTCCATGCACTCAAGCAATCAGTGAGTGGAAAGGTGCACCTCACAACTGATGCATGGTTTAGTAGGCATGGCCAGGGCCGTTGCGTGTCCATCACTGCGCACTGAGTTAATGTGGTGGATGCAGGGTCCACAGGAGACAGCGGTGGTGGGACAGTGCTGCCTTGCCCACGGAATAGGAAACAGTTGGCTGTAGGCGTTCGACCCTCCTCCTCCTCCAGAAGCGAAAGCTCGTCCACAGAGCGCAGTCGCACAAGCACTCCATCCGCAGCTGCCAGTGTTGCACACGAGGTGTCCTCCTATCGATCAGCTAGTGGAAAGCGTCAGCAGGCTGTGTTGCAGATGATGTGTTTGGACGACAGACACACCGTGGAGGTACTGGCCGACTACTTTCAGGGACAAACTGAGTCATGGCTAGGCAGTCTACATCTTGAGGCAGGCAAGGTAGTTAGTGATAACGGCCGGAATTTTATGGCAGCCATAGCCCTTTCAAAACTCAGACACATACCTTGCTTGGCTCACACCTTGAACCTGGTGGTGCAGTGCTTCCTCAATAATTATCCGGAGTTAACAGGCCTGCTCCATAAGGTTCGAAGACTGTGCTTGCACATCCACCGGTCGCCGGTACACTCCAGTCGTATGCAGAAGCTGCAGCGATTGCTCCACCTTCCCCAGCACCGCCTAATTATCGACGTTGCAACAAGGTGGAACTCCACCCTGCACATGGTTGAGTGGCTGTGTGAACAGAGGCAGGCCGTAATGCATTTGTGGGAGGATACACGGGCAGGCACTTTGAGGGCAGACATGGAGTTGACAGGTGTGCAGTGGTCGAAGCTGAAAGACCTCTGTAAAGTCCTTCAGTGTTTTGAGGAATGTACACGGCTTGTAAGCGCAGACGATGCCATCATAAGCATCAGCATCCCACTTATGCATCTGCTCATGCAAACTTTGATGCACATTAAGGAGCAGGCATCTTCAGCCGAGGTAGATGAGGAGGAAGAGGAGGAGGGAAGCCTTGATGACAGTCAGCCATTGTCACCTCTCCTGGACGAGGTGGAGGAAGAAGAGGAAGAGGAGGAGGAGGAGGATGATGATGATGGGGATGATTATTTAGGGGAGGAGGATGCTTCTCGTGGGGCAAGAGAAAATGTTGGCGTGCCAAGGTCTGGTACAGGGTTTGTGCGTGATTGGAGGGATGTGGATTTGCCAGAAAGTGCTCCTCCACCCAGCACTCGCAGTGCATCATTGACACCAGGATTATTGGCCCACATGTCAGATTATGCCTTGCAGATCCTAAAAAGGGACCCCCGCATTGCCAAAATGATGAACGATGACGACTACTGGTTGGCCAGCATCCTGGATCCATGCTATAAAGGCAAATTCCAAAACATAATGCCTCAGAAGAACCTTGACCTAATATTGGCTAACAAACAAGCAACTCTGGTAAACTGGTTGGTTGAGGCATTCCCAGCACACAGCAGCGGTGATGGTTCTCACACGAGCCGTAGGGGCTGGGGCAGCTTGGAAGAGGTGTTCGTGGTGCATACATCAGAAGTGGCGTTGGAGAGAGGGGTTTCATGACCATGTTGTGGACTGATTTTTCAAGTACCGCTCACACGACTAGTAAT
Organism: Dendrobates tinctorius; assembly: GCF_039654945.1. NCBI lineage: Eukaryota > Metazoa > Chordata > Amphibia > Anura > Dendrobatidae > Dendrobates > Dendrobates tinctorius. The sequence continues at coordinate 5,086,574 of NW_027361818.1, read as the reverse complement.
ACTGCATCGACTGAAAGTGACAGGAGACAGCAATTGTCAACCATGGTTACAAACTACTTCTCATCCCATATCGATGTTCTCACTCACAGGTCATTCCCTTTTGCCTATTGGGCCACTAAACTGGACACCTGGCCTGAATTGGCACAATATTCCTTACAGGAGCTCGCTTGCCCAGCTGCAAGTGTGCTATCAGAAACAGTCTTCAATGCAGCTGGATCAATCCTGACAGAAAAAAGGATCCGTCTGTCGACCCAAAATGTGGATGATCTAACCTTCATTAAAATGAACCATGCATGGGTTTCCAAGGATTTTGTCCCACCTTCCCTTGATGACACATAGGTTGCCAGAAAAATGGCTTGCTTTGGTCCTCCTCTTCCTCGAACTTGACCAATTTCGCCTTTAGCAGCAGCTGAATGTCCCAGATCAACATATGCCATTTTGTAAGCCTCCCTAACTGGGCTGCCTCCCCCCCATGGCTGGGGTCACCAACTAGCGCACACAACTGTGTGAGTGCCGTTGCCCTGGACAGGTGGGTAGGCCGACTCTTGGGTGCGGGCACTGGCACAGGGTGCCTCATAGTGCAATCAAGTGTCTCTGACGGTGGAGGTGCACACCCGCCATCAGACACACCGCCGTACTATGAGGGGCCCAGTGCCAGTACCGACACCCACGAGTGTGCCCCCCTTGCTTGGGCAGGGCCTCAGCATTTGCAATGTTTACCTCTCCCTGCTCCTCCACTGTGTAGTCTGGGCTGTCAAATCCTTCACTGGTACTGCCACTACAAATTAGTTGAACTGATAGATGATGGTTAAGACATAGACATGCCCTGTCCCGCTGGCTGGGCTCTAGCTTCAGATGATCAATGGCTTCCATTTCTTATGGACGTCGACTCGCAATGACATGCAGTGGTGGTTTATCATCAGCTTTCACAGTTTTCCTACTCACAGACGTGTGACATTCCGGCGCACATTTTTAAATGTGCCCTCTCATGCCAATCCCATAGAATCGCCTTCGGCCTGTGGCTTCTGTCTTTTGCACTCCAAAGTTACGTGACAGATCATGATAGGCAGTGAGCAACATGTTTACATCTCTCCCTGTGATAAAAATTTGATGGAGATGAGTAACGCTGATTGGATCAACGGTACTGCGATACAGCAACACTTTCTTCACAAAGTTATGTTTTCGCTGTCTCCACACACAAATTAATTGAGGGTCAGCATCGCCTCTGAGAATTGTGGCAGAAGTTTTTCCCGTGATTACTAATTCCTAGATTTCTGCAATCACTAGACTTTATGTCAGTAATTGTATGCATCTCATTTCCTATTGCGGAGAGGCTGGACTGTCTTACTGAGACAGAAATATATATGTAGATATAAAAATACCACCAAAAGTGTATACTGGTGTACGCTTCAAAAACATTTCCTTTTTTCTACTTTTTAGATTGTTGTCTAATCCATACTGAGAACACGGAGATTTTAAATGTTTAAACTATGCTATATACACCTGATATCCAGTGATAATGTACCCTTTCTCACCTTTGTCCAATCACGTCTAATCCATACTGGGCCTGAGACTGTCTGAGCCTGTCTCCTGATCTATAGACATAGGTTTTTAATGTGTAAACTATGCTGTACATACCTGTAATCCGGTGATACATTACCCTTTCTCACCTTTGTCCAATCACGTCTAATCCATACTGGGCCTGAGACCGTCTGAGCCTGCCTCCTGATCTATAAACTATGCTACATATATACATGTTATCCAGTGAAACTGTACCCTTTATCAACTTTCTACAATGTTGTCGAATCCATACTGGGCCTGAGAATGGCTGCCGAGCTGATAAGCAAGCTACAGCACTTGTGGTTTGGACACATAATTTTTTCATTTTGTCAGGAATGCCGATTAGGCCTAATTCCGTAATTGCGGTTGACCTGCACTTACTGGGAAATCATTGTTCGCGGGGAATAATTGGAATCCCAGATCCCCATCACTAACGGTGTTCAGCGGGTTATCAGCACCTGTAAGCGACAAAAGCTGGTCCTTTCAGTGTAGCGCGCATGCAGCCCTGGACATGTAAGGGCATGATAGACCTGTTATTGCTCGATCTCACGTGCCAGAGCCTCGTGTATCCCTCTAGTAAGCTTGACGCATACCGCGGGGGCATGCCGGAGTCTCGGTCATTAACGGAATAAAGCTGAGAAACCGCTAGCACAGCTACAAACGGACATACCACACCACACACAGAATCGACAAAGCTTGCAATCTGTCCATCTTTTCTGTAGCTTGTATGGTAGTGGTTTCCCGGGTGCAGTCCAATTAAGCCACAGGCTCCACTCCTGGTGGTGCCCTTTTGGACATTCCTTTAAGGTTCAGCTTTGCAATCATGCAGCTCCTGGAAACCAAACACTTTGCCTTCATGGACGTAGTTTGGAGGTTCGTGGAAATAACGCCACCCCATCGGCAGTTGGCATAATTTATTGGTGGGAAGTCCGACGGTATATGATCGTGTTCGATTTCGGAATTTTTTTTTTGTTTGTTTTGTATTTTACATTTTTATTCCAGCCTTTCTTGACTTAATAAGGGCATGACAAGCCTATATCTGTGTCTCCTCCACCTCCTCCTTTTACTACTCCACCTCTTTTCTAAATGTAGTTGCCCTTTTCCATATGTTATTTTTGTGTTCTGAGCATTTTGTCTGCTTTGGGACACCTTTAAAGGTGTTTTGTAATTGTTTTCTATGTGTTTGTATGTGTTTGTGTTTGCCTGCCATTGTTTTTAATGGGGTTCGACGGTGTTCGACGAACATTCGACGAACATTCGACGAACTTGCCTCCTGTGCGACGAACCAAAACACTAGCAGGGTGGCTCAACACTACTCTTGATATATAGAAGTACATTGTTAATGTTTAAACAATGCTATATATACCAGGTATCTGGTGATACTGTACCCTTTCTGCCAGGAAGTCCTCCTCCAACCAACACTCTAAGTGTATCATTGACACCTGGAACATTGTCCCACATGTGTGATTATTTCTTGCGGATCTTCTTGTTATATTGTGGTGTGATCTATCCTGAGCATGTGACAGTCTGTGGGTTACTCCTGCAATTTAGATATACATTTAAAAATTACCCCACCACTAGTGTATACAGCTCTACGCTTGTGATACATTACCCATTTACTGCTTGTTATATTCTGGTCTAATCCAAACTGACCAAGTGTGAGTTATTTTCTGACTGTGGAAATAAATACTGAAATTGACAACAATGACCCCTACACTGTGTACAGCTATACTCTTGAGATCCATTACCGTTTTACGGCTTTTTAGATTGTGTTGTAATCCAATACTGAGCCTGAGAGTGTCTGTGTGTGCCTCCTCAAATATCTACGGAGATTTAGAATGTTTAAACTATACTATATATACCTGCTATCTGATGATACTGTACACATTGTCTACTTTTTATATTCTTGTCTAATCCATACTGAGCCTGTGAGCGTCTCTGTGTGACTGATGGAATATATATGGAGATTGACAATTATCCTTTGACTGAATAGAGCTGTACGCTTCTGATACAGTGCCATATATCTGATGTTATTTTGGGTCTATTTTCAGCAAAATTTTGAAGATTGGTGGAAGATGCCGCTGACGTGGGCATGGGGGGGCCAGCTGGTGCTGATGGTGGTGGTGCATCTGCTGGTAGTGTTAAAAGCACAATAGCAGTTAAGGCAGGAGGTGTTGAGCCTGCGTCATGGTCTGGCTCCAGAACGCCTGGAAGGCTACCTTTTCTGGGAGTAGGTTAACCGCTTTTAAAGGCGGAGCATGAGGAACTGGTTTTGGCTTACATTGCCAAAACAGACTCCAGCAAATATGCCCTCCTCTTCTGAAGTTTCAAAAAATGCAAGCACTGAGTCATCAAGTGCTGGCTCCTGGTCAGGAAGAACCCCTTTCCTTCACCCCCACCAAAAGTGAATGATGCAGCAGGCCACACTTCACATTAGTTCATGTAGCTCTTTCTATCATACCATGCCTGGGTTATCAAGTCAAATCGTGAATTCCCAAGTCCAAGATGAATCAGACATGGAGTGTGGGTGGTCAGTCAGGACAGTGGGGTTAATCGGTACCGGGCTGGTGTCTCACAGGGATGTGTCACGGTGGTGGTGACCCATTCCGTTGCCCTGGGTGTCCATGCAAAGGGGTGAATTACGTTTATAGGTGAATGATATGTGACGCCACCTGTGGTTTCTGATTAGATTGACCAGCGCTGCAGTATCGTTTCTCTGGGACAGATGTTGTGGTGCAGCTAAGATGTAGAAGCCCTGCACAGGTAGGGACGTATGTTATGAACGGGTAGCCGAGGAGAAAATAAAAACAACACAATCTAAGTCTCAGAAAACCAAAGAGGTTGGTAACTATGCAGACTGCAGATCCCTGATTCTAACGACACAACTAGTAGCAGTCGTGGAGCGTTCCTACGTTGGTCATAGACGCCTCGTCACAACCGGAGAGCTACATAAGCCTAAAGCAGGAAAAGAGGAAAACTAACTGCCCCAGAGCAGACCCCAAAGGAAAGACAGCCCCCCACATGTTTTGACGGTGAAACAAGATGAAAACACACACAAAGGCAGGAAAGTAGGCTGAGCAAACGATGGGGCCCGACTAACTAGAAAGGACAGGAAAGGAAAGACACTGTCTGCAGTCTGCCAAAAAACGCTACAAAATGTCCAACACAACTGATAGCAAAATTAACCCTGAAGTCACTAGACTTCTCCCACTAAATCAGCACTCTGAAATATTCTGAGACAGAGCAAAAAGAGTCCAATCTAGCAAGGGACAAAAAAAATGCAATTTGGCAATAAAGAGTGGAAATTCAGCACAGCCCAGTCGGGCTGGCTGACCACACAAAAAACTGAAAAGACCAACAAGAGCAAGTGTGAACATTAGCATAAAAAAACTTATCTTGAAAGACTGGAACAGAGCTGAGTCTTAGACCTGAGAAGCAGACTGAATCACCAGCAACAGGATAGGGCGTTGGTTGTCTTATATCCAGTCTGATACTCCAGAGATCCAATCATTATCTTCCTCACCAGGTGGCAGATCACTACCACTTAAACCAACCTCACTACCTCCCATCACCACCAGAGGGAGAACGGAAGGGGAACTCTCAACTGGTGGAGCAGAAAATAGCTCATAACAGCCGTAGTCACAGGGCAGATCAAAGAGTTGGTATATGGTGTGCAGTGCAGGATGTAGCAGAGCCGTGCGCCAGGTGCAGGAGAAAGATGACAGACACAGTCGTGCAGTTCCTTTACCTGTACTTGGTAAGTGCCGTCCTGGACCCAGAGTACAGATGGAGAAGGAGTTGGTCAGCCTGGAAGCCAATTTTGAATTCTTTCTCTGCAGATAGGTAGTGTGGCCTCCGTTCTAGCGCATATCTGAGGTACTCGCAGTGCTGAGTTCAATGAAGTTCCCCCTGTTGACTCTCTTTTGGAACGTTCTCGTATGGCAGGCAGCCGTAGCATTTTCCTTCTGGCTCCCACACGTCGATGCTGGGGCCTCCGAGCCTTAGTCGGGTACAGAGCATTTACAGCTGCTACTTCCTCCGGTTTCTACTGCAGGAACGTCAGTGTCCTTACAAACTCGGAGACCGGAATCCGGACAATGCGCTCCAGCTAGGAGTGAGCCTTAACTCTGCTCATCCTCCAGCTCCCCTTCTCATGTCCACACACTTCCCCTTCCCTGCACAGAGTGCCCTAACTTACTTCCTCCCGACCACAGAGAGCAGCTTCTCAGCAGTCAGGTTCAGAGATCTCCCTGCTGGCCTGGAGTGGGAAATGTGTTGTGTGTTGGTTGAGCTGCTAGAGAGATCCTTCATTGCTCCCAAGCATGACATCACACTCCCTAGGAGGAAGGTAATGCCACTGTGGCGACCGTACTCCTGGGGACGCCACAAGTGCACTGATGCCCAGCCACTGCTAGATGATTCTGCTGGTACATTTAATCAGACCACTACATTCCCCTCACACTCTACACAGCCAGAATCTGACCCTGAGGAAACTCAGGTTCCCCTTCCCGCATACTATACCACCTTACACGGTGACAAAGAGGAAGGTGCAGATGAAAGTGCAGGTTCCTTGAGCAGGTGGGGGGGGGCATACTCATGGGCGCCGGCACTGGCACTGGCCCCTCATAGTACGCAAAAGTGTCTCTGCCGGTAAAAGGGCCCACTCGCCGTCAGACACACCGCCACACAACGCCATACTATGAGGGGCCCTGTGCCAGTGCCGTCGCCAACGAGTGGGCCCCCCCTGCTTGCTCCAGATCACAGCACTTGCAAAGTTGAAATACTTACCTCTCCCTGCTCTACCACCATGACGTCTTCCGCGTGTCCTGACAGTGATATTCTGATCAGAGAGCGCAATGACATCACATCTGTATGCCCTCTGCCTAAACAGCCAAGTGCAGTGAGATGGAAGATGGGGACGATGAGGAGTCCAGACTAGTACAGGGATTATCTAGCGAGGAGACTTATTTAATTGTTTTCAATGTTGGGACAGCAATTTTTGGGGAGCAGTATACTCTGGAGAATGATATATGGAGCCCACCGTACACTGGAGCATTCCAAAGGTGGACATCAGACACTGGAGCAGCATTTACAGGGCCCATTATACACTAGAGCATTAGAAATGGGGCCCATTATATATGGAGCATTATTTGGGCCCATAAGACAGTGCAGCTTCATCCATGGGGACCAACATATACTGTAGCATTATGTGGAGCTCATCATATAATGTTTCAAACATTATATGGGACCAATGATTCTGTATGGAGAAATATATGGGCCTCATTACTCTGTATAGCGCACTATGCGGTGTCCATAATACTGTATGGAGTAATATACTGTCCATTTTTGGAGCTATTGGAGAATTTAAAATCAATATCAGTCATGAGATGTAAGAAGTGAGGTATTTTTCATTGTACTATACCGCTATTTCTCTACCGTATCGGAGCATCATGAGTTGTGGTATGTGTTAAAGGGGCGCTCTTTGGCCCAGGGCACATGAAAACCTGGAGCCAGCCCTACCCCCCACAACTTTAGCCAAATAACCCCCTGTTTTCAGTGCGTAACTATTATTATGAAGTAAATAAAGGGTGACAAGCTTCAGTAATAAAAATTGATGTTTTTGCCATTCAAATGGGCAGTGTAGGTGTGTTTAATGTCCTCCACTACCTGCCGACTTTGCTTCCCCATTGACTTGCATTGGGCTTCGTGTTTCAGTCGGCCTTTGACTTTTCACGACAATCGGCCGATTTCGTTCGACCCGACTTTTGAGAAAGTCGGGTTTCATGAAACCTGACTCGACCCGAAAAAAGGCAAAGTCGCTCATCTCTAGGCTTTACACATAGTGATATCGCTAGCAATATTGATAAAGCGTCACCAATTTTGTGACGCAGCAGTGATATTGCTAGCGATATCGCTACATGTGATACTTACCTCCGACCAGCTCCCCCGCTGGTTATCGCTGATCGCGTGAAATCGGCCTGGTCCATTTCTCGTCGTCGGCTTCCTGCTGGCGCCGATGAGTGAGCCATGGACGCAGGCGGAAGACGGACAGCCTCGCCGCATCTGAAAGGTAAGTGCGACCGCCAACCGCTGCTGCATCGCTAGTGAGATGTGCCTGTGTGGCAGCTCACTTGCGACCATTTAGCGATGCACCAGCGATCCTGACCGGGTCGTATCGTGGTCGGGATCGCTGGTGCATCGCTAAATGTAAAGGGGCCTTTATAGAGCTATCAATTAGCAGGTGGTTGAATCACTTCCTTGACCAACTCATTAAAATTACGCATGCGTATTGAACACATGTGCGTACGCATGTCCTTGCGTACGCATGTGTTCCCATAGAGAGTACTGCATTTTTTGACGCACTCATCCGCATGAACATGACTGCACATTTTTGACAGATTTTTGCTGCTTCCAAAAATGCAACATGTTTCGTTCGCTGGACCCCACCGCACACCGAAAAATGACACATGTGTACGCAGACGCATGCGAACTGATGCAAATGCATGCCCCTGGATACACCATGTTAAAGACAGGTAAACATGACGCATTCGGATTGCTGCAGATGAAATGCTGCACACACAGACGCAAATGTGAAATCAGCCTAACAAATGCTTTTTAGACGATCATTGAAGAATATCAAGATTTACTTTAATAGCTTTTATTAAAACAATAGATACCATATTTCTGGTTGTAAAATCTGTCCATAATTTGCTTATTGCACCTTTATCTTTTTTTTCCCAGATATTCTTTGGAGTTCATCTCAGGTCTGAAGAGTAAAATGAAACATTTAGGAAAAAACATACAGATCAACAATGCCCAACTGGATGCCAGGATGGCAAACACCTCCATGGCGACAGTATATTTACCCTGAGCACTAAGAGAAGCAGGAATAAAAGATAGCCAAACACTAAGAAAGGCCAACATACTAAAGGTAATAAACTGAGCTTCATTAAAACTATCTGGAAGTTTTCGAGCCAAGAAAGCCACTATGAAGCTAATGGTGGCCAGAAGAAAGAGATAACCGAGCATGGCCCAGAATGAGATGGACCCATCATTACAGTCAATAATGATGAGTTCTGATTTATCTGCTGTGTTTAGTTGTGGAAATGGAGGATCCACTGATATCCAAGTAATACACAATATTAGCTGTAGAAGGAAACACATAGTGATAATTGAGTAAGAGACTCTTAAGGTAGTCCATTTTCTTAGACTGCTTCCCGGTCTAGTAGCCATAAAAGCAAAAACCACCATGATCGTTTTGGCCAATATACATGCAACACAGAGAGTAAAGATCAGGCCAAAGGATACCTGACGTAGGAGGCATTTCTCATGATCAGGGTAGCCAATAAACCCTAAAGAGCAGAGGAAGCAGAGACTAATGGATATCAGTAGGAGACAACTTAGGGAGTAATTGCTGGCTTTCACAAGTGGTGTATTGCTAAAGTGGAAGAAAAATCCAAAGATAGGAGCTGGAATAGTCGAGGAAATTATAGCCGCTGTAGCTAAAGAGGCACCTAATAGATCTTCATAAGACAGAAACTCTACATGTTTTGGGAGACACTTCGATTTTTCTGGATTTGGCCATTCGTCCCATGGACATCTGAAACAGTTCAAGGCATCTATAAATGGAGAAAAAATATGTTACGCTTGTATCATTTTGTCACAGCTGTGCTAGAAAGACTAAGGGGACATAACATTGAAAAATGAGGACGAAAGATAATTAAAATTACTAAGTTGTTGAAATGTTTAAGAGCAAAAGTATGGCAGTATGGCAGCCATCTTGATCTAAAACCAGCTAGACTGCTAATATGCCAAGGAAGGATGGAAATATGTTTGTGCAGGAAAAGCCCTGCCCATTCTTCTAAAATAACAGAAGGACTGATTTGTAACTGTAAGGTTGGTTGTATTCATCTTACTAGTGGGGATGACAAAAACCGAACTGTAAAGTTCGGGCTAAGTGCAAGACACCTTGTGTTCGGTACCAAATCCAGAAAACAGACTTTTAACATGATGTCCATTTTACTGTTCGGATTCGGATAGCTAATAAAGCTAATAAAGTTTCTTAAAAGGCTGTAGCATAGCCAATCAACAAGCTTATAGGCTGTGGTCACTTCTACAGCCACCACAGTCTTGATCAGTATTAACATGGCTGTGATTGGTTGGCGCACTATGTGACTCGGCAGATATAAATACTGGATCACGAGTGCTGCCTCCTTTCTCCTCTCATTAGTTTATGGACAGGATGCAGCAGGATTGAGGGACAGTGTTAGGTAGCACACTCTGTGTCAAAAAGCTGCTGTGTGTACTCTACAACCTCGTCTGTTATAGTACTGTGCTAAAATCTGTTGTGTGTACTCTGCAACCCCTCCTGTCGGAGTACTGGGCTAAAAGCCACTGTGTGTACTTTGCACCTATATTTGTGATAATACTGTGCCAAAAGCCACTGTGTGTACTCTACATCCCCGCCTGTGGGAGTACTATGCCAAAAGACGCTGTTTGTACTCTGCACCCACATCTGTTTAAGTACTTTGCCAAAAGCCACTGTGTGAACTTTGCAACCCTGCCTGTGGGAGAACTTTAAACTGCTGTATGTACTTGTCAACCATTTCTGTGGGAGTTCTGTGCCAAAAGGCGCTGTGTATACTCAACCCTTGTTAATCGAGTTCCCTGATGAAGGCAGACGCCATAAAACGTGTTGGGGTGGAAGCTTCATCGCCACACTCACTATTGATCTTCCTACACAAAGGTGGAGTTTATGGAAGGTAATTATTATTGAAGATGAGCGAATATTTCAATGTTCGGTTCAGATTACAATTGGCGAATTTGCAATATTCGCCGAATATTTCCCCAACATTACCGAACGCCATTCACATCAATGGGAGGCATAAGCAAACGCATGCACCACACCTTATAACGGCCCCAAATGCTGCCAAAACACATCAAATGAGGGACAGACACCAGGAAAGTGGCCTCAATTCACCCACAGTACAGATTTTAGCATGGCATTGTAGCAATCAGCCAGGCATGAGGTATCGGGGTCTTGGACAGCATTTTCAGCTTTCAATTTTATTATTTTTATTATTTATTTATATAGCACCATTAATTCCATGGTGCTGTACATGAGAAGGGGGTTTACATACAAAGTTATAGATATTGTTAACAGTAAACACATTTACAATGACAGACTGGCACAGTGGGGAGAGGACCCTGTCCTTGCAGACTTACATTCTATTGGATAGTGAGGAATTGACAGAAGGTCGGGGTGCAGCAGCTCTGGTGGTGATGAGGCGGCAGCTCGGGCGGTGGTGAGGTGGCAGAATGGTTATTGCAGGCTGTAAGCTTTCCTGAAAAGATGGGTTTTCAGTTTCCATTTGAAGAATCTGAGGGTGGTGGATAATCAGGCGTGTTGAGGCATGGAATTCCAGAGGATAGGGGATATTCGGGAGAAATCTTGGAGGCGGTTGTTTGAGGAACGAATAAGTGTGGAGGAAAGTAGGAGGTCTTGGGAGGATCAAAGATTGCGTGAGGGAAAATATTGGGAGATTAGTTCAGAGATATAGGGAGAGGGGATAGGTTGTGGATGGCTTTGTAGGTCAGTGTCAGTAGTTTGAACTGGATTCGTTGGTGAATTGGGAGCCAGTGGAGGGATTTGCAGATGGGAGAGACAGGGGAGTAGTGAGGAGAGAGGTGGATTAGTTGGGCAGCAGAGTTGAGGACAGACTGGAATGGTGCAAGAGAGCAGGGAGGCCACAGAGGACAGTATTGCAGTAGTCAGGGTGGGAGTTGATGAGGGCATGTACAAGAGTTTTAGTAGATTGAGGGCTGAAGAAGGGACAGATTCTGGAAATATTTTTGAGTTGGAGGAGACAGGAGATGGCAAAAGTTTGGACGTGTGGTTTGATGGACAGGGCAGAGTCGAGAGTTACTCCGAGGCAGCGGATTTCAGGTGCAGGAGAGAGAGTATTGCCATTTACCATAATAGATAGATCAGGTATGGAAGATACCTGAGATGGAGGAAAAATAATGAGTTCAGCTTTGTCTACATTGAGTTTTAGGAAGCGAGAGGTGAAAAAGGAGGAAATGGCTGATAGACACTCCAGGATTCTGGACAGCAGAGAGGTGATATCTGGGCCAGAGAGGTAGATCTGAATGTCATCTGCATACCGGTGGTACTGGAAGCCATGGGACTTTGAGTTGTCCTAAGCCAAGAGTATAGATGGAAAAATGTAGACGCCCCAGGACAGAGGCTTGGATGACTCCAACAGAGGGCAGGATGAGGAGGTAGTGTGGGAGTGGGAAATACTGAATGTGCGGTCAGAATGTTATGAGGCAATCCAGGACAGGGCAAGGTCTTTGATGCCAAGGGAAGAAAGAATCTGTAGCAGTAGGCAGTGGTCGACTGTGTGGAAGGCAGTGGACAGGTTGAGAAGGAGGAGGATGGAGAACTGTCTGTTAGCTTTGGCTGAACGTCACAGTAAGATGAAGTGAGTGAGGGATCAGTGTAGGGCCCCTTTTCTGGGAGCCCTGATACTACATGCAACACCTCTACCTGCCCTCATGCTGAGCCACACTCAGGTGGCTCAAATATCAGTTTTCTAGGCTACCATTGCTAGAAAAATTTAAGGATAGTAACATGGGTAGTTGAGTCCAAGGAAGTGTAGGCCTGACGGTTTCAGAGGCCTACTGCTACAGGCACCACGCATTAAGGAGACCCAACCATGAGTGTTCACATTTCCAAAAATTATTGGAAGACACCACCGAAGTGGCATCAATTTCACCACAGTAGAAATAGTATAATAAGGACCAACAGGTCTTCCACTACACCCAATCCAACAGATGGACACCGAACAAGGAGTGTACACATTTCCAAAAATTATTGGCAGACACCACCGAAGTGGTATCAATTTCACCACAGTAGAAATAGTATAATAAGGACCGACAGTTCTTCCACTACACACAATCCAACAGATGAACACCCAATCAGGAGTGTTCACATATAAACAAATGAGGGCATTACACCATATATGTGGCATCATTTCACAAGAGAAGAAACAGTATAATAGGGACCAACAGATCTTCCACTAAACCCAATCCAGCAGATGGACACCCAACCAGGAATGTTCACATTTTAAAAAATATCACCACTGAAGTGGATTAACTGTCACGAGAATAGAGATAATATAATTGGGACCAAGACGTCTTCCACTACAGCTAATCCAACAGATGTAGACCAACCATGACTGTTCATATTTCCCAAATTTGTGTTAACATCAGCAACAGCAGCCACAGCAGGCACAGAAGCCACACTAAAGATATCACAGAGTGCAGTTACATGACATTATGCATCACACTAAAAAATGCAATATCACCTAGTCTGTACAGTCTGCGATTAGGGTGCAAAAGTCCTTGGAGATTCACGACTTGTTCACCATAATAAAAGTTTGGCGGTCTACACTTTCTGGTGACAGCCGGCCATGCTTATCCTTCAGGACACCACCAGCAGTGCTTAAGACACGTTCTGAGAGAACGCTGGTTGCCGAGCACCATAAAACCTCCAAGGCGTGTGAGGTAAGCGCAGACCACTCATCTATTTTGGAAGACCAAAATGTGAAAGGGTCCAAACCTTCCCTGATGGTATTGATATTTATTTCTATAAACTCGTGCACCATCCTCTCCATTCGTTCATCACGTGTAAGACTTGGACTCCGTTGTGCTGGTGCACGAGATGGTCTAAAAAAGTGTCAAAGGACTCACAGAAATTGCTTCTTCCACTTCCACCACTGCTGCTGCTGCTAAAGTTTTGGCATTGATGAATTGAGGGGCCGGAGGTTGGAAGTCTACAGCTGCGATGCGAATTGTGTGCTTCACTGCTATCTTGGGGAAAAGCTCTCTTATGGTTGTGTAAAAGCGTGTTTCGATATGCCAGTATTTACGGGGCTCCTCTCTAGGGTGGGAATTATCTGTCAAAATTTGGTTTAATATTGTGGATCTAACAAAGTGGCAACCCAGTAGTCAGCATTATTCCTAATTATAACTATACAAGGATCATGTTGCAGATAGGGCAGCAAGAAGGCACTCATATGTTGGGCTATACCATGAGGTCCAAACCCATGCTGTGTTGGTGGCTGGGTAACAATGAGGCTCATTTCCTCTGTCCCCTCCCATCAACCATGAACAACAGAAAGGGGAGCAAAATCCTCTTCATGTGACAGTTGCTCGCCCATCACCTCTTCCTCCTCGATTTGTTCCCCAGATCTTGCACCTTCTATAGCAGTTTGCCTGATACCATCTGCACCCCTCGATTGCAGTAATCCACCCTCCCTTTACACCCACATTGTCTCTAAGTCTTGAACTTAGAGACAATGTTATCCCTTCCGAATCCTCCTCTGCTTTCTCCTCTTCTGCTGGGACCTCCTTCTCCTCCCGCAGGCTATTCAAAGTCTGCTCCAGCATATAGATGACCAGAATAGTGATGCTAATGATGGCATAGTCAGTGCTAACCATCTTAGTAGCCATTTCAAAACTTTGCAGAAGGGTGCAGAGGTCCTAAATCTCTGTCCACTCTGTAATCGTGATATGTGCCATGTCTGCACTGCATTGGCCCAGGCTATACAACATGAAATACTGAGTCAGGGCTCCTTACTGCTGGCACAGTAGCTGTAACATGTGGAGAGTGGAATTCCACTGTGTCGGCACATTGCATAGCAACCTGTTAACTGGCATGGACAAAGATCTCTGTATCAATGCAAGTTGATGACCAGAGGGGTGCGAACTTGGGAAATGAGCACACAGCTTACTTGCTTTCTAGAGCAGCTCACCCAGGCCAGGATAATGTCTGAGAAAACACTGTACCATCAGGATGAGAATGTGAGCGATGCAAGGCACGTGTTTGAGCTTGCCTCACCGAAGGGCCGCCACGAGGTTTGCACCATTATTGGACACGGCCTTCCCTGGATGCAGGTTCAGTGGAGACAGCCATTGATCAAATTAAGCCTGGAGAGCTGTCCCCAACTCTTCAGCTGTATGATTTTGATTTCCAAGGCATATCAATTTTAAGACTGCCTGATTGCAGTGAGCCCTGGCTGCACAGTACGGAGGTGGTGAGGATTCGCTCTGCACTCTTAGAACGCTTATCTCGTTAAGGCAGAGCTTGAGGGTGCAGGTGGAGGCCCTGGAGGAGATACAGGAGGCAGAAGCAGTGGAAGAAGTGTTAAATGTAGAGGTTTGTCCTGCAAACCTTGGGAATTCCAAGACTTGTGGAGCAGCACCTGTACCCACAGCCACCAGACTCAAACAGTTCCCAGTCAGAGAGATATAATGCCCTTGGCCATGCTTACTTGTCCAAGTGTCTGTGGTGAAATTCACCCTGGCAGAGATTTTGTCACGGAACGTTTGATGTTGTCTGTGACATGCTGGTGTAGCGCAGTCACAGCTTTCATAGAAAAGTAATGGCGACTGGGTAATTGGTACTGGGGGGATCGTTTGATGTTGTCTGTGACATGCTGGTGTAGTGCAGGCACAGCTTTCATAGATTAGTAATGGCGACTGGGTAATTGGTACTGGGGGACTGCAACAGACATCAGCTTTCGTAAACTGTCTGTATCTACCAGTCGGAAAGGCAGAATTTCCATGGTCAACAAATTGGAGATGGTGGAGTTCAACCTCTTAGCTTTGTCATGCATAGGAGTAAACAATCTTTTACGTGACCACAACTGCGAAACCGTGGGCTGGCTGTAGTGCTGAGACAGGGCGGAGTATGGTGAACTGAGCAAACTGTTTGGCTGTGTGAAAAGTGCAGGCAGAGATGTTACTGTGGATTAAGAAATTTTTGGTGTGCTCGTTCTCTGAGATCGGTCAAAAACAGCAGGCATGTCCGCTTCCATTACAGTTGAAGGCGGCCTCTCAGTCAACATGACTGGAACGGGTAAAGAACCCAAGGTTCTGCAGTCAAAGACCTGCATCTCAATAGTAGGCACTGTAACAGAGGAGGAGGAAGAAGCCGCAGATGCGATTGATGGGGCGGCTGATGGTTGCTGAGGTCTGCTAGTCTGCATTTTTGCACAGTGTGATTCCCACAGTAAAGCATGTTGATTGTGCATGTGAAGTGTTATACATGCAGTAGTCAAATTATAGCACTTTTTACCTTGACTCAGTTTTTTTTTGCAAAGTTGGCAGATTACTTGAGTTGGCTCATCCTTTGCATTGTCAAAAAAGGCCCAGGTTAGGCAACCCTTGCCACCCACAGACACAGTTGTGGCTGAGGTTGCATTGCTCGTCGTGGCTGCATCAAGACAAGTCTGCGATGCACGGCACAATGTAACATCCTTGTCTTCCTCCTCAGATGACCTAGTCAGCTTTGTGCCTCTATGTTCATGCCGACTGGGATCTAACACCTCATCATCATCATCCTCTGTGTTATCACATTCCTCGTCATTGGAGTCACCCTCCTCCTTTTCTTGCCCTAACAGCACAGTACAGTCCACGTGAGCCTCAGATATCTGAGTCTCATCAAGTTCACCCCTCCAGGGGTTAATGTCTGATGATGAGGATCAGGATGCTGTTCAGACTGCACTTAGCCCTGCCAGGATCCAAGCTAAAATAAATTTGGTCATCGGTGCCAGTTTCCTCCTCTTGACTCTGCAAAGCTTTTGAGTATACTTCCGATGAACATGGCATATAAAATGTGAACAGCTCTTCAGACTCACCCATCTGTCGTTCCGTACGGTTGGATAGTTGGGACATGGGGAAGGGCAAGGGAAATTTTGGTGCCACCTCTGTGGACTGTACTGGGTGTGATGTTGAGGTGGAGGAAGAGAAAAAGAGGCTGCTTGAAGCTGCACTTGCCATCAACTCAAGTACATGCTCTTTCTGGGCATCATCAACAAGGCCTTCTGCTGTGCGTCTGCCAAAGAAAGGTAGTGGTGTAACCTGTTCAGTAACATAACTTGTCAGTTGTCTTTGCATAGGACGTGATGTTGCTTCACTAGTGCTTTCACAAACATTACCACCTACCCCACGTACACCTTGAACACCAAGCCTAATTCCCTTCCTCCACAGCCTCACATTTTCCCAGTCATATTGCTCAGATATCGAGGTAGGAGCACAGCATTAGCAACAAGCAATTAGATTTTAAGCTCTGCACCTCCTTTGCAAACAGCTGAATTTCAGCGACAGTAAATTCCAAGTTGAAATATGACGTGCTGTATCGTGTTAGTCACACAAAAAATAATTGTTTGAGTGTGGATGAGGCCTGTATGACAAAGAAGTTATGCTACAATTTTAAAGTCAGGTCCCCTACTGTATGACACTAGCAACTGAAGAATTTTTTGTGGCCTATGGATCACCTCTAATTATTATTATTTATTTATATAGCACCATTAATTCCATGGTGCTGTACATGAGAAAGGGATATTTCCTGCTCCCTGATTGGCAAGCTGCAATGTGCACACATAAAGTTAGGAAAAAAAAAGACTGCTTACAAGAATGCCGCACCTCTGAGATCTGCAAACCCCCTTCCCTCATCAAACACGTGCCAAACGCTGATGATACACCACCATTATCGTTGCTAAAGTGCTGAAAATATTTTTGTGGCAACGCAAATATTTCCCACCACTTTTGCCAAATGTTACCGACTTTTACCAATTTTATAAAATTTTGCTCAGGTTTCTGATCACGAATCCGAATGTGCAATATTCATGCCGAATTTATGTTTGGCGATCGTTTTCCGAACAAATTCGCTCATCACTAATTATTATCACATTTGCTGGTATAGCCTATTGACAACCCTAAACAATATTATAGAATTTACCTAATAGTGGTCATGCTTTGTACTGGGCATTTATGTACATGCACTTTACCTAATCATATATGCTGCTTATAGACATATACCTTGCATTGATATCATAATGGTCCATTGATATATCTTTTTGATTGCAGGCTGTCTATATATGTGGGCAATCAGGAAAAGGGGAGTTTAGCCAATGGCTTTGATAAAGACCATGTAGGTCGAAACTCATAGCCTCATCTCATCTTGCTGTGATGCGGTTACATGGAGAGTCTAATGATGTGTCAATTTTAACTTTATTAAATAAAGAAGAATTTTACGCAGCTGGAGCTAAACTCCCCTTTTCCTGATTTTCCGGCGTTGGTCTCTACGGAGCTCCGTGATACTGCTTCTGGTTACTGGTGAGCTGGCTTTTTTCCTATTTACTGCTATATATGTGGGCACCTACATTAGGATTATAGCACTTTTTCCACCTTATAATAACCTACTAATAACAATTAAATTAATTACTCTATTGTGATCTATTTATTTTATGCTAGAAAGTGTTTATATATATTTTTATACTGATAGATTTTTTTTCTTGAGTGTCACTTAGAATTGCGTCCGCTGTCCTATTTGGTCATTTTTTCCCACCCCACTATATTGTTATTTTTGTTTGATAAAGTTGTGTAATTTTACTTCACTCACTTTGGACTTTTATTGTCGTTTTCGTCTTCTTTCTTGTATCCTTATTTGTATGAGCAGTGTGCAAAATTAAAAAATCCTACTCTTCAGCCGTCTCTTTAGCATTTGTATGCTAAACAAATAAATTTACTGTACCTCCTCTTCCACCTACACCACCACGACCACCTCCTACTTCAGTTGGACGTCCGCCCCTAGTTGTAGCGTGTTAGTTTATTTTGGGTTGATTCTATGGTTTTGAAAGTCAGTTCCCTAAAACAAAAAATCAAACAAAAAGAAAAGCAGAAAAGAACCAAACCAAAATAAACCAAAAACAGTTTTTGGATTATTCCTCCATTGCCTCTTCCACTTATACCGCCACGCCTACCTCTTCCTCCGCTTGGACCTACGCTTCCTGGTTCTAGATTGCTTGTTTTAGCTTTGTAAATTCTAGTTTTTAAGTCATTTCTCTATAAAAAAATAAAGAAAAAACAACCAGCAAACAAACAAAACAAAACACTGTAGGATTACTTCTCCATTACCTCTTTCACCTATATCGCCACGTCCACCTCTTTCTCTACTTGGACCTACACCTTTAGCTCTAGATTGCTTGTTTTAATTTTATTTAGTTTTGTTAATTCAAGTTTGTTTTAAGTCAGTTCCATAAAAAAACTAAAAAAGAACAAAAAAAACCCTGTATAAATGAGAAAAACGTTAAAAAACCCGCATCGTGCCACTCATTTCAGCAGCCTCGCTGCATCTCTGAAGCCAGGTGTATATAGATGTATATAGATTCTGTTCTTCTCTTAATACTTCATGAGCTGACCTGCCAGTGACCTGCTTGTGTGCCGAGAGAGGAAAAAGAAAGAGGAGGAGGGGGGTTGGGGAAGCTGCAGCTAGAGTTATCACAGCACAGGCCTACTACACAGGAGGAGGCGGCGCCCAGACACAGGACAGAGGCATGATGGACGGCTGGCAGACGGCCGATACAGGGGGACACACCATACCTATGGGACGCATTACAGGTATGAGGACCTATTTATAAAAGTCAATATTTCTGCGTTACTAGGGGTCAGAAACAGAAGAGCCACCTTCCAGGGGCGTACATAGAAATCATGGGGCACCATAGCAAAAGTCTGAATGGGCCCCCCCCCCAAAAAAAAAAAAAAAAATCAACAGGTGCGCTTAACTCCAGGCATGCATGTTATAGGTCAAGCAATTAATTTTATAGCTAGTTTTTGATTTTTTTCTCATTTGAGTAAAAGAAAAAGTAAAACACTTACATCCAATTTGATATATTCCTTGTAAAAGTCAAAATGGAAGATTAAGCAGGACAACCTCGTTAAGCAGTCTACAATAAGACCAGCGATTATGGAATCTGTCAGCACAAAATGACTGCTCACACCAAATATGTCCTCAGTGCACCCTTGGCAGAGCTAGATAGAAAGCAGACAGAAGGTGCCCTAGACAGGCCTCACCAAGGGGGCACTCAGCACCTGTACTTTCAGTCATTTTGCGTTCAGACTCCCTTTAAGTTTTTTTTTCCACCCCAGAATCAGATTGAATGACAATAGGTCACTATGATGAGTGATACATAAAGGAATTTTATATGGCCAGAACTACACATTGTGTCTTCCCATCACCTCCCAGCGGTGTTCTAAACAGACAAAAGGCATGATCATCATATCTAGGATGCAAGTATACGTTTTGTCAGCGAGAAGGGGTTAAAGCATTCTTGCCCACACATTAATCCTCTATATGCCTTAGTTTCTTGCAAACATCTGTAATCCTGCCCCATAGCGCAGCACAGTGCTATCTCCTCTCCGGCAGCATCGCTCATCCTCCATCCAATTAGTGTTTAATCGCCATTGTGTTCTGCTGATTACAGCTCTTCGCTCATTACTCAGGAAAATCAGCTCATTGTCACATTTTTTTTTCCCTTCCTGATGTTTATCTTTTCACATTTGGTCCCATTTCTTGTACAGCTGGACGTACTGTAGCATTTAATGCTTAATTGCCTTCTTTATCTATGTTAGCATGTAATCTGGATCAGGATGCATCAGGATTGCTACGCATCACAACGCACCGTACCAAAACACTAGTGTGAATGCAGCCCCACTCGTACAGCCCCTAACCAGGTGCCCCCATGTCATATACATGCTCCCAATACATTTTATTATCATTACCACACTGTAACATAGGGCACAATCCCTTCTAGTGAGGCAGGAAAGATCACTGTATGACAGAGCAGCATGCGGGCATAGTCTAGATTATGTCTGCCTACTGGACCCGTACAGTTTCATCACTTTCCCATACAGCACATCCCTCGCTTCCAAGCATGCTAAGTGCCGCAAAACGGATCCCTGCACATGGATCCGTGTTGTCCTTGATCCGTGCTCCATAGAGCTCCATGTTAATTCCAGACCTGTAGCCGCGGATCCGTGCATCTCCCTGCGCCTGCGTGTTTTTCAGATGACACAAAACTGCAATAAGTTGCGTTTTTGTGCATCTGAAAAAATATGCAGACACACGGATCTGTGGGAAAACGGTGACCCCTGGATGCACACGCAAGTCCCATCCATCACCACTGAAAGTCAGTGGTGACGAAAACGGATCCGTGTGCATCCAAAATATGCAAGTGTGAAACCAGCTTAACCCTATATAATGATTGGGGCTGGACCTGATCTCTCCACAGGTTTTACATAAAATCACTTTACATTACTTACCCTACCCTAAGGGCTCATACACACTTGCGAGAGAGTCGCGTGATTCTCGTGCGAGTCTCTCGCATGGAAACCTGGCACTGCCACCGGCACTCGGACCGGAGGGGGCGGCTGCATAGAAGTACATGTAACCGCACGCTTCTGTCCCAGTGCAGGCGGCAGTGCCAGGTTTCCATGCGAGAGACTCAGACGAGAAACACATGACTCTCTCGCAAATGAGTATGAGCCCCTAGCAGCAACAACTGATGTCGTCTATCCTCCTCCCTGTAGTGTTGTCCTGAATCCTCCTGGCCCTGCGTTCAACGGGATCCGTTACATAGCAGCATTAATGCACCCTTTGGCCACAGTGATACTAACGCATCCAAAGTCGGCATGACGCGTTACTTCATGACGCACCCTGGAACGCGGTCTGCAGCATTTGGAGGTGCGCCATGAAGTAACGCATCATGCGTTTGGATGCGTTAGAATCATTGTGGCCAAAGGGTGCGTTAGTGCCGCTATGTAACGATCCCGTTGAATGCAGGGCCATTAACGTAATGTGAACCTGGCCTAATACTATGAGAAGATGATATACCAAACAATGTGCTGAGCCTCTCCTCCTACACAGACCATATACTGTATGTATATGCCAGGGATGAGGGGACAGTGAAGTGTATCTTTATTTGGGACTAAAGGTAACGCACAGGTCATTGCAGATGATGACAAACAATGAGATGAGTCCCTCCTACTACACATAGTCACATGCCATAAATGCCATGGAGGAACTGGCAGGATATATTTGGGACTGAAGGGTTAACTCACGTGCATTTATTTACAGCCCACAATTCCACATCTCCTCCTCTCCTGACCGCTCCTCCCTCCAGATGAGTCACAGTCAGGCTTCACTAAGCTGAAGCTGCCAGGCGCCAGAAAAAAAAAAAAAAAACTCGGCTGTTCTCCCTGCAGAGCCGGCTCATTTCGTTCACAGCAGGGAGCCGGCTCTTTGAATAGGATCGTTCACGAACAACACATCACTACTGAAGAAGCAATGTTATGTCACAATTCACAGGGAGGAAGCCAAAGTCCTTCACACACCTCATCCACCTCCTGACAGAGAGCTGGGTCTCCTCCTCCCAAGGAGCAACATCTTAACTCCTTCTTGTGAGCTCATGTTCTGCAGGGGGAACACACAGCGCTCTGCTACATCCTGACCAAGCACAGTCCACCACTGACAGACAGCCTACACGTGCAGACAGGACCCTTCATTATAACACATCACCTTGTACATGCAGCCCATCAGCACCAGAGACCCTTCTGCTTCCTGCAATGCAAGTGTGCTGCTACCTCTCTGGCTGCTAGGAGGCGTGGTGTTCTTATGCTAATCAAGCCAGAGACTTCAGCCAACTGCTGACCAGGAAACAAGGAAAGCTTCAAGGGGCCCAGCCAGGGGGGTATATGTCGGCCGTCGCTTACATTTAATTAAGGAGATAGTACTGTGTCAGCACAGCACAGCTGCCAAACAGCAGTGGCCGTCACAGGCCCCCTCACCCATCCGGGCCCCCTCACCTCTCCGGGCCCCATAGCAGCTGCGTGGTCTGCTACTATTGACGGTACGCCACTGCCACCTTCACAGAATGCAGCTTTAGTGCTGCTGAAGGTGGCTCTTTTACTTAAAAGCGCCCTGGGGGGTGACAGGTTCCCTTTAAGAAATATTGCAATAGGACATTTGTGCACAGGGTGGATGGGGTGATGCTTTCTAAAGTTAAGCCAAGAAAATCATAATTAAAATTTTTGTTACAAATAGCGAGATGGAGGTATTGAAAGCTCAGTGATCTGCAGTTGGTCTGGTAGCCGTGTGAATTATGTTTATATAGAGAGTCATAAATCCAGGTGTTAAATTAAGTCCCATTGTTATGATTCACTACATGGACACAATTCACACCTCCACCCCACCATCTTTGCTCTAAAAGCTGCAAACATAATTCTTCTGGTTATGAAATAAAGGTATCACTTACATTGATTTATCTGGCTAAGATGGTACCACAGTAGAGTTGAGCGACTTTGGTCGGATCGGGTTTCGTGAAACCCGAATGAAACAAAATTTGTTTCAGATGAAACTGGTCCGACTAGGGCAAAAAAAGTTGGAGTTTCGCCTGAAACCCGACCCCAGTGCAAGTCAATGGGGAATAAAAGTCGGCATTGAGTGGATGAATGTCATCGGCTCAATGCAGACTTTTATTTCCCATTGACTTGCATTGGGGTCTGGTTTCAGACAAAACTTTTTTTGCCCTAGTCGGGCCAGTTTCATCCGAAACAAATTTTGTTTCATTCGGGTTTCACGAAACCCGATCCGACCAAAGTCGCTCAACTCTATACCACAGTATAATTATTTATGGTACAGCATAATAATGGAGCACAAACTCAAAACTTTATAAGTGTTTTGGAAATTTGGAGGAGGATTCGGACAGTTTCCTTTTAGTTTCTGAGCAAAAAAATTCTTGAAATATTTGATTAAAAAGTTCAAAAATCTGAACATATGCATAGCAAGTCGTTTTTAAATAGAAACTTATGTTCACTTATTTGAGCATTTTCTGATAGTTTTTTTAGGCTGTTTCCATGGCAAAATCCACCTAAAAAAGACATTGTTTGCACATAAACTTATTAAGAAAATGTTAGCATTTTTTGAAGTAAAGAAAATCTTCTTACCACTGCTGCAGACAGAAACTTAGGTCATCCTCATGCGTAGCTGAGACTAGGCTGGGACATTCCTGGGCTAGTTGTGGAGCCAAATCCTCATCTAAAATGCACATCGTAAGGTGGAAGCGCTCGCTTAGGATGTACACTGTAGGCCAGGACTTCCAGCCTCGACTAGGCCAGGAACATCTCTGCGCATGCGCATTGTAAGATTGCGATGACATTGTAGCATCACAATGTATGCCACCACTAGTGTTGAGCATTCCGATACCGCAAGTATCGGGTATCGGCCGATACTTGCTGTATCGGAATTCCGATACCGACTTCCGATATTTTTTCAATATCGGAATTCGGCATCGGAATCGGAAGTTCAAAGTTGATTGACAGACTGACGTCATCATGATGCGCGGTGTGTGCGCATCATGATGCGCCGTCATTTCGGGCCTTCCGGGGGTCTCTGCCGGCCTGCCGGGGGGCTGTGCCGGCCTGCCGGGGGGCTGTGTGGACTGCCCGGGGTCTGTACCGGCCTGCCGGGGGGCTGTGCCGGCCTGCCGGTGGTCTGTGCACCCTGTGGGGGTCTGTACCGGCCTGCCGGGGGGCTCTGCCGGCCTGCCGGTGGTCTGTGCACCCTGTGGGGGTCTGTACCGGCCTGCCGGGGGGCTGTGCCGGCCTGCCGGTGGTCTGTGCACCCTGTGGGGGTCTGTACCGGCCTGCCGGGGGGGCTGTGCCGGCCTGCCGGGGGGCTGTGCTGATGTCCGGGGGTCTGTGCAAGCATCGTCCGATGGGTCTACAAGTCCCATCGGGCGATGCCTGCTACCATGACAGTGATTGACACATTAGCCAATGATGGGACAGTAGTAGTCCCATCATCCGGCTAATGTGTTAAATGTTAAAAAAAAAAAAAAATACTACATACATACTACATGCTACATACATACTACATATATACTACATACATACTACATACATGCTACATACATACTACATGCATGCTACATACATACTACATGCTACATACATACTACATGCATGCTACATACATACTACATGCTACATATATACTACATACATACTACATATATACTACATACATACTACATACATGCTACATACATACTGCATGCTACATACATACTACATACATACTACATGCATGCTACATACATACTACATGCATGCTACATACATACTACATGCATGCTACATGCATGCTACATACATACCACATACATACTACATACATACTACATACTACATATATACTACATGCATACTACATACATACTACATGCTACATACATACCACATACATACTACATGCATGCTACATACATACTACATGCTACATACATACCACATACATACTACATACATACTACATACATACTACATGCATGCTACATACATACTACATGCCACATACATACCACATACATACTACATACATACTACATACATACTACATGCTACATACATACTACATATATACTACATGCATGCTACATACATACTACATGCTACATACATACCACATACATACTACATGCATGCTACATACATACTACATATATACTACATGCATGCTACATACATACTACATGCTACATGCATGCTACATACATACTACATACATACTACATGCTACATACATACCACATATATACTACATACATACAATACATTCATACAATACATACATAGACATACAGTACATATAACATAGAGTAACATACTTACCAATACTTGTCACATTGTTCCCCGAAGCCATTGTCTTTTCCGGAATAAATATTAACATAACAAACCACAAAAATACTCACCCACGATCCGAAGCAGTCCACGAGTGTGTCCCACGACGATCTTGGGTAGAGAACTGCAGCATCAGATGATGCTGCCGTTCTCTACGGGCTGCAGGAATCCAATGACGGAAGGTAGGTATCCTTCCGCACTGTATTCCTCCGCCACTTAAAAAAAAAAAGTCCCTAGTCTCACTTTATGCCATTGCTGCGTGGGAAATTCCCACACAGCAATGGCATAAAGTGAGACTAGGGACTTTTTTTTTTTTTAAGTGGCGGAGGAATACAGTGCGGAAGGATACCTACCTTCCGTCATTGGATTCCTGCAGCCCGTAGAGAACGGCAGCAACAGCTGATGCTGCAGTTCTCTACCCAAGATCGTCGTGGGACACACTCGTGGACTGCTTCGGATTGTGGGTGAGTATTTTTGTGGTTTGTTATGTTAATATTTATTCCGGAAAAGACAATGGCTTCGGGGAACAATGTGACAAGTATTGGTAAGTATGTTACTCTATGTTATATGTACTGTATGTCTATGTATGTATTGTATGAATGTATTGTATGTATGTAGTATATATGTGGTATGTATGTAGCATGTAGTATGTATGTAGTATGTATGTAGCATGCATGTAGCATGCAGTATGTATGTAGCATGCAGTTAGTATATATGTAGTATGTATGTGGTATGTATGTAGCATGTAGTATGTATGTAGCATGCATGTAGTATGTATGTAGCATGCATGTAGTATGTATATGGTATGTATGTAGCATGTAGTATGTATGTAGCATGCATGTAGTATATATGTGTTATGTATGTGGTATGTATGTAGCATGCATGTAGCATGCATGTAGTATGTATGTAGTATGTATGTAGCATGCATGTAGCATGCAGTATGTATGTAGCATGCAGTTAGTATATATGTAGTATGTATGTAGTATGTATGTAATATATATGTAGTATATATGTAGCATGTAGTATGTATGTAGCATGCATGTAGTATATATGTAGTATGTAGCATGTAGTATGTATGTAGCATGCATGTAGTATATATGTAGTATGTAGCATGTAGTATGTATGTAGCATGCATGTAGTATATATGTGTTATGTATGTAGCATGTAGCATGCATGTAGCATGCATGTAGTATGTATGTAGTATATATGTGGTATGTATGTAGCATGCAGTATGTATGTAGCATGCATGTAGTATACATGTAGTATGTATGTTGCATGTAGTATTTATGTAGTATGAATGTAGCATGTATGTAGTATGTAGTATGAATGTAGCATGTATGTAGTATGCATGTTGTATGTATGTAGCATGTAATTTTTTTTTTTTTTTTTTACATTTAACACATTAGCCGGATGATGGGACTACTACTGTCCCATCATTGGCTAATGTGTCAATCACTGTCATGGTAGCAGGCATCGCCCGATGGGACTTGTAGTCCCATCGGACGATGCCTGCACAGACCCCCGAAGCCTGCACAGCCCCCCCGGCAGGCCGGCACAGACCCCCGGAGCCTGCACAGCCCCCCCGGCAGGCCGGCACAGCCCCCCGGCAGGCCGGCACAGCCCCCCGGAGCCTGCACAGACCACCGGCAGGCCGGCACAGACCACCGGAGCCTGCACAGACCCCCTGGCAGGCCGGCACAGCCCCCCGAAAGGCCCGTACAGACCCCAGAGAGGCTGTACAAGGGCAGGAAAGGGTTTTTCTTATTCCGATACCGGAAGTCCCATAGACTTGAATGGGACTTCCGGTATCGGAATCGGCGATACCGATACTTTTTTTAAAGATCGGCCGATACCATCCGATACGATACTTTGAAGTATCGGACGGTATCGCTCAACTCTAGCCACCACCTTATTATGTGCACTCTAAGCCAATACATCCATCCTAGTGCATGAGTCATTGACTTAAAAGGAAAGTAAACGATGTAGGTGGCAAGAGAGGAAAGCGATGAGGTGAACATGAGTTTGCATGTGCAGAGACTTCCTGTGCTAAGTCATAGATAGATGTCCCAGTTTAGGGAAGTTTCACAAAAACATTGCATCTTTTGACATTTTCATGTCACCGATATGGGTGTATCATGGGTAAAGCCTTAGTGGTGACAGGGTGTGACAGGGTGACAAATTTTCATGAATTTGTCTAATCGTCAAATTCATGAAACCTTATGCCATGTTACTCTAACTGAAGTATATTTTTGGTGGTGGTGCATGCCAGTTTAAAAGATGTATCTAAGTCATTGAGTCATGCGCCTCTTAATGAATTAGGTGCATTGTCCTCCAACGAGCCTGTTCCTCAAGACTAGCATGTGCAGCGCCACACTTAACTAATTGGCCCCAATATGTGTTGTTTTTTGTTTGCTGGGAGGCAACTTGCTAATCGTAATTAAAATTGTTAAGAAAAATGACACTACAGCTCTTCATTGAAGCAGCTTCACCTAGGAAAACTTTGACGGATCAGCATCTTCAAGAATCTATTTGCGTTTACTCTAAGGCTATGTGTACACTGAGTCTCCATGAGATTTTAGAGAAAGAACTAAGCAGAAACTCAACCTGAAACACTCCAAATCCCACTGAAAAATCCAAAACTCCTCAAAAACATGGAGTCCTGCTCCAAAAACGAAGCAAAAGGACTCTGAATGCACATGGAGTTGAAGAGTTTCCATTTATTTTCTTCTCCAAAAGCTAAGCCAGAAAACTTTTTTCCTGGTGCTTTTTGCAACCTTTTCATTGGACAATGCCTACTTTTGAACATTTTCCATTGAAGGAAAATTGATATTTGTTGCGTTTGAAGGGCAGTATGGGAAATCTCTACTTGCTTCCAACTGGGAATTTGTTCAGCATCTTCTCTGACACTGCCAATCACATCTCAGTACTTGATCTATCAATCAAGCAGTCTCACATTATACTAAGCTATGATTGGCAGAGTGAAGGAGTGAAGGCTAAAAATGCACACTTCTAGACAAGACTCTGAAGAAATGCCCAGATGCAGTAGAGATTTCACATACTGTTCTCCAAAAGCAACAAATGTGAATATCTCATCAAAAGAGCTGATTTTTTTTAGGTCCTTTTGAACAGTGTCTTTTGTGCTCTACATTTCTTTGTAAAAAGTTACTTGACACTTTGTCATTTTTGCATAATTCTTGTGATATTATATTTTGCTTGTATATGTTTTAATACTTTATGTATGAATTGACACCATGCATCAGATTCCTATCATCGCTTTATAAATACTATCATTATCATTATTTTTTTTCCTCATGTGCTGTTTTTTTTATGCTCGCTTAACTTGCCAGCTTCTGTATATTTTTTCAGGATCAAGCTGTCTCTCAAATTTTAATTCCCATTTTGATACAAAATTTTCTTTTTTGGAATCTTGTGTCCAATGTAATAACATTTAGATTTTTTACTATTGACATTGTTTTGGTGTTCTTTTGTGAATGTGTCTTTTTTATTTATATTTTGTGATTTTTTTAGATTGAATATAGCTTGTGAAATAAGTATTGAATCCATCACCAATTTTCTAAGTAAATATATTTCTAAAGGTGCTAATGACATGAAATTGGCACTAGATTTTGGTAACAGCCCATCGAGTCTACCCAGGCAAAGAAATCTAACCTTAGTTGTCCATAAATTAAGTTATGCATAATAATGAGAAATGACAATGGAAAATGTATTAAACAGGGTTATTGAAATTTAATTAATACTTCGGACAAAAGCTTTTTTTGGTGACTAAGCTTCAAGATGCCTCCTGTATGGAGAAACTAGTTGCAAGCATTGCTCTGATGTGAATTTGGCCCACTCTTCCACACTGGCACTCTTCATATACTGAGGCTTCCGTTAACTCCTTTTATGAACTTTGAACTTTAGTTCATTCCATACATTTTCTCTTGGATTCATGTCAGTTAATTGGCTGGGCCATTTTAGTAGACTTATTTTCTATCACAGAAACCAATTTGTCTATTTATTTTACTCACTTATTTAGCGCCAATAATTCCACAGCACTTTAGAGACATCAATTGAGAGTTTCTTTGGCTGTGTTTTTGGAATCATTGTATTGCTGAAATGTCCACCCCTGTTTAATCTTCTTCATCCTGGTAGATGGCAGACGATTTTTTTTCAAGAATGTCTTGGTACATTTTTCCATTCATCCTTCCTTCATATGCATGAAGTTTGCCAATACCATAGTCAGAAAAAGAGTCCCACACCATAATTTTCCCACCTCGAAATTTCACTGTGGGTGTTGTGCTTTTAGAATGATATGCAGTGCCTTTTGTTACGGTAAGCATGGTGAGTATTATGGCATCCAAAACGTCCAATGGCATCCAATTTTGGTCTGATCACACTATATTCTCCCAGTATTTCACAGGGTTGTCCAAATGTTGTTGGCAAACTTTAAAAGCCTGTGAACAAGCTTTTGCTTAGCAATGGAATCTTGGGTGGTGAGTGTGCATACAGGCAATGGAGATTGTGTGATGAGCGTGCTTACAGGCCATGGAGTTTGAGTGCAGGGTCAGTGGGTGCTCTCGTCTGTCAACCCTGCGGTCTTTAGAAAGACTGCGTAGACCAGGGCTCATCCCACTGAATGCCCACACTCCTTTCCCGCCAGTAGAATACTACTCAGAAAACACAGCGTGAGGGTAAAACAGTGTAGCAATTCTTTATTCAACCACAAACAGACAATAATGTATAGTACAGTCCCAACAAATACACAAAATGGTGCAAATTACAGAGCCTCAATTTTCCTCTCATTCACTGGTATTAAAGCAGCTGGAACTTCACGGCTTCCAGGGCAAACTACCCCAGCCATTGACACCCTGTGTTTGGCAGGCACCCACAGGGAAGAGGTAACAGCAAGCTTAGGAAGCTGACAGTCCATTGAGGTGTGTTGCCAGGTGACCTGATTGTCCCAACCTGGCTTCTCCAAATGTCTCCATGTGTTCAGTGCTAGACCGTGGATCAAATCTATGTTCCTCTGGTTGGAGCCATGGTGCCTGGCTGCTGTTTTGAAAAATCTCTCTGCAGAAGGATAGAGGTATTTTTTATACCCACAATGGTCCTCCAGACCATCATCCACACATCAGAGGGAAGGTGGGATGAGGTCAACTCTAATTGTTCGAATATTCAATCAATCTTCATGGTTTGTCTTTCACTTTTTGCAGGTCAACAAGCTAATACCATGGGAATCAACATTTTATCATACATCGATTGTTCAATTACTCGGCATCCTTGTCTTCCAAGGATAGCAGAACAATAAGTTGCAACAAGTGTGAATTCAAGAGTCAACATTCAGGTTCATATGAACAATAGCTTAGATCTCTTGAGCAACTTAAAAATATGTCTGTCATAATTAAGGATAAATGCTGTGTCATCACAATTGTTACTTATTGTTTTCTTTGAAACAACGGCACCAGTACCTGTAGCTTTGCAGGCTGTCCTTGGCTTTTGAACAACTCTTCTGATAATTCTTTTCACTTATCTTTCTTACAGTGAGCACCTGGTTGTGGCTGGTTTATGGTGAAATGATGTTTTTTCCATTTCTGGATTATGGCCCCAACAATGCTCACTGGAACCTTCAGTAGTTTAGAAATTCTTCTGTAATCAATGTCATCAGTATGTTTTGCAACAATAAGGTTGTGAAGGCCTTGAGACAGCTCACTGGTTTTACTCATTATGAGATGTTTCTTGTGTGGCACCTTTTTATAGGCCATCAGTTGAACCAGCTGATTTTACTTTTCACTAAGTGGCAGGATTGCTTTATAATTACTGATAGATTTCAGCTGGTGTCACAACTTTTCATGGCTTTTTTGCACCTATCTTTCTTCATGTGTTCCATACTTTTTCTCTGTGTCATTTCTCATTATATTACACATAACCTAATTTATGGACATCTATGGATTCATTTCTTTGCCTGTGTGGATTGTATGGGTTGAATGGATTGTTACCGACACCTGGTGACAATATCATGTCAATAGCACATTTAGAACTATATTTTCTTAGAAAATTCAATACTGATTTAACTCTCTGTATTTGTTTATAATATAATAACTGTTTTTTTACTAGGGTCTAAGAAGTAAGGTTTCTCCTTGCGGAGAGTGACATGCCAGCTGTGGCTTGTCAAGGTAAGGAGACTTATTCGCCGTGCAATGCTCCTCTGGGAAAATAATATGCAAATTGCCTCTTCAGAAAGAAAGAGGACTTTTACTCTACAGCGCCACCTATTGGTAGTAGCGATCCTACAAGTCACAATCAACCCTTTAACGAGTCTTGTAGTATGACTTAGGATACAAGCCAAATCAGAATCTCAATTTGCAGACACGGTGTTTCGAGCTGCTACTATCGCTACTACCAATAGGTGGCGCTGTAGAGTAAAAGTCCTCTTTCTTTCTGAAGAGGCAATTTGCATATTATTTTCCCAGAGGAGCATTGCACGGCGAATAAGTCTCCTTACCTTGACAAGCCACAGCTGGCATGTCACTCTCCGCAAGGAGAAACCTTACTTCTTAGACCCTAGTCCAGAGCCTCTCACCTTGCCAAATCAGATCTCATACTTTGCACTGACGAGAGCCAACAGCTCGAAACACCGTGTCTGCAAATTGAGATTCTGATTTGGCTTGTATCCTAAGTCATACTACAAGACTCGTTAAAGGGTTGATTGTGACTTGTAGGATCGCTACTACCAATAGGTGGCGCTGTAGAGTAAAAGTCCTCTTTCTTTCTGAAGAGGCAATTTGCATATTATTTTCCCAGAGGAGCATTGCACGGCGAATAAGTCTCCTTACCTTGACAAGCCACAGCTGGCATGTCACTCTCCGCAAGGAGAAACCTTACTTCTTAGACCCTAGTCCAGAGCCTCTCACCTTGCCAAATCAGATCTCATACTTTGCACTGACGAGAGCCAACAGCTCGAAACACCGTGTCTGCAAATTGAGATTCTGATTTGGCTTGTATCCTAAGTCATACTACAAGACTCGTTAAAGGGTTGATTGTGACTTGTAGGATCGCTACTACCAATAGGTGGCGCTGTAGAGTAAAAGTCCTCTTTCTTTCTGAAGAGGCAATTTGCATATTATTTTCCCAGAGGAGCATTGCACGGCGAATAAGTCTCCTTACCTTGACAAGCCACAGCTGGCATGTCACTCTCCGCAAGGAGAAACCTTACTTCTTAGACCCTAGTCCAGAGCCTCTCACCTTGCCAAATCAGATCTCATACTTTGCACTGACGAGAGCCAACAGCTCGAAACACCGTGTCTGCAAATTGAGATTCTGATTTGGCTTGTATCCTAAGTCATACTACAAGACTCGTTAAAGGGTTGATTGTGACTTGTAGGATCGCTACTACCAATAGGTGGCGCTGTAGAGTAAAAGTCCTCTTTCTTTCTGAAGAGGCAATTTGCATATTATTTTCCCAGAGGAGCATTGCACGGCGAATAAGTCTCCTTACCTTGACAAGCCACAGCTGGCATGTCACTCTCCGCAAGGAGAAACCTTACTTCTTAGACCCTAGTCCAGAGCCTCTCACCTTGCCAAATCAGATCTCATACTTTGCACTGACGAGAGCCAACAGCTCGAAACACCGTGTCTGCAAATTGAGATTCTGATTTGGCTTGTATCCTAAGTCATACTACAAGACTCGTTAAAGGGTTGATTGTGACTTGTAGGATCGCTACTACCAATAGGTGGCGCTGTAGAGTAAAAGTCCTCTTTCTTTCTGAAGAGGCAATTTGCATATGTTTTTTTACTGTAACTCAACGCTTCTCAGCCCTGTTCACCTTCTTTAGCCTAGCTGCAGTGACAGAAAAATTCAGAACAGTATATTTGGCTCTGTGTATGCATAAACTATAGAAGGATTATAGTGCTCCTGCAAGTTGTGGAGCTGATGTGACTTCCTAAGTTGCCAATGAACATACTTTAATGGCTAATACTAAGGAAATCAAAACAAAGAAAATACAGAGCCAACGGCGCTAAACGCGAACTGTTTAGGTACAGAGCTGCAAGTAAAAAGGTAAAAACCACTTGAATTGCCAAAAAAAATGCCAATAAAGATATATATAAAACTTGCACTGAAAATTGTACCCAGATGTAATGATTAAGTTCAATAATCCAGCAGACAAATGCAGTGCCGAAAAATGAAATGCTGAGCAAACAAGGGGTGAATTACCTTTAAAAGAGCTTGGGTGGCATAAAAGGAAGTGGTCCTGGAAAGGGTTCCTTAGGAGCAGGATGAATGAAAGGTCCTTTCCAATGATAGTCAGTGGCCTAGCGATAACTTGTGTCCCAGATTGATCAAAGTCAAGTGTCCATAAATGACACTGTCCCGGCCGGTGACTAGGGTCCAACTTGAGATTTTATAGCGGCCGTCTGTAGTAATCACAGACGCCGCGTCAGGAGGCAGGCCTGCAAGGTCCGGACAGACTGCTGGACCTTGCGTGACGTCACAAACACGTGATAGATCACGTGACAGGCAATGCAGCGCTACGGAGCGCTCAAAGGGCCAGAAAAAGCTTACTTTTGGAAAGTCATTTGGCATTTTTCTGTTGGACTATTGAACTTATTCATTACATCTGGGTACAATTTTCAGCACAAGTTTTATATATATCTTTATTAATACTAAGGAAAGGCTGTAAATTCGAATTCTTAGAGAACTCCTTTTGAGGAATTGCTCACTAAGGAAAACTACTTTATGTATTTTAAGGCTAAAAAAGATAGCTTGAATTCATGGACACATTCTTTTTTTTGGAACTTGAGATACAGTTTCCCTGGTTATGGAACATCACCTGTCTGATTTGAGATCTCTCCATGTAAACACGGAACACAGGCATAGCAACATGATTGTTTCCCTTGCATAGCGGTCTTCCGGAATCCGATGGTGCAGCTGTTACTACATCTTGAGATCGGAACCTATAAAAAGTAAAGATCTATTTTATGTCTTTAAAATACTGTACAATTTACACCAAAGAGATGGAATATAATATGGTGCACAGCTTGCACCAGAACTGGTTGTGTCAAATAAAACAGATAATGAAATGAATTGTGAGGTGAAAAGTTGAGAAGATGGAATTAACCTTCTTAGAATGTGTTCACATCGAGTTTTTTGGTTTTGTTGCATTTTTGTAGCAGACACTTTCCAAAACCACAAAGAGATTTAGGACCAAAAGTTTTGAGTAGTGAGTTGTCAAACTGTATGTGCGCACAAAGTCTTTGCTCTGTTGGCAGAGCCTCCAAGTTTTTCTAGGCAAAACTGATATAGGAAAATCACAGTTGTCTTTTTCCATAAGCAGATCTACTACCCACTTTGCTGTTATTTTCTCCGTATTTTCCAATAGAGTTGGTTAAACCACGAGAAGTTAAAAAAACACAAATTTTGATTGTAGTGTTGGGGTATGTGCTGTATGTGTTGCTGTATTCTGTTTGAAACCTGCTTGAAAAAGCACTAAAAATTGACAAAAAATGTAAAATGTAAAAATGGTTTGTGTATATGTTCAGTCTTTAGAGATTCTTTTAACCTTCTCAAGGCTTCGAAAGCCATAAAGCCTCGTGATAACCTGATCATTCAAGTGACTTTTGTTTGGAAACTATTCTCTAGTTTTGCAAAATAAAACTATTGAGGAAATCACAGTCAGTGTTGCACATACCCTTAGTTTCTACCGTAAAAACTCAGCAAAAAAAGTGTGCATATGACATGTTTTTCAGGCAGATTTGATCTGGAATCAACCTGAAAAATCACCACAAAACTAAAGCAAAAATTTAACATAATGCCTAAGATTGTAAAACTTACATTACTGCGCACACGTTTAGTCTTTTGTTGGTTCTTTTAATCGCTTTAAGGTTGAGAAATTGTGAATCGAGTAAGAAAAGTAAAATCTTCACTCATTGGAAGCCACTAGTTAGTTATAGTTTAAATTACAAAGAAAAGACCCCAGTGACAAAACTACAGCAAAAACTATGGTAAAACCACTAGCAAAGATGCTTTAAGAAAAAGACTGGTGGATTTTTCCTTGATTTGTTTTAACTACGCAACCTCAGGGGTCCACCTGCATCTTAAATAGATGAATCCAGGATATCTATAAACAGAAACATAGTGAGGAAACACTTAGCTAACCTAAATGAATTCAAGTCTCCAGGTCCAGATGAATTACACCCCAGAGTATTGAAGGACATAGCAGAGGAAATTTTGAACTGCTCTCCATAATCTTTGAAAATTCGTGGAGAACAGGAGAAGTCCCAGAAGACTAGAGAAGAGTAAATGTTGTTCCTATCTTCAAAAAGGGGAAGAAGGTGGACCCAGGCAACTATAGGCTGGTGAGTCTGACTTCTATACCAGGAAAGATCTTTGAACAAATTATTAAACAACATGTATGTCAGTACCTGGATAAGAATGAAGTGATTAAACAGAGTCAGCATGGGTTTGTAACTAATAAGTCATGTCAGACTAAGTTAATTTCCTTCTATGACAGAATCACTGATTGGGTGGATCAGGGAAATGCTGTAGATATAGTATATCTTGACTTCAGCAAAGCATTTGACAAAGAATCTCACACAATCCTTATTGAAAAAATGACTAAGTATGGAATGGACAAGGCAACTATTAGGTGGATTCATAACTGGCTTAGTGATCGGACCCAAAGATTGGTCGTAAATGGCTGCACATCCAGTTGGAAGAATGTCTCAAGTGGGGTGCCACAGGGCTCTGTCCTGGGCCCTGTATTGTTCAACATCTTTATCAACGATTTAGATGAAGGAATTGAGGGTAAACTGATTAAATTTGCTGATGACACAAAGCTAGGAGGGATAGCTAATACTAGAGAAGAGAAAGAGAGGATTCAAAAAGATATAAATAAACTGGAGCAGTGGGCAGCAACTAACAGAATGATTTTTAACAGGGAAAAATGCAAAGTACTACATCTGGGCAATAAAAATAAAAAAGCATATACAGAATGGGAGGAATAGGGCTAAGCAACAGCACATGTGAAAAAGACTTGGGTATACTAATAGATCACAGACTGAATATGATTCAACAGTGTGATGCAGCAGCAATTTTTTTCAATTCTAGGATGTATTAACAGAAGTATACAGTCTAGATCACATGAAGTCATTATTTCCCTCTACTCCTCTTTGGTCAGACCTCATCTGGAATGCTGCGTCCAGTTTTGGGCGCCACATTTTAAAAAAGACATGAACAAACTGGAGCAAGTTCAGAAAAGAGCGACCAGAATGGTGACCGGTCTGCAAACCCTATCTTATGAGGAAAGGTTGCAGGATTTGTGAATGTTTAGCCTGCAAAAGAGAAGACTGAGAGGAGACTTAATAGCTGTCTACAAATATCTAAAGGGCTGTCACATTGTAGAAGATTCAACTTTATTCTGATTTGCACAAGGAAAGACTAGAAGCAATGGGATGAAACTGAATGGGAGGAGACACAGATTAGATATTAGAAAAAACTTTTTGACAGTTAGAGTGATCAATGAGTGGAACAGACTGCCACGAGAGGTGGTGAGTTCACAGAGGCTGGACAGACATCTGTCTGGGATGATTTAGCGAATCCTGTTTTGAGCAGGGAGTTGGACCAGATGGCCCAGGAGGTCCCTTCCAACTCTACGATTCTATGATTCTACCCAAAGGCTTTGCATACACAGAGATTTTTGGGGGATCTTCTGGAGAAGAAACTGGCTATGGGCTATGTGTATACTGAATCCATGCGCACAGAATCCTTTTGGAGCAGAAATTGAGCAGAAACTGATGGTAAAGTCTCTAAGGACTTTACCAAATCTCAAAAACCCTCAAAAACTTGGAGGTTATGCTCAGTTTCTGTTCTAAAACCACAATAAAAAGACTCCATATGCACATAACCAGAATATGCTCAGTTTCCGCTCCACAAAGGCTCCATGTGCACATAACCATTGCTTATGTTCACACGGATTCTTTTTGAAAAAAATTTGTGCAAACACTGAGTGGAAAGAATAAGTTTTTGAAGACTTTGAACATTTGGAAAAAATGTGACAAAAGCCAGCATATGTTCACAACAATGACATTTTGTAATTGCTGTGCAGCATGTCCGATTTTTCCTGCGGTTTTCGTGTACATTTTCAAAAGATGACGCGTGCACATAGTCACTGAGTGAAAACTGAGTATAAAGTGTCAAAATGCTTCTCCAAATCTCAAAACTCCTCGAAACCTTGAGAATCCACAATGTTTCTGTTTTGAAAACTCAGGCAAAAGACTAAAGCTATGTTTTCTCATTAATTTTTTTAAGCGAAAACTCTCCATAATCCTACTCAAACACTGATTCAAAATGCACTCCAAAAACTCTTCCAATTGATGTTTCGGGTAAGTCAATTTTGCTGTTCGTATGAGGAGTTTTTTTAAAGCATTTTCTACCTTAAAGAGTTTTTCAAAACCTCTTAAGAAAAAGTGCATGTCACTAGTGAAGAGCCAACATCCGCAGATAAGGAATTATCCGAGCATACCAGGGTGCTAACCGAGTGACTTCGGCATGTTCAAATAATATGTTTCTGTCCCCGCGCCTGCATGTCTCGTGGTTGTTAGACAGCCGCAACAAATCTAGGGATTGCCTAATGCACAGAAGACCCTCGGTTAGAACATGAGCATACTCGAATTCCATTTTATCTGAACATGTTCGCTCATTACTACATGTCATTTCTTTGAAGAAGATCCTAATGAAAACCTCTCTAATTTGTGCACTGTCCAATTAAAAAAAAGCGGCTAAAAAGATTTTCCGAAGAAAAAAACATCCTTCAAAACTCTCGTGGGTCTGCACCCAGAATCTGCCTTAAAAAGCACTGTAATAGCGCCTCATAAAATGAATATGATGCACAGCAATGTTAAAACTACATTGCTGTGCACATGTTACATCTTATTTGTTACATCTTATACTGTAATAGTTTCAGTGTTTTAAAGCCATGAAGCGGTTTATAACATGTTCATTCTTCAGGCAACTTTGTTTAGAAGCCTCCCGCGATCTATGATAGAAGATATAGGAAAAAAATACTACATAAACAATGGTAAAACCACCAGTGGCTAAAAGAAGTGACACCCAATCTATGTTTGACAGTATAGCGCAAAATTTAGTAACCACAAAGTGGCCACAAAATGCCGACAGGACAGCCAGTGAATCCCCTTTGAGAAAACGACCGCAGGCATTTTTCTGACACCCACGGGGAAGAAAGAAGTGAGAAGAGCACAGGAGAGGACGGAGAGAGAAGAAGCTCAGGAAGACAGTGACGGAGAGAGGAGAGCCAGAGATGGTTGCTCGGAGAGGGGGGTGGCCCTGAGAGGAGAGCTGCAGGACCGGACAGCAGTGACTAACGGAGGTCTTGGGTACAGGACGGTTGGACACCGAAGAGTGAGTAGGTGTGGCAGCAGATGGACTTGGCAGGGGAAAGCGCTGTGGCCGTGGGCCTAACGGCAGCCACAGTGAAGGAACCCAGGGGTCTTTTCAGACAGAAGCTGAAAGAAGGTGACTGGTACCCAGGCCAGGGAGCAGAAGCTGTTATGTCTGCTGTGGATGTCAAGAAGACACCCAATAAAGTTTGGACCTGATTGAATGGATTTCTGCGTCTGTCTCACATCTGTTCCGCAACGAAAAGGGACCACGCCCCAGTCGGCACACGTACTACACACAACATCTTTCTTCCGATGACAGAGCTGCCAGAATTTTCTTTGGCAAAGTCACTTCAGGAAAAATGTGGTAACTTCTATTCTGACATGGCTCCGCACGTGGCTTTGTGGTAGTTTCTGAACCCTGAAGCGGTAACAGAAGTGTCATCAATGGGAACATCTGCACCGCAATGTCATATTAACAAGGCTGTGCATTACGGCAATGTCTTGCAGTGCTTTTTCACATGGATTCCAGGCAGAATCTACTGTAAAAAAAATAAAACATCTTGTGCACAGACCTACAGAAAGGAAACAAAGGTTTTGAGTAGTTTTGATATTTAGAGGAAGATTTTGACAGTTTCAACTCAAAGGATACAGTATGTGAAAACAACATCTTTTTTTAGGTAGTTTCCACCAAGAAATCTGCCTGAAAACCTAACCACAAATGTGCAAAAGAATGAACATATACATATCTATAGAACGACTTGCCATGCTGTTCAGTTCTTTGTTACTTCTTTTAACCACTACATGTTTCGGAAACTGTGACGCGGTTAAAATAAGTAAGAGTCAGTGATAAGCGGTCATAAAGGAGCGCTTAGGAAGCAACCCAGGGGCAGACAAGGATGTCAGGTCTCCACCGCAGCTCCAGCCAAAAACCTCCAATGGAGGATAGGAGCAATGAGAAAATGGAAACGGTCTTAGGAGCGCAGGAAAGAGACTCAGACAAGAGATGGGTTTAAACCACAACGCGTTTCGACGGAGGATCCGTCTTTGTCAGGTGGAAGTTAAAATAAGTAACATATTCAGTCTTCAGGTGGCTTTCCACTTCGCTTTCTTTGTAAAAGATATAGTAAAAAGACACTGTAAAAACTATGGAAAACCCGCCGACAGAACCACTTCAAAGATTTTTTCTTGATGTGGCTTTTTGAGCGACAACTCAGGTAGCTGCGCCGGCATCTGAGAGTATCAGTTTCTGCTCCAAAAACTACCATAAAAACTCCAGTTGCACAAAGCCTATACTTTACTTAAAAAGAAGAAAAACTCTTCTATATCCTCCCTACAAAGGGAGAAACCAAACAGGTGATCCATGATAATACGAAACAAGAAGATATAAAGTTAAGATACCTTTATTACCAAGGATAGGAGTAGACGGTCAACTTTGCTGACCATATCAACAATAATGATTTTAGTCTAAAGTTCACTTATCGTTCTGAAAAAAATCGTATAGATTTTTCACTCTCTGGAGATAGTACTAACAATGTTATAATTATTTCTCCATGTGTAAAACGCACAGCTAGCAATTCCATGCTTACGACCAAATTGTGTCATTCCCCTCATGTCATTAGAAATATTCCCTATGGTGAACTGATAAGACTCAAACGTAACTGAACTAATACAGAAACTTTTGAAAGGGAATATGCGGGCAACATGTTGCGTTCGGCGGGCACGTCAAAACGTCACACGGGGACGCATCCTCATACAACGTATGTCACTGCATACACAATGTTACATATAGGTACGCAAGACGTATGCGGATCTTAAGGAAAGAAGTACGCAGGTCTGAAACGCAAATGTGAAACCAGCCTAACTTCCCTACAAAGGATAGTTTGAAGTACTTTAAGTTTGAATGTTTGTGGTCTTTGAACTGAAAAGAACTCGGTGAGAACACAGCCGAAGGGTCCCGTTTCACATAGCGACGCACCAGCGATCCCGACAACGATACGACCTGGTAGGGATCGCTGGTGCGTCACTGCATGGTCGATAGTAAGCTGCCAAACAGGCAGATCTCTTCAACAATGCACCAGTGATCCTGACAATGGTGCGACCTGGTAATGATCACTGGTGCATTGTCACACAACAGCTATTCTGAACGATTCCAGCCTGCGTCCCTGAGTTCTGCGTCGCCAACGAGGTCGCTCATCGGCGTCAAACACAGGGATGCGCGCTGGCCAGCGGGACGCTGATGATGAAAAAATGGCCCAGGACATTCGAGCACGATCAGCGATATCCAGTGGGGGGGTCTGGTTGCCACTATGTTTCACATGCAGCATGATGGCAGGCGAGATTGCTGTTGCGTCACAAATGGGTGACACATCAGCGATCTCACTAGTGATCTCGCTATGTGAGACGGGGCCTTTAATCTCAATCACATAACTACAATCACTCACATTCAGCTCTCGTAGCTATTAATCTTTGTATTTGCACCCACCTGTTGACTTCCCAGATTCCAAACAATCAGACTCCTGTTCATTGTCAGGTCTTCAGGAGGTGGGGCTGTATTGTTATAGATGCCAATCTTCACTTGTGCCAGGGTCCCATTTACATTCAGATTCCAGTTAGCAACAGCATAGACTCCAGGAGGATCACCATTCTCATCAAAATATTTTTCATTCTTCAAATTAATGTTAACCCTGACCCTCCGCATATAATCAATGAGCTACATTGGGAAATGTTTAATAAAAAGTTTCAGTAAAGTCAGTCTATAATAAGAAATCACCAATAATGATGATCGAATAGTGAAATATTCGGATTCGGGAAAATCGGTACAAATAATTTCATACCAAATAATGAATCTAATGCAAGTCAATAGGAAAGCCGAGTATTTTTCTGCTGGGCCCAACAAACATGTCTGGGGGCCTGAGAAAAAAGCTGGAATGGATGGGAAAGAGCTAAAACTAAATGGGAACTGCATGGAGAAGATGCCTGCATGCCTTCTGACTCACATGTGGTGTCTGGGAATAATGTTGTCAGACTAGTGCGCCAGTTTTACAGATTTTTAAAACCTACCAAACCAATTTTTTGTTTAAAGGGAAAAATGCTAAGAAACATTTTTCCCTTCATATAACATGTATACAATGCAAAATAAAAATGAAAAACAAAAAAATTATACCTCCCCATTAGCATATGCTCATATGGAGCGTCTTGGCTTTAACATTTGCGAGGGCTCTCACTCCTGCATTTGGGAGGTCCCTCCCTCATGCCAAATAGTTAGCAACATAGTGGAAAACATATTCCCCATCCCTTTACAATGCCAGCTAAAACATGCCCATTTTAATTTGGACTTTGCCCACCACCACCACCGTGTCCACCGCCATGTCACTATGCGGCTCTCACTGACAATTAGCCGAAGGCCAGCAGGTGCTATGACTCCTGGGCTTGGTAAGGGCCCTCAGGAGGTCCTGTATCATACATTTTGGAGGGCTGTCACTCCTGCTAAATAGTTTGCAAGATAGTGTATACATATTCTCCATCAATTTATAATGCCAGCTAAAACATTCCCATTGGAATTTTGGGCATCACTCACCACCACCACCATGTTCACTGCCAGGCCATTATGCGGCCCTCACTGACAACTAGCAGAGGGCCAGCAGGTGCTCTGCAACCTGCATTTTGTGAGCTTCACAGTTTAGTTTGGCGACCAGATCCCAGTGGAGCCACTGACATAGCGGGTGAAGCCGCTGTAAGGTGAATATAATAAGGGAGTTGGGGTTGGATTCTACCAGACACCAAAAGCATTAGAATTAAATTCAGAATACAGTGTAACAAATGAGGGTCTGTATTGTGGTCAATCAAAAAATTTTTGGCACTAAACTCGTTGCAAAGATGAAGAATTTTTATTTGCAGTCGCAAATATAGACGTTTCGGCTGTATCAACTAGCCTTCATCAGTAAACAAGACTGGTTCTATCTCTATAATTTTCTGGACATTATATTGTATGACCAATAGTAAATTAGGTGCTATTGGAGGTGATACCATCCACCATGTAAGAACTGGTATATAAACCTGTAGATTTCAAAGAGAAGGGGTAGTAGAGAAATTTGTGACTGCAAATAAAAATTCTTCATCTTTGCAACGAGTTGAGTGCCCAAAATTTTTTTGATTATTCTATACTGGTGTGGGAACCTTCTTTTGTGCACCGACACAGCTGTGCCACATTATACTATTGTATTGTGGTCAGTCTGACAGACCTGAAACCCATGTCAGGAACATGTACAAGAATCATTTTACTTGGAAGCAGCCTCCTCAAGGGAAGGAGACAGGAATGCCATTGACAAGACCAAGCACTTCTGGAAACTACTCAAGCAGGCAGAATGTATCTTTTGCATGGTTTTGAGCAACAACGAAGTAATTACAGGATATGTCCCAGAGTGTGTTGAGATCTGTGGAGTGTATTACTCAGGTGACAGGCAGTGCTACAGAGCTCAGTGTGAGGCAGTGACTGGTGTGATATGTGAGGGTCGCTATGTGTCCCTCAGACGCGCTCAAAAGTGTATTAGATCCGCTGGAGTGCCTTGTGGTCACAGCAGGATGCCTGTGAGTCACAAGCAGAGTAAAAGTATGCTTGAATCTGGTCAAGTTATTTGACAAAAGAATTGTTCAGGAAAACCTGGCTTTTATTTTTGAAACAGACTGCAGGTAGGTAGTGGGGCTGGTCCATTTCCTCCAGCCCAGATCTTACAAGTGGCCCATGGCCACAGAGTCTAGTGGAGAGGAAAAAGTAACCCTGCAAGAGGGTTTGGCTGTGTCAGTGTTAGTCTTGGAGGAAGACCGAGCAAGAGGCTTTTCAGAGCTCCATCTGTGAGAGGGAACAC
This sequence comes from Dendrobates tinctorius, assembly GCF_039654945.1. Classification (NCBI taxonomy): domain Eukaryota; kingdom Metazoa; phylum Chordata; class Amphibia; order Anura; family Dendrobatidae; genus Dendrobates; species Dendrobates tinctorius. The sequence continues at coordinate 5,043,168 of NW_027361818.1, read as the reverse complement.
AGGGCCAAGCAGAGCAAAAAGCCTGGCACCCTAGAGTACGGTGGTGCAGTCAGCCATGGCAACTGGTCGTGGACTGTCTTTGTTTTCCCGGCTGCGAACCAGAGGATCCATTTACTTTCTGTTTTGTGAGTACGCTGTACATTAAAAAATACTTTATTTTGAAATTTCCTGGGTCACTGCCTTCTCACTGCGCAGCTAGGACACCGCTGCTCTACATCAGGTAAAGGCCTTAGCGTTCCAATGATCATGTTGCAATATGTGTAAGGCTGCGGCCTGAAAAGGTCTGTGGAGCATATTAACACAGTGTCCTAGGCTTGCTTAAAATGTACAGAAACCGGCCAATACCCCACCACCATTTTTTTTTTGTAAGGAGCCAAATTTAGAAAATGTAAGGGAAGCAACAGTTTAATAAAGAGACAGAAGTCTAATTTAGGAGCCTGGGAAAAGTCAGCAAAGGTCTTTGTCCAGCACCAGAATATGTAAATTGCTACCGAATATGTATGCCCTATCTACCTAACAATTTGTGAACAGATATGTATGCTGGCAAGGGTTAACAGAGCGCTGCGCTGGCACAGCGAACTGGACGTGGTTGCTGACTGTTGTGTCTGTACAGCTGCAGGTTGTGGACTGGAGGCCTCAGTCCCTCCTTCCTGGACAGCAGAGAGGGAATGAGGTAACACAGAGGAAGGGCCAGTGGTTTCACTGTCAGACACAGACTTTGTACCCGGGTGTTCCTCCCACCTTCTCGGGTGCTGTGTATATGGGAGTAGAGTTGTGTGAATATCTTCGGTTCCCTGCTTATTCGGCAACCCACAGGCTCTCCATGCACATGCTGTGGCAGTAACACAGCCATGACACATGTAGCGGCGGCGATCAGCTGTTCAGCCAGCACGATCCAGGAAGCCGGATTCCCGCTATAGCTTAATCGGCAAGCGCTATAGCTTGCCAATAACAGGCAACCCAAACATATTCACTCATCTCTACATATGAGTGGTATATGGCGCATACTAACAGAGGAATGTTGTCAAATTTCCCTTTATAAAGGGATGTGTGGGTAAGATTTTCAAACTAGCAGCATATAGAGAGAGCACGTTTCATTACTCATATTCCTATTATGTGTAAGGCTGAAGCCTGAAGAATTGTGTGGAGCATGTTAATGCATTTAAGTTCTAAAATATCCGAGTGCAGACCCCAAAAAAACTGTCAGGCTACCAGACACACGCTTAAAGCGACTGTGAGAAGACCAACACAATAAGAAAAGTATAATAATCGAATATATAGAAACTGAGAGTGGAAATTTGACCATGGCACAATGTGCACTAATGTCAAAAACACGTTGATCTGTCCTAACGGTGTACAGTGTCCGACATTATGTATCTTCAATTGTTTAATAACGTCAGAATAAAAGTTATTTTTTAGCCACTCCTGCCTATCGCTGGTTCTTCTTCTCCTTTTTTCCTTGAATGATTATGACTGCTCAACCAGATCCGTGAGTGGAGTTGGCCGGCGTCAGGGAGTTGTAACACAGGTTCTGGTAAGCTGACTACACCCTTTTCCAATATTCATTCTTCAGGTGGCTCCCCCCCCCCACTTTCTTTGTAAAAGATATAATAAAAGGACACTGTAAAAACAATGGAAATTCACAGACAGAACCACTTCAAAGATTTTTTCTTGATACGGCTTTTTGAGCGAAAACTCTGCCAGGTGCAGCAGCATCTAAGAGCATCAGTTTCAGCTCCAAAAATGACTATAAAAACTCCAGAATTTGCAAAGGCTTTCAAAAATTACCCAAGGTGTCTGGATCATACACGCTGAAAGATGTCGTGATGGGGACATCACAATACACTTTACAGTTATTGAAAGAGGTAGAAATATAGAGTACAAATTTCACCACTGCACAATGTGCAAAGATTTAAAAAAACTAACCAAGGGAGTCACTCTCAGACCAGCTGAAAGATGCCGTGATAGGGATATCACAATACACTTAGCAATTATTATTACAAGAGGTAGAGAGTACTCGTTTCACTATTGGAAAATTTGCAAAGGTTTCAAAAAGTTCAAAACAATACCTACGTGGGGTATACATAGATGTACACTAAGTACTTGATGCAGAAGAAGGAGGAGGAAGCGGAGGAGGAGGAGGTGATTTCCCGAACAAAATGGTTTTGGATGGTAAGGGATGGACATTAAGACAATTTTGAAAAAAAAAAAATTTGGCCTGCATTTGCATAACGTTGCTGTCATCCCTAGGGCTTATAAAGTCGGAGGAAATCCAGATTTTCAATTTTAGAAGAGTCAGCCTGCTTGCATTTTACAATGACAGGAGTGTGTGCCTAACCGTTATGATTACACCTGCCAAACTAAAAACCCGCTCAGATAACACACTGGCGGCAGGGCATGGCAGCACCTCCAAGGTGTACAAGGAGAAGTCGAGCCAATTGTGCAGCTTGGACAACAAATAGGCAAAGGGCACTGAGAATCAGGAAGGACACTGGTGTGGTCACTTAAGTAGTCCTTCACCATCTTGGTCAACTTCTCCCTCCTCAAAGTTACACCCACAGATATCCATTGCTGATGGGATGGTCTCATGAAAATGGCCCAGTTGGTGGACATCCCCCCCCCCGAGTTGCACCTGGTGTTTGTGGCCCTCCCCTGAAATCCATGTGGTCGAAAAGTGCCAGTACTTCTACCACCAGTGTTGTCTGATGGTAATCTTTTGAGCAAGTCTTCTACTACAACCCTCTGGCATGCATACACATCTGCCTCTGACATAAGAGAAGCAAATTTCTCCTTGTACTATGGGTCAAGAAAGGTGCACAGCCAGTATTTCATGGTGGACAAAATATATTTCATGTGATTGTCTAGGAAAAGGCATCTGGATATGAACTCTGCCATATGTGGCAAACTATAAAGAGTCAAATGTTCAGTGTCCTCACAAGGAAAAACAGTAACCATCCTCTTCTCCTCACGACGCATAGCCTCCTCCTTTGGCCATCCATGCTGGAAAGGCATGAAGCTGGGATTGGGAGTCCCCTTTGTAGTGCAGAGAAAAAAACCCTGTTCTTCCTCCTCCTGTTCCTCGTCATCATCCAATGTGGCCTGAGGGTCCTGTGTGAGGCTGGGCTGTGTGGTATCAGCCACTGTATTATCTTGCTCCATAGACACCTGCTTGGCATTCAAAGCTTCCTCTTTCAGATTCTGCATCGAATGTTTTATAATCAGCGCTCATCATCTTGGTGCAGCAATCAAAGTTTTGAAGAACCTCACTTAGGTCAGCAATCCACACCCACTAGGCAGTTGTTATGTGTGGGGGCTGAATGCTACTCTGACGGGCATTGAGAAGCTGGAATTAAGATACTGCCCTCTGCTTCTTACTAACCCTTGTCACCTTATGAAAGGTTGAATTCCAGCATGTGGGCAGGTCACAAATCAGTAGCTGACGATGTAGTACGTGTGCCGACTGGGGGGTGGTCCCTTTCAGCTGCGAGACAGACTGATGACAGATGCAGAAACTAGTTCAACCAGGTCCAACTTTATTGGGTGTCCTCCTGACATCCACTGCAAACACGACAGCTTCTGCTCCTAGGCCCGGGTACCTGTCACCTCCTCCTACTCCTGTTTGGCAAAAACCCCTGGGTTCTTCCACCGTAGCTGCCATTAGGCCCACGGCCACAGCGTTTCCCCAACCGAGTCTGCCCGCTGCGACACTTACTACCCCTTCGGTGTCCAGCCGTCCGGTACCCTAGGCCTCCTTTGTCCTTCGTCCTTCGCACTGCAGCTGTCCTATCAGGGCCACCCCCCTCCGAGTATCCGTCTCTCTCCTATTTCTTTCCTGAGCTATTCTCCCTGCTGTCTCCTCCTGGGTGTCTGCCTTCCCCTGGGACTCTCCTTCCTTTTATGTCCTTACTCTGGAAATCCCCTTCCCAGTCCCGTAACTCCGCCCACCATGACTCTGTGGTTTCCCTAGCCTAAAGCTGCAGCTAAACCCTTTTCTCACTACTCTATGTCTCCATCTTGTGGCCAAAACCCAGTACTACACTGTCTTTTACTAATTCTAGCTGTTGTCCCACACATATATATATATTCAAGTCAGAATAAAGCATTGTACACATCATCATCATTTACATTTTCCTTCTTCACTTGACAAGTCCATAGGTCAGTCCATCCCCCTACATACTCCCTTTCTTTGACCATTGTCATCCCCGACAATCCCGTATCCTTTGATTTTTTTCTTTTCCACTTTTTTTGCCTGTGTTGCCGGTTGCCGAGCAGAGCCTGGAGCTCTCTAGCTCTACACAGGATGCTGGACAGAGCCGGGAGCAATTACGCTCCGGGTAGCAAACGGCTACCCGCAGGCGCGTACGCCTCTATGACAATTCCCCTTCATTGGGGTAGGACCACCTGGACTCCTCGACGTGTGCTCTCCCCCACTTTTCTCACTCAGAACTGCGCTCCACTCTAAGGGCGGAATGACCAAGGCTCTGGCCTACCATGTCACCGTTTTCCCCCTACTCCGTTTTGGGTATCTTTCCACCTAGGACCTGACCTGTCGACCGCTGCCTTTTCCAAATCACAAACCATCTTACTCCTTCTTTTATGATTTATCATGGCAAGCATTTTCTTCTTCACATTTTGGAACTTCTTGAACACATTTTAATATAATAACTTTACCAACTCATCTAGCAACATTTAAATTATTTCCGTTAAATATGCTTCATTACTTCTACCTTTAAATATTTATTTAACCAGCATTACTAATTAACTCTTCCCCCTATTTGGAAACATAATCTGTAAACATAAAAGCACCCCTTCCATTGCAGAAAGTACCCCCAACACATCCCTGCTGCGTCAGGAACAGGGTTTCTTACCCCGAGGGGACACGGAACAGTCCCCATGCCACGCAACGGCGCACAGCAATCCCGGTAGTCCATGAACATCAAGGGTGCTTCGGGTCATCTCTTGATGGTCGATCTTCTCCGCCTGCAGAAGGGAACTCCACAGCCATGTAGCCCACGGGATGTCTGGCAGTCCCGGGGCCACGAGTGTCCTTAGTGCCCGAGACCCAAGAGTCCACCTCCCCTTTATGGGGTTCCTTATTCTTCGGGGTACACAATCACGGCCACCGCATAGTAGCGGGGGGACAGTACTCTTTGTAAATGGATACCAAATTCCCCATCCGCAGGGCCCTCCCATGCTTAGTTGAGGCTGCGGTGAGGTAGACTTTGTGGCCAGTCTCTGTCTCTTTAATAAACCCATATCCCCGCTCGACATTGGTATAAGCGAGCCACCAGTGCCTCCGGGGGGCAGACATGGCGGTTTTCCCCTTCTCTTGGAGAACCACCAAGAAGCCGGGCGAGGAGGCTGGGGGTCGTTGGCACGGACGTCAGTCATCCCAGCATGGGCCACAGATGGTGAGCGAGAGGAGGCCGGACGGGGAGGCTGTGGCTCAGGAGCGCGGACCTTAGGCCTCGCAGCCCCTTGGGCCGGTGACATATGACAGGACGGAGCTGGGCCGGGAGGCTGGGAATCACTATCAGGGATTTTGGGCCTAGTGACCGGACGAGGCGGGGAAGCAGGGGCTGCCTGCAGTGCCGCCGGCCAGGGCAGGGAGTTGCTCACTTTCCCCAGGGCCTCCTTCCGGCTACTCCGCAGCTCCTCGGGAACTCGGGCACCCAAGTGACCAGAGTTTCCACGATGCCATCAGCCTCCTCTCACTGGACGGGCTCGATATCACCAGCCATCACCCGCAGGCAGGGCCCCGCCATTCCTCTGCTGCTTCTGGTTCCGTCGCATTGTGTCCGCTGCTGTTCTTCATTCCGCCATTCGGCAGGACCGGCCTCCAGGCCCGATGGTTCTGCAGGACACGTCAGCAACGGCTTCTCCAATGGCTGCTTCAGCACCCCCGGTGCTGCGAGCGGGCACGCCTCCTCCCTCCACTCCGCAGGCCCAGGTGTCAGCAGCTCCAGCTCAGTCCGGGGATCTTCTTTCTGGGTAAGTGTCCGGTACACCGGCTGTGACTCCCAGGCACAGGTAATGCGGCGGGCCTCGACCTCCCACCGCCCACTCTACTTGTCCAAGGTCATGGCAGCTGCAGCGTCGCATCGTGTCCATTCTTCCGAGGTTCATTGGTGCCAGACAGCTGCACTCAGCCTGCTAAGCAGTGCCACTCCCATTCCAGGGTGGAGCATTGGCCGACCCCTCCACCCATTTTCCGGTGTTTAGTGGAAAGGGGCAGCTGTCACTTGATGTACACTGCTCCCCTGTTGTGAATTTGCTTTCTGGCCTACCTCTGGTTACTAGTGAAGGTAGTGGACCTGGTTATATTGACAGAGGGGTCGCGAGTTCTCTTTCTGGGCTCCCTCTGGTGGTTACTGGAAGTAATGGAGCTGATCTAATTAGCAGAGGCCTGCCACCTGATAATGAGCAGGATAACTGGAGATCTGGAGTTTCTGACTGGATTTAAGACAGCCGACTCCCTCTATCCCTGCTGGTGATTTTTTTCTGCCTCCTGAGGTCTTAGTTTCCAGTTCAGTCCCTGCATGCTCAGCTCAGTGTTCTTTTGCTATTGTTCACATTTGATCTGGTTTTGCCTATTTCAGTTTTTTGTGTTCAGCCAGCTCCGGCTGGGGCTGTCCTGAATTTCCATCCTTATGTTACTGCTTGTGCCAGTTTGTTTTTGTCCCTTATTAGATTGGCCTCTTTTTGCTCTGCTTTCAGAATATACCAGAGTGCTGATAGAGTGGGCAAAGTCTAGTGACTTCAGTATTTTCTATCAGATGTGTTGGGCATTTTTTGCAGGGTTTTTTGCGTGTTTGCAGACAGAGTCTTTCCTTTCCTGTCTAGTTAGTGTGGTCCCCATCGTTTGCTCAGTCTATTTTCCTACCTGCGTTTGTGTTTTCATCTTGTCTCACCAACAATATATGTTTGGGGGCTATCTATACTTTTGGGGTCTGCTCTGGGGCAGATTAGATTTTCCCTTTCTTGCTTTAGGCTTATTTAGTTCTCCGGCTGTGTCGAGGCGTCTAGAATCATCATAGGTACACTCCATGGCTACTGCTAGTTGTGTGGATGCGATCAGAGGTCTGCAATACACTTAGCTACCAACCTCTCTGGTTTTCTGTGGCTTAGCTTGGTCTTGCTTTCCTTCTCGGTGACCCATTCATAACACTCCCCCCAGGGGCGGGCTCGGCATAGCTCCCCCTGGTAGTCCAATTTAGCGCCAACCTCCTTCATCCCGACAGTCACCATTTCTGGAGGGGCACAAAGTCTCTGATTCCTGTCCTGTTCAGCTCAGGTCCTTTAAATCTTTGGCGAGGTTTCACCGCCTATGTTGGTGGGGTTGGCAGTGATGGATCCTGCCAACTATGCCACTTGTAGTATGTGTGCCGACTGGGGGGTGGTCCCTTTTGGCTGTGAGACAGACTGATGACAGACGCAGAAACTTGTTCAACCAGGTCCAACTTTATTGGGTGTCCTCCTGACATCCACCACAAATACAACAGCTTCTGCTCCTAGGCCCAAGTACCTGTCACCTCCTCCTACTCCTGTTTGGCGAAGACCCCTGTGTTATTCCACCATGGCTTCCGTTAGGCCTATGGCCACAGCAATTCCCCAGATCGAGTCTGCCCGCTGCGACACTTACTTCCCTCCGGTGTCCAGCCATCCGGTACCCCAGGCCTCCTTTGTCCTGTGTCCTTCGCTCTGCAGCTGTCCTATCAGGGCCACCCCCCCTCCGAGTATCCATCTCTCTCCTCTGTCTTTCCTGAGCTATTCTTCCTGCTGTCTCCTCCTGGGTGTCTTCCCTGCCCTTGGGACTCTCCATCCTTTTATTTCTTTACTCTGGAAATCCCCTTCCCAGTCGCGTAACTCCACCCACCATGACTCTGCAGTTTCCCTAGCCTAAAGCTGCTGTTAAGCCCTTTTTCTCACTACTCTATGTCTTCAGCTTGTGGCCAAAACACAGTACTACACTGTCTTTTACTAATTCTAGCAGTTGTCCCACACAGATACATTCAAGTGAAAATAAAGCATTGTACACATCACCTTCTACATTTTCCTTCTTCATCAGACAGGTGCATAGGTCAGTTCACCCCCCTACCATGAGGCAAATTAAAGTGCTGCGACAGCAAAGTTAGATCCGCAAAAGCCTGAGATGACTTTCGGAAATGTGCACTGACACGGTGTACCTTGGCAAGTACATCAGGCAAGTCATGGTGTGTTTTTAAAAACCGCTGCACAACCAAGTTCAGAACATGAGCCATGCATGGAAAATGTACCAGTTTGCTAAGCTTTAAATTCGCCACCAAGTTACGCCCATTATCGCACACAACCAGACCTGGTTGGATGTTCAACGGGGAGAGTCACTAATTAGTATGCTCTTTTTTCCCTTTCAACAGCTTGGCTGCATTGTGAGCTTTATCACCTAAACAGATGAGCTTCAGCAGATAGTGCTACCGCTTTGTCAAGGCAATGCTGCAATTTTCCCAGCTGGGAAGTGATGGGGACGCTAGTTTAGTAGAGGATGAGGAGAAGGAGGAGCAAAGACAGGAATTGGAATACGAGGAGACTGAAACCCCGATTGCAGTTGGGCCTCCTTATTTTGGTTTGGGTAAAATGTGTGATGTCCCAACCTCTGACTCTGTCCCAGACTCCACCAGGTTAACCCAGTGTGCCATCAGAGAAATGTATGGTACATGCATGAAATTGCATGCTGGTGTTGCTCAGGTTGGCAGTGTTCTTGCCTATTCTTAGCTTTTTTTGGCACATGCTGCAAATTACAGCTGTTTTTTCTGAAGGACTTTCAGAAAAAAACTGACAAACGGGACAACGCACCCTTGGCCTGTTATCTAGCCAAGTAGGAGGGTTCTGTGGAACAGTTGACAGAGTTCTACCTCTGGGCAAACCACTACCTCTTATTGACTGTTTTCTTGCTACGGATCCATCCCTCTCTGCACTGCTGTGCTCACTATGTGTGTCACCGTGCCAGGTTGGATGAGTGGCCTCATCATAGACCACTTCAGCTTCCTATTCCTCAATCTGGTCCTCCTTCTGAGATGCGAGTTTAGGCTGGCCTGAAGGCAACTGTGCCTCATGATTATCCTCCACCTTTTCAGACATCAATTGACCTTCCCCTTTCTACTGGCCGTGAGTGCTCAAATGTTTGAACATCACTGCACTCAACCTCCTCATGACCCTCTTTAATAGAGCACACATTAAGAGGCCTGACAAATTACAAGGGAATGTAAGCAGTTTGTCAGAGTGGCCAGTTTATGGGTTCATATGTCTCCTGGGATTCTTGATGGCGGGAGGAAGAAACACCAGGTTGAGGATTCAGATGCCCAGCCTCTTGGCTACTAAGACTGGACTGTGTGGAAGACTTCGTGGTGCTGCTTGTCAACACACTGAAGCCTTTGTCTGCCATCCAACCCAAAACATACTCACACTTGTCTGGGTTCGTTAGTGGTGTAGCGCACTGACCAAATTTTGACAGGAACCTAGAACAAAATACAATCATTTTTGGATCTGTCACACGGCCTTGGCGTGCACCACCACATCCACATCCCTGAACATCATCCTTTCTCATCTTGAAAGCATTATGCTTATGAAGCCAAAAAATACTCGCTTTATTTTTCACAAGTACCCTGACAAAGGTCTTAAGTACAAAATCACTGTATCTAGCAATATGTGGCTAATATTTTTGGAGATCACCTTGCTGACACTCTCTAAATGTGAAGTAATAAAGATTGTTGCCCCTGCTAATTTGTCACGTACGATTATCTCTACCCGGATTGTGCCAGTCGCACAACTGCTAGATACAGAAATTGTCTTTTTAAAACAATAGAAAATTATGATTTTTCTCAATCGGCTTGCTGACACACTCCAAATGCGGAGTAATGAAGATTATTGCCTCTGCTAAATTGTCATATTCGATTATCTCTACCCAGATTGCACCAGTCGCACAACTGCTAGAAAAATATTAGGCATTTTAAGTGGAAAATAACAGAGAGCTGCAGCATGTACTTGCAATGATCAGAACACCCAGGTTCCTGCCTTTCTCCCACCCTCCCTTCCTCCTATTAAATATCTTCCTACTAAATCTCCACCTAACAAACAAAAGCAAGTAATCTTGACAGTCTCTTAAAAGAGCTCTTTGGAATAAATAACGCTCACTATAACTTTCTATCTCTGTCCCTACACTCCTTTCACTTTCCCTTAACTATAACTATGCTCTCCATATGCTGTTTAACCCATTTACCCCAAGGGTGGTTTGCACGTTAATGACCGGGCCAATTTTTACAATTCTGACCACTGACCCTTTATGAGGTAATAACTCTGGAAAGCTTCCATGGATCTTGGTGATTCTGTTTTCTCGTGACATATTGTACTTCATGATAGTGGTAAAATTCATTTGATATAACTTGCGTTTATTTGTGCAAAAAACGGAAATTTGGCGAAAATTTTGAAATTTTCCAACTTTGAATTTTCATGCCCTTAAATCACAGAGATACGTCACACAAATTACTTAATAAGTAACATTTCCCACATGTTTACTTTACATCAGCACATTTTTGGAAGCAATTTTTTTTTTGTTAGGAAGTTATAAGTGTTAAAAGTTGACCAGCGATTTCTCATTTTTGCAACAAAAGTTACAAAAACATTTTTTGGGGGGACCACCTCACATTTGAAGTCACTTTGAGGGGTCTATATGATAGTAAATACCCAAAATTGACACCATTCTAAAAACTGCACCCCTCAAGGTGTTCAAAACCACATTCAAGAAGTTTAATAACCCTTCAGGTGCTTCATAGGAATTTTTGGAATGTTTAAAAAAAAACTGAACATTTATCTTTTTTTCACAAAAAATTTACTTCAGATCCAATTTGTTTTATTTTACCAAGGCTAACAGGAGAAATTGTACCCCAAAAGTTGCTTTTCAATTTGTCCTGAGTACGCTGATACCCCATATATGCAGGTAAACTCCAACCCTAATCCCAACCCTAATCATAACCCTAACCACAAACCTAACCCTAACACACCCGTAACTGTAATCCTAACTTTAGCCCCAACCCTAATGGGAAAATGGAAATAAATATATTTTATTATTTTTCCCTAACTAAGGGGGTGATAAAGGGGGGTTGATTTACTATTTATGGCGGTTTTTATGTTTGGCAGCTGTCACATGCTAAAAGACGCTTTTTATTGCAAAAAATAGTTTTGAGAGCTATAATTTTTCCATATTTTGGCCCACAGAATCATGTGAGATCTTGTTTTTTGTGGGACGAGTTGTCATTTTTATTGGTGCCATTTTCGGGCAGATAACAGTTTATTCCAATTTTTGGGAGGAAGAATGATCAAAAAACAACCATTCATAAATTTATTTTTTGGGGGGGCATTTATACCGTTCCGCGTGTGGTAAAACTGATAAAGCAGTTTTATTCTTCGGGTCAGTACGATTACAGCGATACCTCATTTATATTTTTTTATGTTTTGGCGCTTTTATACAATAAAAACTATTTTTTTTTAAAAATAGTTATTTTTGCAATGCTTTATTCTGAGAGCTATAACTTTTTTATTTTCCCGCTGATGGAGCTGTATGGCGGCTCGTTTTTTGCGGGATGACATTTTCAGCGGTAGCACGTTTATTTATATCCATCTTTTTGATCGCGTGTTATTCCACTTTTTGTTCGGCGGTATGACGATAAAGCATTGTATTTTTGCCTTTTTTTAATGGTGTTCACTAAAGGGGCTAACTAGTGGGACAGTTTTATAGTTCCGGTCGTTACGGACGTGGCAATACTAAGTATGTGTACTTTTATTGTTTAGATTTTTTTATTTAAATATTTATTAATGGAATAAATATTGATTTTTTATTACTTTTTTAAAAAAAAAATTAAATTATTTTTACAATTATTTAATTTTTTCAATTTCATTCTTACTTTTACACTTCGTCCCACTATGGGACACTCATTTTGTGCAGGCTGATCACTTTTACAGCATGCAGATCTGCATGCTATAGAGGATGCCAGTGCTGCAGCTTCTATGCACTAACCTGAGAGACTTCCTGACATGCACTGCACATGACAGGAAGTCTCTCCGCTCTGGAGACCTGGATGTCGTCATGATGACATCGGGTCTCCATGGCAGAGATCGGGACCCCGCGTCATGATGCGAGGTCTCCGATCCAAAGGCAGAGGGGCTGTCAGCCCGTTTGCCAGCTCCGGAATGCAGCGATCATGTTTGATCACGGTGTTCTGGGGGTTAAAGTGCGTGACTGCTCCTTTCACTTAGTGAGAATCAGCCGACACCCAGCCACAATCAGCCGCGCTCCCCCAGTGAGCGCGGCTGATCGCACATGACGTGCCGTCCGGTCAATGGGCAGTAAGTCCAAGGTCACATTGATGGGATAGTACATCAAATGTTAGAAAGGGGTTAAAAATTGTGCCGGCATTACTTTGATTAGCAAGCCTGCCCAGCATGTTTATTGGCTGCAAATAAAGCGACAAATATGCTGGGTGGGTCACTTGAATATACCGAGGTGAATACCTAATTGCTTGCCGAGTAATGAGTAGCCCGAATACCGTACTATTTGGGTGAGTAATGAATATTGTCTAATGCATTCGCTCATCAATATTCACCATCCATAATGTGAAAACAGCCACAATCATACTTCTTATAGACACTGACAGCTATACCGGATGAACTTGTCAGAAGCTTCTAGGAGGACATGAACATTTCTTAGAATTTGCTCTTTATAAAAATAAATCCTGTGGGTAAATGTCTGTGCGGTAAATGATTTTCCATTAATATTAATGTCCAGAAGATGTGGCCCTAAAGAAGTGACCTCCATCTGTCTTGACAACATGATGTATTTGCTTATACAATATGCTTATGATATCAAGCCAGACATGTCACTCAAATGAAGGCTCACCAAGCCACGAGTTTCCTACTTTGGACACATCATACAAAGAGAGAAATCACTGGAGAATTATTTCATGGTGGGAAAAATAGAAGGAACAAGACAAAAAGGAGGAGCAGCAACCCAATGGCTTGAAACTAATAAAAATATGGAGGAGGAGACCCTAGTGGTCCTGTCTAGGCTTGGATAAGTTTGATCTTCCTACAGATCATTCATCCTACAAGTCATTATGGTTCAATAATTGAGCCTAAGATTGATAAAAAAAAATGGTACATTCTAAAGGCATGCAATAAATGTCAACAGGGGGTGGTCTTAAAGGAGTGACATGCATCTGTTTTCACATACTGGTGTCACTAACAGACAAGGTGTCCTGTATTATCTTTCCCAATAACAGAAAGACAAAAGTCTAACATTTTTGACTCATTTGTTTTATTGGGTTTTTTTTTATCTACTTTTATGACTTTTTTGATAATCTTATGTAGTTTTAGGTCAAATATATGCAGAAATATTCTAAAAATTCTAAAGCGTTAAATTTTAAAGTGGCACTGTATATGTCTTTTATGGGAGTAACTGAAAAAAGCCAAATAATGCGAAGTTTCAGAAACGCGTCAGATGATGCAGCACATTAATAATGTTTTACCAATACCTATATCAGTGTTCCCCAACTCCGGTCCTCAAGAGCCACCAACAGGTCATGTTTTCATGATTTCCTTAGTATTGCTGAGATGATAATTGCATCACCTGGACAGGCAAGAATTTAAACATCTGTGCAATACTGAGGAAATCCTGAAAGCATGACCTGTTGGTGGCTCTTGAGGACCGGAGTTGGGGAACACTGATCTATATATACAGTAACTTTTTTGAACCCAGTATATGTATATTTACCTGCCATGGTTTGAAGTTCCAAATGTTTGCACATGTTCTTTTAGAAAATGGCCCTTCCCCAATTTTGCATGTTTTCAGATCATCTAAAGCTTTGACCAAGACATGGACAGCAACAAACATTACATAAGTCATTTTAAGGCTGGAGGTATAGATGGCATTGTTCTTGATATCTTCTATACGTTCTAATCCAGTACAAACCTTCACTGGGTTCCCTAAAGAAACAGTTTGGTTCTCAGGAAGAAATTGGCAGTTGAAAACTGTCTCCCACATCATCTTGGTCCACTTTGGTGTTGTAGATGTAGAAGGATGGATCTTGTCCAGGAATTGGCTTAAACCTGGTACAGTGTAATCATTGCTGGCTAAACTAAGACTACCAGATAACAACTCGAAATATTTACTCATGGACAATAACAGCGACCTCGACCAACCAGCATTCCCAATAAATATCTTCCCTGTGACATTTTGCTTCAACAGCTCGTTCAAAATAGGAATAAATTCAATGTCAGTAGCAAAAACAACTACAACTGTAGCGGTGGACTCTTTAATGACTTTCGCTATATGTGGAGCATGGCGATCAGGTTGGCCAAGGCTAATATATTCCATAAAGGCCACACATGCTCCAGCTTTTATTATACCCTCTTTTATTGGCTGAATTCCTTGTAGGCCATAATCATTATCGAGAGCCAAAAGACCAATCCAGGTCCAGCCAAATCTGAGAATAAGCTGAGCCATGCCTTTGGACTGGACAATGTCACTCGGGAAAGTCCTGAAGAAGGATGGAAACATTTTTCTGTTACTTAAGAGGGAAACACTGGAAAATGGACTGATCTGGAAAAAAAAAGCAAAATGTAATATAATGAGTAGAGTTGAGCGACTTTTGGTTTTTTAGGGTCGCGTTTCGTTTCGTGAAACCCGACTTTTCCAAAAGTCGGGTCGAGCAAGATCGTCCGATTATAGGGAAAAGTCGGGGTCGTCCCGAAACACGAAACCCAATGTAAGTCAATGGGGAATAAAAGTCGGCAGTGAGAGGAGGACAGGAAACACACCTACAGTGCCCATTTGAATGCCAAAAGCATCAATTCTTCTTTCTTAAGCTTGTCAACCTTAATTAACTTCATAATACAAGTTACGCACTGAAAAATGGGGGTTATTTGGCTACAAACTGTGGGGGGGAGGGCTGGCTCCAGGTTTTCATGTGCCCTGGGCGAAAGAGCGCCCCTTTAACACATACCACAACTCATCATGCTCCGATAGGGCAGAGAAATAGCGGTATAGTACAATGAAAAATACCTCACTTTTTACATCTCATGACGAGGCCCATCTATTTCTCCATACAGAATCATTGGTCCCATATAATGTTTGAAACAGTATATGATGAGCTCCACATAATGCTACAGTATATGTTGGTCCCCATGGATGAAGCTCCACTGTCTTATGGGCCCAAATAATGCTCCAAACATAATGGGCCCCATTTCTAATGCTCTAGTGTATAATGGGCCCTGTAAATGCTGCTCCAGTGTCTGATGTCCACCTTTGGAATGTTCCAGTGTATGGTGGGCCCCATCTATCATTCTCCAGAGTATAGTGCTCCCCAATAATTGCTGTCCCAACATTGAAAACAATCAAAGAAGTCTCCTCGCTAGGGAATCCCTGTACTTGTCTGGACAGGTGCTGTAGCTTGCTTAACAGCTCGCCAGCCGTTCTCACGCCCAGTATGGATTACACGTGATTGCACAAAGGTGAGAAAGGGTACCGTATCCCCAGATAACATGTATGGATAGCGTACACATTCAAAATATATGTCTCAGGAGGCAGGCTCAGATGGTGTTAGGCCCAGTATGGATTGCACGTGATTGCACAAAGGTTAGAAAGGGTACCGTATCCCCGGATAACATGTATGGATAGCGTACACATTCAAAATATATGTCTATACAGCATGAGGCAGGCTCAGACGGTGTTAGGCCCAGTATGGATTGCACGTGATTGCACAAAGGTTAGAAAGGGTACCGTATCCCTGGATAACATGTATGGATAGCGTACACATTCAAAATATATGTCTATACAGCATGAGGCAGGCTCAGACGGTGTTAGGCCCAGTATGGATTGCACGTGATTGCACAAAGGTTAGAAAGGGTACCGTATCCCCGGATAACATGTATGGATAGCGTACACATTCAAAATATATGTCTCAGGAGGCAGGCTCAGACGGTGTTAGGCCCATTATGGATTGCACGTGATTGCACAAAGGTTAGAAAGGGTACCGTATCCCTGGATAACATGTATGGGTAGCGTACACATTCAAAATATATGTCTCAGGAGGCAGGCTCAGACGGTGTCAGGCACAGTATGGATTTGACGGCCCAGATTACACAGCGGAGGAGCAGGGAGAGGTAAAGATTGCAAATGCTGGGGCCCTGCCCAAGCAAGGGGGGCCCACTCGTGGGCGTCGGTACTGGCACTGGGCCCCTCATAGTACAGCGGTGTGTCTGACGGCGGGTGTGCACCACCACCGTCAGAGACACTTGTTTGCACTATGAGGGACCCTGTGCCAGTGCCCGCGCCCAAGAGTCGGCCTACCCACTTGTCCAGGGCAACGGCACTCGCACGGTGTCGTGCGGTAGGTGGTGACCCCGGCCATGGGGGGGAGGCAGCACAGTTAGGGAGTTTTAGAAAGTGGCATATGTTGATGTTGGACATTCAGCTGATGCAAAAGGCGAAATAGGTGAAGTACCAGGAAGAGGTGGACCAAAGCAAGCCATTTTTCTGTCACCCTATGTGTCATCAGGGGAAGGTGGGACAAAATCCTTGGAAACCCATGCGTGGTTCATTTTAATGAAGGTTAGATCATCCACATTTTGGGTTGACAGACGGGTCCTTTTTTCTGTCAGGATTGATCCAGCTGCACTGAAGACTCTTTCCGATAGCACACTTGCAGCTGGGCAAGCGAGCTCCTGTAAGGCATATTGGGCCAATTCAGGCCAGGTGTCCAGTTTAGCGGCCCAATAGTCAAAGGGGAATGACCTGTGTGGGAGAACATCGATATGGGAGGAAAAGTAGTTTGTTACCATAGTTGACAACTGCTGTCTCCTGTCACTTTCCATCGATGCAGTATTACCAGTTGTGTGAGCGGTATTTGAAAAATCAGTCCACAACATTGTCATGAAACCCCTGTCTCCAACGCCACTTCTGCTGTGTGCACCACGAACACCTCTGCCAAGCTGCCCCCGGCCCGTACAGCTCGTGTGAGAACCATCACCGCTGCTGTGTGCTGGGAATGCCTCAAGCAACCGATTTACCAGAGTTGCTTGTTTATTAGCCAATATTAGGTCAAGGTTCTCCTGTGGCATGATGTTTTGTAATTTGCCTTTATAGCGTGGATCCAGGATGCTGGCCAACCAGTAGTCGTCATCGTTCATCATTTTGGCAATGCGGGGGTCCCTTTTTAGGATCCGCAAGGCATAATCTGACATGTGGGCCAATGTTCCCGGTGTCAATGATGCACTGCGAGTGCTGGGTGGAGGAGCACTTTCTGGCAAATCCACATCCCTCCAGTCACGCACAAACCCTGTACCAGACCTTGCCACGCCAACATTTTCACTTGCCCCACGAGATGCATCCTCCTCCCCTAAGTAATCATCCCCATCATCCTCCTCCTCTTCTTCCTCCACCTCGTCCAGGAGAGGTCCCTGAGCAGACAATGGCTGAATGTCATCAAGGATTCCCTCCTCCTCTTCCTCCTCATCAACATTGGCTGCAGAAACCTGCTCCTTAAGGTGCGTCAAAGTTTGCATGAGCAGACGCATAAGTGGGATGCTCATGCTTAGGATGGCGTCGTCTGCGCTTACCAGCCGTGTGCATTCCTCAAAACACTGAAGGACTTTACAAAGGTCTTTCAGCTTCGACCACTGCACGCCTGTCAACTCCATGTCTGCTCTCAAAGTGCCTGGCCGTGTATCCTCCCACAAATGCATTATGGCCTGCCTCTGCTCGCACAGCCGCTCCACCATGTGCAGGGTGGAGTTCCACCTTGTTGCAATGTCGATAATGAGGCGGTGGTTGGGAAGGTGGAGCAATCGCTGCAGCTTCTGCATACAAACGGAGTGTACAGGCGACCGGCGGATGTGCGCGCACAGTCTTCGCACCTTCTGGAGCAGGGCTGTTAACTCCGGATAATTTTTGAGGAAGCACTGCACCACCAGGTTCAAGATGTGAGCCAAGCAAGGTATGTGGCTGAGTTTTGAAAGGGCTATGGCTGCCACAAAATTACGGCCGTTATCACTAACTACCTTGCCTGCCTCAAGATGTACACTGCCCAGCCATGACTCAGTTTGTCGCTTCAAGTACTCGGCAAGCACCTCGGCGGTGTGTCTGTCGCCCAAACACATCATCTGCAACACAGCCTGCTGACGCTTTCCACTAGCTGCTCGATAGGGGGACACATCGTGTGCAACAGTGGCAGCTGCAGATGGAGTGCTCGTACGACTGCGCTCTGTGGACGAGCTGTCGCTTCTGGAGGAGGTGGAGGAGGAGGATGGTCGAATGCCTACAGCCAACTGTTTCCTATACCGTGGGCTAGGCAGCACTGTCCCACCACCGCTGTCCCCTGTGGACCCTGCATCCACCACATTAACCCAGTGCGCAGTGATGGACACGTAACGGCCCTGGCCATGCCGACTGGACCATGCATCAGTTGTGAGGTGCACCTTTCCGCTCACTGACTGCTTGAGTGCATGGACAATGCGGTCTTTCACATGATGGTGGAGGGCTGGGATGGCTTTGCGAGAGAAGAAGTGGCGACTGGGTAGGTCATAGCGTGGTACTGCATAGGCCATGAGTTCGCGGAAAGCTGTGCTTTCCACCAACCGAAAGGGCATCATCTCAAACGAGATTAGTTTGGCAATGTGGGCGTTCAAACCCAGTGTACGCGGATGAGAGACTGAGTACTTTCTTGACCTACTCATAGTGTCTGGGAGGGTGAGCTGGACTTGAGAGCTGCATATAGTGGAAGTAGCGGTGTACAGGGCGGACTGAGAGAGGGTTGATGATGGTGATGGAGTTGGTGTTCTTTCTGATGGCCTAGAATCAGTATTTCGTTGATATAACAGTGGGATTCCCTGACTGCTGTGGTCTTGCAACGACACCTCAACATTTGCTGCTGTGCTAACCGGTGGGCTTACAGTGGGGGAAACAATGTAGCGTTGCTGACTACCTTCGTTGTGATCAGTTGCACATGTGGCACTTGAGGTTTGGTGTTGTGTCCACGCTTGCAAGTGCATGCTGGTTAAATGTCTAAGCATGCAACTAGGGAAGATGTATATCTTTGTACCGTGTTAGCCAGTAGATAGAAAAATATTCAGGATTGAGAGTCCTCAGTAGTTGATACCTTTTAATGGCTAACTGAAAAGATGGTAACACATTGCAAGCTTTCGAGACTACTCAGGTCTCTTCATCAGGCTAGACTAATACAAAATTTGAAGTGTCACATATTTATGCACAATACAGCCTAGAAAAAATGCAATAGATAAGACAAGTGACGTGAAGCAGAACTATCAATATGGGAGAGGGAGAAACATAAATATAAACATTGGACCAGTTCATAGATAAGGAGTCCGGATGTTTTATGGTCCTCTGATTGGGGTCTAGTTCTGTGTTGTGATGCCCCCACACGGTTTTAAAAGGAAATTCCTTAATTGATGTACAATTAAGGAATTTCCTTTTAAAACCGTGTGGGGGCATCACAACACAGAACTAGACCCCAATCAGAGGACCATAAAACATCCGGACTCCTTATCTATGAACTGGTCCAATGTTTATATTTATGTTTCTCCCTCTCCCATATTGATAGTTCTGCTTCACGCCACTTGTCTTATCTATTGCATTTTTTCTAGGCTGTATTGTGCATAAATATGTGACTCTTCAGATTTTGTATTAGTCTAGCCTGATGAAGAGACCTGAGTAGTCTCGAAAGCTTGCAATGTGTTACCATCTTTTCAGTTAGCCATTAAAAGGTATCAACTACTGAGGACTCTCAATCCTGAATATTTTTCTAAGCATGCAACTGGTATTCAAATTTTTCAGATTTTTCCCTCGGCTAAAGGTCTTTGCGCACTTCTTACAGATAACCTTGGCCTGATCATGAGGATTTTGTTCAAAAAAGTGCCACACTGCACTCTTCCTACTTTGGCAGACATTTTGTGGCCTAGCACGCTGTGATCTTTTGACCCTCTGGACAAGCTGTCCAGCAACTCTTTTGATGTTTGGAACCTGTCTTTGGAGTGCTCCGGGCCTGCCAGATAACAGCTGTTGCGATGTCGATGTCTGCTGTGGATGCTCCTCATCTGAGCTATTGGAAGCAGCACCCTCTTCCCCCAATGGATGCCAATCTGGGTCAACAACTGGGTCATCCATCACCTCCTCTTCTATGTCATGTGCACCTTCCTCTGTGTCACCGTGTATGGTGGTATAGTGTGCGGGAAGGGGCACCTGAGTCTCATCAGGGTCAGAATCTGGCTCTGTACACTGCGAGGACAATGTAGTGCTCTGAGTGAATGTACCAGCAGAATCATCCATCAGCGGCTGTGCATCAGTGCACTCCATGTCAGATTCATCTTGGCCTGGGTAATTCACCATTTCACTTGATAATCCAGGCATGGTATGTGAAAACAGCTCCATGGAGTAATCAGTAGTATGGCCTGCGTCATCCTTCAATTTTGGTTGGGGTGAAGGACACAAGGAAAGGTGTGGTTCATGAACATGAGCCTCCAATGACGACTCAGTGCTTTTACTTTTTACAACTGAAGAAGAGGAGGCGATAGAGCTGGAGGCTGAGTCAGCAATGTAAGACAAAACTTTTTCCTGATGCTCTGCCTTTAAAAGCGGTTTGCCAACTCCTAGAAAACTAAGCGTTCGAGGCCTTATGTAGCCAGACGATGACGCAGGGTCAGCACCTCCTGCATTCGGTCCTATTTTGCTCTTGCCACTACCATCAGATCCACCACCAACACCATCATTACCAGCTGCCAACCCCCGCCCAATTCCACGGCCTCTTCCACCAGCCTTCCTCATTTTTGGTAGAAATGTAGACAAAATCCAACAAACTATATAGTAATGTAAAACAAGGTACAAGGTGTCTATAGGACAGGGGAGATTTTGAATTTCTGCACACACTTGTGGACAGTGGACACTTGTGGATTGTGTGAGGCCCACTGATATCTGAGCGCTATGTGACAGGCTCGATGGCACTGCTGTGACAAAAGTGACTAGAGGATAAGGGAGATTTTGAATATCTGCACACACTTTTGGACACTGGACACTTTTGGATTGTGTGAGGCCCACTGATATCTGAGCGCTATGTCACAGGCTCGATGGCACAGCTGTGACAAAAGTGACTAGAGGATAAGGGAGATTTTGAATTTCTGCACACACTTGTGGACAGTGGACACTTTTGGATTGTGTGAGGCCCACTGATATCTGAGCGCTATGTGACAGGCTCGATGGCATTGCTGTGACAAAAGTGACTAGAGGATAAGGGAGATTTTGAATATCTGCACACACTTTTGGACACTGGACACTTTTGGATTGTGTGAGGCCCACTGATATCTGAGCGCTATGTGACAGGCTCGATGGCACTGCTGTGACAAAAGTGACTAGAGGATAAGGGAGATTTTGAATATCTGCACACACTTTTGGACACTGGACACTTTTGGATTGTGTGAGGCCCACTGATATCTGAGCGCTATGTGACAGGCTCGATGGCACAGCTGTGACAAAAGTGACTAGAGGATAAGGGAGATTTTGAATTTCTGCACACACTTGTGGACAGTGGACACTTTTGGATTGTGTGAGGCCCACTGATATCTGAGCACTATGTGACAGGCTCGATGGCACAGCTGTGACAAAAGTGACTAGAGGATAAGGGAGATTTTGAATTTCTGCACACACTTGTGGACAGTGGACACTTTTGGATTGTGTGAGGCCCACTGATATCTGAGTGCTATGTGACAGGCTCGATGGCACAGCTGTGACAAAAGTGACTAGAGGATAAGGGAGATTGTGAATTTCTGCACACACTTGTGGACAGTGGACACTTTTGGATTGTGTGAGGCCCACTGATATCTGAGCGCTATGTGACAGGCTCGATGGCACAGCTGTGACCAAAGAGAATAGAGGATAAGGGAGATTTTGAATCTCTGCACACACTTTTGGACACTGGACACTTTTGGATTGTGTGAGGCCCAATGAATATCTGAGCGCTATGTGACAGGCTCGATGGCACAGCTGTGACAAAAGTGACTAGAGGATAAGGGAGATTGGATTGCTTTTAAAAAAGCAGTTTGTGGAGCAGTGGGTAAACAGCAATGCCAGCCTGTCAGGAAGCCTTAGAAGGCAGCCCAACAACCAACACCACTGATACACCACTATATAGCCTCCCCTTGCACTGCACACACAGTGACTGGTGTGTTGTGCAGGCCAAATTGCTAGCAGCAGAAGCAGTTTTTTTTTCTTCTCAGCAGGACAAAAAAAAAAAATTGGGATTGCTTTTAAAAAAGCAGTTTGCGGAGCAGTGGGTAAACAGCAATGCCAGCCTGTCAGGAAGCCTTAAAAGGCAGCCCAACAACCAACACCACTGATACACCACTATATAGCCTCCCCTTGCACTGCACACACAGTGACTGGTGTGTTGTGCAGGCCAAATCGCTAGCAGCAGAAGCAGTTTTTTTGTCTTCTTCCCTGCCTAACGCTCTCCCTACAGAATCAGCAGCAACCTCTCCCTATACTAAGATCGGCAGAAGTAAGATGGCGGTCGGCGTGCACGCCCTTTTATACCCCCTGTGACGCCCACCAAAGCAAGCCAATCACTTGCATGCCCTTCTGAAAGATGGTGGTGACCCGTGCCTATGTCATCACATTGCCCACAGTGTCCGTGGATCCTGATTGGCTGAAAAAGAGCGCAAAACAAACTTTTGAAACGCGACTTTGGCGCGTAAGTCGCCGACCTCGTGGCCGACCTCATCCTAGGGTCGGGTTTCGTTTCATGAAACCCGACTTTGCCAAAAGTCGGCGACTTTTGAATTTTTTCAACCCGTTTCACTCAACTCTAATAATGAGATAGAAATTTGAATAATGTACCTTGGATTGATAGATTATAGAGTTGTGAAGAAAATATTTAGCTAAAAGGTTCAAGGATTCTAAATTTCTCATTAGGTGTTCGATTTAGATGTTTTCCTTAATGGAACCCATAAGCAAGAACCCAATTTTCTGGAGCACCACTGCAGGAAAAATAAAACATCACACAGTTTCCATGGAATCACAAGTTTGTCTCTGCAACACATGGACATGTTGTGATAGAAAGACCAACCCCTTCTCATAATTATTTTTTTCAATTTGCAGCGCTTCTTTTGTAAACATTGTGTTTGGAAATCTCTAGAAAATTCTTCTTACTTGGTTTTAACATGACAGAGCACAAATTCCTTTTTATCTGGAACAAATTAATTTTTGGGGGGTAATTTGAAAAGATTCTAGAAAAATATATAAAACAATGGCTGTCTGCCGGACGAAGCTAGGGCGAAACGTACGTTGGGGTGAGGGGGGATGCTCAATCCATCCACTCAAGCTGTCCTGTGGCTATGTTAATTGATTACACTCAGGTATTGTATCTTTTTACTTGCTCTGTTGCATTTATGTGATAGGATAATCAAAAAACACTACAGCAGCCACTACTCTGGACATAATTATAAACAGAGTTTTATTATAATAATCTTTATTTATATAGCACCAACATATTCCGCAGCGCTTTACAGTTTAACATGATATGTATTTTATTGGGCCCTTTTGAATTGGAGGCATTATTTCCAGGTACAGCATGCCAGTTCACTCTTCCCATGTTTTGTGCACATTCATGTGCAAATCTACTGTGGTGGGGCCTATTCATCCCTCCGCTGTGTATACTGGTTGCATATTGCTGTAACCCTTTGATGTTTTTTTGCTAAGCATTAGTAACTCATATATCAGCCTTTATGGACATTTGATTATATAGTAGACCTTGTGTTTCTATTGTTTGGGATATACCATACGTTAATTACCTAATTGTCATGGAACCAATATATCTGCACTTATTCAGTCAGATCCCAATGTTACTTAGGGTACTGTCACACTTGGCGATGCACCAGTGATCCCGACAGCGATATGACCTAGTAGGGATCGCTGGTGCGTCGATATGAGGTCGCTGGTGAGACGTCAAACAGTCAAATCTCATCAGCGATGCAGCAACGATATGGAACCAACTCACTGAATGAATGTAAGAAAGGAATGGATGCTTTTCTTGTGAGTAACAGTATAGAAGGTTGCGAATAACAGAATATTATAGGGAGATGGTTGACCCAGCTTAGGGGAAGGAATTTTTTTCCCAATGGAGAAAATTGGCTTCTACTCTGTGGGTTTTTTGCCTTCCCCAGGATCAACAATGCAGAACAGCTGCACTAAAAATAGGCTGAACTAGATGGACATAAGGTCTTCCTTCAGCCTTCAAAACTAAAACTATGATGGTCGTTGGGACCCTGTCTCTCAGACCTGTAGTATTGAGGTCGTTCATCATTGTCCCTGTCAAACACAGCGATGCATGCTGGCCAGCGGGACAGCAGCGACCAAAAAATGGCCTCGGACATTCAAGCACAATCAGTGACATCGCAGCAGGGGCCCGATCGCCGCTATGTGTCACACGCAGCGAGATCGCAGGAGAGATCACTGTTGCGTCACAAAATCGGTGACGCAACAGCAATCTCGCTAGCTATCTCGCTATGTGAGACGGGGGGCTCCAACTATTGCTGTATTATATCACATCTTGTTTGGGGTTCCTCTTACTGTGCACTTTGTTATGGGTTATCTGTTGTTTTAACCTGTGGTTTTATAATTTATAGATAAAGTTTAATTTTTATTCTCACATATGGTTTTCTTCTCTCGGCTAAATAAGTCTGAACTTGGCTGTGTGTTGCTGGATGTGCCACAGTATTTCAAGGTTTGGACACCATTGGATAAAAAAGACATCTGAATGCAGTGTGAGGAACGTGCTTCGAGCGCCTTTCTGTATGTAGACTAGACATTTGCATATGAAATTTCGCACATACACATTCTAATACACTTTACACACAAGTAAATTTGACATAACTATATTTTTCTATCAAGGACCCAGCTCTTCTAAAAATCATGGGTAAACATTCAATAAGGCTAGGATCACACTGACATTTTTCTGACATCTGAGAAAATAAGTCTGAATGTCCTGATCACACTCTAATCTAAGTCTGATCAGAGTTTGATCAGAATGTGATTTGATTTTCTCTGATGTGAAGAATTAAAAAAAGTTTCTTTTTTTCCCATTCAGTCTGTCCATGAAAACTGGAAAGAACTTGGCGTCAACTAAGTGTAATCCGATGTTTTCCATGGACCCATAGACAATAAGACCCAATGTTTGCGTATTATCTGATTATTGAAGGAAAATCGTGCATGCTGCGATTTTTTTTCCACAAACTGTCTTTTCTAGGAAAAAAATTAAACATGTGTACAGTCCCATAGAATGACATGGGGATGAGAACTATCTTAAACAGATGGAAAACATTGTAAGACATTTGCTCAGAAGGACAGAAGAATTTTTTTTTCACTTTCTCTCAACCATTACTTTCTTATCTTTATTCAAGCTTCACTAAATATGGTGTTCTCATGATGAGCTGCATTTTTTAGGAGCCATTTTGCATTCACGTAAAGTCATGTGTTGGCACCCTTGAAATTTTTCCTGAAAATAAAGTACTTCTTACAGAAAATGATTGCAATTACACATGTCTTGTTATGCACATGTTTATTTTACTTGGAACAACACAAAAAAACCCCAGAGAAATCTATAGAGTCCAGGCACCCAGTGCTAAAGGCAACAGAGCAATCTCAAAATATCTCTGAACCTCCACCATATGTTACTGTAGGTACTGTGTTTTTGTTGGCCTCATTCCATTTTCAGTAAACAGTAGAATGATGTGCTCTACCAAAAAGCTCTATATTGGTCTCATCTACCAACAAGTTGATTTCCCAAAAGGATTTTGGCTTAATTACGTACATTTTGGCAAATTGCAGCACAGCTTTTCATGTCTCTTTGCCAGCAGTGGGGTCCTCTTGGGTCTACTGCAATGGCGTTTAATTTCTTTCAAATATCAATGGATAGTTTGTGCTAACACTGATGCACCTTGAGGATACAGGACAGCTTTAAATTTCTTTGGATCTTAATTGGGGCTTCTTATCCACCATCCAGACTATCCTGCGTTGAGACATTTCATCAATTTCTCTCTGTTGTCCACATTCAGGGAGATTAGTTACAGTGCCATGGGTTGTAAACTTCTTGATTTTGTTGCGTAGACAAAGGAACATCAAGATCTTTCGAGATTGTTGACAGTTTTCAGTTATATTTGTTATCAAATCCTCAGAAAGTTCTCTTCTCCTGTTTCTGTTCTCTGTGCTTAGTGTGGCACACACAGACACTCAATGCAATAAGTAAAAAGCATTTTACAATTTTCCAAGGTGATGGGTTCTTTTTAACCCCTTTCCGACATCGGGTGTAAGAATACGGTAATGTCAGACACCCTCCCTTTGATGTGGGCTCTGGCAGTGTAGGATTTTAGCGTGCTGCGCACTTTTGAAGGTGCGCCGATGTGCGCCGAACGCATCATGTTGCATTTTGGTGCGCTCAGTGCACCTTCAAAAGTGCACAGCGCACGCTAAAATCCTACTAGCGCACGGCCAGAACGCGGTTTGTGCACCCTATGCTAAAGATAGGGTGCGCAGATCGCATGCAGCCGTGTGCGATAGTAGGCGGCGATGACTGGATGGGGCGGGCAGGGATCGAGCAGGGGGCGGGGCTTAGCGGCACCGAGCACTGCGTGGAAAATAAGCTAGTGTGAAACTAGCCTGAAATGTGCTGATAACCGCCACAGGAGGAATTGCGATCCACCCGTGGCTGTTGTCCCATTAAATGCCAATGTCAAATTGTGACATCGACATTTAACACATGCTTCTGGTAGCGTGCCGGAAATCCTGTCCATCAGCGCCCATGTCACATGACCATGGGTCGCCGATGGGTTGGCATGACAACCAGAGGTCTCCAGCAGACCTCTATGGTTGTCACTGCAGGATTGCTATGAGCACCGCTTGGTGGTCGGCGCTCATAGCAAATCAGCATTTCTGCTACGTACAGACAATCTGATCATCGCCTGTATGAAGAAGAGCCGATCGGGTTATGACAGCTTGTACTTTTCCATGGAGACTATTGAAGCATGCCAAAAGCAAAAAACAATGTTTTTAAATATAAAAAAATTAAGTTAAAATTATCCCTCTTTAAAATGCAATAACGGGTGATCAAAAGATAGTATCTGCATCAAAATGGTATCGTTAAAAATGTCAGCTCAGCATGCAAAAAAAGGCTTTCACCCAACCTGAGATCATGAAAACTCAAGATGCTAAGGGTATCGGAAAAAGGCGCAATTTATTTATTTTTTTAACAAATTTTGGAATTTTTTTTCACCAAAAAGGATCTATACATGTTTGATGTTTATGAACTCATAATGACCTGGAGAATCATAATGGCGGATCAGTCACTTCATTTAGTTAACATAGTATAAAAGCAAAACAAAAAACAATTGAGGGATAGCACTTTTTTGCAATTTCAACGCACTTTGAATTTATTTCCTGTTATCCAGTACAAGATATGTTAAAACTAGTGTTGAGCATTCCGATACTGCAAATATCGGGTATCGGCCGATATTCGCTGTATCGGAATTCCAATACCGAGTACCGATATTTTTTCAATATCGGATACCGGAATCGGAAGTTCCCATAATGCAATGAGCCACTGTTGTGGCTGTGATTGGCTGCTGAAATGATGTCATCATGATGCGCGGTCTGTGCGGGCCTGCTGGGGGTCTGTACAGGCCTGCAGGGGCCCCCGGCAGCCGGCACAGGCCCCCGGCAGGCCCGTACAGACCCCCAGCAGGCCCGCACAGACCCCCGGCAGCCGGCACAAGCCCCTGGCAGGCCCGTACAGACCCCCGGCCAGCCGGTACAGACCCCCGGCAGCTGGCACAGGCCCCCGGCAGGCCCGCTCAGACCCCCGGCAGCCGGCACAGGCCCCCGGCAGGCCCGTACAGACCCACGGCAGCCAGCACAAGCCCCTGGCAGGCCCGTACAGACCTCCGGCAGCCAGCACAAGCCCCCGGCAGGCCCGTACAGATCCCCGGCAGGCCCGCACAGACACGCACAGTGTCCACCCACACTCTTCCCCCCTCCCGAACTGGATGTGCAAGTAAAGAAAGGGTTTTTTTAATTCCGATATTTATGTCCCATTGACTTGAATGGGACTTCCGGTATCGGAATCGGCGATACCCGATACTTTTTGTGTATCGGGCCGATCCAATCCGATCCGATATTTCTGGATATCGGATGGTATCGCTCAACACTAGTTAAAACCAATATTGTTGTTCAAAAGTACAACTCGTCCAGCAAAAAACAAGCCCTCACATGGCCATATTGACCAATAAATAAAAAAGATATGGCTCTGGGAAGAAGGGGAGCAAAAAACGAAATCGCAAAAACGAAAATATCTCCTGTCATGAAGCGGTTAAGAAAGAAGCAAAAAAGGGTTAATCAGAATCATGGTCCTAGGTCAAAAATAGTTATCAGAGAAGAGAAGAGAAAGACGCGCACTCTAGCTGGTTTGGTGCAGACTGAGTGTGGATAATCCACAGATTAAAGTCACAAAAATAGACAGTCGCACTCACAATAATTCGTTATTGCAAAAAAATGTATTTTTATTCTTCTTTCTTTGTTTTTTCAATTCACCAAATAGTGTTTCACCGCAGTTTTTAAAGAGAAGGAAGAAAGTATCCCAGAAGTATATTCTATATGGTTACGTTTCGACCTAAACATAGGTCTTTGTTCAAACCATACTGCAAAAATAATTGGAAAACAATTACAAAAAATGAACAAAATAACCAAAATATCAAAGAAACAACACAGAAATAACTCAGAAATAACATACATATTGCATGGAGATATATACAGATAAGAATCGAAAAAAATCCTTTAAATGTTCTCTCTATATATATATATATATATATATATATATATATATATTGTGGTGTGTGGTGTAGTGACCACTGTGTCCACTAGGGGGCGCTGTGTGGATGTCTCAGGAGAGAGGATGAGTGGCAGAATACTGAATTACCGCTATGTATCTCAAGGTGGGTGGCCTTGGGATGGAGACTTGTGTGTGTGTTGATCAGCAGTGATACTGCTGAGGTGCTGTTTCAATGTGTTTGGGAAGTCTCCATGTAGCTGGTGAGACAGGAGGGAAGAGTTACCTACAAACGCACCCAGGGGTGTGTTTAAGAACGCTATTGTAAAGTGTGTATGAGTGGTTGAAGGACCTGTGATGAGGTCATAGCCATGTGACTCGGTGGGCATGGCTACGGACCATATAAGGTGGCCAGGGTAGGTCACATGGAGTGAATGCTTGGACCTAGTTGGTCCGTTTTGGAAGGTCCCATCTGAGAGAGATGGGGCTGTCTTCCTGACAGCAAGGAAATGCTGTTTTTAATGGCTGCAAGTGCCTGATTGTTCCCTGGAGGGAATGGATGTCTGTAGTGAGCTGAAGCAGCCATGAGGTAACCCTGACGGGGAGAGATAACTGAGGCTGAAGAGCCTGCGTATGGAACATTGCATAACCTGTGTGACCACAGGGCTAACAGAGTGAAGCTCTGCATGGATGCTATGCTGTTTTCTTTGGCTTTGATGGTTAATGATGCATGAATAAACCGCATGGACTGTTGTTATTTTATGGAAAACCCGTGCCGGATCTGATTATTTGGCTGCCAAGCGAGTATTCCCTACTTGACTGACAAGCGCTACCTTACAATTGGTGGAGAAATGCAAAGGGCAATATTGTAGCCTTGTTGCTAGGGGCAACGGACGAGGACTGCAAAATTCGGTTGCTAAGAGCAGCGGTTTCCAAACACACATGTTGCAGTGCTGGCAACGCTGAGCCAGGATGGCTGACGGTCTTGAAAGCCATGTGATATGCTGACCGGGGTCAGTGGAAGAGAATTATAGGATACCTCTGCGGTAGAGGGGTCCGAGAACCTGCGCGGGCGGCTGGTGACGGTAGTGAAAGCCGTGTGATGTGCTGACCAGGGTCAGAGAAAGAGACTGGTGATTGCTAGGGTGCCTCTGCATATAGGAGGTACCTGAGAAGCTGTGTGTCCGACACAGGTAACGGACAGGTGTTCATGTTGTACAGACCTGGGTCAGTGAGAGACTGTGTACCTGGAGGGTTCAGTGAGCAAACTTCCTGGAGGGTCAGTGTTGGGAGATTCTAGGAGAAGAGTCGGATCCCTGGACCACTTGTTATGACCTTGGACCTGGTGAGGCGTGAGTGTTGGGCAGTCTCAGGAGGAGACGGATGTCCTGAAGAGCACCCGCTGAGCCTCTGGACCTGGTGAGGCCGGTGTGTTGGGAGATCCTAGGAGGAGGGTCGGCTCCCTGAATAGCACCCGGTGTGCCCTGTGTGTTGGATGGTCTCAGGCGGAGACGGAGAGTCCTGAATAGCACACAGACAGGGCACGTGAGTTTGGTGTTGCATGTGCGTTTTTTTTTCTTTTCTCTCTAAAGTCAGCTTGCGGTGGCTCAGGAGAGTCAAGAAGGTGACAAGCGGCTTGCTGTAACTCGGCGGGGTTACGAAGGGGACAAGCAGCTTGCTGTAACTTGGCGGGATTACGAAGGGGACAAGCGGCTTCCGGTAACTCGGCGGGGTTACGAAGGTGACACCAGCAGCTGTGTGTGAACGTCAGCTGCAGGTGTCGGTGATCCGTGACAGCAGGAGCTGTGGTGGTGCCAGCAAGAACTTGTGTGGTATCGTAAAAGGACATAAGCTATGCTGTGTGAACTGTGGTCTAAGGAGATTGGTAGAAAGGACAGGGGGAAATCCTGAAAGGGGGCGGTGGCCCAAATCAAAGTGGTAGCCCAAAAGGGGGTGGAGTCCCAGAGGGGGGCGGTGACCCTAATCGGGGTGGTCCAGAAAGGGGCCTGTGTGTCAAAAGAGGAACAGCAATGTTCGTGTATGACTTTTTCGGAGTGTGGGACATTCTTTCCGGATAATGATGGTCCACAGGTGTGTACTGTGATGCTGCACTGGGAAGGAGTGTTGGGGCGACTGGACTCAAATAGTAAGGTGACTCTGACAGGAACTCCTCTCACTTTCTGTCTGACCGAGAAAATGGTTCAGGTTCACTGTAAACATGGGGTCAAGGTGAACTATGCGGTAGACAGAGTAGTGTTTGAGGGTTCCAAAGGTGGTGAGTGCCAAGGGGGCGGGATACCACGTGACTTAGTGCATACCTTTGTGAGGGACCGGGACTTTGTCGTGTTTGATGATACTGTATGTGGCAGGAAGTTGGAGACATTCCTACTGTTGGGTTAGCAGACAGTGTGACGGTGACGCCTGCTAAAGTGGACAGGTCAGTGGTAGAAATGACCGGAAGAAGGGGTACATCTGCCCAACTTACAGACCTGATGTCTCGTGACATGATGGATGGTGACCTGTTAGATGAGACGACTGGATTGGACACACAGTCAGAGGGTAACTGGAGGGTTCTCTTGGATGATCGGCGTGACTCAGACTCTAGGGGTGACTGTGGCTCTGAGAGAGAAAGGGAGCACAGACTAGAAGAGCTAGAGAAAGAAGTCTCTGAGCTCAAAGATCACCTGGCATTGTGGCAAGGTCTGAATAAGTCCCTCAGAGAAGAGGTAGGAGTACTAAGAGAAACTGTAAGAGGTCTTCTGCGGGAGAAGAAGTGGGACGAAGACTCACAGCGGCAAGGCCCGAGTGAGAAACAAAGTGAAGACAAGGAGAAACTGGAGAGTATGAAAGCGGAGATGATCCATATGCAGAAGGAGCTTGCTGCTGCAGAGTGTGCTAAAAGTCATGCACAGCAGGAAAGAGATGAACTGGCTGATGTAATTGCCAATAACAGTGGTAAAGATGCTCTGGCTTTGAAAGAAAAGAGGCGTTTAGAGTCTCGCATTGCTCAGCTTGAAGAAGAGGTGAAGGAAGAACAAGGCAACGTTGAAGTAGCCAATGACAGGCTGAGAAAGGCTTCAGGTTGACCAGATGAGTGCTGATCTGAATGCATAACGTAGTAATGATCAGAAGAACGAGAGTGCCCGTCAGCAATTAGTTCACCAGCATAAAGAGTTAGAAGCAAAGGTTGCCCAACTGGAGGAACATCTTGATGCGGAAACTGAAGTGCGACAATCTGCAAGGAAACAAGTATGGCATACAGAGAAAAAACTGAAGGATGTACTAATGCGAATGGATGATGAAAGGTGTAATTCTGAGCAGTACAAAGACCTGGCGGAGGGAAATAATGTGCATCTGAAACAGCTGAAGCACCAGGTGGAAGAAGCAGAGAAAGAGGCTCAATGTGCCAATACGTTGCACTGTAGATTACAGTGTGAACTGGAGGTTGCTACGGAGGCAGCAGATGCAAAGAACCCTGAGGTTAATGCGCTGGGGAGCAAATTTGGGCATGGTGATGTGCCATTTGTTACAAGATGCATAGACAGAAAAGGAGATGCCGAAGCGCACTGCAGAAGTGTGGTGACTAAGCAGTGTCTGATGATGGAGACAGACCGTAACTGAAGGGTCAAAGACAATGACCGATATTCTTACCGCTGGGGGCGGGAGAGGTCTAACGTAGGGATTAGGCCGTATGACAGATGGAGACAGTTCTCTTGACCTGAGGGGCAAGGTGTAATGCGTGCCCGGTCTCGAGATCTTGGTGTAATGTTGTGTGTTTAACCCCACAAGTTTGAACAGAGGGGGGAGGTATGTGGTGTAGTGACCACTGTGTCCCCAGGAGAGAGGATGAGTGGCAGAATACTGAATCACCGTTATGTATCTCAAGGTGGGTGGCCTTGGGATGGAGACTTGTGTGTGTGTGTTGATCAGCAGTGATACTGCTGAGGTGCTGTATCAATGTGTTTGGGAATTCTCCAGGTAGCTGGTGAGATGGGAGGGACCAGTTACCTACAAACCCACCCGGGGGTGTGTTTAAGAACGCTATTGTAAAGTGTGTATGAGTGGTTGAAGGACCTGTGATGAGTTCATAGCCATGTGACCTGGTGGGCGTGGCTACGGACCATATAAGGTGGCCAGGGTAGGTCACATGGAGTGAAGGCTTGGACCTGGTTGGTCCATTTTGGAAGGTCCCATCTGAGAGAGATGGGGCTGTCTTCCTGACAGCAAGGAAATGCTGTGTTTAATGGCTGCAAGTGCCTGATTGTTCCCTGGAGGAACCTGACAGGGCACACCTGTGAAGTGAAAACCATTTCCGGTGACTACCTATTGAAGCTCATCAAGAGAATGTCAAGAGTGTGCAAAGCAGTAATCAAAGCAAAGGGTGGCTTCTTTGAAGAACCTAGAATATAAGACATACAGTATTTTCAGTTTTTCGCACTTTTTTGTTAATTATATAATTCCACATGTGTTAATTTATAGTTTTGAAACCTTCAGAGTGAATCTACAATTTTCATAGTCATGAAAATAAAGAAAACTCTTTGAATGAGAAGGTGTGTCCAAACTTTTGGTCTGTACTCTATATACATAGGAAACGGACAACATAGAGATCACTAAAAAATCCCAGGAGGCAGGATATGTCTATTTAGGTAGACAGAGGGAGAGATTAGACTGTTGGCTAAATTTTATACATTGCAGAGTAATAAATGCAGTAGAGATTAATTAGGGGGGTGGTGGAGGGGAGCTGCGGTCATAAAGAAGCAGAGGAAAAAGCATAATAGGTACTGACCTTAAGTAGAAGTTTCAGTGTGGAGAGTGGAGATATTTCAAAGTCCCGTTAGGGGCTGTGGAGAGACAGAGAAAGCTGAGTATGGGGAGGATAAAGGGAGACAGGGATGCCAAAAAATGCCGGTATACTGACCTATAACGTGTGGGAGGCAGGAGTCTGCGGTGAACTAGGTAGAAACCCATAGCAGCGCAGTTTATAAATGCACTGAGCCACTGTGAGGCTTGGAAGAGGGGAGATGGACTGCGCATGCGTCATAGCGCCAGGGGGAGGCTTGGGACGCAGTAGATGTAGGGTAGTGTGAGGAGGCGGCACATGCGCTGTATGTAGTCAGGGAATGAGGCATCCAGGAGCCCCTGCGCAGGAGTGTGGTGTTTGTAACACAGCTAATGGCACGTCGTGGCTGAGTGGCGCCTGCGTAGTACTGAGTGGACAATGACGAATGGTGTAGACTAATTTCAAATGAGTGAGAAAAGAACTGGAGAAGTGGCAAGAGAGTAACAGAGAGTGAGGGCATGGAAGAAGAAGGAGAGATAAGAGCATAGAGGAAAGAGAGTCAAAAGTGGTGCGAGAGGAGAAATGAAAATATATTGGTGAATAAAGGAAAATTTAAAAGAGAAATAACAGAGAGAAAAAAGAGAGAGAAAAAAGAAAGAAAAAAGGGGAAATAAAATAGAGGAATGGAATGGGAATTAGACAGAAGCTAAATGAGATACAGTTGGCACAAATTTCTACGTAGTTGAAAACGTAGCTGATGCATTTTGATGTAGAAATCCAGTTGACGATCAGAAGGGTTAAAACAGGCAACATAGTTAGTGACCTGGGTCAACACAGCTCAAATAAAATATAGCTTAAAGGTTGATAGAAAGTCAGCATCAACATTCAGCAGAGTGGGGTAAATGCTGGGGCCCTCATTTGTTCTCTCTTCAGCATTTTCATGTCATGTTCATTATTGTCCTCATTTCCTCATGTTCTATTTAGATTCTTCGCTGAAATAGAGTTGGTTCTTCTGAGCTCAATGAATACCTCTTTCATTTTTTATCTCCTTCTATTTTATCTGTGCTTGGTTCTCAACTGTAGGACTGGGTCTTAAATTAAATTTAATAACCTTCGGCTCGGTCTCGAGCCATGGTGATTTTATGAGTGAACGATCTGTAGGAAGATCGCTCTTGTGTAAGTCGAGATGGGTCCGTCATGGTCTTCTCTTCTGTTATCTTGATAGCATCAAGCCATCAGATTGCTGGTCCATTGTCTTCACCTTGTTCCTTATATTTTTCCCACCATGATGCCCTTCTCCAGTGATTGCTCTCTCTTTTGATATGTCAAAAGCAGGCAAGTCGACGCTTGGTGATCCCTGCTTCGAGTCACATGTCTGGCTTGATTGGTTTCAAAATGCATTAGCATGGTATTGATAACATCCTTCTCCGGCATTCTTCATATATATCTTGCTTCTTTATCCTCCATGTTTTAGATTCGTATGTTACTACAGAAAAGATCAAACTAGGTATGATCCGTGTCTTCGTTGCAGTGAAATGTTCGTCGATTTGAAGACCTTGTCCAGTGACTTGATTGTTGACTTCCCGTTAGCTATTCTCCTATTGACGTCCGGTGTCTTTGCTGCATCTTGTGTTATCATCGATCCTGCATGGAAGAAGCATTAACCCACAGGCTGCATTGTTGTCTTTGAGACCATTCTCAGAATCCACAAAAAAGTGCCTGAATATTATCGGTAAGAAAAAAAGAAAAAACTACAAGTAGTGGATTTTTTTTAGGGCTTTTTTTCAAACTATTTTTTAAAATAAGACATGACATAAACATATTTGTTTTCCCTAAAACAATAATAAAACACAATGAAGATATTAGCCTGGCCAACACACACAGTCTAAACTCTTCTCATCATAAAAAAGTCAGAATATTTTATTATGGTGCGTAAAGTAATATCTTTTAAGCTTGAAGAAAACAGATTAACACTTTAAAGACGGACGATACGCCTTTTAACGGTCAAACCTGAAATATAAAACTGTCATGTCAATTATTTCGCACAGCAAACACCATAAAAAAAATTAAATGACACTCTCAGTATATCTGAAAACTTGTACGTTATTATATAAAAAAAATATGAGAGCAATTTAAATGGGTAAAATACTCCTTGAAATAAGAAAGCTTTTTAGGACTTCCCAATTTTGCAGAAGAGCAGACAAAACTTTTATAAATTTAACAATATCTGAAAACTAGAGCTGAAGTAGTCTACCACATGCAAATCTCTGAACTAGCATCCCAAAAAACCCCAGGCACAAGCCTAAAAATAAAAACAGAAAGAATTTGGGGGAGGGCTGTGTTATTTGTAGTTCTTGATAAACGGTGTAAAGGAATCGGGGCATTTTTTACCTGCATTTAAATCATACGGAGCGTTTATAAAATGTGAACATATAGGTATATGAAAAATGACATAGAAAAAAATATAGTTTGTCTAGATGTCACATATAGGGATGGGCGAATCTACTCGTTAGGACTCGTTACTCTGCGAGTAGTAGGGGACTCGCAGGACTCGGTACTCTGCGAGTTTCCATGCGATTACTCGCACAGTAACGAGTCCAAAGTAAATCAATGGCAATCCTAGTTTTGGTCCGTTTTGTATTCTACTCAGATTCTCAGATCAATGCTTTCTGCTTTCAGAGTTTAAATCCGAGTTTTGCTTTCAGAGTTTAAATCAGAGTTTTGCTTTCAGAGTTTAAATCCGAGTTTTGCTTTCAGAGTTTAAATCAGAGTTTTGCTTTCAGAGTTTAAATCCGAGAGCATTCAGAGTTTTGCTAACTCGCTATCACTGTAGGATCATTTTTGACAGTCAATCCGGGTCCAGCAGCAGAGGAATCGCTGCAAACTCGCTTCCCCATTAATTAACATTGGACTCGCTAGACTCGCAACGAGTAGCGAGTCCTGCACTCGGACTCGTTAGAGTCTAGTGATTCCGAGTAATTTAGGATTCGCCCATCCCTAGTCACATAGCTACGCGAAAGGATAACTTATGGTTGTAATTGCTATACAAGTGGCAAGGCAAAAGAGCAAACTTTAAACCATCTCATTAAATGTAAGGCCCAAATGTCAATCAATAAAGGGGACTAATTATAAGCTCTGTGCAGACATGAAGATTTTTTTTTACATTCTTTCAGAGGAAATGTTCCTATCTACCTCTATGATCTACCTCTCTGGCCCAGTTGTCACCTCTCTGCTGTCCAGAATCCCAGAGTGTCTATCAGCCATATCCTCCTTTTTCACCTCTCGCTTCCTAAAACTCAATGTAGACAAAACTGAACTCATTATCTTTCCTCCATCTCAGGTATCTTCCCTACCCGATCTATCTATTATGGTAAACGGCATCATGCTCTCTCCCACACCTGAAATCCGCTGCCTCGGAGTAACTCTCGACCCTGCCCTGTCCTTCAAACCAAACGTCCAAACTCTTGCCACCTCCTGCAGCCTCCAACTCAAAAATATTTCCAGAATCCGTCCCTTCCTCAGCCCTCAATCTAATAAACTCTTGTACATGCCCTCTTCATCTCCCGCCTTGACTACTGCAACACTCTTCTCTGTGGCCTCCCTGCTAACTCTCTTGCACCACTTCAGTCTGTCCTCAACTCTGCTGCCCGACTAATCCACCTCTCTCCTTGCTACTCCCCTGTCTCTCCCCTCTGCAAATCCCTCCATTGGCTCCCAATTCCCCAACAAATCCAGTTCAAACTACTAACACTGACCTACAAAGCCATCCACAACCTTTCTGTCATGTGCCCCATCCTGATTGACACAGCCAGCAGGCTGGTAACTGATACAACAAGATGCTGCACGTGTAATTGTCCTATGTGATGCGGCCCGCAGGCCGGTAACTAATACAATAAGACACTGGAATAGGGAAAACCTGGGTAACAATAACATTGGTGGCCCTGTGATAGGGAACGGGGAAGTGGAGACCTCCTGCACTCCCCTGAGTCAGTGTCTCTACACTCCTAACGTTCCCTAGGCCAGTTCCGCACCAGGCACCGATCAGGAACCTGAAAACTCTGACTCGCCCTGCACCTAAACCCTCACTAGGGAATTGGTTGGTGCGGAAACTAATCCCACCACTGCACTAAACACACATAAGGAAAAGTGACAAAACAGAAGAACACCACTTAGCTTTGCTCTGTTGCTTACGCTCCCAGCAACAGAGCCCACCACCTGCGTGCATCTTTTCCTCCACCTTGTCCAACATCTGGG
Organism: Dendrobates tinctorius; assembly: GCF_039654945.1. Taxonomy (NCBI): domain Eukaryota; kingdom Metazoa; phylum Chordata; class Amphibia; order Anura; family Dendrobatidae; genus Dendrobates; species Dendrobates tinctorius. The sequence goes on along the minus strand of NW_027361818.1, from coordinate 5,005,227 downwards.
TGCACTGTCCAGCAATGGAGTCCAGCACCTGAGTGCAGCTGTCCAGCAACGGGGTTCAGCACCTGAGTGCAGCTTCAGCAAAAGAGTCCAGCAACTGAGTGCAGCTCTACACCTTAGCTGCCACTGCACCATGCTTTCCACGAACTCCTCGCTGACACCATAGGTGCCACTCCAGGACTCTGACTGAGTTGTCCTGGACTCTTCTCAGCACCATAGTGCAGCCTTGGAGCAAACAGAGTCCACACCTGCGTGCAGCAGTCCAGAAACAGAGTCCAGCAAATGAGTCCAGCTTTTCTGCCAAAGAGTCCAACATTTTGAGTCTAGCTTTCCGCAACTGAGTCCTGCATCCTGAGTGCAGCTCTACACCATAGCTGCCACTCCACCAAGCAATGCCAGCCCTCCTTGCAGACACCATAGCTGACACTCCACCAATCCATGCCAGCCCTCCTTGCAGACACCATAGCTGCTACTCCAGCACTCTGACTGGGCTGCCCGTGACTCTCCTTCAGCTCCATTCTTTACCCAGGCTTGCTTGCAAATGAGGAACTATCACCAACAGTGATTAACACACCTGATACTCTTTTATAGAGCAATCACAACTGTTACATAATCACGTGCACAAACTAAAGTAACCAGAGTGCAATGACCCTAATGGCCACCGGGGGAAAAACTACAACTGAAATCACCACAGTGCAATGATCCTAATGGCCACCGGGGGCATTTAATCTGTCAGATCCTACCTGGATCATGACACTTTCCCCTCCCTATATCTCTGAACTAATCTCGCAATATCTTCCCTCACGTAATCTTCGATCCTCCCGAGACCTCCTCCTCTCCTCCACACTTATTCGTTCCTCAAACAACCGCCTCCAAGATTTCTCCCAAATGTCCCCTATCCTCTGGAAATCCATGCCCCAACACGTCCGATTATCCACCACCCTCGGATCCTTCAAACAGAACCTGAAAACCCATCTTTTCAGGAAAGCCTACAGCCTGCAATAACCATTCTGCCAGCTCACCACCGCCCGAGCTGCCGCCTCATCACCACCAGAGCTGCTGCACCCCCGACCTTCTGTCTCTTCCCCACTATCCCGTAGAATGTAAGTCCGCAAGGACAGGGTCCTCTCCCCTCTGTACCAGTCCGTCATTGTAAATTTGTTTACTGTTAACGATATCTATAACTATGTTTGTAACCCCCCTTCTCATGTACAGCACCATGGAATTAATGGCGCTATATAAATAATAATAATAATCTATACACTGCCTTTTCATGTCGTAATGTACGTGCCACTCTCTATTAGGACGTGTTTATTTATCTGGGGATGCCAATCCAGGAGTGAATGCCGCTAAGTTCCCCCTGCTAACAAAGATGTTGCAGATGGAACTGAGTGCTATCAGTGTTTGTAGCAGGTACATTAACTCTTTACTTGCTACATTTAAAGGGATTGAAACAGGTATAGAGTGTGAGAAAAACAGTCCCTCTTATGAGTCCGTTGGCTCTCCGCAATGTAATCGTAGAAAACCGATGATTCCTATGGCAATATGGAGACCGGTGATGAACTTTGGGATTTCCCTTAGATTAATGACTGATAGACATGCCTCAAACACGATCTATAAGGCTGCCTGTTAGGCTTGATAAAACTCTGTGCTGCATGTGAAGAGTATTATCAATGCGATCATGGTATTTTTTGTTGAAGTCCCCTTGTGGGACTAATAAATATTGTAAAAAAAATTTGAAAGAATAAACAATTTTTAAAACTGTTACAAAAAAAGATGAAAAGCACAATTTTTCAGAATAAAAATTATTTGTTCTATAATAATAATAATAATAATAATAATAATAATAATAATATCTAATATCTCTCTGTCCATAATGACCAGTACAATAAAATATATAATTTGTTATTCCACGCAGAAAAAGCTACAAACAAAAATATTGGAGAAACTACAGAAGAATTGCCATTTTTCTACATTCCGTTTTACCTAAATAAATAAAAAAAAGATTGTAAAGACACATGTACCCCAAATTGGTACCAACAAAAACTACAAAGTCATTTTCTTGTGCAAAATCAGTAGAACTAGCAAACAATGTCATAATTTGGGCATCATTGCAATCGCACCAACTTGTACTATTAAGCTATATAATGATCTGACATAAAGAATGCAATTACAAAATATTCCAATACTGCTTTTTTTTGGTTGATTCTTCTACATAAAAATGAAAATAAAAAGTGATCAAGAATTAACATACTTCAAAATGGCACCATTGAAAACTACAGCTTGAACAGCAAAATTTAATCTTACATATAACTCTGTTGCTGGAAAAAAAAAGTTATGACTTTTAATATATAGGGATCCAAAATCATAGATTTTTTTTTTACACAATAAATATTTTGTTTGAAAAGTAAGAAAACATAAAAAACTACATAAATTTGGTACCACCGTAACACTTTAATTGTGCAGAAAATGAAACAGCTAAAATATAAAAGTCAAAAACCATAAGAGAATTTGTGTTAATTTTCACTTCCAATCCTTACCATAAAGTGTTATTAAAAGTTTTGATTTAAGTTATGTGTACCCCATCTTGGGGTCATTGACAAATACCACTATTTCCTTAAAATATAAGCACCCATACTGCTAAGTCTGCAAAAAATAAATATGCTAAGGCTCTTGGGATATGACAATGAAAAAATGCAAAAAAAAGTGTAGACAATGAAGACCATGCACATCAACAAAAAAGAGCAAAAACCATGACAAAGAATTCTGTACATTATTCATGATGGATGAAAGAAGGTGTGTCATTGAGGCGCCTACCATAACCCTATCACCGAAGGGAGCATGTCAGCCTGTATCTGGCCCTGGCAAGGTATATAGCAATATAATTTGCAGCTGATAAAGAAAATTAAAGGTGCCTTCTGGCCTTACGAGGTTGTGGACCCTTGATGATGATCGATTGGAATCTAGTAATAGACAATCCCACCTATCAGCTGATTTCAGATTAAATAAATAGTAACTGAGGTCTCACCAGTGGCCATGCTCAATGACCTGAGCTGTGATTTTCCAGGACCACTGTTATGATTGAGTCACCGAGGAGGAAAAAACAAAACACAAGCTCAGCCCAGAAAATCAGAGAGGTTGGAAACTAGCGGATTGCAGACCCCTGATCCTATCACACAACTAGCAGTAGCCGTGGAGTGTTTCTATGGTGATCCTAGACACCTAGTCACAGCCGGAGATCTAAATAAGCCTAAAGAGAGAAAAGGGAAAAACTGACTGCCCCAGAGCAGACCCCAAAGCAATAGGCAGCCCCCAACATATAATGACAGTCAAGCAAGATGAAAACATCAACACAGATAGAAAGATAGGTTGAGCAAACGATGGGGCCCAAGCTAACTAAAAAGGACAGGACAGAACAGCTGCTGTCTGCAATCCGAGAAAACCCTGATAAAAATATTACCAACACAACTGATAAGCAAAAAGGACCCTGAAGTCACTAGACTTCAAACACTATATCAGAACTCAGAATATTCTGGAAGCAGAGCAAAAGAGAACACTGATCAAGGAAAAAGAATCCAGCACACCTCCGGCCGGGGATGGCTGAACTCAAAAAACAAGGTAAACAAAACCAAAATAAGTTCAATAGCAGAGCAAAAACTTATCTTTGGGAAGCAGGAATCAGACTGGTCTCCAAGAATCCAGTAGAGAAATCACCAGCGACTCAGAAGGGCATTGGCTGCCTTATATCCAGTCTGCAGTTCCCGTTACCCAGTCACAATCCACCTGATCAGGTGTTTGGTTTCTTTCATCCAAATCAGCCTCACTACCTTCCTTCACCAGAAGAAGGAGATCCTCGGACACAAAAGATGAATGAACAGATGGGCTCACAACAGTACCTCCCCCTTGAGGAGGGGTCACCGAACCCTCATCCAAGCCACCAGGCTGATCAGGATGAGCCCGATGAAAAGCACGCACCAATCTTTCGGCATGAATATCAGAGGCAGAGACCCAGGAATTATCCTCCTGACCATAACCCTTCCACTTAACCAAATACTGGAGTCTCCGTCTAGCCAGATGGGAATCCAGTATCTTCTTTTTCTCATATTCCATGTTACCTTCAACCAACACAGGGTCAGGAGGTGCCGCCATCGGAACCACTGGTTCAACAAACCTCTTCAACAAGGACTTATGAAACACATTATAAATCTTAAATGTGACAGGAAGAGCCAACCGAAAAGAGACCGGATTAATAATCTCCAAAATCTTGTAAGGTCCAGTCAATCTAGGTTTAAACTTTGGAGAAGCCACTTTTATAGAGATATTTTTTGATGACAACCAGACCATATCACCCACCTTAAACCGGGGACCAATGGTCCTATGCCGGTTTGAAAACCGCTGGGCCTTTTCCTGGAAAAGAGACAACTTATCCACCACTTGGTCCCAAATCTGCTGCATTCTTTCCACCACAGTGTCAACCCCTGGACAGGCAGAAGACTCCACCTGCCCTGAAGAAAATCGAGGATGAAACCCAAAGTTACAGAAAAAGGGTGACATCAAAGTGGCAGAACTAGCTCTATTATTTAAAGCAAATTCGGCCAAGGGTAAAAATGAGACCCAATCATCCTGATCAGCAGATATAAAACATCTCAAATAAGCCTCCAAAGTCTGGTTTGTTCTCTCTGTCTGCCCATTGGTCTGAGGGTGAAATGCAGAGGAGAAGGACAACTGAATTCCCAACTTGGAACAAAAGGTCCTCCAGAATCTAGAGACAAACTGAACTCCTTTGTCCGATACAATGTTCTCAGGAATCCCATGCAAGCGAACCACCTGTTGCAAAAACAAGGGCACCAACTCTGAGGAAGATGGCAACTTAGGGAGTGGTACAAGATGGACCATCTTAGAGAATCTATCACAAATCACCCAGATAACAGTCATCCTCTGAGAATCAGGCAGATCAGAAATAAAATCCATTGAAATATGGGTCCATGGCCTCCTGGGCACCAGCAAAGGCATGAACAACCCACTAGAACGAGAACAAGGCTTAGATCGGGAGCAAGTCCCACAGGACTGCACAAAATTTCTGACATCACGAGACAAGGCAGGCCACCAAAAAGACCGACTCACCAAATCTCTAGTACCAAAAATACCTGGATGACCAGCCAACATGGAGCAATGAACCTCAGACATCACTTTCCTCCTCCACTGGTCAGAAACATATAACCTACCACTGTGACAACGCTCAGGCTTATCCTCCTGAAACTTTTCCAGAGCTCGTCTCAAATCAGGCGAGATGGCAGAAAGAACCACCCCCTCAACTAAGATGGTAGCAGGCTTGGTCACAATAGGAGAATCGGCCAAAAAACTCCTAGAGAGGGCATCAGCCTTAACGTTCTTAGTGCCCGGAAGAAAGGAGACCACAAAATCAAAACGTGTGAACAACAAGGCCCACCTGGCCTGTCTTGGATTCAAGCGTTTAGCTGACTCAAGGTAGATCAAATTTTTGTGGTCAGTGAGGACCACAACTTGATGTCTATCTCCCTCCAACCAATGTCTCCACTCCTCAAATGCCCACTTCATGGCCAACAGTTCTCGATTCCCCACATCATAGTTGTGTTCCGAAGGAGAGAACTTTCGGGAAAAGAAGGCACAGGGGTTAATTTTAGATGTTACAGGATCTTTTTGGGACAAAACAACTCCTGCACCAGTCTCTGAAGCATCCACCTCCACCTGAAATGGAAGTGAGACATCGGGTTGTCGCAAAACCGGAGAAGAAGTGAACCTCCGCTTCAGCTCCTGAAAAGAAGAAACAGCCTCTGGAGACCAATTCAGCAAATCAGCGCCCTTCTTAGTCAAATCAGTCAATGGTTTGGCAATAACAGAAAAATTGGCTATAAACTTACGATAAAAATTAGCAAAACCCAAAAACTTCTGGAGAGCCTTCAAAGAAGTGGGCTGCACCCAATCATAAATGGCCTGTATCTTGGCCGGGTCCATTTCAATAGTTGACAGAGGCAAAATAAATCCCAAAAAATGAAATCCTCTGTACACCAAAAAGACATTTCGATCCCTTAACATACAGGGAGTTTTCACTCAAAATCCGGAACACAGTCCGAACATGTTCCACATGAGAGTCCCAATCCCTGGAAAAGATCAAAATATCATCCAAATAGATGATCAGAAACTTATCCACAAAGTCCCGGAAAATATCATTCATGAAGCACTGGAAGACAGAAGGGGCATTAGTGAGCCCAAAAGGCATCACCAGGTACTCAAAATGTCCCTCCGGAGTATTAAACGCTGTCTTCCATTCATCCCCATGCTTAATGCGAATAAGATTATACGCCCCCCCTGAGGTCAAGCTTTGTAAACCAGCAAGCACCTTCAACTCTAGAAAATAGGTCAGAAATCAGGGGTAACGGATACTGATATTTAACAGTAATTTTGTTAAGGGAGCGATAGTCAATACAGGGCCTTAATGAACCATCCTTCTTGGCCACAAAAAAAAACCCAGCACCCAAGGGTGAAGAGGATGGTCTAATATGACCCTTCTCCAACGACTCCGTAATGTAAGAATGCATAGCCTCATGTTCGGGTACAGATAAATTAAAAAGTCGACCCTTTGGAAATTTACACCCCGGACTCAGCTCAATTGCACAGTTATAACTCCTATGAGGAGGCAAAGACGCAGACTTACTCTCACTAAACACATCATAAAAATCAGCCAAATAGTCAGGAACATCATGCGACTGTGGAGAGGTGGAGAAAACAGGAGTGTCATTAAGAGCACACTGACAACCCCAACTCACCACAGACACAGATTTCCAATCCAAAACTGTGTTATGGATTTGCAACCAGGGGAACCCCAGCATGATGGTATCATGCAAATTATGCAACACCAAAAATCTGCAATTTTCTTGATGGTCTGGGGCGACCCGCATTACCACCTGGGTCCAAAACTGAGGTTTATTCTTCGCCAAAGGACTAGCATCAATACCCCTCAAAGGAATAGGCGTCCGCAGGGGTGTCATAGGGAAACCACAACGTTTAGCAAAATCTAAATCCATTAGGTTCAAGGCCGCTCCTGAATCCACAAAGGCATTAGCAGAAAATGTGGACAGGGAGCAGATCAGAGTAATTGCCAGAAGAAACTTAGGTTGTACACCACCTACAGCAAATGTGTGTGCAAAACGTTTCTCTCGTTTAGGGCAGACAGAAAAAATGTGAGAGGTATCTCCACAGAAAAAACATAGCTTATTACGTCCTCTAAACTCCTGAGGTTGCGCCCTAGACAAAACTATCACATTGCATAGGTTCAGACATTTGTTCAACAGGTGGCAGCGTTTCCCGTATAATTTTACATTCACGTAAACGCCGATCAACCTGAATGGCTAATGACATGGAATCGTCAAGACCAGAGGGAACAGGAAATCCCACCATAGTATCTTTTACAGTTTCTGACAAACCCTTCCGAAAGAGAGCTGCCAAGGCACCATCATTCCAAGTGGTGAGGACCGCCCACTTTCGGAATTTTTGACAGTACAGTTCTGCAGAATCTTCTTCAGCTTGATCAATAGCATTAGGTTCATCATACAACAACCCCAAGGCCTGAAAAAATGCGTCCACGTTAGCTAGAATAGGATCATCTGGTACTAAAGAAAACTCCCAATCCTGGGGATCGCCGCGCAGCAAGGAGATGACAATTTTAACCTGCTGCGCAGAGCTCCCCGATGAGTTAGGCTTCAAGGCAAGAAATAATTTACAATTATTGTTAAAATTCAAAAATTTAGACCGATCCCCAAAAAACACATCAGGAGTGGGGATTTTTTGTTCAGCAGCGTGTGAATGAGCAAGATAGGGGGAAATTCCTCGCACTTCAGCAGCAAGCTGCTCCACACGATCAGACAATTGCTTAAACTCCATCAGAAAAAAAAATATTCCTCCTACGGCCTCAGAGAAAAAGAGGAAAAAATATACACCAAAAAAAAGAATTCTGACACCATTTTTTTTCCCTTTTTTTTTTTTATAAACAATTCCTTCTTGCTTTTGAGCACCCTAGAATCTGCGGTATGGCTGGTGATTCTGTTATGATTGAGTCACCGAGGAGGAAAAAACACAAGCTCAGCCCAGAAAATCAGAGAGGTTGGAAACTAGCAGATTGCAGACCCCTGATCCTATCACACAACTAGCAGTAGCCATGGAGTGTTCCTACGGTGATCCTAGACACCTCGTCACAGTCGGAGATCTAAATAAGCCTAAAGAGATAAAAGGGAAAAACTGACTGCCCCAAGCAGACCCCAAAGCAATAGGCAGCCCCAACATATAATGACGGTGAAGCAAGATGAAAACACCAGCACAGATAGAAAGATAGGTTGAGCAAACGATGGGGCCCAAGCTAACTAAAAAGGACAGGACAGAAAAGCTGCTGTCTGCAATCTGAGAAAACCCTGCTAAAAATATTACCAACACAACTGATAAGCAAAAAGGACCCTGAAGTCACTAGACTTCAAACACTATATCAGCACTCAGAATATTCTGGAAGCAGAGCAAAAGAGAACACTGATCAAGGAAAAAGAATCCAGCACACCCCCGGCCAGGGATGGCTGAACTCAAAAAAACAAGGTAAACAAAAGCAAAACTAATAAGTTCAATAGCAGAGCAAAAACTTATTTTTGGGAAGCAGGAATCAGACTGGTCTCCAAGAATCCAGCAGAGAAATCACCAGCGACTCAGAAGCGCGTCGGCTGCCTTATATCCAGTCTGTAGTTCCCGTTACCCAGTCACAATCCACCTGATCAGGTGTTTGGTTTCTTTCATCCAAATCAGCCTCACTACCTTCCTTCACCAGAAGAGGGAGATCCTCGGACACAAAAGATGAATGAACAGATGAGCTCACAACAGACCACTTAGTGTATATAGCTGATCTGCACTGGAGCTAAAACCAGCTGATTGGTGAGCGTGTCAGTTGTCCACTGTTTTGATATTGACGAACTACCAATGGGAGAGGTCATCAATATCACTAGACTGGACAAAGACTTAAAGCCTTGTGTCATTACAAATATAGCCAGACCTATGCTGCTCAATGTACGAGTCTACTACAGAGAAAGAACTACAACGTAAGTGTATGGGGCTTGGTTTCTAAGTGGGAGTAGACATCATATTCTAGGAAAAAATATCAGAAGGCGATGGAAAGCTATTTAGAGCTTTGAATGTTTTCATTTTACAATTTGGAAGGTGTCCCAGTATTTTAGACCATTGTATGTGCCATCATCTCCTGCCTTTTAAAGCTTGTTTTTAAAAGCTTCTTACCTGTGGATATCTGAAGGTCCCCAAAACATGAGCCAAAATGATTGAATTGGCGGAAACTGTGGCCCCAATGACAGCAGGAAACGTTGGTCTAGAATTACACTCGTTGTTGGAGATGGTTGTACTAGAGTCAGTCAGGAACTGTAAAGCCCCTTGTAATTCATAGTGAGGTATGTTACATGTTTCGTACATCTGGAATCCTACTGTCATATTCGGCAGAATGTTTGGGTCTTTGTTGATTTCCTCAACTGTAAGCAGGAATGTCTGAAGCCGGTGATAATATTCCAGGCTGAATCTTCAAAAAGGAGAAAGAGAAGGAGAATGACCAACGATACTTTTTCTTAATGTAGTATTTCAATCCTGTTTTATTTTGCCAAGAACCTTTTAGATCGCCATAGCTTTAGTGGTATGTTTTCTGATATAATAGTCTGTTATGGTGTCTGGGCTAGCTATGTTGGGTAAAACTCCTTGTGATGCCATCTATAAGAGCCATCTAGTGCCGAATCATCAGCAAAATACACAATTGTACCAAAATAAAAGAGCCAGTGCCCGAGACCAACAATGGTGTATTAATCATTATCCACAATGAAAAAAGACTCGGAACACTGTGCTGAGTTTCAGGGTAAGTGCACACGTAGTTTTTAGGTTGTGCGGATTTTGTTGAAAAATCTGCAGGTGAATCCGCAGGACAAAAGTCCTGTGGTTTATCTGCGGATTAGCCTGCGGTTTTGCCGTGCAGTTTCACACCTCATAATGGATAGGTGTGAAACTGCAGCGAAATCCGCACAAAGAATTGACATGCTGCGGATTGTATCCTGCAGCAAAACCGCGCTGAAATTCCGCAGCATGTGCTCTGCGTTTTTTTATTTCCTTAGGAAGTAAAGGTACTTTACAATGCAGCAGAATCTGCTGCGGACCCGCGGGGCCAAAACCACTGCGGATCCACAGCAGAATCCGCAGCGTGTGCACATACCCTCAAGGACATTCCGGACAACTGGGACAAAGTTACTCAGGAAATCAATGAATACCCCAAAATTTATAAAGACCTTTCTATGGATGTCAAAGAAAGTTGCAATCTGTAGTGCTAAAGCATGTAAATATGAAATATGAATAGCATTACTGATCTAGATAATAAGAAAAAATGGAGACACAGCACATAATTTGGCCAATTCATGCATGCCCAGCAACCAATGACAAGGCGATCTCCAGTTTGCTGGGAACCTTTCTAGTGTGAACACCTCTCTTAGGCTGAAGCCTGAATGTAAGGGTAGGTAGGATCGTGCTGCAATTAAAACCGCCACAGGCTGGAGGGTGGAGTGCTCTGTCAGAGAGCTAATAATCAAAGCAGGAGTCAACCTACCCATAAATTCAGGCTTTAGCCTAAGAGAGGTGTTCACACTAGAAAGGTTCCCAGCAAAGAGATCGCCTTGTCGTTGGTTGCTGGGCATGCAAGAATTGGCCAAATTTTGTGCTAAGTATCTCCATGTTTTGTGCAACTTTGTTTGTTTGATATGTATAGAGATGGCTACTTATAGTTTGCACTTGTGCACACCAGTTTTCTGATTTGGAAGTCCCCGTCAGTAATTTATTATTTGTTTTCTGTGGGTGTGGCATAAAAGTTTAAGATGGAAATATTTTTCTTATCACTTTTAAATTTTATTTTGATCAAGTTCTGACTTGAACCCAGGACAGATGTTATGATGGGGCCTAAAAGAACTATGAATGTTCAACCATTAATTTGCCGGACACATCAAATTAAATTTCAGCTGCAGCAGAAGCTGCTTCTTAGGTTTCTGAAGCCAGACCCATGTCACTGGGTGTCTCGCTGGCCCAACTGGCCCTGTTTGTAAAAGCTCAGATATGATATTTTTGAAAATCTAAGTGCAAGGGCTGTAACCTATTTCACAAGCAAACAAGAGCAACAATTGTAGAATTGTGAAAACATTGGAGATGCGAAAGAAAAATAGGAAACAATTCTTAGAACTTTGCAGAATGGAACCACCAATGAATGAAATCATCTAACAAGAACCATCAATGTCTTTTGGAAATCCTTGTGTCCTTCACCATTTCCTATAGTTATTCTTAAGCAGCATTTCTTACTAATGTCATAATTTTGTAGCATTACGTAGTTGAACCTCTTCACTCTCTCGGCTTAGACCTTGAAGCTGGCTCATGACCAATGATTAGCTTGAGTTCAAACCTAAAACCTCAGTTCTCGAAGAAAAGAGAAAGACATTCTAAGTTGTTTTTCCATAGTGTACATGGAAAAGAGGAATTCTATTGACTTTAGGAGATGTGATTATTATTATATCAATATTTTATATTTCATAGAGTAGGACCTACTTACAATCTACAGGAAGTCTTGGGTGGGCGGACATCAAATGTCAACTTTTGGTAGATCTTTTCAGTGTTAATAGGCAGTGAAACTCCTATCATGATATCTCCAGGTTGTCTTATCCCCTCCTGGTCTGACATCGGTGGTAATCTACACATCTGATCCATCGAGTAAATAGCTGACATTTGGTGAAACAGAAGAATCTTCACAAATGATATATGCACATGAACCATATTACAGTAGTGTTCTACTGACTTGGCTGTGGGCAGACAAAAATACATTACCGATTGTCGTTATACCATATATTAGCATTAGAAAGTAGAATAGGGGCATACGGCAAGTCCTAGTGTATTACCTCCAGGTCTGGAAATGGTATTTCTGGAACCCTGATTTCTCCCAAAAAAGCTCTACACAACAGATGATCAGCTCTCTCGCACATACCCGATATCTTTCAGGATCTCCTTTGGATCCACAGTTCATATGTCAATAGAAGATATGGTTTATTAAAGGGAATATGTCACCAGGTTCTTGCTATCCCAGCTGAGACCAGCATGATGCCCATGCAGCTGAATTACAGCTTTCAGTGTACACTGTGCATAGGCAGAAAGCTGCAACTGGGGGGGGTAATACACAGCTAATGAATGTGGAGGACTATATGTTGGTAAGTTTACTTATCCTCTACTGAAAATCTCCTTATTATGTAATTATGTAATTTATATAAGATACATTTTCAGACTTTTTCTTTATTTACCGTATATCTTTATCCCACATTTTGAATATTTCAGAAAGTTGACTTCATTTATTGCAATGTACTAAAAATGTGAATATGAAAATAATTTATGAATGTAAATTTTAATTTGATAATTTACGCTTATTTTTTCTATAATTATCGCTATTTGGCATATATAATTTTAGAATGTACTTTTGCTAGATATTTATTTGATTATCTATTTACTTTTCTATTTTGTTTATTTTTTCTGAAAAATATTAATTTATGGTAATATAGAATTCGAAGGGAAAAAATAAATCTATAAAATTTATATCTTATTTATTTGTTATTATAAAGAGATTTTAACTGTATTACATTTTTAAAAATAAACATTTAATTATACAATTTTTGTATTTTGTTTTATGAAACAAAATGTTCTTAATTAGAAAGAATGTGTAAATAATAATAATTATTATTATTATTACAAATTTTTTTTTTATGTATATCAAGACCAGTGTAGAGATAGTAGGATTATATACAGAGGGTGAAACAAGTATTGAATATGTCATCAATTTATGAATTAAATATATATCTAAAAGTAATATTGGCATGAAATTCTCACCAGGTGTCGAAAACAACCCATCCAATCCATACATGGAAAGAAATCACCATAGATGTCAGTAAATGAAATTATGTGTAATAATGAGAAATGACACATGGAAAAAGTATTGAACAAATGAATAAAGGAGCAAAAAGCCATGGAAAGTCCTGACACCAATTGAAATCTATTAATAATTGGAAAGCAATCCTGCCACTTAATGAAACATAATATCAGCTGGTTCAACCGATGGCCTATAAAAAGGTGTCTCATTACCAAAATGCCACACAAGAAACATCTCATGATGGGTAGAACTAGTGAGCTGTCTCAAGACCTTTGCAACCTTATTGTTGCAAAACACACTAATGGCATTTGTTAGAGAAGACTTTCTAAACTGCTAAAGGTTCCAGTTATCACTGTTGGAGCCATAATCTGGAAGTGGAAAGAACATGATTTCACCATAAACTGGCCACAACCAGGTGCTCCCCGCAAGATTTCTGACAGAGGAGTGAAAATAATTATCAGAAGAGTTGTCCAAGAGCCAAGGACCACCTGTGGAGAGCTACAGAAAGACCTGGAATCAGCAGGTACAATTGTTTCCAAGAGAATAATAAATAATGCACTCAGCTTTAATCACCTGTATGCACATTTAGAATGGCCGGCATGCACCATGACCCAAGACTTCATTTCTGAACAAAATCATGTTCAAGCATGTTTAAAGCTTGCTCAACAAACATTTAGACAAGCCTGTGAAGTACTGGGAGAATATAATCTGGTCAGATGAAACCAAAATTAAGCTCTTTGTTTAAAGAGCAAAAGGCACTGCATATCACCCCCAAAACACCATACCAACAGTGAAATTTGGAGGTGTCAACACCACGAACTTGGGCTCTTTTTCAACATACAGCACTGGCAAACTTCATATAATTAAAGGAAGGATGAATGGACAAATGTGCCAAGACATTCTTGATAAAAATCTGCTGCTATCTACCATGAAGATGAAACAAGGGTGGAGATTTCAGCAAGACAATGATCCCAAACACACAGCCAAGAAAAGTCTCAATTGGTTTCAGAGACAGAAAATAAAACTGCTAGAATGTCCGAGCTGATCCCTGGACCTGAATCCAATGGAAAATGTATTCAGGGAACCAAAGCTCAGCGTTCATACAAGGAGCCCATGGAGATCTCAAGATATGAAGAATGTGTGGAAGAATGGGACAACATCACATTTGACCAATGCCTGCGGTTAGTTTCTCCATACAGGAGGCGTCTTGGAGTTTCATCACCAACAAACGCTTTGGATGTATTAAATACTTTTCTGTAATCATGTTCAAATTTTATTTACCCTGTAATATTTCTCATTAGTACACATAATGTATGGACATCATATGGATGATTTCTGTGCCTGTATGGATTGGATGGGTATCTACCGATATTTGGTGAGAATTTCATGTCAATAGCACCTTTACAAATGCATTTTCTTAGAAAATTGGTGACGTGTTCAATACTTATTTCACCCCCTGTACATGACTACCATCATCCAGTATGTACTGTATATGTAAATAGTTGTAAGACAGACTAACAAAGCATGCTAGTATTCTCATAATTGCATTGGTCCTTCAGGTCTTACCTGTCCCTACGTAGCCAATTGCATATAGGCAGAAGTGTCTTATATATACTGGAGAACTGCAATCCTGCAATTATTGTAATTGTCGTAATTGATTGCTGTTACAAAAACATAATTATTATGGTCACTGAGATCTGGGTTGGATTATCTTTACTTCTGTAATAGGAAGACAATTACTTTTATAAGGAAGCAGACGTGACCTCCCTGCTTGTATACTACAGTCTGTAAATTGATAACATTATTATTTAATAAAGAAAAAAATTATATATATATCTATATCTATATATATATATATATACAGTATATACTATATATATATATATATATATATATAATTTCCGCATATCGTAGATCAGCCATGATTTGCCTCTAATACCTGTGTGGAAACTAAGCTGTTAAAATATTAAATCCTGCTGTCAATCTTTGACAGCAGCATTTAACACGCATTAGCGGGGGTGGCATCATTCCATTGGCCCATCAGCGCGCCCTTTAAGCTGGCATTCACAGGAGACAATGATTTTTGGTATATATATATATATATATATACACTCACTGGCCACTTTATTAGGTACACCTGTCCAACTGTGTGTTAAGACTTAATTTCTAATCAGCCAATCACATGGCGGCAACTCAGTGCATTTAGGCATGTAGACATGGTCAAGACAATCTCCTGCAGTTCAAACCGAGCATCAGTATGGGGAAGAAAGGTGATTTGAGTGCCTTTGAACGTGGCATGATTGTTGGTGCCAGAAGGGCTGGTCTGAGAATTTCAGAAACTGCTGATCTACTGGGATTTTCACGCACAACCATCTCTAGGGTTTACAGAGAATGGTCCGAAAAAGAAAAAAAATCCAGTGAGCGGCAGTTCTGTGGCCGGAAATGCCATGTTGATGCCAGAGGTCAGAGGAGAATGGGCAGACTGGTTCGAGCTGATAGAAAGGCAACAGTGACTCAAATTGCCACCCGTTACAACCAAGGTAGGCAGAAGAGCATCTCTGAACGCACAGTGCGTCGAACTTTGAGGCAGATGGGCTACAGCAGCAGAAGACCACACTGGGTACCACTCCTCTCAGCTAAGAACAGGAAACTGAGGCTACAATTTGCACAAGCTCATCGAAATTGGACAGTAGAAGATTGGAAAAACGTTGCCTGGTCTGATGAGTCTCGATTTCTGCTGCGACATTCAGATGGTAGGGTCAGAATTTGGCGTAAACAACATGAAAGCATGGATCCATCCTGCCTTGTATCAACGGTTCAGGCTGGTGGTGGTGGTGTCATGGTGTGGGGAATTTTTTCTGGGCACTCTTTGGGCCCCTTGGTACCAATTGAGCATCGTTGCAACGCCACAGCCTACCTGAGTATTGTTGCTGACCATGTCCATCCCTTTATGACCACAATGTACCCAACATCTGATGGCTACTTTCAGCAGGATAATGCGCCATGTCATAAAGCTCGAATCATCTCAGATTGGTTTCTTGAACATGACAATGAGTTTACTGTACTCAAATGGCCTCCTCAGTCACCAGATCTCAATCCAATAGAGCATCTTTGGGATGTGGTGGAACGGGAGATTCGCATCAGGGATGTGCAGCCGACAAATCTGCGCCAACTGTGTGATGCCATCATGTCAATATGGTCCAAAATCTCTGAGGAATGCTTCCAGCACCTTGTTGAATCTCTGCCACGAAGAATTGAGGCAGTTCTGAAGGCAAAAGGGGGTCCAACCCCTTACTAGCATGGTGTACCTAATAAAGTGGCCAGTGAGTGTATATATATATATAGCACAAGCGATTGGAAGATCACAGCTTCAAATATTCTATACGAACTAATAAATGCAGTAAAATTGAAAAAAAAGTTTTAAAAAATATGAAAGAAGTAACGTTTTTCCTCATCTCGGCATGCTTAACATGTCATTCTCCACAAGGAAAATCGTTACTTCTTGGATCCCGGTCAGACGCCTCTCACACAGCCAAACCAGCTCTCACACTTTGCACTGATGAGGGGCAGTACCTCAAAACACAGTGTCAGGAAATTGAGATTCTGATTTTGGCTTTTATCCTGTATCATGTAACAAGGCGCATTTAAAAGTCGACATTGACTTCTAGGATTGCTACTTCCTACAGGTGGCACTAGAGTTCTAGTCCTTTTCCTCTCTGAAGAGACTATTTGCATAAAAATATGAAAATCACACAAAAGTTAAAATCACTCCCATTTTGCCTCATTAAAAATAAAGCCATTGAAAAAAATAAAAATTAACATATTTGGCATCAATGCATTCATAATTATTAAAAAAAATATAATCCAATCGGTCAATGGCATAACCAGAAAAAAATCAAAACGCCAGTTATGCTTTTTTTGTTCTCTGCAAGATTGCAATAAAATGGAATTAAAAAGGCGGTCAAAACATGTTATCTGACCCAAAATCGTAGTGTTAAAAATGTCAGCCTAAGACGCAAAAAATAGGCCCACACACAGCACCATATCCCGAAAATTGAAAACGTTATTGTTCTTGGAAAATTGCAGCACAAGAAAATTTTTTTTAACAAATTTCCCCAAAAATGCTTCATCATTGAAATAAAAAAAACACAACAAAAAAACTACACATGTTTGGTATCTGCATACTCGTACTGACTTGGAGAATTATATTGCTAGGGTACTTTTACCGTATATTGAACATAGTATAAAAAAAACCTAAAAAATCTGTGAACTGCCGTTTTTTGATTTCCAGTGCACTTGGAATTGTTTTCCCTCATGCAAGTGCACCATAAGATAAAATGAATAGTGTCGTTTAAAAGTACAACTTGTTCATCAAAAACCAAACCCTCTTATTACTATTGTTGGAAAAATAAAAAGGTTATGCTCCTTAATCTTCACCCTGATCCTCCTTCCATCAACCATATTGAGTCCCAGGAGACCAGTGATCCCACATTAGGACACTATGAGGAGCTGTTTACAACCTAATTTCTTGATTGTGGCCTCTGCATGGCCCAAGAGGGACAGGAGGAGATGCTGTTCAGTGATGCAGAAAACTTGGAGCAGCCACAAGAAGATGACGGTAGGCAATGCTAAACTTTGTATAAGGAGGAAGATGATGATAAGACACATTTGCCGATAAATCAGGTAGGTTGCTAAGTCACCAAGTCAGGAAGACCAGGATACACCAAAGGAAGACTATATAATGGATAATAAAGTTACCAACCCAACCGTGGAAGCTGGCATGCAGAGCTGAGGGGGAGGGATCGACAGCACTGAAAGAAGCAGGAAGCGGCAGTGGGGTGACCAGTGGGAGAAGGCAGACAATTGTTCCGCAGAGCACCGACTCTCATGAATTTTTCCATCAAAGAGTTGGGTGTTCCTCGGTCTGAGTTTATTTAAAAAGAGTTCTGAAACAAAAAAATATGGTCATTTGAAACCTGTGCCATATCAAGATCTGCGGTGGGCTCACCACCAAGAGATTAACCACCAACTGACTTGGAGGGATGAATGCCTGGGTCCACAATTGGTACTAGAGGGTGACACCACTGACAATTCCCTTTTGCTAGGTGTTTCCCAATCCCTCGTCCATGGCAGTAGTGCAGAAGTCTCCCACCCCACATCTACCCTTACACATTTAGACACACCATCATCAAGATCTTTTAAATCACTGACCCAGCACAGCGTTCAGCTATCCCTATGCCAGACCTTTGAATGAAATAGAAATAGAACGTTTCCAGCCACCAACAGGTTCAAATGCTAAACAGGCACATTTTGAGGCTGCTTTTTTGTTTAGTCTTGATGACATTGAGTAATTGAGTATTTGCGCTAACTCATGGCGGCAGCCGTTTTTCAGTACTCAGTCCCCAGCCACCACTTTTCTCCCTGTGTGGTGTCCCCGCCTTCTACAAGCACATGTCGTGGAACATCACCAGTGCCCTTACTAACACACTTAGTGGGATTGTCCAGTTAATGACCGACCAAAATGTGGATAAGGGCTTGTGGCCAGTGACGCTATATTTCCTTGATGACACACTGGATGAACATTGTGGAGACTGGGACCAAGTCTCACACTGGAATGGCACATGTGCTACCAGCGCCGAGGATTGCAAACCCTACATCTATTATGGTTTCATTCACCCCTTTGTTTTCCTCCTCATCCTCCATCTCAAATGTGTTATCTCTGAGCAATTCATCCACATCATCCGGAAGCTTGAAGCTTTACAGCACTACCTCAATGAAGCGACAACTGGTTCTGCTGAAGATAATTTGTCTAGGAGATATACCCCACACTGTGGGACAGTAATGGGTTGCCCGCCAGGGCAGTGGGGTACTCGGTACCGGGCCGGTATCTCAGAGGGAAGTGTCATAGTTGCGGTGACCCAGTCCGTGGCCCTGGGCATCCATGTAAAAGGGGTTGAGCGTGGCTGATTAAAGTTTATAAGTGGATGATACGTGACGCCACCTGTGGTGATCGGCAATGAAGGTGTTAAGCTAACGCTGTGGTGCAGATCCTCTGGGACAGATGGTGTGGGGCAGCAATGATGTTGTAGCCCTCCACAGGTAGGGCTGTAGTCCCAGGGCAGTGAGGATAGGTGTTGAGAAAAAGGGGGTGCAGTGTTTGGCACAGAGATGTAGCAGTGCTGGAGAGTTTGCAGGAAAGAGGCAAGGACACAATAGGGTGCAGTTTCTTTTACCTTTACATTGCTTGGAAAATGCAGTTAAGAATTCCAGATTACAGATAGAACAGAGGCTGGCCGGCCTGGAAGCAACTTAGGAATCTCTGAGATGGGTTGTGTAGTCTCCTTTCTAGCGCTTATCTTAGGTACTTGCAGTACTGTGTTACACTGAAGTTCCACTTGCGTGTTCTCATCTAGAACTCCCTCGTATGGCAGACAGCTGTAGCCTTCTTCTTCTTCTGGCTCATCCGTTGCTGTTGTGCCTCCGAGTCTTATATGGGAACAGAGCATTTACAGCTTCCTATTCCTCCAGTTTCTTCTGCTGGAACATCAGTATCCATACAACCTTGGAGACCGGGCTCCAGATCATGTGCTATAGCTAGAAGTGAGCATTCAACTCTGCTCAATCTTCCAGCTCCTCTCCTCACGTCCACACATGTTGCCCTCCTCACACAAACTCCTAATTTCCCCTTCCCGGCCCCCAGAGAGCAGCTCTTCCCCCAGTTTTGGGTTCAGAGCTCCCTCTGCTGGCCTGGAGTGGGAACTGTGTTGTGTGTTGTGATTAACTGACAGAGAGACCCTTTATTGCTTCCAAGCATGACATCACACTCCCAAGGAGGAAGGTAATGCCACTGTGGCGACCATACTCCTGGGGGTGCCACATTAACATTAAGGAATAACAGACCAGACAGATCTGTTGCTTTTGTCGCTGAACTTACAATCAGGCATGGTCGCGTGTGATAATGCGTGTAACCTGGTGGCAGCTGTTACGCTTGCCAACCTCTCACATGGACAATGCTTGGCCCACAGTTTCTTAAAACAGGCAGAAATTTGACAGAGCTTCAGGTCAAAGCATGCCACGTTAGTGCCATTTCTGC
Source organism: Dendrobates tinctorius (assembly GCF_039654945.1). NCBI lineage: Eukaryota > Metazoa > Chordata > Amphibia > Anura > Dendrobatidae > Dendrobates > Dendrobates tinctorius. Next base: position 4,985,128 of record NW_027361818.1, on the reverse strand, counting down.
AAGTCAGCTACAGTTGCCACCGCTCTGGCAGTGCTGCAACTGTGCATGCAAGTGCCAGCTCATGATTGGTGTGCAACATGACCACGTACTGGAATTCCACACTGCACATGCTGGCGAGGCTTTTGAAAACAGCCGGGGCTAGTTGTGAAATACCAGCTCCAACACACCTGTTAGTCTCCACATATAATAACTGAAGAGTGGGCATATATGTCTGACATTTGTGTGGTTCTCAAATACTTTGAGGACTCCACAAAGATGGTGAGCATCCATGACATCATAATAAGAGCAACAATTGCACTACTGTGCCTACTTAAACAGTCATTGCTGATAATTAAGCATGAAGATTTGCATGTGGACCAGGTGCAGATGTAGAGAGACATGAGACAGGGACAGCGTGGATTGGGTAACAATGAGGAGGTGGAGGCTGAGGAGGAGGAGGAACAAGAGATGGTTGCTAGCGCAAAAGATGCTAATATCCACACAAGCTTCTTTCCTTCGTTTGTGGGCTGAGGATGGGAATAAGGAGGAAGAGAAGAGAGGGAGTAGGAAGAGGAGATCGAGAGTTGTCATCGTGGTGGAGACAGATAAGTGAAAGTGTTTTTTCTCTAGGGAGCTTGGCACATATGGCTTAATTTTTGTACCGCAGCCTTTACTTTGACAGTCATGTTATATTCATCTTTGCCAAAAAAGAGTACTGATTGGTCAACCCTACTAGACCCACGCTACAAGGAGAACTTTGCATCTCTCTGTCTTGAGGCAGAGAGGTCTGTTATGATTGAGTCACCATAGGAGGCAGACACAAAAATAGAAGCTACATCCAGAAAACCCGAGAAGTTGGCAACTATCAGATTGCAGACCCCTGAACCTATCAACACAACTAGCAGTAGCCGTGGGGGGTTCCTACAGTGCCCTAGACCCCTCGATCACTGCCGGAGAGCTAAATAGCCTAAAGACAGAAAAGGAAATCTAAACTGCCCCAGAGCAGACCCCAAAGTAAAAGGCAGCCCCCAACATATAATGACGGTGAAGCAAGATGAAAAAACACTCACACAGATAGAAAGATAGGCTGAGCAAACGATGGGGCCCAAGCTAACTAAACAGAACAGGAAAGGAAGGTTGCTGTCTGCAATCTGCCAAAACCCTATCAAAGACATAAGCCAACAAGCTGATATGGAAAAAGACCCTGAAGCAGCTAGGCTTCAAAAACTAAATCAGCACTCAGGTATTTTCAGAAGACAGCGCTAAAGGAATTCAGCTCACCCCAGCAGGGAATGGCAGAAATCCAGAAAAACAAAGCAAAACAAAGTCAAAGCACAAATGCAAAAAGCCGAGCAGAAAACTTAGCTTTAGAAGAGCAGGAATTCAGACTGGTCTCCAAGGATCCCACAGAGAAATCACCCGCAGGGCAGAAGGGCGTCGGCAGCCTTATATCCAGTCAGTAACTCCACTCAGCCAGTCATCATCATCAAGCTCAGGTGCTTGATAATCAGGCTCACTACCTTTCTTCACCAGAAGAGGGAGTTCCTCGGGCCTCAGTAGTGAAGGGGAAAATGAACTCACAACAGTACCTTCCCCTTGAGGAGGGGTCACCGAACCCTCATCCATGCCACCAGGGCGATCCGGGTGAGCTCGATGAAAGGCACGCACCAATCTTTTGGCATGAATATCAGAGGCAGAGACCCAGGAATTATCCTCCTGACCATAACCCTTCCACTTAGCCAAATACTGGAGTCTCCGTCTAGCCAGACGGGAATCCAGTACTTTCTCTACCTCATATTCCATGTTACCTTCAACCAATACAGAGTCTGGAGGTGCCACCCCCGGAACAACAGGTTCAACAAACCTCTTCAACAAAGATTTATGGAACATATTATGGATTTTAAATATGACAGGAAGAGCCAAACGAAAAGAGACCGGATTAATAATCTCCAAAATCTTGTAAGGTCCAAAAAATCTAGGCTTAAACTTAGGAGAAGCCACCTTCATAGCAATATTTTTTGATGATAACCACACCATATCACCAACCTTAAACTGGGGACCAATGGTCCTATGTCGGTTGGAAAACCGCTGGGCCTTTTCCTGGGAGAGAGATAACTTATCCACCACGTGGTCCCAGATCTGGTGCATTCTCTCCACCACAGTGTCAACACCTGGGCAGGTAGAGGGCTCCACCTGCCCTGAAGAAAATCGAGGATGAAACCCAAAGTTACAAAAAAAAGGTGACATCAAAGTGGCAGAACTAGCTCTATTATTTAAAGAAAATTCGGCCAAGGGCAAAAATGAAACCCAATCATCCTGATCAGCAGAAATAAAACATCTCAAATATGACTCCAAGGTCTGGCTTGTTCTCTCTGTCTGCCCATTGGTCTGAGGGTGAAAAGCAGAGGAGAAGGACAACTGAATTCCCAGCTTGGAACAGAAAGTTCTCCAAAATCTAGACACAAACTGAACTCCTCTGTCAGATACAATGTTCTCAGGAATCCCGTGCAAGCGAACCACCTGTTGCAAAAACAGGGGCACCAACTCAGAGGAAGACGGCAACTTAGGGAGTGGTACAAGATGAACCATCTTAGAGAACCTATCACAAATCACCCAAATAACAGTCATCCTTTGAGAGACAGGCATATCAGAGATGAAATCCATTGAAATATGGGTCCATGGCCTCTTGGGGACAGGCAAAGGCATCAACAACCCACTAGAGCGAGAACACGATTTAGACCGGGAGCACGTCCCACAGGACTGCACAAAATTCCTGACATCACGAGACAAGGAGGGCCACCAAAAAGACCGACTCACCAGATCTCTAGTACCAAAAATACCTGGATGACCAGCCAAAGCAGAGCAATGAACTTCAGACATCACTCTCTTCTTCCACTGGTCAGGAACATACAACTTTCCACTGGGAAAACGTTCAGGTTTGTCCTCCTGGAACTTTTCCAGAGCACGTCTCAAATCGGGCGAGATGGCAGAAAGAACTACCCCTTCGCCTAAGATGGTAGCAGGCTTGGTCACCACAGGAGAATCAGCAAAGAAGCTCCTAGAGAGGGCGTCTGCCTTGACATTCTTAGTTCCAGGAAGAAAAGAAATCACAAAATCAAAACGTGTAAAAAACAAGGCCCACCTAGCCTGTCTAGGGTTCAAGCGCTTAGCCGACTCTAGGTAAATCAAATTCTTGTGGTCAGTAAGGACCATGACTTGATGCTTAGCTCCCTCCAACCAATGTCTCCACTCCTCAAATGCCCATTTCATGGCCAACAGTTCCCGATTCCCCACATCATAGTTACGTTCAGATGGAGAGAGCTTTCGGGAAAAGAAAGCACAGGGATTCATTTTAGATGTTACAGGATCCTTTTGGGACAAAACAGCTCCTGCACCAATCTCAGAAGCATCCACCTCTACCTGGAACGGAAGTGAGACATCAGGTTGCCGCAAAACCGGGGCGGAGATGAATCTTCGCTTCAGCTCCTGAAAGGAAGAAATAGCCTCCGGAGACCAATTTAACACATCAGCACTAGAGTTGAGCGAAACGGGTCGAAAAAATTCAAAAGTCGCCGACTTTTGGCAAAGTCGGGTTTCATGAAACGAAACCCGACCCTAGGATGAGGTCGGCCACGAGGTCGGCGACTTACGCGCCAAAGTCGCGTTTCAAAAGTTTGTTTTGCGCTCTTTTTCAGCCAATCAGGATCCACGGACACTGTGGGCAACGTGATGACCTAGGCACGGGTCAACACCATCTTTCAGAAGGGCATGCAAGTGATTGGCTTGCTTTGGTGGGCGTCACAGGGGGTATAAAAGGGCGTGCACGCCGACCGCCATCTTACTTCTGCCGATCTTAGTATAGGGAGAGGTTGCTGCTGATTCTGTAGGGAGAGCGTTAGGCAGGGAAGAAGACAAAAGAACTGCTTCTGCTACTAGCGATTTGGCCTGCACAACACACAAGTCACTGTGTGTGCAGTGCAAGGGGAGGCTATATTGTGGTGTATCAGTGGTGTTGGTTGTTGGGCTGCCTTCTAAGGCTTCCTGACACGCTGGCATTGCTGTTTACCCACTGCTTCGCAAACTGCTTTTTTAAAAGCAATCCAATCTCCCTTATCCTCTAGTCACTTTGGTCACAGCTGTGCCATCGAGCGTGTCACATAGCGCTCAGATATCAGTGGGCCTCACACAATCCACAAGTGTCCAGTGTCCAAAAGTGTACGCAGAGATTCAAAATCTCCATTATCCTCTCGTCACTTTGGTCACAGGCAGCTGTGCCATCGAGCGTGTCACATAGCGCTCAGATATCAGTGGGCCTCACACAATCCACAAGTGTCCAGTGTCCAAAAGTGTACGCAGAGATTCAAAATCTCCATTATCCTCTCGTCACTTTGGTCACAGGCAGCTGTGCCATCGAGCGTGTCACATAGCGCTCAGATATCAGTGGGCCTCACACAATCCACAAGTGTCCAGTGTCCAAAAGTGTACGCAGAGATTCAAAATCTCCATTATCCTCTCGTCACTTTGGTCACAGGCAGCTGTGCCATCGAGCGTGTCACATAGCGCTCAGATATCAGTGGGCCTCACACAATCTACAAGTGTCCAGTGTCCAAAAGTGTACGCAGAGAATCAAAATCTCCATTATCCTCTCGTCACTTTGGTCACAGGCAGCTGTGCCATCGAGCGTGTCACATAGCGCTCAGATATCAGTGGGCCGCACACAATCCACAAGTGTCCAGTGTCCAAAAGTGTACGCAGAGATTCAAAATCTCCATTATCCTCTCGTCACTTTGGTCACAGGCAGCTGTGCCATCGAGCGTGTCACATAGCGCTCAGATATCAGTGGGCCTCACACAATCTACAAGTGTCCAGTGTCCAAAAGTGTACACAGAGATTCAAAATCTCCATTATCCTCTCGTCACTTTGGTCACAGGCAGCTGTGCCATCGAGCGTGTCACATAGCGCTCAGATATCAGTGGGCCTCACACAATCCACAAGTGTCCAGTGTCCAAAAGTGTACGCAGAGATTCAAAATCTCCATTATCCTCTCGTCACTTTGGTCACAGGCAGCTGTGCCATCGAGCGTGTCACATAGCGCTCAGATATCAGTGGGCCTCACACAATCCACAAGTGTCCAGTGTCCAAAAGTGTACGCAGAGATTCAAAATCTCCATTATCCTCTCGTCACTTTGGTCACAGGCAGCTGTGCCATCGAGCGTGTCACATAGCGCTCAGATATCAGTGGGCCTCACACAATCTACAAGTGTCCAGTGTCCAAAAGTGTACGCAGAGATTCAAAATCTCCATTATCCTCTCGTCACTTTGGTCACAGGCAGCTGTGCCATCGAGCGTGTCACATAGTGCTCAGATATCAGTGGGCCTCACACAATCTACAAGTGTCCAGTGTCCAAAAGTGTACGCAGAGATTCAAAATCTCCATTATCCTCTCGTCACTTTGGTCACAGGCAGCTGTGCCATCGAGCGTGTCACATAGCGCTCAGATATCAGTGGGCCTCACACAATCCACAAATGTCCAGTGTCCAAAAGTGTACGCAGAGATTCAAAATCTCCATTATCCTCTCGTCACTTTGGTCACAGGCAGCTGTGCCATCGAGCCTGTCACATAGCGCTCAGATATCAGTGGGCCTCACACAATCCACAAGTGTCCAGTGTCCAAAAGTGTACGCAGAGATTCAAAATCTCCATTATCCTCTCGTCACTTTGGTCACAGGCAGCTGTGCCATCGAGCGTGTCACATAGCGCTCAGATATCAGTGGGCCTCACACAATCTACAAGTGTCCAGTGTCCAAAAGTGTACGTAGAGAATCAAAATCTCCATTATCCTCTCGTCACTTTGGTCACAGGCAGCTGTGCCATCGATCGTGTCACATAGCGCTCAGATATCAGTGGGCCTCACACAATCTACAAGTGTCCAGTGTCCAAAAGTGTACGCAGAGATTCAAAATCTCCATTATCCTCTCGTCACTTTGGTCACAGGCAGCTGTGCCATCGAGCGTGTCACATAGCGCTCAGATATCAGTGGGCCTCACACAATCCACAAGTGTCCAGTGTCCAAAAGTGTACGCAGAGATTCAAAATCTCCATTATCCTCTCGTCACTTTGGTCACAGGCAGCTGTGCCATCGAGCGTGTCACATAGCGCTCAGATATCAGTGGGCCTCACACAATCCACAAGTGTCCAGTGTCCAAAAGTGTACGCAGAGATTCAAAATCTCCATTATCCTCTCGTCACTTTGGTCACAGGCAGCTGTGCCATCGAGCGTGTCACATAGCGCTCAGATATCAGTGGGCCTCACACAATCTACAAGTGTCCAGTGTCCAAAAGTGTACGTAGAGAATCAAAATCTCCATTATCCTCTCGTCACTTTGGTCACAGGCAGCTGTGCCATCGAGCGTGTCACATAGCGCTCAGATATCAGTGGGCCTCACACAATCTACAAGTGTCCAGTGTCCAAAAGTGTACGCAGAGATTCAAAATCTCCATTATCCTCTCGTCACTTTGGTCACAGGCAGCTGTGCCATCGAGCGTGTCACATAGCGCTCAGATATCAGTGGGCCTCACACAATCCACAAGTGTCCAGTGTCCAAAAGTGTACGCAGAGATTCAAAATCTCCATTATCCTCTCGTCACTTTGGTCACAGGCAGCTGTGCCATCGAGCGTGTCACATAGCGCTCAGATATCAGTGGGCCTCACACAATCCACAAGTGTCCAGTGTCCAAAAGTGTACGCAGAGATTCAAAATCTCCATTATCCTCTCGTCACTTTGGTCACAGGCAGCTGTGCCATCGAGCGTGTCACATAGCGCTCAGATATCAGTGGGCCGCACACAATCCACAAGTGTCCAGTGTCCAAAAGTGTACGCAGAGATTCAAAATCTCCATTATCCTCTCGTCACTTTGGTCACAGGCAGCTGTGCCATCGAGCGTGTCACATAGCGCTCAGATATCAGTGGGCCTCACACAATCTACAAGTGTCCAGTGTCCAAAAGTGTACGCAGAGATTCAAAATCTCCATTATCCTCTCGTCACTTTGGTCACAGGCAGCTGTGCCATCGAGCGTGTCACATAGCGCTCAGATATCAGTGGGCCTCACACAATCCACAAGTGTCCAGTGTCCAAAAGTGTACGCAGAGATTCAAAATCTCCATTATCCTCTCGTCACTTTGGTCACAGGCAGCTGTGCCATCGAGCGTGTCACATAGCCCTCAGATATCAGTGGGCCTCACACAATCTACAAGTGTCCAGTGTCCAAAAGTGTACGCAGAGATTCAAAATCTCCATTATCCTCTTGTCACTTTGGTCACAGGCAGCTGTGCCATCGAGCGTGTCACATAGCGCTCAGATATCAGTGGGCCTCACACAATCTACAAGTGTCCAGTGTCCAAAAGTGTACGCAGAGATTCAAAATCTCCATTATCCTCTCGTCACTTTGGTCACAGGCAGCTGTGCCATCGAGCGTGTCACATAGCCCTCAGATATCAGTGGGCCTCACACAATCTACAAGTGTCCAGTGTCCAAAAGTGTACGCAGAGATTCAAAATCTCCATTATCCTCTCGTCACTTTGGTCACAGGCAGCTGTGCCATCGAGCGTGTCACATAGCGCTCAGATATCAGTGGGCCTCACACAATCCACAAGTGTCCATTGTCCAAAAGTGTACACAGAGATTCAAAATCTCCATTATCCTCTCGTCACTTTGGTCACAGGCAGCTGTGCCATCGAGCGTGTCACATAGCGCTCAGATATCAGTGGGCCTCACACAATCCAAAAGTGTCCACTGTCCACAAGTGTGTGCAGAAATTCTAAATCTCCCCTGTCCTATAGACACCTTTTACCTTGTTTTACATTACTATATAGTTTGTTGGATTTTGTCTACATTTCTACCAAAAATGAGGAAGGCTGGTGGAAGAGGCCGTGGAATTGGGCGGGGGTTGGCAGCTGGTAATGATGGTGTTGGTGGTGGATCTGATGGTAGTGGCAAGAGCAAAATAGGACCGAATGCAGGAGGTGCTGACCCTGCGTCATCGTCTGGCTACATAAGGCCTCGAACGCTTAGTTTTCTAGGAGTTGGCAAACCGCTTTTAAAGCCAGAGCATCAGGAAAAAGTTTTGTCTTACATTGCTGACTCAGCCTCCAGCTCTATCGCCTCCTCTTCTTCAGTTGTAAAAAGTAAAAGCACTGAGTCATCATTGGAGGCTCATGTTCATGAACCACACCTTTCCGTGTGTCCTTCACCCCAACCAAGATTGAAGGATGACGCAGGCCATACTACTGATTACTCCATGGAGCTGTTTTCACATACCATGCCTGGATTATCAAGTCAAATGGTGAATTACCCAGGCCAAGATGAATCTGACATGGAGTGCACTGATGCACAGCCGCTGATGCATGATTCTGCTGGTACATTCACTCAGAGCACTACATTGTCCTCGCAGTGTACAGAGCCAGATTTTGACCCTGATGAGACTCAGGTGCCCCTTCCCGCACACTATACCACCATACACGGTGACACAGAGAAAGGTGCACATGACATAGAAGAGGAGGTGATGGATGACCCAGTTGTTGACCCAGATTGGCATCCATTGGGGGAAGAGGGTGCTGCTTCCAATAGCTCAGATGAGGAGCATCCACAGCAGACATCGACATCGCAACAGCTGTTATCTGGCAGGCCCGGAGCACTCCAAAGACAGGTTCCAAACATCAAAAGAGTTGCTGGACAGCTTGTCCAGAGGGTCAAAAGATCACAGCGTGCTAGGCCGCAAAATGTCTGCCAAAGTAGGAAGAGTGCAGTGTGGCACTTTTTTGAACAAAATCCTCATGATCAGGCCAAGGTTATCTGTAAGAAGTGCGCAAAGACCTTTAGCCGAGGGAAAAATCTGAAAAATTTGAATACCAGTTGCATGCTTAGACATTTAACCAGCATGCACTTGCAAGCGTGGACACAACACCAAACCTCAAGTGCCACATGTGCAACTGATCACAACGAAGGTAGTCAGCAACGCTACATTGTTTCCCCCACTGTAAGCCCACCGGTTAGCACAGCAGCAAATGTTGAGGTGTCTTTGCAAGGCCACAGCAGTCAGGGAATCCCACTGTTATATCAACGAAAGACTGATTCTAGGCCATCAGAAAGAACACCAACTCCATCACCATCATCAACCCTCTCTGAGTCTGCCCTGTCCACCGCTACTTCCACCATATGCAGCTCTCAAGTCCAGCTCACCCTCCCAGACACTATGAGTATGTCAAGAAAGTACTCAGTCTCTAATCCGCGTACACTAGGTTTGAACGCCCACATTGCCAAACTAATCTCGTTTGAGATGATGCCCTTTCGGTTGGTGGAAAGCACAGCTTTCCGCGAACTCATGGCCTATGCAGTACCACGCTATGACCTACCCAGTCGCCACTTCTTCTCTCGCAAAGCCATCCCAGCCCTCCACCATCATGTGAAAGACCGCATTGTCCATGCACTCAAGCAGTCAGTGAGCGGAAAGGTGCACCTCACAACTGATGCATGGTCCAGTCGGCATGGCCAGGGCCGTTACGTGTCCATCACTGCGCACTGGGTTAATGTGGTGGATGCAGGGTCCACAGGGGACAGCGGTGGTGGGACAGTGCTGCCTAGCCCACGGTATAGGAAACAGTTGGCTGTAGGCGTTCGACCCTCCTCCTCCTCCTCCTCCTCCTCCAGAAGCGAAAGCTCGTCCACAGAGCGCAGTCGTACGAGCACTCCATCTGCAGCTGCCACTGTTGCACACGATGTGTCCCCCTATCGAGCAGCTAGTGGAAAGCGTCAGCAGGCTGTGTTGCAGATGATGTGATTGGGCGACAGACACACCGCCGAGGTGCTGGCCGAGTACTTGAAGCGACAAACTGAGTCATGGCTGGGCAGTGTACATCTTGAGGCAGGCAAGGTAGTTAGTGATAACGGCCGTAATTTTGTGGCAGCCATAGCCCTTTCAAAACTCAGCCACATACCTTGCTTGGCTCACACATTGAACCTGGTGGTGCAGTGCTTCCTCAAAAATTATCCGGAGTTAACAGCCCTGCTCCAGAAGGTGCGAAGACTGTGCGCGCACATCCGCCGGTCGCCTGTACACTCCGTTCGTATGCAAAAGCTGCAACGATTGCTCCACCTTCCCAACCACCGCCTCATTATCGACATTGCAACAAGGTGGAACGCCACCCTGCACATGGTTGAGCGGCTGTGCGAGCAGAGGCAGGCCATAATGCATTTGTGGGAGGATACACGGCCAGGCACTTTGAGAGCAGACATGGAGTTGACAGGCGTGCAGTGGTCGAAGCTGAAAGACCTTTGTAAAGTCCTTCAGTGTTTTGAGGAATGCACACGGCTGGTAAGCGCAGACGACGCCATCCTAAGCATGAGCATCCCACTTATGCGTCTGCTCATGCAAACTTTGACACACCTTAAGGAGCAGGCGTCTGCAGCCAATGTTGATGAGGAGGAAGAGGAGGAGGGAATCCTTGATGACATTCAGCCATTGTCTGCTCAGGGACCTCTCCTGGACGAAGTGGAGGAAGAAGAGGAGGAGGAGGAGGAGGATGATGGGGATGATTACTTAGGGGAGGAGGATGCATCTCGTGGGGCAAGTGAAAATGTTGGCGTGGCAAGGTCTGGTACAGGGTTTGTGCGTGACTGGAGGGATGTGGATTTGCCAGAAAGTGCTCCTCCACCCAGCACTCGCAGTGCATCATTGACACCGGGAACATTGGCCCACATGTCAGATTATGCCTTGCGGATCCTAAAAAGGGACCCCCGCATTGCCAAAATGATGAACGATGACTAGAGTTGAGCGATACCGTCCGATACTTCAAAGTATCGTATCGGATGGTATCGGCCGATCTTTAAAAAAAGTATCGGTATCGCCGATTCCGATACCGGAAGTCCCATTCAAGTCTATGGGACTTCCGGTATCGGAATAAGAAAAACCCTTTCCTGCCCTTGTACAGCCTCTCTGGGGTCTGTACGGGCCTTTCGGGGGGCTGTGCCGGCCTGCCAGGGGGTCTGTGCAGGCTCCGGTGGTCTGTGCCGGCCTGCCGGTGGTCTGTGCAAGCTCCGGGGGGCTGTGCCGGCCTGCCGGGGGGCTGTGCCGGCCTGCCGGGGGGCTGTGCAGGCTCCGGGGGGCTGTGCCGGCCTGCCGGGGGGCTGTGCCGGCCTGCCGGGGGGCTGTGCAGGCTCCGGGGGTCTGTGCAGGCATCGTCCGATGGGACTACAAGTCCCATCGGGCGATGCCTGCTACCATGACAGTGATTGACACATTAGCCAATGATGGGACAGTAGTAGTCCCATCATCCGGCTAATGTGTTAAATGTAAAAAAAAAAAAAAAAAAAAAAAAAAAATTACATGCTACATACATACAACATGCATACTACATACATGCTACATTCATACTACATACTACATACATGCTACATACATACTACATATATACTACATGCATGCTACATACATACTACATGCTACATACTACATGCATGCTACATACATACTAAATGCTACATACTACATATATACTACATGCATGCTACATACATACTACATACATACTACATATATACTACATGCATGCTACATACATACTACATGCTACATACTACATATATACTACATGCATGCTACATACATACTACATACATACTACATATATACTACATGCATGCTACATACATACTACATGCTACATACTACATGCATGCTACATACATACTACATGCTACATACTACATATATACTACATGCATGCTACATACATACTACATGCTACATACATACTACATATATACTACATGCATGCTACATACATACTACATGCTACATACATACTACATATATACTACATGCATGCTACATACTACATGCTACATACATACTACATATATACTACATGCATGCTACATACTACATGCTACATACATACTACATATATACTACATTCATACTACATACTACATATATACTACATACATACTACATACATACTACATACATACTACATACATACTACATGCATGCTACACACATACTACATGCATGCTACATACATACTACATACATACTACATGCATACCACATATATACTACATACATACAATACATTCATACAATACATACATAGACATACAGTACATATAACATAGAGTAACATACTTACCAATACTTGTCACATTGTTCCCCGAAGCCATTGTCTTTTCCGGGATAAATATTAACATAACAAACCACAAAAATACTCACCCACGATCCGAAGCAGTCCACGAGTGTGTCCCACGACGATCTTGGGTAGAGAACTGCAGCATCAGATGATGCTGCCGTTCTCTACGGGCTGCAGGAATCCAATGACGGAAGGTAGGTATCCTTCCGCACTGTATTCCTCCGCCACTTAAAAAAAAAAAAAGTCCCTAGTCTCACTTTATGCCATTGCTGTGTGGGAAATTCCCACACAGCAATGGCATAAAGTGAGACTAGGGACTTTTTTTTTTTAAGTGGCGGAGGAATACAGTGCGGAAGGATACCTACCTTCCGTCATTGGATTCCTGCAGCCCGTAGAGAACGGCAGCATCATCTGATGCTGCAGTTCTCTACCCAAGATCGTCGTGGGACACACTCGTGGACTGCTTCGGATCGTGGGTGAGTATTTTTGTGGTTTGTTATGTTAATATTTATCCCGGAATAGACAATGGCTTCGGGGAACAATGTGACAAGTATTGGTAAGTATGTTACTCTATGTTATATGTACTGTATGTCTATGTATGTATTGTATGAATGTATTGTATGTATGTAGTATATATGTGGTATGTATGTAGCATGTAGTATGTATGTGGTATGTATGTAGCATGCATGTAGTATGTATGTAGCATGCATGTAGTATGTATGTAGCATGCATGTAGTATGTATGTAGTATGTATGTAGTATGTATGTAGCATGTATGTAGCATGCAGTATGTATGTAGCATGTATGTAGTATGTATGTAGTATATATGTAGTATGTATGTAGCATGTAGTATGTATGTAGCATGCATGTAGTATATATGTAGTATGTATGTAGCATGCATGTAGCATGTATGTAGTATGTATGTAGTATGTATGTAGCATGCAGCATGTATGTAGTATATATGTAGTATGTATGTAGCATGCATGTAGTATGTATGTAGTATGTATGTATGTAGCATGCAGTATGTATGTAGCATGTATGTAGTATGTATGTAGTATGTATGTAGCATGCATGTAGTATGTATGTAGTATGTATGTAGCATGCAGTATGTATGTAGCATGTATGTAGTATGTATGTAGTATATATGTAGTATGTATGTAGCATGCATGTAGTATGTATGTAGCATGCATGTAGTATGTATGTAGTATTTTTTTTTTTTTTTTTTAACATTTAACACATTAGCCGGATGATGGGACTACTACTGTCCCATCATTGGCTAATGTGTCAATCACTGTCATGGTAGCAGGCATCGCCCGATGGGACTTGTAGTCCCATCGGACGATGCTTGCACAGACCCCCGGACATCAGCACAGCCCCCCGGCAGGCCGGCACAGCCCCCCGGCAGGCCGGTACAGACCCCCACAGGGTGCACAGACCACCGGCAGGCCGGCACAGCCCCCCGGCAGTCCGGTACAGACCCCGGGCAGTCCACACAGCCCCCCGGCAGGCCGGCACAGCCCCCCGGCAGGCCGGCAGAGACCCCCGGAAGGCCCGAAATGACGGCGCATCATGATGCGCACACACCGCGCATCATGATGACGTCAGGCCGTCAATCAACTGAACTTCCGATTCCGATGCCGAATTCCGATATTGAAAAAATATCGGAAGTCGGTATCGGAATTCCGATACAGCAAGTATCGGCCGATACCCGATACTTGCGGTATCGGAATGCTCAACACTAACGATGACGACTACTGGTTGGCCAGCATCATGGATCCACGCTATAAAGGCAAATTACAAAACATCATGCCACAGGAGAACCTTGACCTAATATTGGCTAATAAACAAGCAACTCTGGTAAATCGGTTGCTTGAGGCATTCCCAGCACACAGAAGCGGTGATGGTTCTCACACGAGCCGTACGGGCCGGGGGCAGCTTGGCAGAGGTGTTCGTGGTGCACACAGCAGAAGTGGCGTTGTTGACAGGGGTTTCATGACAATGTTGTGGACTGATTTTTGAAATACCGCTCACACAACTGGTAATACTGCATCGATGGAAAGTGACAGGAGACAGCAGTTGTCAACTATGGTTACAAACTACTTTTCCTCCCATATCGATGTTCTCCCACACAGGTCATTCCCCTTTGACTATTGGGCCGCTAAACTGGACACCTGGCCTGAATTGGCCCAATATGCCTTACAGGAGCTCGCTTGCCCAGCTGCAAGTGTGCTATCGGAAAGAGTCTTCAGTGCAGCTGGATCAATCCTTACAGAAAAAAGGACCCGTCTGTCAACCCAAAATGTGGATGATCTAACCTTCATTAAAATGAACCACGCATGGGTTTCCAAGGATTTTGTCCCACCTTCCCCTGATGACACATAGGGTGACAGAAAAATGGCTTGCTTTGGTCCACCTCTTCCTGGTACTTCACCTATTTCGCCTTTTGCATCAGCTGAATGTCCAACATCAACATATGCCACTTTCTAAAACTCCCTAACTGTGCTGCCTCCCCCCCCATGGCCGGGGTCACCACCTAGCGCACGACACCGTGCGAGTGCCGTTGCCCTGGACAGGTGGGTAGGCCGACTCTTGGGCGCGGGCACTGGCACAGGGTCCCTCATAGTGCAATCAAGTGTCTCTGATGGCGGTGGTGCACACCCGCCATCAGACACACCGCTGTACTATGAGGGGCCCAGTGCCAGTACCGACGCCCATGAGTGGGCCCCCCTTGCTTGGGCAGGGCCCCAGCATTTGCAATCTTTACCTCTCCCTGCTCCTCCTCTGTGTAATCTGGGCCGTCAAATCCATACTGTGCCTGACACCGTCTGAGCCTGCCTCCTGAGACATATATTTTGAATGTGTACGCTATCCATACATGTTATCCGGGGATACGGTACCCTTTCTAACCTTTGTGCAATGACGTGCAATCCATACTGGGCCTAACACCGTCTGAGCCTGCCTCATGCTGTATAGACATATATTTTGAATGTGTACGCTATCCATACATGTTATCCGGGGATACTGTACCCTTTCTAACCTTTGTGCAATGACGTGCAATCCATACTGGGCCTAACACCGTCTGAGCCTGCCTCATGCTGTATAGACATATATTTTGAATGTGTACGCTATCCATACATGTTATCTGGGGATACGGTACCCTTTCTAACCTTTGTGCAATGATGTGCAATCCATACTGGGCCTAACACTGTCTGAGCCTGCCTCATGCTGTATAGACATATATTTTGAATGTGTACGCTATCCATACATGTTATCCGGGGATACGGTACCCTTTCTAACCTTTGTGCAATGACGTGCAATCCATACTGGGCCTAACACCGTCTGAGCCTGCCTCATGCTGTATAGACATATATTTTGAATGTGTACGCTATCCATACATGTTATCCGGGGATACTGTACCCTTTCTAACCTTTGTGCAATGACGTGCAATCCATACTGGGCCTAACACCGTCTGAGCCTGCCTCATGCTGTATAGACATATATTTTGAATGTGTATGCTATCCATACATGTTATCCGGGGATACGGTACCCTTTCTAACCTTTGTGCAATGACGTGCAATCCATACTGGGCCTAACACCGTCTGAGCCTGCCTCATGCTGTATAGACATATATTTTGAATGTGTACGCTATCCATACATGTTATCCAGGGATACGGTACCCTTTCTAACCTTTGTGCAATGACGTGCAATCCATACTGGGCCTAACACCGTCTGAGCCTGCCTCATGCTGTATAGACATATATTTTGAATGTGTACGCTATCCATACATGTTATCCGGGGATACGGTACCCTTTCTAACCTTTGTGCAATGACGTGCAATCCATACTGGGCCTAACACCGTCTGAGCCTGCCTCATGCTGTATAGACATATATTTTGAATGTGTACGCTATCCATACATGTTATCTGGGGATACGGTACCCTTTCTAACCTTTGTGCAATGACGTGCAATCCATACTGGGCCTAACACCATCTGAGCCTGCCTCATGCTGTATAGACATATATTTTGAATGTGTACGCTATCCATACATGTTATCCAGGGATACGGTACCCTTTCTAACCTTTGTGCAATCACGTGCAATCCATACTGGGCGTGAGAACGGCTGGCGAGCAGTTAAGCAAGCTACAGCACCTGTCCAGACAAGTACAGGGATTCCCTAGCGAGGAGACTTATTTGATTGTTTTCAATGTTGGGACAGCAATTTTTGGGGAGCACTATACTCTGGAGAATGATAGATGGGGCCCACCATACACTGGAACATTCCAAAGGTGGACATCAGACACTGGAGCAGCATTTACAGGGCCCATTATACACTAGAGCATTAGAAATGGGGCCCATTATGTTTGGAGCATTATTTGGGCCCATAAGACAGTGGAGCTTCATCCATGGGGACCAACATATTCTGTAGCATTATGTGGAGCTCATCATATACTGTTTCAAACATTATATGGGACCAATGATTCTTTATGGAGAAATAGATGGGCCTCGTCATGAGATGTAAAAAGTGAGGTATTTTTCATTGTACTATACCGCTATTTCTCTGCCGTATCGGAGCATGATAAGTTGTGGTATGTGATAAAGGGGCGCTCTTTCGCCCAGGGCACATGAAAACCTGGAGCCAGCCCTCCCCCCCCACAGTTTGTAGCCAAATAACCCCCATTTTTCAGTGCGTAACTTGTAATATGAAGTTAATTAAGGTTGACAAGCTTAAGAAAGAAGAATTGATGCTTTTGGCATTCAAATGGGCACTGTAGGTGTGTTTCCTGTCCTCCTCTCACTGCCGACTTTTATTCCCCATTGACTTACATTGGGTTTCGTGTTTCGGGACGACCCCGACTTTTCCCTATAATCGGACGATCTTGCTCGACCCGACTTTTGGAAAAGTCGGGTTTCACGAAACGAAACGCGACCCTAAAAAACCAAAAGTCGCTCAACTCTAATCAGCACCCTTCTTAGTCAAATCAGTCAATGGCTTGGTAATACTAGAAAATTTTGCTATAAATTTCAGATAAAAATTAGCAAAACCCAAAAACTTCTGGAGGGCCTTCAAAGAAGTGGGCTGAACCCAATCGTAAATTGTCTGTACCTTGGCCGGGTCCATTTCAATAGTTGACGGGGACAAAATAAATCCCAAAAAAGAAATCCTCTGTACTCCAAAAAGGCATTTAGATCCTTTGACATACAGGGAATTCTCCCTCAAGATCCGGAACACAGTCCGAATATGTCCACATGAGAATCCCAATCCTTGGAGAAGATCAAAATATCATCCAGATAGATAATCAAAAATTTATCGACAAAATCTCGGAAAATATCGTTCATGAAGCACTGGAAGACAGAAGGGGCATTAGTGAGCCCAAAAGGCATCACCAGGTACTCAAAATGTCCCTCCGGAGTATTAAACGCCGTCTTCCATTCATCCCCATGCTTAATGCGAATAAGATTATACACCCCCCTGAGGTCAAGCTTGGTAAACCAGCAAGCACCTTTAACTCTGGAGAATAGATCAGAAATCAGGGGTAACAGATACTGATATTTAACAGTAATTTTGTTGAGGGCACGATAATCAATACAAGGTCTTAATGATCCATCCTTTTTGGCTACAAAAAAAAAAACGGCACCTAAGGGTGACGAGGATGGTCTAATATGACCCTTCTCCAACGCCTCATTAATATAGGATCGCATAGCCTCGTGCTCGGGTACAGATAAATTGAAGAGCCGACCCTTGGGAAATTTACACCCCGGGCTCAGTTCAATTGCACAGTCATAACTCCTATGAGGAGGCAGAGACGCAGACTCATTCTCACTAAATACATCATAAAAGTCCGCCAAATAATCAGGAACATCATGCGACTGAGGAGAGGTGGAAAACACCGGAGCCTCACTAAAGGCACACCGACAGCCCCAACTCACCACAGACACAGATTTCCAATCTAAAACTGGATTATGAATTTGTAACCAGGGAAACCCCAGAACAATAGTATCATGCAGATTATGCAACACCAAAAATCTGCAATTTTCTTGATGGTCTGGGGCGACCCGCATTACCACCTGGGTCCAAAACTGAGGTTTATTTTTAGCCAAAGGAGTAGCATCAATCCCCCTCAAAGGGATAGGCGTCTGCAGAGGTGTCATCGGAAATCCACAACGTTTAGCAAAATCCAAGTCCATTAGGTTTAGGGCTGCTCCCGAATCCACAAAAGCCTTGGCGGAAAATGTGGACAGGGAGCAGATCAGCGTAATAGCCAGAAGAAACTTAGGTTGAACACCACCAACAGAAAACGTGTGTGCAAAGCGTTTCTCTCGTTTAGGACAGACAGAAATAATATGCGAGGCATCTCCACAGAAAAAACACAACTTATTACTAGAGTTGAGCGACTTTTGCTTTTTTAGGGTCGCGTTTCGTTTCGTGAAACCCGACTTTTCCAAAAGTCGGGTCGAGCAAGATCGTCCGATTATAGGGAAAAGTCGGGGTCGTCCCGAAACACGAAACCCAATGTAAGTCAATGGGGAATAAAAGTCGGCAGTGAGAGGAGGACAGGAAACACACCTACAGTGCCCATTTGAATGCCAAAAGCATCAATTCTTCTTACTTAAGCTTGTCAACCTTAATTAACTTCATAATACAAGTTACGCACTGAAAAATGGGGGTTATTTGGCTAAATTTGTGGGGGGGGGAGGGCTGGCTGCAGGTTTTCATGTGCCCTGGGCGAAAGAGCGCCCCTTTAACACATACCACAACTCATCATGCTCCGATACGGCAGAGAAATAGCGGTATAGTACAATGAAAAATACCTCACTTTTTACATCTCATGACGAGGCCCATCTATTTCTCCATACAAAATCATTGGTCCCATATAATGTTTGAAACAGTATATGATGAGCTCCACATAATGCTTCAGTATATGTTGGTCCCCATGGATGAAGCTCCACTGTCTTATGGGCCCAAATAATGCTCCAAACATAATGGGCCCCATTTCTAATGCTCTAGTGTATAATGGGACCTGTAAATGCTGCTCCAGTGTCTGATGTCCACTTTTGGAATGTTCCAGTGTATGGTGGGCCCCATCTATCATTCTCCAGAGTATAGTGCTCCCCAAAAATTGCTGTCCCAACATAGAAAACAATCAAATAAGTCTCCTCGCTAGGGAATCCCTGTACTTGTCTGGACAGGTGCTGTAGCTTGCTTAACAGCTCGCCAGCCGTTCTCACGCCCAGTATGGATTGCACGTGATTGCACAAAGGTTAGAAAGGGTACCGTATCCCTGGATAAAATGTATGGATAGCGTACACATTCAAAATATATGTCTATACAGCATGAGGCAGGCTCAGACGGTGTTAGGCCCAGTATGGATTGCACGTCATTGCACAAAGGTTAGAAGGGGTACTGTATCCCCGGATAACATGTATGGATAGCGTACACATTCAAAATATATGTCTATACAGCATGAGGCAGGCTCAGACGGTGTTATGCCCAGTATGGATTGCACGTCATTGCACAAAGGTTAGAAGGGGTACCGTATCCCCGGATAACATGTATGGATAGCGTACACATTCAAAATATATGTCTATACAGCATGAGGCAGGCTCAGACGGTGTTAGGCCCAGTATGGATTGCACGTCATTGCACAAAGGTTAGAAGGGGTACCGTATCCCCGGATAACATGTATGGATAGCGTACACATTCAAAATATATGTCTATACAGCATGAGGCAGGCTCAGACGGTGTTAGGCCCAGTATGGATTGCACGTCATTGCACAAAGGTTAGAAAGGGTACCGTATCCCCGGATAACATGTATGGATAGCGTACACATTCAAAATATATGTCTATACAGCATGAGGCAGGCTCAGACGGTGTTAGGCCCAGTATGGATTGCACGTCATTGCACAAAGGTTAGAAGGGGTACCGTATCCCCGGATAACATGTATGGATTGCGTACACATTCAAAATATATGTCTATACAGCATGAGGCAGGCTCAGACGGTGTTAGGCCCAGTATGGATTGCACGTCATTGCACAAAGGTTAGAAGGGGTACCGTATCCCCGGATAACATGTATGGATAGCGTACACATTCAAAATATATGTCTATACAGCATGAGGCAGGCTCAGACGGTGTTAGGCCCAGTATGGATTGCACGTCATTGCACAAAGGTTAGAAAGGGTACCGTATCCCTGGATAACATGTATGGATAGCGTACACATTCAAAATATATGTCTATACAGCATGAGGCAGGCTCAGACGGTGTTAGGCCCAGTATGGATTGCACGTCATTGCACAAAGGTTAGAAGGGGTACCGTATCCCCGGATAACATGTATGGATTGCGTACACATTCAAAATATATGTCTATACAGCATGAGGCAGGCTCAGACGGTGTTAGGCCCAGTATGGATTGCACATCATTGCACAAAGGTTAGAAGGGGTACCGTATCCCCGGATAACATGTATGGATAGCGTACACATTCAAAATATATGTCTATACAGCATGAGGCAGGCTCAGACGGTGTTAGGCCCAGTATGGATTGCACGTCATTGCACAAAGGTTAGAAAGGGTACCGTATCCCTGGATAACATGTATGGATAGCGTACACATTCAAAATATATGTCTCTACAGCAAGAGGCAGGCTCAGACGGTGTTAGGCCCAGTATGGATTGCACGTCATTGCACAAAGGTTAGAAAGGGTACCGTATCCCTGGATAACATGTATGGATAGCGTACACATTCAAAATATATGTCTATACAGCATGAGGCAGGCTCAGACGGTGTTAGGCCCAGTATGGATTGCACGTCATTGCACAAAGGTTAGAAGGGGTACCGTATCCCCGGATAACATGTATGGATAGCGTACACATTCAAAATATATGTCTATACAGCATGAGGCAGGCTCAGACGGTGTTAGGCCCAGTATGGATTGCACGTCATTGCACAAAGGTTAGAAGGGGTGCCGTATCCCCGGATAACATGTATGGATAGCGTACACATTCAAAATATATGTCTATACAGCATGAGGCAGGCTCAGACGGTGTTAGGCCCAGTATGGATTGCACGTCATTGCACAAAGGTTAGAAGGGGTACCGTATCCCCGGATAACATGTATGGATAGCGTACACATTCAAAATATATGTCTATACAGCATGAGGCAGGCTCAGACGGTGTTAGGCACAGTATGGATTGCACGTCATTGCACAAAGGTTAGAAAGGGTACCGTATCCCTGGATAACATGTATGGATAGCGTACACATTCAAAATATATGTCTATACAGCATGAGGCAGGCTCAGACGGTGTTAGGCCCAGTATGGATTGCACGTCATTGCACAAAGGTTAGAAAGGGTACCGTATCCCTGGATAACATGTATGGATAGCGTACACATTCAAAATATATGTCTATACAGCATGAGGCAGGCTCAGACGGTGTTAGGCCCAGTATGGATTGCACGTCATTGCACAAAGGTTAGAAGGGGTACCGTATCCCCGGATAACATGTATGGATAGCGTACACATTCAAAATATATGTCTATACAGCATGAGGCAGGCTCAGACGGTGTTAGGCCCAGTATGGATTGCACGTGATTGCACAAAGGTTAGAAATGGTACCGTATCCCTGGATAACATGTATGGATAGCGTACACATTCAAAATATATGTCTATACAGCATGAGGCAGGCTCAGACGGTGTTAGGCCCAGTATGGATTGCACGTCATTGCACAAAGGTTAGAAGGGGTACCGTATCCCCGGATAACATGTATGGATAGCGTACACATTCAAAATATATGTCTATACAGCATGAGGCAGGCTCAGACGGTGTTAGGCCCAGTATGGATTGCACGTCATTGCACAAAGGTTAGAAGGGGTACCGTATCCCCGGATAACATGTATGGATAGCGTACACATTCAAAATATATGTCTATACAGCATGAGGCAGGCTCAGACGGTGTTAGGCCCAGTATGAATTGCACATCATTGCACAAAGGTTAGAAAGGGTACCGTATCCCTGGATAACATGTATGGATAGCGTACACATTCAAAATATATGTCTATACAGCATGAGGCAGGCTCAGACGGTGTTAGGCCCAGTATGGATTGCACGTCATTGCACAAAGGTTAGAAGGGGTACCGTATCCCCGGATAACATGTATGGATAGCGTACACATTCAAAATATATGTCTATACAGCATGAGGCAGGCTCAGACGGTGTTAGGCCCAGTATGGATTGCACGTCATTGCACAAAGGTTAGAAGGGGTACCGTATCCCCGGATAACATGTATGGATAGCGTACACATTCAAAATATATGTCTATACAGCATGAGGCAGGCTCAGACGGTGTTAGGCCCAGTATGGATTGCACGTCATTGCACAAAGGTTAGAAAGGGTACCGTATCCCTGGATAACATGTATGGATAGCGTACACATTCAAAATATATGTCTATACAGCATGAGGCAGGCTCAGACGGTGTTAGGCCCAGTATGGATTGCACGTCATTGCACAAAGGTTAGAAGGGGTACCGTATCCCCGGATAACATGTATGGATAGCGTACACATTCAAAATATATGTCTATACAGCATGAGGCAGGCTCAGACGGTGTTAGGCCCAGTATGGATTGCACGTCATTGCACAAAGTTTAGAAGGGGTAACGTATCCCCGGATAACATGTATGGATAGCGTACACATTCAAAATATATGTCTATACATCAGGAGGCAGGCTCAGACGGTGTCAGGCACAGTATGGATTTGACGGCCCAGATTACACAGAGGAGGAGCAGGGAGAGGTAAAGATTGCAAATGCTGGGGCCCTGGCCAAGCAAGAGGGGCCCACTCGTGGGCGTCGGTACTGGCACTGGGCCCCTCATAGTACAGCGGTGTGTCTGACGGCGGGTGTGCACCACCACCGTCAGAGACACTTGATTGCACTATGAGGGACCCTGTGCCAGTGCCCGCGCCCAAGAGTCGGCCTACCCACCTGTCCAGGGCAACGGCACTCGCACGGTGTCGTGCGCTAGGTGGTGACCCCGGCCATGGGGGGGGAGGCAGCACAGTTAGGGAGTTTTAGAAAGTGGCATATGTTGATGTTGGACATTCAACTGATGCAAAAGGCGAAATAGGTGAAGTACCAGGAAGAGGTGGACAAAAGCAAGCCATTTTTCTGTCACCCTATGTGTCATCAGGGGAAGGTGGGACAAAATCCTTGGAAACCCATGTGTGGTTCATTTTAATGAAGGTTAGATCATCCACATTTTGGGTTGACAGACGGGTCCTTTTTTCTGTCAGGATTGATCCAGCTGCACTGAAGACTCTTTCCGATAGCACACTTGCAGCTGGGCAAGCGAGCTCCTGTAAGGCATATTGGGCCAATTCAGGCCAGGTGTCCAGTTTAGCGGCCCAATAGTCAAAGGGGAATGACCTGTGTGGGAGAACATCGATATGGGAGGAAAAGTAGTTTGTAACCATAGTTGACAACTGCTGTCTCCCGTCACTTTCCATCGATGCAGTATTACCAGTTGTGTGAGCGGTATTTGAAAAATCAGTCCACAACATTGTCATGAAACCCCTGTCTCCAACGCCACTTCTGCTGTGTGCACCACGAACACCTCTGCCAAGCTGCCCCCGGCCCGTACGGCTCGTGTGAGAACCATCACCACTGCTGTGTGCTGGGAATGCCTCAAGCAACCGATTTTCCAGAGTTGCTTGTTTATTAGCCAATATTAGGTCAAGGTTCTCCTGTGGAATGATGTTTTGTAATTTGCCTTTATAGCGTGGATCCAGGATGCTGGCCAAGCAGTAGTCGTCATCATTCATCATTTTGGCAATGCGGGGGTCCCTTTTTAGGATCCGCAAGGCATAATCTGACATGTGGGCCAATGTTCCCGGTGTCAATGATGCACTGCAAGTGCTGGGTGGAGGAGCACTTTCTGGCAAATCCACATCGCTCCAGTCACACACAAACCCTGTACCAGACCTTGCCACGCCAACATTTTCACTTGCCCCACGAGATGCATCCTCCTCCCCTAAGTAATCATCCCCATCATCCTCCTCCTCCTCCTCCTCTTCTTCCTCCACCTCGTCCAGGAGAGGTCCCTGAGCAGACAATGGCTGAATGTCATCAAGGATTCCCTCCTACTCTTCCTCCTCATCAACATTGGCTGCAGACGCCTGCTCCTTAAGGTGCGTCAAAGTTTGCATGAGCAGACGCATAAGTGGGATGCTCATGCTTAGGATGGCGTCGTCTGCGCTTACCAGCCGTGTGCATTCCTCAAAACACTGAAGGACTTTACAAAGGTCTTTCAGCTTCGACCACTGCACGCCTGTCAACTCCATGTCTGCTCTCAAAGTGCCTGGCCGTGTATCCTCCCACAAATGCATTATGGCCTGCCTCTGCTCGCACAGCCGCTCAACCATGTGCAGGGTGGAGTTCCACCTTGTTGCAATGTCGATAATGAGGCGGTGGTTGGGAAGGTGGAGCAATCGCTGCAGCTTCTGCATACGAACGGAGTGTACAGGCGACCGGCGGATGTGCGCGCACAGTCTTCGCACCTTCTGGAGCAGGGCTGTTAACTCCGGATAATTTTTGAGGAAGCACTGCACCACCAGGTTCAAGGTGTGAGCCAAGCAAGGTATGTGGCTGAGTTTTGAAAGGGCTATGGCTGCCACAAAATTACGGCCGTTATCACTAACTACCTTGACTGCCTCAAGATGTACACTGCCCAGCCATGACTCAGTTTGTCGCTTCAAGTACTCGGCCAGCACCTCGGCGGTGTGTCTGTCGCCCAAACACATCATCTGCAACACAGCCTGCTGACGCTTTCCACTAGCTGCTCGATAGGGGGACACATCGTGTGCAACAGTGGCAGCTGCAGATGGAGTGCTCGTACGACTGCGCTCTGTGGACGAGCTGTCGCTTCTGGAGGAGGAGGAGGAAGAGGAGGGTCGAATGCCTACAGCCAACTGTTTCCTATACCGTGGGCTAGGCAGCACTGTCCCACCACCGCTGTCCCCTGTGGACCCTGCATCCACCACATTAACCCAGTGCGCAGTGATGGACACGTAACGGCCCTGGCCATGCCGACTGGACCATGCATCAGTTGTGAGGTGCACCTTTCCGCTCACTGACTGCTTGAGTGCATGGACAATGCGGTCTTTCACATGATGGTGGAGGGCTGGGATGGCTTTGCGAGAGAAGAAGTGGCGACTGGGTAGGTCATAGCGTGGTACTGCATAGGCCATGAGTTCGCGGAAAGCTGTGCTTTCCACCAACCGAAAGGGCATCATCTCAAACGAGATTAGTTTGGCAATGTGGGCGTTCAAACCCAGTGTACGCGGATGAGAGACTGAGTACTTTCTTGACCTACTCATAGTGTCTGGGAGGGTGAGCTGGACTTGAGAGCTGCATATGGTGGAAGTAGCGGTGGACAGGGCGGACTGAGAGAGGGTTGATGATGGTGATGGAGTTGGTGTTCTTTCTGATGGCCTAGAATCAGTCTTTCGTTAATATAACAGTGGGATTCCCTGACTGCTGTGGCTTTGCAACGACACCTCAACATTTGCTGCTGTGCTAACCGGTGTGCTTACAGTGGGCGAAACAATGTAGCGTTGCTGACTACCTTCGTTGTGATCAGTTGCACATGTGGCACTTGAGGTTTGGTGTTGTGTCCACGCTTGCAAGTGCATGCTGGTTAAATGTCTAAGCATGCAACTGGTATTCAAATTTTTCAGATTTTTCCCTCGGCTAAAGGTCTTTGCGCACTTCTTACAGATAACCTTGGCCTGATCATGAGGATTTTGTTCAAAAAACTGCCACACTGCACTCTTCCTACTTTGGCAGACATTTTGCGGCCTAGCATGCTGTGATCTTTTGACCCTCTGGACAAGCTGTCCAGCAAATCTTTTGATGTTTGGAACCTGTCTTTGGAGTGCTCCGGGCCTGCCAGATAACAGCTGTTGCTATGTCGATGTCTGCTGTTGATGCTCCTCATCTGAGCTATTGGAAGCAGCACCCTCTTCCCCCAATGGATGCCAATCTGGGTCAACAACTGGGTCATCCATCACCTCCTCTTCTATGTCATGTGCACCTTTCTCTGTGTCACCGTGTATGGTGGTATAGTGTGCGGGAAGGGGCACCTGAGTCTCATCAGGGTCAAAATCTGGCTCTGTACACTGCGAGGACAATGTAGTGCTCTGAGTGAATGTACCAGCAAAATCATCCATCAGCGGCTGTGCATCAGTGCACTCCATGTCAGATTCATCTTGGCCTGGGTAATTCACCATTTGACTTGATAATCCAGGCATGGTATGTGAAAACAGCTCCATGGAGTAATCAGTAGTATGGCCTGCGTCATCCTTCAATCTTGGTTGGGGTGAAGGACACAAGGAAAGGTGTGGTTCATGAACATGAGCCTCCAATGACGACTCAGTGCTTTTACTTTTTACAACTGAAGAAGAGGAGGCGATAGAGCTGGAGGCTGAGTCAGCAATGTAAGACAAAACTTTTTCCTGATGCTCTGCCTTTAAAAGCGGTTTGCCAACTCCTAGAAAACTAAGCGTTCAAGGCCTTATGTAGACAGACGATGACGCAGGGTCAGCACCTCCTGCATTTGGTCCTATTTTGCTCTTGCCACTACCATCAGATCCACCACCAACACCATCATTACCAGCTGCCAACCCCCGCCCAATTCCACGGCCTCTTCCACCAGCCTTCCTCATTTTTGGTAGAAATGTAGACAAAATCCAACAAACTATATAGTAATGTAAAACAAGGTACAAGGTGTCTATAGGACAGGGGAGTTTTAGAATTTCTGCACACACTTGTGGACAGTGGACACTTGTGGATTGTGTGCGGCCCACTGATATCTGAGCGCTATGTGTCACGCTCGATGGCACAGCTGCCTGTGACCAAAGTGACGAGAGGATAATGGAGATTTTGAATCTCTGCGTACACTTGTGGACAGTGGACACTTGTGGATTGTGTGCGGCCCACTGATATCTGAGCGCTATGTGACACGCTCGATGGCACAGCTGCCTGTGACCAAAGTGACGAGAGGATAATGGAGATTTTGAATCTCTGCGTACACTTGTGGACAGTGGACACTTGTGGATTGTGTGCGGCCCACTGATATCTGAGCCCTATGTGACACGCTCGATGGCACAGCTGCCTGTGACCAAAGTGACGAGAGGATAATGGAGATTTTGAATCTCTGTGTACACTTGTGGACAGTGGACACTTGTGGATTGTGTGCGGCCCACTGATATCTGAGCGCTATGTGACACGCTCGATGGCACAGCTGCCTGTGACCAAAGTGACAAGAGGATAATGGAGATTTTGAATCTCTGCGTACACTTTTGGACACTGGACACTTGTGGATTGTGTGCGGCCCACTAATATCTGAGCGCTATGTGACACGATCGATGGCACAGCTGCCTGTGACCAAAGTGACGAGAGGATAATGGAGATTTTGAATCTCTGCGTACACTTTTGGACACTGGACACTTGTGGATTGTGTGCGGCCCACTGATATCTGAGCGCTATGTGACACGCTCGATGGCACAGCTGCCTGAGACCAAAGTGACGAGAGGATAATGGAGATTTTGAATCTCTGCGTACACTTGTGGACAGTGGACACTTGTGGATTGTGTGCGGCCCACTGATATCTGAGCCCTATGTGACACGCTCGATGGCACAGCTGCCTGTGACCAAAGTGACGAGAGGATAATGGAGATTTTGAATCTCTGTGTACACTTGTGGACAGTGGACACTTGTGGATTGTGTGCGGCCCACTGATATCTGAGCGCTATGTGACAAGCTCGATGGCACAGCTGCCTGTGACCAAAGTGACGAGAGGATAATGGAGATTTTGAATCTCTGCGTACACTTTTGGACACTGGACACTTGTGGATTGTGTGCGGCCCACTAATATCTGAGCGCTATGTGACACGATCGATGGCACAGCTGCCTGTGACCAAAGTGACGAGAGGATAATGGAGATTTTGAATCTCTGCGTACACTTTTGGACACTGGACACTTGTGGATTGTGTGCGGCCCACTGATATCTGAGCGCTATGTGACACGCTCGATGGCACAGCTGCCTGAGACCAAAGTGACGAGAGGATAATGGAGATTTTGAATCTCTGCGTACACTTTTGGACACTGGACACTTGTGGATTGTGTGCGGCCCACTGATATCTGAGCGCTATGTGACACGCTCGATGGCACAGCTGCCTGTGACCAAAGTGACGAGAGGATAATGGAGATTTTGAATCTCTGCGTACACTTGTGGACAGTGTACACTTGTGGATTGAGTGCGGCCCACTGATATCTGAGCGCTATGTGACACGCTCGATGTCACAGATGCCTGTAACCAAAGTGACAAGAGGATAATGGAGATTTTGAATCTCTGCGTACACTTGTGGACAGTGGACACTTGTGGATTGTGTGCGGCCCACTGATATCTGAGCGCTATGTGACACGCTCGATGGCACAGCTGCCTGTGACCAAAGTGACGAGAGGATAATGGAGATTTTGAATCTCTGCGTACACTTTTGGACAGTGGACACTTGTGGATTGTGTGCGGCCCACTGATATCTGAGCGCTATGTGACACGCTCGATGGCACAGCTGCCTGTGACCAAAGTGACGAGAGGATAATGGAGATTTTGAATCTCTGCGTACACTTTTGGACACTGGACACTTGTGGATTGTGTGCGGCCCACTGATATCTGAGCGCTATGTGTCACGCTCGATGGCACAGCTGCCTGTGACCAAAGTGACGAGAGGATAATGGAGATTTTGAATCTCTGCGTACACTTGTGGACAGTGGACACTTGTGGATTGTGTGCGGCCCACTGATATCTGAGCGCTATGTGACACGCTCGATGGCACAGCTGCCTGTGACCAAAGTGATGAGAGGATAATGGAGATTTTGAATCTCTGCGTACACTTTTGGACACTGGACACTTGTGGATTGTGTGCGGCCCACTAATATCTGAGCGCTATGTGACACGCTCGATGGCACAGCTGCCTGTGACCAAAGTGAAGAGAGGATAATGGAGATTTTGAATCTCTGCGTACACTTTTGGACACTGGACACTTGTGGATTGTGTGCGGCCCACTGATATCTGAGCGCTATGTGACACGCTCGATGGCACAGCTGCCTGAAACCAAAGTGACGAGAGGATAATGGAGATTTTGAATCTCTGCGTACACTTTTGGACACTGGACACTTGTGGATTGTGTGCGGCCCACTGATATCTGAGCGCTATGTGACACGCTCGATGGCACAGCTGCCTGTGACCAAAGTGACGAGAGGATAATGGAGATTTTGAATCTCTGCGTACACTTGTGGACAGTGTACACTTGTGGATTGTGTGCGGCCCACTGATATCTGAGCGCTATGTGACACGCTCGATGTCACAGCTGCCTGTAACCAAAGTGACGAGAGGATAATGGAGATTTTGAATCTCTGCGTACACTTGTGGACAGTGGACACTTGTGGATTGTGTGCGGCCCACTGATATCTGAGCGCTATGTGACACGCTCGATGGCACAGCTGCCTGTGACCAAAGTGACGAGAGGATAATGGAGATTTTGAATCTCTGCGTACACTTGTGGACAGTGGACACTTGTGGATTGTGTGCGGCCCACTGATATCTGAGCGCTATGTGACACGCTCGATGGCACAGCTGCCTGTGACCAAAGTGACGAGAGGATAATGGAGATTTTGAATCTCTGCGTACACTTGTGGACAGTGGACACTTGTGGATTGTGTGCGGCCCACTGATATCTGAGCGCTATGTGACACGCTCGATGGCACAGCTGCCTGTGACCAAAGTGACGAGAGGATAATGGAGATTTTGAATCTCTGCGTACACTTGTGGACAGTGGACACTTGTGGATTGTGTGCGGCCCACTGATATCTGAGCGCTATGTGACACGCTCGATGGCACAGCTGCCTGTGACCAAAGTGACGAGAGGATAATGGAGATTTTGAATCTCTGCGTACACTTGTGGACAGTGGACACTTGTGGATTGTGTGCGGCCCACTGATATCTGAGCGCTATGTGACACGCTCGATGGCACAGCTGCCTGTGACCAAAGTGACGAGAGGATAATGGAGATTTTGAATCTCTGAGTACACTTGTGGACAGTGGACACTTGTGGATTGTGTGCGGCCCACTGATATCTGAGCGCTATGTGACACGCTCGATGGCACAGCTGCCTGTGACCAAAGTGACGAGAGGATAATGGAGATTTTGAATCTCTGCGTACACTTGTGGACAGTGGACACTTGTGGATTGTGTGCGGCCCACTGATATCTGAGCGCTATGTGACACGCTCGATGGCACAGCTGCCTGTGACCAAAGTGACGAGAGGATAATGGAGATTTTGAATCTCTGCGTACACTTGTGGACAGTGGACACTTGTGGATTGTGTGCGGCCCACTGATATCTGAGCGCTATGTGACACGCTCGATGGCACAGCTGCCTGTGACCAAAGTGACGAGAGGATAATGGAGATTTTGAATCTCTGCGTACACTTGTGGACAGTGGACACTTGTGGATTGTGTGCGGCCCACTGATATCTGAGCGCTATGTGACACGCTCGATGGCACAGCTGCCTGTGACCAAAGTGACGAGAGGATAATGGAGATTTTGAATCTCTGCGTACACTTTTGGACACTGGACACTTGTGGATTGTGTGAGGCCCACTGATATCTGAGCGCTATGTGACACGCTCGATGGCACAGCTGCCTGTGACCAAAGTGACGAGAGGATAATGGAGATTTTGAATCTCTGCGTACACTTTTGGACACTGGACACTTGTGGATTGTGTGCGGCCCACTGATATCTGAGCGCTATGTGACACGCTCGATGGCACAGCTGCCTGTGACCAAAGTGACGAGAGGATAAGGGAGATTGGATTGCTTTTATAAAAGCAGTTTGCGGAGCAGTGGGTAAACAGCAATGCCAGCGTGTCAGGAAGCCTTAGAAGGCAGCCCAACAACCAACACCACTGATACACCACAATATAGCCTCCCCTTGCACTGCACACACAGTGACTTGTGTGTTGTGCAGGCCAAATCGCTAGCAGCAGAAGCAGTTTTTTTGTCTTCTTCCCTGACTAACGCTCTCCCTACAGAATCAGCAGCAACCTCTCCCTTTACTTAGATCGGCAGAAGTAAGATGGCGGTCGGCGTGCACGCCCTTTTATACCCCCTGTGACGCCCACCAAAGCAAGCCAATCACTTGCATGCCCTTCTGAAAGATGGTGGTGACCCGTGCCTATGTCATCACGTTGCCCACAGTGTCCGTGGATCCTGATTGGCTGAAAAAGAGCGCAAAACAAACTTTTGAAACGCGACTTTGGCGCGTAAGTCGCCGACCTCGTGGCCGACCTCATTCTAGGGTCGGGTTTCGTTTCATGAAACCCGACTTTGCCAAAAGTCAGCGACTTTTGAATTTTTTCGACCCGTTTCGCTCAACTCTACTTATTGCGCCTTCTGAACTCCTGACGCTGCTCTCTGGACAAAACTCTATCACATTGCATAGGTTCAGACATTTGTTCAAAAGGTGACAACACCTCTCGTGCAGCTTTGCGTTCGCGCAAACGCCGATCAAAATGAATGGCTAATGACATAGAATCGTCAAGACCAGAGGGAACTGGAAATCCCACCATAGTATCTTTTACGGCTTCTGACAACCCCTTCCGAAAGAGAGCAGCCAAGGCGTTATCATTCCAGGTAGAAAGTACTGACCAGTTTCGGAATTTTTGACAGTACAATTCTGCAGAATCTCGACCCTGGTTCAATGCCAGCAGGGTCTTTTCAGCCTGATCAATGGCATTAGGTTCGACATACAACAACCCCAAGGCCTGAAAAAATGCGTTTACATTAGTCAGAATAGGATCATCTGGTTTCAAAGAAAACGCCCAATCCTGGGGATCGCCATGCAGCAAAGAGATGACAATTTTAACCTGCTGCGCGGAGCTCCCTGACGAGTTAGGCTTCAAGGCAAGCATGGCAAGCATGTGATTGAGCAAGGTAGGTGGAAATTCCCCGCACTTCAACAGCGAGCTGCTCCACACGATCAGACAATTGCTTTATCTCCATTGAGAGAAAAAAAATTCCCCCTACGGCCTCAGAGATATAGAGGAAAAAATATACACACTTTTTTTTTTTTTTTTTTACAATTCTTTCCTGCTATTGAGTACCCTAGTATCTGCGGTATGGCGGGTGATTCTGTTATGATTGAGTCACCGTAGGAGGCAGACACAAAAATAGAAGCTACGTCCAGAAAACCCGAGAAGTTGGCAACTATCAGATTGCAGACCCCTGAACCTATCAACACAACTAGCAGTAGCCGTGGGGGGTTCCTACGGTGCCCTAGACCCCTCGATCACTGCCGGAGAGCTAAATAGCCTAAAGACAGAAAAGGAAATCTAAACTGCCCCAGAGCAGACCCCAAAGTAAAAGGCAGCCCCAAACATATAATGACGGTGAAGCAAGATGAAAAAACACTCACACAGATAGAAAGATAGGCTGAGCAAAAGATGGGGCCCAAGCTAACTAAACAGAACAGGAAAGGAAGGTTGCTGTCTGCAATCTGCCAAAACCCTATCAAAGACATAAGCCAACAAGCTGATATGGAAAAAGACCCTGAAGCAGCTAGGCTTCAAAAACTAAATCAGCACTCAGGTATTTTCAGAAGACAGTGCTAAAGGAATTCAGCTAACCCCAGCAGGGAATGGCAGAAATCCAGAAAAACGAAACAAAGTCAAAGCACAAATGCAAAAAGCCGAGCAGAAAACTTAGCTTTAGAAGAGCAGGAATTCAGACTGGTCTCCAAGGATCCCACAGAGAAATCACCCGCAGGGCAGAAGGGCATCGGCAGCCTTATATCCAGTCAGTATCTCCACTCAGCCAGTCATCATCATCAGGCTCAGGTGCTTGATAATCAGGCTCACTACCTTTCTTCACCAGAAGAGGGAGTTCCTCGGGCCTCAGTAGTGAAGGGGAAAATGAACTCACAACAGAGGTCTACTAAAATGTTGCTATACCAGAAGGTCATTGTGGAAAATATGGCGAAAAATTTCCCATCAGAAAAAGCTTTGTGGCAGGGGGCAAGCTTCCTTGCACCACCAAGGGGGAGAGGCAAGGGATTCACACACCATGAACACAACAGACACAGGCGTACATTGTCAAAGGCATGGGCCAATTTCATAACACGCTGTCAGCATCCAGACCCTGATGACTGGGTGCTTTTTTAGGGAGGGAAAGGTTTTTGCTGCCAGGAGAACAGACAGACGCTATGATAAGCCCCGACAAAGCTTGTATTATCCCAGACTTTTCCACACCACAAGATAACAGCAGCACATAGTATATTTTTAATCTTCAATATTTGAATGAGGCCCTCAATTTGTTGTCTTCAAGGGTCTATTGATGACTCTATGACCCTTTATAAGTGTAAAAGTGCCACAACTACACTTTTCTAATATTTGAATGAGGTACTACAGTTTTTGCCTTGAAGGGTGTATGGATGACCCTGTTTGTAATTTTGGCAGGCTTTGCACTGTGTGCAGAGCTTTTATGAGGGTAGAAGTACCACATTTACACTTTGTTCACAATAAATGAATGGGATACTACAGTTGGTGCCTTCAATAGTGTATGGATGAACCTGCTTGCAATTTTTTTGCAGGTTTCGCAAGTATTGCGTAGCCTATTTTGGTCCAGGAGTTCCACTACATGAGAATTTGAACAGAATGTTTATGAGACTCTCCTTTATAATAATAATGACTTTATTTCTATACCGCCAACATATCCTGAAACACTTTACATTTTACAGATGACTTGTACAGATAATAAATGACATTACAAATAACATACACATAAATCAAGAGATACCACGTGTTGTGAGGGCCCTGCTCGCAAGCTTACAATCTACGAGGAAATAGGGGAGACATGGATGGTGACAATTACTTGCATTGTACCGCCCAGCCATCAATATAAATAGGGTATTCATCTAATGCTGCATGAACTAGTCACTAACCAGTATGTGTATGGACACAAATAGCTATTAAGTGCATGTAGGGTGTGTGACTAGGGGTCCTGGTTATGAAGACAATTTTGTGTGGGCATAACAGGGATAGTTATATAAGTATGTTTATGTGACAGGCCAGTCTGTTTTGTATTATGGTAGTACTTTCTTTCTTAATAAATTAAACTGAAATTTCCAATTTTTTGAATAAAAAAAATTCAATTGTGGTTTAGTTAAATTATTTTTTTAAGTCCTTTCTAAATTTTGCCTAATATATGTCATTACATAGGAAAACATGTTTTAACATTTTTTTCTTGTAAACTCCGAGATTTCTTCAATTTTGAATGTTTTATTATCAGTCCTTAAAGTGGAGTAAAAATGTGACACCATTGCTCTCAGCAGCGATCTGGCAGTCAAAGATGATTCCACCAGAAGTAGTCTTCCCCATTCTGTTCTCCTTCCATTCTGCACTCCCATTATACTGAACATCCGAACATTAGGAACTGCTCGGTTCGAGTAACGAGCATCCAAGCATTTTATTGCTTGCTTATCCCTGTGTGTATTTTTTACTAACTGGGTTAGTAATGGGGCTGTCTGATAGATGCCACAACATTACTATCTTTT
Source organism: Dendrobates tinctorius (assembly GCF_039654945.1). Lineage (NCBI taxonomy): Eukaryota > Metazoa > Chordata > Amphibia > Anura > Dendrobatidae > Dendrobates > Dendrobates tinctorius. The sequence goes on along the minus strand of NW_027361818.1, from coordinate 4,950,301 downwards.
TGTCTTGATGTCAGCAGACATTACCCAGCTGACATAAACCCCAAAATATTAACCTGCTTCAAACAGAGCAGGGAAAGCAGGAAGAGCCAATTCTAAGAGCCAGATTTGGCACATCTAATGGATGCACCATTTCTGGGGTGGCTGCAAGGTGGTGTTATTAGTCTGGAAGGTGACCAATATCCATGGCCCTTCCCAGCATAATAAGACCAGCTCACAGCTGTCTGTTTTTCCTCATTTGGTTATTAAAAATAAAGAGACCACACATCATTATTTTCACCTATTTACATATTAGTAATTTTCATGGATTTATTAGCAATAAATAACTAAAACATAGAATAGTAGAGTTGGAAGGGACCTCCTGGGCCGTCTTGTCCAACCGCCTGCTCAAAGCAGGATTTGCTAAATCATCCCAGACAGATGTCTGTCCAGCCTCTGTTTGAAGACTTCTATTGAAGGAGAACTCATCACCTCTCGTGGCAGCCTGTTCCACTCATTGATCACTCTAACTGTCAAAAAGTTTTTACTAATATCTAATCGGTGTCTCCTCCCATTCAGTTTCATCCCATTGCTTCTAGTCTTTCCTTGTGCAAATGAGAATAAAGATGATCCTTCTACAATGTGACAGCCCTTGAGATATTTGTTGACAGCTATTAAGTCTCCTCTCAGTCTTCTCTTCTGCAAGCTAAACATTACCAAATCCTGCAACCTTTCCTCATAAGACAGGGTTTGCAGACCGGTCACCATTCTGGTCGCTCTTTTCTGAACTTGCTCCAGTTTGTTGATGTCTTTTTTAAAATGTGGCACCTAAAACTGGACACAGTATTCCAGATGAGGTCTGACCAAAGAGGAGTAGAGGGCAATAATGACTTCACATGATCTAGACTGTATGCTTCTGTTAATACATCCTAGAAGTGCATTTGCCTTTTTTGCTGCTGCATCACACTGTTGACTCATATTCAGTCTGTGATCTATTAGTATACCCAAGTCTTTTTCACATGTGCTGTTGCTTAGCCCTATTCCTCCCATTCTCCCAGGTATCCTGGATTCTTCTGCTCCCTTAATAGGATAGTGAAGAACAGTTGATGTTACATTTCCTTTCTGAGAGAAAACAGATGCAAAATAGGAATTTAAAAGTTCGGCCTTCTCAACATCCTGTCTTACCAATTCATCATTTTCATCCTGTAAAAATCCTATAGCATCTTTAACTATTCTTTTACTTTTGACATATCCCCAAAATCCTTTATTATTGCTTTTGACATCTCTTGCAAGCCTCAATTCATTGTCAGCTTTAGATAATCTGATTTGTGCCCTGCAGGTTCTGCAGACAGCTTTATATTCTTCTTTAGATATGCCTCCCTCTTTCCATTTTATAAACATTTCTTTCTTTCTTTTTAGCATGTGCTTAACTTATGTGTTCATCCATCCTGGTTTCCTTAAATGGTTCATATTCTTCCCTCTTTTCGGAATTGTTAACAAATGTGCTTTGAGAATTTCATTTTTCAAGAGTTCCCATCCTTCCTGGACATTTTTGTCCTTAAGGATATCCAGCCATTGGATCCCTCCAATTCTCTTTCTGAATCCCTTAAAATCTGCCTTTCTGAAATCTAATCTTGATGTCTGAGTCTTCACAAGTCTTCCGCCTCTAGTTATCCAAAATTCTAAAATAGCATGATTGCTACCTCCTAGGGTCCCAGTCACTTTTACCTCCTCAACCATTTCCTCCCTGTTTATAAGGATCAGATCCAAGGTAGCAGTTCCCCTTGTTTTCTCCCCTACCTTTTGGAAGATAAAGTTGTCAGAAAGAAAGAATAAGAATTTCCTTGACCTGTTAGTTTTGCCTGAGAGAGATTCCCAACAAATGTCTGGATAGTTGAAATCTCCCATGACAACTGTGTCATATTTTTTGGAGAACTTGGCCAGTTGATGCATAAAGAGTTCATCCATATCTTCAGCTTGCACAGGCGGCCTGTAGTAAATGCCTACAATGGTGTCCTTTCCATTTTTCTGTCCTTGTATTCTTACCCAAACAGTTTCCACAGAACTCCCAGTCTCTGAAGCTTCAATCTCTGTGCAGATATACGCGTTTCTAACATACAATGCGACACCTCCTCCTCGTTTATCAAGTCTGTTTCTTGCAAATAAGTTGTATCCCTCTAGTCTTGTATTCCAATCATGTGTATTGTCCCACCAAGTTTCAGTGATTCCAATGACATCGTATTTCTTTTCCTGTGTTAGTAGTTCCAATTCTCCTTGTTTGTTTCCCATGCTTTGTGCATTAGTATAGAAACATTTTAGTTTGTGATTGGTTTCTCTTTCTCCAATATTTTTATTAATTAGATTCTTTTGTCTTTGTTCTTCCTTTCTACTTCTAATAGCAGAGTTCTCAATAGCATTTGTCAGGTGTATGGCTTTTTCTGGCCTTTTGCTTCCCTTCCCAAATTGTTCTAGTTTAAAGCTCTCCTGATGAGTGCAGCAAGGCGACTTCCAAATACACGTTTTCCAGTCTTCGTAAGGTGCACCCCATCTCTAGCATGTAGTCCATCGTATAGGTAGTTCACTCTGTGATCCAGAAATCCAAATCCTCGCTGACGGCACCATCGACGTAGCCAGTTGTTCACCTGCAAAATCTTATTCCACCTCCTTGTCCCATTGCCATCCACTGGGAGGATGGAAGAGAAGACCACCTGCGCTCCCAGTTCTTTCACTTTCTTACCTAAGTTTTCAAAGTCTCTGCAGATGGTTTCCGGGTCGTTTCTTGCTTTGTCATTTGTCCCCACATGTATTAGCAGGAATGGTTGGTCATCTGTAGGTCTGAAGAATCCTGATATCCTGTCAGACACATCTTTATTTTTTGCACCTGGAAGACAGCACATTTCTCTTGAGGTTAAATCCGGTCTGCAGATAGCGGCCTCTGTTCCTCTCAACAGGGAATCCCTCATGACCACCACTCTCCGTTATTTCTTCACAACATTTTTCTTTCTCCATCCAGGAGGATTCTGAAGGCGTACAAGGTTGCTGTTTGTGGGCAAAGTCTTATCCTGATGTATTTCTTCATCATTCTCCTTTGTAAGAGCCTGGTACTGGTTCCTTAGCAGTATGTGCGCTGACTGCCTCCCGATCCTCCTGCTTCTCTGGGTCACATGTTTCCATTCCTCTGTTTCTTCAGGTGCACTTCAAATTTCTTCTCTTTCTGTAACATGAAGAGATAATTCTGCTCTGTCTAAGAACTCTTCACCTTCCTTAATGATCTTCAATGTAGCTAACCTCTCTTCGAGATTTTGCAACTTTTCCTCCAACAGGGACACAAGCTGCATTTGTGGCATGTGAAGTTTGGCTTTTCCACTGGTAAGTCTGTAATAACTCAGTGTGCCCACAGTGAGACGTACCATCTCTGACCACAAGTACTGTCCACGTGTTTGTGGTATGGTGGACTTTCCAAGTAGCAGCATTGTGGAGGGCACGGGTAATGTTGTGAGACACGTGCCTGTGTAATGCTGGGACGGCACACTATCACAAAGAGTGCCGCATGTTCATGGCCTCGGGGTGATCCTCAACTCTGCCCTCTCTTTCAAGCTACATATCCAAGCCACTGCCTCCTCCGGCCCACTACAACTCAGGCAAATTTCCTGGATCCGTACATTTCAAGAAACTTCAAAAATGTTTGTGTATGCCCTCATGATCTCCTGCCTTGACTAGTGCAACCTTCTACTGTCTGGCCTCCCCTCTAGCACTCTTGCACCACTCAAATCTATCCTAAACTCTGCTGCCAGAGTAATACAACTGTCCCTCCATTATTCCCCAGCCTCTCCTCTCTGCAAGGCCCTTCACTGCCTCCCTATTACCCATAGGCTACAGTTCAAAACCCTAACTATGACATACAAAGCCTTCCAGAACTTGTCTCATCCATGCAGCTGTGACTTCATCTCCCAATGTCCGACTGGGTCCTGACTTTTTCAACGGTAACCCAGTGTGCCATCAGCGAGATGTACCGTCATTGCCCACAAGCACTTTTCCACGTGTCTGTGGTTAGTTGCACTTTCCCTGTAACAGCATTGTTGAGGGCCCGAGTAATGTTGTGGGACATGTGCTTGCTTGTGTAATGTCGTGACGGCAGACTGGGATAAATAGTGGCGGGTGGGGACTGGGTACCTTGTTACAGTCACCGCCATGAGGTTGCGGCAAGCTTCCATCTTCCGCGAGCCTAAAATTCAACATTTCCAGAGCAAACAGATGAGAAATGTGTGAATTTAGTACTGTGGCATTGCCTGCGTATTTCCGCTTGCATTCCAAGTACTGGGGTATGGACAACTGAATGCTGCGTTGGGACAAGGACATGGACGTGCTTGTTAATGGTGCTAGTTGCGTTTGTGTGCAACTACAGATGCAGAGCAGGAGGCATCTTTGCATGCACCATAGACAGGGGATTGACTTGCATGCACAACAGCGGAAGACACAGTGGTATCACCCGCAGACACTATGAATGAAGCCTGGTGTTCAACCAACAAAGTCGGGTGCTTTGCTGCCATGTGCCTGATCATGCTGGTGGTGGTAAGGCTGGAAGTTTTGCTTCCCCTGCTGATGCGGGCATGGCAGGTGGTGCAAATGGCCTTTTTGGGGTTATCAGCAGAGTCTTTAAAAAACAACAAGACTGTTAGGAGGACATTTATTGTCTTCCTCTCCCACACCACCTCCTCACCTTGACATCTGTCTTTTGGTGATCCCAAAGGCTCTGACCTTGGACCAATACTCTTCTCCATCTACACCTTCAGCCTGGGACAGCTAATGTAATGGCACGGTATTCAATATCATCACTATGCTAGTGACATGTAGATCTACCTATCTGTACCTGACATCACCTCTTTACTGTCAAAAATCACGTCTTCCCGCTATATCATCCTTCTTTAATGCTCGCTTTCAAAAAGTGGACATGGACAAATCAGAATAAAATATCTTTCAAGAATCTCACACTGAGTAGACATGAGAGCTGTGAATGCATCATTCGGTACCACTTTAGTAAGAGGGTAACTTAGCCCTAGAGAAAATGATTTTCCAGACATTCCCAGCCTTTTTTGCACATGTTTTGTAGCTGTGATCTTCATCTTCTTGGTGTAGATGTGGTAAATTTCAAAGTCGTCACCAATACAATCATCGTCCATACCTTGTAAAGAGGAAATCTGGGGTTTCCAATGGTTGTAGTTATGTACGCTTAGTGGCATTCCTTTAACAGTGTTCGTTACACTAGTACAAATAATTTTCGCCCAGGACATTTGAATATTATTGGAAATATGTATGGGTGAGGATGAAGAAGCTTGTGCCATGGGTGTGTTTATAGTTGCGGATGGTGCGCTTCACTATAAACTTAGTGTTTCACGAGCATCCATCAGTTTGTTTGGTTTTCCTCCAACACTGATCTTCTTTCTCTATTTCAGCATCTCACGAACATGTTGCACTTTGCCCTTTATACAGACACATGCGTATTTGGCAATATATTTTGGACGGGCATTTCTTAGGCCGAGTCTCACATGCTCATCTGTTTCACCGATATTCTGACGGGCATCAAACCGATTCTGGTAATTCATGGTGGCTAAATTAAAAATCATTGAAGGCTGCATCCTGGATCTCATACCTCCCATAGCCACTGCTGCTATTAATCATGTATGTTCCCATTCCTGTCATCACCATGCCCCTTTTCCTGATCATTTCATCCAATGATTTGTCCGCCATATTTTTACAAAAAACGTGCACCTTCCCAGCAGTGACTGTGTAGGAAACCATGTTACAGTTTTGCAAGGTGTTTATAATGCCCCTAAAAATATTTTTTACATACTATGTTGATATGTACCCCCAGGGGGAAATGTTTGCCAGCCAGGGTATAAGAAGTCTAGGAAACCCGCTCCTTTAAATTGGGCATAGTTTTTTATCAGGCCTTCCTCCACATGTCATCATCCACCACCACTAGGTCACCAGGGTTAACGTGTTCTGTGCTGCCACAGCCAGTGTCAAATTACTAACAAGGGTGGGTGGTTATGCTGGGCGTAAAATACTTGTTATGGAAAAGGTTGAGGTGTACTCCACAGGGGAAAATGTTTGCCAGCCAGTGTATGGGCAGTACAACTCTAGGAGTCCCGCACCTTTTTAATGGGACATTTATTTTTAAGATGCCCTCCTCCATGTTTCTTCCAAGGGGAGATTGGGGTTACTGTGATGCATATGACTTGGTAGCAGGGCAGGCCTTGCAGTCAATGCATAAGAAAAGAGTATGGGAGTAGAAAATGAATAATGTGAAGTGGATTTTCCAGTGGCCATCCAGTACGTGGCTTGAAAAGCTTATTGGGGTGCATGTCACTTTGGGCAGGCCAGGCCTTGCATTCAATGCAACATTTTTTATGGAGGCCCTCCTGGGGTGCATCGTAATTCTTGGTAGCCCATCCACTCACTGCATAGACAATAACAGCATAGGAGACTCACTGTTTACTAATGGCCCTTTAAGAAGATTGATGTTGCCTGATGCGCTTGTAAAAATAGGCTCTGTGACTTTAAGAGTCCCTCCTTCATAAATGAAACAAGATGTGTCTGCTTACGTGTCACACACCACATGGCCAGCTAGGGTTGTTAAATGTTGCAATGACATTTTCCAGTGAATGCAATTGCATTGATTGAAAGCAATGTTAAAGTTGCAAAACGCCTCAAAAACGCTGTGTGTGAACATAGCCCAAGTGGGGGAGGAACATTTTTGTTTTGGGTTAATTATCTTGGCATAGATAAAAGTCATTAACCTGGAAAGGATGATTCTTAACATATTTCCCAGCAAAATCCATTTTGGTTTCATTTTTATAGGTTTTTTGGTACGCCTGTAAAAAGGGCGTGAAACTAGGACAACATTGTTTAGAGTTGTGACCTAGGAGTCAGGAATGCTTCCAGGGGCATTGTCATGATGTTCCCGTGTAATTTGAGCAGTGTTTAAATCATTTTCAGATGTTTTAAACCTTAAAAGGACCCCCGGGGGGATTGCGGTGAAAATGCTCAGGTCTCCCATAGACTTACATTGGTCTTGTTGTTCTGTCTGAGTACCCGAGTATTCCAATTTTCTCGACCTGAACAACGAACACCTGAGCATTTTAGTGCTTGCTCATCACTAATCATTATAAAACCTGCCGACAAGGGCAGGGCTATTGTGCATATTAATCTTTTTCTTATACAATGTAAACTCTTAATGTCAGTGGGGATCTCTCTCAAGTAGAGTGTAAGCTCTTTTGGTGAGTGGGGTTCCCTCTCTCATATAGAGTGTAAGCTCTTATGGTCAGTGGGGTCCTCTCTCTCCTATAGAGTGTAAGCTCTTATGGTCAGTAGGGTCCTCTCTCTCCTAGAGTGTAAGCTCTTATAGTTAGTGGGGTCCTCTCTCTCCTGTAGAGTGTAAGCTCTTATGATCAGCGGAATCCTCTCTCTCCTGTAGAGTGTAAGCAGTTATGGTCAGTGGGATCCTCTCTCTCAAGTAGAGTGTAAGCTCTTTTGGTCATTGAGGTCCTCCCTCTCCTGTAGAATGTAAACTCTTTTGGTCAGTGGGGTCCTCTATCTCCTGTAGAGTGTAAGCTCTTATGGTCAGTGGGGTCCTCTCTCTCCTATAGAGTGTAAGCTCTTATGGTCAGTGGGGTCCTCTCTCTCCTATAGAGTGTAAGCTCTTATAGTTAGTTGGGTCCTTTCTCTCCTGTAGAGTGTAAGCTCTTATGATCAGCGGAATCCTCTCTCTCCTGTAGAGTGTAAGCAGTTATGGTCAGTGGGATCCTCTCTCTCAAGTAGAGTGTAAGCTCTTTTGGTCATTGAGGTCCTCCCTCTCCTGTAGAATGTAAACTCTTATGGTCAGTGGGGTCCTCTCTCTCCTGTAGAGTGTAAGCTCTTATGGTCAGTGGGGTCCTCTTTCTCCTATAGAGTGTAAGCTCTTATAGTTAGTGGGGTCCTCTCTCTCCTGTAGCGTGTAAGATCTTATGATCAGCGGGATCCTCTCTCTCCTGTAGAGTGTAAGCAGTTATGGTCAGTGGGATCCTCTCTCTCAAGTAGAGTGTAAGCTCTTTTGGTGAGTGGCGTTCCCTCTCTCCTATAAAGTGTATGCTCTTATGGTCAGCGGGGAACCTCTCTCTCACCTGTAGAGTGTAAGTTCTTATGGTCAGTGGGGTCCTCTCTCTCACCTGTAGAGTGTAAGTTCTTATGGTCAGTGGGGTCCTCTCTATCTCCTGTAGAGTGTAAGTTCTTATGGTCAGTGGGGTCCTCTCTCTCTCCTGTAGAGTGTATGCTCTTATGGTCAGCGTGGACCTCTCTCTCACCTGTAGAGTGTAAGCTCTTATGGTCGGTGGGGTCCTCTCTCTCTCCTGTAGAGTGTAAGCTCTTATGATCAGCAGTGTCCTCTTTCTCCTGTAGAGTGTAAGCTCTTATGGTCAGTGGGGGTTCTCTCTCTCCTGTAGAATGTAAGCTCTTATGATCAGCAGTGTCCTCTCTCCTGTAGAGTGTAAGCTCTTATGGTCAGTGGGGTCCTCTTTCTCCTATAGTGCAAAGTGTAAGGTCTTATAGTTGGTGGGGTCCTCTTTCTCTGTCATGTAGAGTGTAAATGCTTATGGACAGTGGGGTCCCCTAGCTTTCCTGAGAATGAAAGCTCTTAAGGTCAATGGGGTCCTCTCTCGCTCCTGTAGAGTGTAAGCACTTAAGGTCAGCGGTGTCCTCTCTCTCCTATAGAGTGTAAGCTCTTATAGTTAGTGGGGTCCTCTTTCTCTCTCATGTAGAATGTAAATGCTTATGGCCAGTGGGGTCCCCTCTCTTTCCTGAGAATGAAAGCTCTTACGGTCAGTGAGGTCCTTTCTCTTTCTCCTGTAGAGTGTAAGCTTTTATGATGCGCCTCTCTACCATTCGTTTTCTCCTGTAGAGTCTATGCGCAGAGTTTCTCTCTCTTCTCTCCTGCACGTATATTTTATGAGTAATTACAAGTTTTCCTGTATTTAGATTTAGATTTACACAAATTTATTCAGTGCAAATTGAATTTTGGAGGAAAATTGGACAAAATTGGTGAATTTGATTATCAAAATATCAGCTCTTCTCTAATCACTTGTCATTTTGTGTTTTTATAAATTGAACAGTCAAAGAGCAGAAATGTCACATCTGTCTAATTGTCATGAAATAATCTTCCCAGTTATCAAGAAAAAAAATTACCTTTAGAGAAATCATAGTCTCAGAGGTTATTATTATATTTACATTATCATCAGCAGAATCAATTATAATACCGTGATTATATTCAGGTTCTTCAGTATATAAGACACTTTTATCCGTATAAGATTGGATGTTAAGAGTCAGGTAAGGACGGGGGCACAGGGAATAATCTTCATGAGCAGCACAAATACTTTTCTACACACGCCATATCTAGCACTTATATGTGTAACTTTTCTGGCCTTCATAAACAGAAAAAAAAATAATTTTGATGAACTTTTTTACAAGTTATTTCTAAATTAGAAAATAAGATGCATTTCATAATTTGTGAAAATGTTTAATTCATTTTTTTTTTACTTCCATGTGATAAATGTATTAAATGTTCTCATTTCTTCATAACAGTGATAAAACAAAAGAAACCAGAAAATGTTACAAAGTCCTTAAAAAATGCTAAATAGCTGTTTTTAAAATTTCATATTCTGCAAAATGTTCACCAAGTATAAATACACTAAGTAAGTGAAAGTAAGAAGAGTTAAATAATATACATTGACATTTTTTAAGCTTCAGTTTTGCGATAACAAACATACATTTAGAAAATAAAACCAAAACAAGTCAAATATGCAAAAATTTCCAAATTCATGAATAATTTTATATATGAGAATGAAATATGCTGCAACTATTTCCCTGGAAAAAAATAAGCCAAAAATGTGCTCATATAAAGTGTAGAAAGGTAAATAATTGTGAGCAAAGTGTAAAATATAAGCTTGGATGCAATGCTTTTAAAAATGGTTTCAAACACTTTTATTTATAATATGGATTATTCATTTGTTATATTTAATATATACAAATTTATATTTTCCCCTAGGCTATAATTTTGGATAAAAGGAACTCAATACATGTCAAAATAAATTAAAAATAAAAATAAGAATGTTTTAAGAAATAGTTAAAGCACCTAAATATCCTGTTAAGATTCTGGTTCTGGCCAACAAGTCTATTGTCAACTTCTCTAAAACTACGTAGGAAATGTTATGTCATGCCGATATGTTGTCAGTTCCAGAGGGTGATGATCATTTCTGTTTTCTGTCTACAGTGAAATCAGTGAAAACTGTTCTAATGTATAGTATTTCAAATGAATATAGAATTTGTTCCGATCCTTCTGCTACACCTCACATCAGTTACCTACTCCATGGATCAGATGTGTAGATTGCCACCTACATCAGACCCGGAGGGGATGAGACAACCAGGAGATATCATGATAGGAGCGTTACTACCTATTAACTCTGAAGCAATCTACCGAAAGTTGACATTTCATGTCCGGCCACCCAAATCTTCCTGTAGATTGTAAGTAGGTCTCATAGTAAGATATATTGCTGTTTTCTACTATAAAATGGAAGTTCAGGGGGTCTTAGGTTTGAACAAACCAAAATGGTCACAACCATTGTAGATTCAAAAGGTTTAAGTATGGGGTTTGTGTTGTTAGGATAAATATTTTAAAGGTTGTCCATGTTTTTCCTGAAAGATAGAAGTCACTCGGTATGACTGCAGACTTGTGAGTCATCGAAGCAGGTACAGCGCCTTCATTGAGGATTCACCAGGGCCGAGTGCAAGAACGGGCAGACATGTTACCACAAATATGCAATATGGCTACTTCTGGCCACATTCCAACTAAACGTGCACGTCCTCACTCAATTCACTTGTATTGAGTAAGGCCACTCATGTCTAATTGGAATGTGCCAGAAATATGCATACTGCATACTTTTGGTCATAAAACTGCCCGGTCTCGCTGCAGTGCCGGCACCTGAAAATACTGACAGTGCTGTTTGCTCTATGAGTTCTCACAAGTCTGAAGTCATACAAAATGACTGTAGACTTTCATGACAAATCTGGACAACACTTTCAAGTATTTATTAAGTATAGGCAAAGGAATTGGTCAAGAAGAAAGTCATCACCAAGCCAGTGTTGGTTCTCTTTATGTTGTACACTCAGATTTCTTTTTCTTGTGTAAGCATACACTTACAAGTAAGAGCTCCGTCACACATAGCGACTCACCAGCGATCCCGACAACAATATCAACGTGTCCAGATCGCTGGTGAATCGCTATATGACCGCTGGTGAACTGTCAAACAGGCAGCTTCACCAGCGATCAGCACAGGGATGCCGAGCACGCGGCGTCGCTGTGTTCGTTAGTTACCAGCGCGATGATGCAGGGAGCGGGTAACTAACGTACACATCATGTATCCAAGGGACGTGCGTCATTTAGATACCCGATGTGTACATTAGTTACCAGCTCCCTGCATCAACCCGTTGGTAACTAGCGTACACATCGGGTATCTAAGGGACGCCCGTCCCTTGGATACTCGATGTATACATTAGTTACCAGCAGATCGCTGGTCTCCCGCCTGTCACACGCAGTGATGCGTGCTGGCCAGCGGGAGACCAGTGACCAAAGAAAAGTCCAGAGGTTTCCCAGAGCGATCAGCGATACCGGCGGGGAGGGGCGGTCGCTGATCGCTGTCACACACAGCGATCTTGCTGGTGAGATCGCTGTTGTGTCACAAAACTTGTGACTCAGCAGCGATCTCGCTAGCGAGATCGCTATGTGTGACGGGGCCTTTAAAGCACATTATTAGACTAAAATTAACATACTGAAGACAGCTTTGACTATTTGAGCTGTAAATATGACTCCCTTGCTGGCCCACACCATCACTACACATATAACTATCTATAGTAATTAGCTGTTTGTCATAAAAGATAAGCTATTTGACTCAATGCTATTGAATTCAGATTGAATTTTAGGTAATCTGTTAGTTCCAGTGAATTTTCAAGAATTTGTGATTCGATTCATGCAAATCGCCAAGAATACCTTCCACTATATTTTAAAATGCTGAAAACGGCAACAGCCGAAGAAATCAAACAAGGCTTCGTGCACAGCTGGGTGGGCTTCTTCATAATCTTTTTCAACTAGCAAATCCCATGGTATAACATAGCCAGAAGGGACATCATATCACAGCCAGCATAAAAGTCAGGCCAGGAAATGCAGCCATCAGCCATATTGGAGATAATCTGCTAAGTGAGAGTGGATATCAGAGGTGGCAGCTTAGCAACAGAAAAGGGAGAAAGCCAAGAAAACCCTCTGATTATGCTGTGGAAATAGTGTGTGACTGCAAAAAATTTAAGAACAATTAATATCCATTTAACCATAGCCATAGGTGTAGAGGACATTTTGACACTTCTAAAACAGTATTAGAGCTAAGACTGTTATACACATCTTTTCAGGACAATTGAAGCACCGGCAATTTGCTTCAAAAATGTGTCAAAGCTGGAGAATTTAAGTAAAAAAAGATCTAATGGGACTATACTATCATGCCTAAGGTGTAAAAGACGGAGAAGGGGCTAATATTGGGCAACCCTTATGAATTATTGTAGTGAAGAGCTTCATGATATCTGTCACTATTTCTCCGCTCAGGGCTTGCTGAGCTGACGGTGCTTTACAGGTTAGCTGTCCATTCTGTTAATGGGAGATGCAGGACTTTCTTCAGATGTTTGGTGTTCTGGAGATTGCGAAGCTACATAACTAAACTGTCTGCCCCTGATCCCTGCTTACAAAGTTTGTACTTCCTGGTGAATGTTAGTCTGATTCTGTTGTTCTGAGTTCTGGTCTTCCGCTGCCTGACCTCTCTGGACCAAGTTCTGACTATCCCTTTGTCTTGTCCTTTGGCTTTTGATCAGCTATCTCTTGCTGTTGACCCTGGACTGTAACCTAACTTACGCCTTCATCTTTTCCCTTGGGTATCTACATACTCTTTTGATATTAATCCCGGAATGTCTGACTTTTCTGCCTCATGGTCTGTTTGTGAGTAGTGACTAGTGCCACATTATGTCTGGTCATATAATTTTTTTTTTCTGAATAATGGATCCAGTTCATGCACTCAGGAAACAAATCTGACTCGAATGGTTCAGGACCTGGTTAACCCTCCGTCAGGCGCAATAGATCTGACAGGCACACAGTAATTAGTTTCACTTCTCTCTCCTTGCCCACTTATCAGAAAACCCCACCCCTCCTAGTTATCTCCTGACTCTACAGGCTCTGTGAAACCTGATATCACAGTGACTCAGCAGACCTTCTAGTGAGCAGATATCAACACTTTGGCTTCTCAGGCACATTGCGCCTGATTTCAACACAAATTGAAAGGTTAGTATTTTCTTTTTTTATTCATCACGATTGTGTATTTAGCTTGTTTTATGAAGGATTAATGCTAAGTTAGTGTACATAAGTACTGTTTTCTTAGACAAAAGGAGGGTGGCTTCTAAGGCACATTGCGCCCTAACACATACTCTTTCTCTCTTGCTTCAGATTTTCTGCTGCAATGGCCAGAAAACAGTATGATTCATCTAAACCCCTTCATTTAGAAGAAATGAAGATTTTTTTGTTAGAAGATGATGAGGAAGAACCAGCAGTAACTGAGGATTTAGAGGAATCTAGTGACATTTCATCTGAAGATGAGGTAGCAGAATGTAACACTGATTCTGGAACAGAGCAGGATGGAGATGACACTGATACAGAGGAAACAGACACAGATCTAGCTTATTATTTGGGCAAAGATAAAAATACAAAGGACGTCCCAAGGACGTTCCAGAACAAACACCGACTCTACCACCTTCTAAAAGACGCAGTTGTACTACCTGCTCATTTGTATCTGGTTTCAGAAGGCTTTCTAAATATGACTGCAAAATATGTAAAGAATCAATCTGCCTTTCCCATGCAACTTTCGTCTGCCAGCCTTGCCTTTCTAAGTGTACCTGTGCTGCTTCTGCTGCAATTGAAACCACTGAAGATGAGTAGAAAATAATTAAGTAACATCTAAGTGCAATATCCTTTAAGTTTTTTTCCATAATTTTATATTTAAGCAATAGTTAAGTAAAGATAACTGGAGCCTATTTGGCGGTACTACCGAAAAGTGGTACTTTTAGTTTTAATAAGTTTATGGTTAATAAATGGTTTTTTTTGCATCTGATTTGGTGTAATCTCTTTTAATACATTCCTATGAAGGTCACTGACTACTTCTATAGTCCTGAAATTGAAATATGTAGCTACTATAGGTGGTTTTCTGACCTGTGCTTGTCAGGCACATTGCGCATGAACTGAGGAGAATCTATATTGCGCCTGACGGAGGGTTAAGGATCACCAAAGAATAGAATGCTCACAGTCAAAACTGCAAGGTCAGTTCAGTATTCTGGGTGGTTCCCAAAGCTCTCCGCTATCGACAGTAGTTATTTTCTTCTGGACCCACTGATGTGCAGTTGACTGCCCCCAACCCAGCTGTTGCACTTCCTGACAGATTTTTTGGGAGAGAGGGATAAATTGAGGCTATTTAATGAGAGCTGTAAATAAATTTTTACTCTATGACCCCGGGCATCTGGGAACGAGTAATAGCGGGTGGGTATAACTAAATCCCTATTGCATAGGGGTCCTCAATCTTGGGCATTCTCTTTGTCCCCACTTGCCCCAGAATGTTCTTCTGTTGTTGCCTTTTTTGACATTTTAGGGATGATTAATGACAAATTTGATAGGATCCAGGTCGCAGAGGCTAAGATCATGAGCCTGACACAGGGGGGCCGAACCACTGAGGATTAAAGTTCAGAGTTCCAGCCAGGGCCGGACTGGGACTAAAATTCAGCCCTGGCATTTGAAGTTACACAGGCCCACTACTCACATGGTGACTATATAATATTTTTGTACAGTTGTAGGGTACAAGCAGTGAGAGGAGATTAACACGACTATATACCATGTAGTCACAGCTGTGTCCAGTATTTCAGCTCAGTCCTATTTATTGCTTTTAGGTATAGTACTCCTCCCAAAGCTCTGTCCCCTTTTGTAAGCACGGTGACAGAATTCCTGGCAGAACTGCTATCCATTGGGCCACCAGACCCCCTGCTCATAGCTGCCCTTATCATACCTCCCAACTTTTGAGGAAGGGTAAGAGGGACAAAGACTGCGGCGCAGATTTTAAGCTACGCCCGGCCACACCCATTCCACAACTAGTCACACCCATGTCCACGCCTAATCGCACCCATTTAGCACTGCTGATCACACTGACTTGTACTGAGGGCACAGTGACTGGCATTATGGGCACACTGACTGGCACTAAGGAAGAGAGAAAACAGAGAGAGAGAGAGAAAAAAAAGAAAAAGAAAGAAAGAAAGAGGGGAAAAAAGAAAGAAAGAACAGAGAGACAGGGAAAGAACAGAGAGAGAGAGAAAGAAAGAGGGGAAAGAAAGAACAGAGAGAGACAGAGAAAGAATAGAGAGAAAGAAAGAGGGGAAAGAACAGAGAGAGACAGAGAAAGAATAGAGAGAGAAAGAAGTAAAGAAAAGAAAGAAAGAACAGAAAGAAAGAAAGAAAGAAAGGAAAGAAAAAGAAAGAAAGAGGGGAAAGAAAGAACAGAGAGAGAGAAAAAGAAAATGAGGGAAAGACAGAACAGAGAATGAGAAAGAACAGAGAAAGAAAGAAAAAGAGAGAAAGAAATAAAGAAAGATTCTATAAAGATACTATAGCAGCCCGACTCCCATTGTAGTGCCCACCTGAGCCTCCCGATGCAGGACATATCATGATCCGCTCACAAGGCCGACATCCCCGATTCCAAGGCGATCCTGCTGTCTGCGCTGTCGGAGGAGGACACGGTGATGGATCTGAAGCATTCCTGGTTCTGTTACATTCTCCTTAAGAAATTATCTCATTTCCGGTCAGCTTCAAGCACATCACTTCAGGTGGAACATCAGGTGTGTGTTTTAAAATGCTCCTCGGGGCTCCGCCGTGTACTCCTGTGTCCGTGGGAAAAGCCCGCTTTGTATGCTTCGTACACACTTGGCTCCGCTCCGTACATCCCGTACACATAAGGCTCCGCTCCGTATACCCCAAACACACGCAGCTCCGCTCGGTACACCAAGTACACACGCGGCTCCGCTCCGTACACCTTGTACACGCGGCTCTGTTCCGTACACCTCATACACACACGGCTCCTCTCCATACACTTCGTACACACGCGGCTCCGCTCCGTACACCTCGTACACACACGGCTCCGCTCCGTACACCTCGTACACACGGCTCCGCTCCGTACACCTCGTACACACGGCTCCGCTCTGTACACCTCGTACACGCGGCTCTGTTCCGTACACCTCGTACACGCGGCTCTGTTCCGTACACCTCGTGCACGCGGCTCTGTTCCGTACACCTCGTGCACGCGGCTCCGCTCTGTACACCTCGTACACGCGGCTCTGTTCCGTACACCTCGTACACACGGCTCTGTTCCGTACACCTCGTGCACGCGGCTCTGTTCCGTACACCTCGTACACGCGGCTCCGCTCCATACACCTCGTGCATGCGGCTCCGCTCCATACACCTCGTACACACGGCTCCGCTCCGTACACCTCGTACACGCGGCTCTGTTCCGTACACCTCGTACACACGGCTCTGTTCCGTACACCTCGTGCACGCGGCTCCGCTCTGTACACCTCGTACACGCAGCTCTGTTCTGTACACCTCGTACACACGGCTCTGTTCCGTACACCTCGTGCACGCGGCTCTGTTCCGTACACCTCGTACACGCGGCTCCGCTCCATACACCTCGTGCATGTGGCTCCGCTCCATACACCTCATACACACGGCTCTGTTCCGTACACCTCGTGCACGCGGCTCTGTTCCGTACACCTCGTGCACGCGGCTCCTCTCCATACACCTCGCGCACGCGGCTCCGCTCCATACACCTCGTGCACGCGGCTCCACTCCATACACCTCGCGCACGCGGCTCCGCTCCATACACCTCGTGCACGCGGCTCCGCTCCATACACCTCGTACACACGGCTCCGCTCCGTACACCTCGTACACGCGGCTCTGTTCCGTACACCTCGTACACACGGCTCTGTTCCATACACCTCGTGCACGCGGCTCCGCTCTCTACACCTCGTACACGCGGCTCTGTTCCGTACACCTCGTACACGCGGCTCCGCTCCATACACCTCGTGCATGCAGCTCCGCTCCATACACCTCGCGCACGCGGCTCCGCTCCATACACCTCGTGCACGCGGCTCCACTCCATACACCTCTTGCACGCGGCTCCCCTCCATACACCTCATGCACGCGGCTCCACTCCATACACCTCGTACACACGCGGCTCCGCTCCATACACCTCGTACACACGCGGCTCCGCTCCATACACCTCGTGCACGTGGCTCCTCTCCGTACACCTCGTACACACACGGCTCCGCTCCATACACCTCGTGCACGCGGCTCCTCTCCGTACACCTCGTACACACGGCTCCGCTCCATACACCTCGTGCACGCGGCTCCTCTCCGTACACCTCGTACACACACGGCTCCGCTCCGTACACCTCGTGCACGCGGCTCCTCTCCGTACACCTCGTACACACACGGCTCCGCTCCGTACACCTCGTACACACACGGCTCCGCTCCATACACCTCGTACACACACGGCTCCGCTCCGTACACCTCGCACACACACGGCTCCGCTCCATACACCTCGTACACACGGCTCCTCTCCGTACACCTCGTACACACACGGCTCCGCTCCGTACACCTCGTACACACACGGCTCCGCTCCGTACACCTCAAACACACACGATTCCGCTCAGTACAACCCACACACATACAGCCCTGCTACATCTACCCTGTAAACCCCTCCTGACCCCACACATACTTATCTCATCCAGCACCATGACAACAGCACAGCAGAGTCCTGCAGACACCAAGAGGCAAGGCTGTGCGCACAGGACCTGTGATGAGGTCACAGGAGGGGCGGAGTCAGGGGTCACATGATCAGGGGTCTGGACAAAGGCTCCTCATCATGTGACCCCCTGACTCCTCTCCTCCTGTGACCTCATCACAGGTCCTGCGAACAGAGAAGGCAAGCGACACTGTGAGTGGCTGTGGGGGGGGGGTCTCATGCTGCGGCGAGGATGGGGTGCGTGGGGGAGGCGTGGTGGCTTATCTCCCTGCAGTGCGGGAGGAACTTGGAAACTATCGGGCCGGCGGCAGGAGCCACAGTGGCCGCAGCCGCTGGCAGGCGGCCATTTGATCGGGCGCTGCCGCCCGCGGCCCACATGACAGCGGCCCAGCGGGAAAATGCCCGGTTGGTTATATTGCCAATCCGGGCCTGGTTCCAGCAATTGTCTTCTGAGGTTCTGTGCAATAATACTGCTCTCAGGTGCAAGTTTTGACATGGCTTTATGGATACTCTTAACCCCTTTCCGATGTTGGGTGTAATAGTACACCCACGTCGCTCTTACTGGAAGCGACAAGGGGTTTTAGTCATTCTTCCCGAACCAGTCTCCTTACCGAAGACGGCACCAATGGAGGTTAGAACAGCCAGCCTCGGACCACGGTGAGGAGACATCGGTGTGATGTGGGATTCTGCTTCTCGGTCATGCTGAACATTATCTCAAGGACTGTTCGATTCACCCTCAAGCAAACAAACTGTCGGGAAACGCCTAAGTCTCTGTGATATTCGAGGAGGTCACCCAGGCTTCCAGTTATCTTTTTACTCCTCAGAAATACTGTTGAACATGGAACTATGTTTTCAGGACCTGTTGTTATCTGCACTTGCTGTCATTGACTGTAGGTCTGCTGCAAATTTTATTGATTCTGGACTGGTTTTTAAATTGGGATTAGAGACAGATTGGAAAGACCTATTCAGATTGTTGCTACTGACAAAACACTGTTACTCCAGAGAAAACTCCACTCTGAGTCCATCCCCCATTATGTCTTGGATAATTTACCTGCTGGGTTGGTATTGGGGTTTCCATGGCTGCATGTTCATAATCCTGTTATTGATTTGTGGCAAAAGAATATTGCTAAGTGGGGCCCTAACTGCCATAAAAAGTGTCCTTGTTCTGTGCAAATTTGCTCCGCTAGTCTGGAGGGTCTACCGTCATACCTGAAAGATTTTGGAGATGTGTTCTTGGAAAAATAGACTACCTCCTCATCATCCTTATGATTGTACTATTGATTTTATTCCTAATGCCAAATTGACTAAAGCTCTCGTGTACAATTTGTCAGTATCGGAACGGACCGCTATGAAAGAATACATAAATTAAAGTTCACGGAAGGGTCATATCCATCCCTTCTCCTCGACTGTAGCTACTGGACTCTTCTTTATGAAAAACAAGGATGGGGCTCAGCCCTTGCCTAGATTTCCATGAACTACACAAAATTATGGTTAAAAATACTTACCCACTTTCGCTCATCCCCGACCTATCTAATCAGCTTACTGAGGCCAAATGGTTTTATAAACTTGATCTTAGAGGAGCTTATAATCACCAGGAGGGTGATTAATGGAAGACAGTGTTTTTAACATCTGAGGGTTTATTCGAGAACCTAGTCATGCCTTTTGGTTTAACCAATGCACCTATTGTGTTTCAGAACTTTATGAACTACATGTTTTTCTGACATCATTGGAAGTTTTCTGTGGTATACCTAGATAACATTCTAAGGCTACTTTCACACTTGCACTTTTTTGCACTGCGTGCGCAGTGCAAACTCGCGTAAAAAACGCATCATGCTTTTTTTGCGTTTTCTTGCGTTTTCTTGTTTTTTGCGCATGGTTTCTGCAAAAAAATGCATGCTTTTTTAGACTTTAATGGATTTTTGGGTGAATTTCGTGCGCATTGTGTGCACATGCGTTTTTTTTAGACAGGTTGGACGCACAAAAAATGCAGCAGGATGCATTTTGTGTGCCCGGGCGCACACTACAAAAAAACGCATGCGCATACAAACGCGTACAAACGCGTTACAATGCGCACCCATGTTAAGTATAGGAAAAAAACGCATGCGCATTTATGCACAAAAGCGCAGCACAAAAAAACGCAACTGTGAAACCAGCCTCATTTTTTCTTCTGATCTGAGTTCACAGTATTCGCTTGTTCGTTATTTTTTATAAAGACTCAGAGAAAATTCTTTGCTTGCCAAATTTTCTTTATCTGTTCAAGAAATATCATTTCTGTGGATCATCATATCTGCTGAAGGGTTCAAGATGGTTCCTGGGAAGGTGCAAGCTATAATTGATTGGGTTTACCCTCGCAACCTTAAAGCACTACAGCATGTTTTAGTATTCGCCAATTACTATAGAAAATGTATTTGGGGTTTGTTCACAGATCATTAATCCTCTTACTGATCTCATATGTAAGGGGGCGGATCTTAAGGCCTTTAATAAACTGAAAGAGTGCTTCATGTCTGCTCCGTCTTTGATTCAACCTGATCTTCAGAAACTGTTTATTGTAGAGGTGTATGCCTCAGAAGTTGGGGGTGTCTTAAAACCCTGATGAACTTATGGCCATGTGCTTTTTTTTCTAGGACATTTGCTGACAGAAATTATGATGTTGGAAATCATGAGCTGCTTGTTGTCAAGTTAGCTTTTGAGGAATGGAGGGAGCTACTCATCAGGTCATGGTTGTGACTGATCATAAAAATTTAGCTTCTATTGAATCTGCTAAACGTTTACCCCTTAGACAGGATGGGTGGTCCTTATTTTTTTCTAGATTCAATTTTTCCATCACATTCAGGACGTAGTCTAAGAATGTTGGGGCAGATGTTTTATCACTTAGCCTTGATTCAGTTTCTCCTCCAGAAAATCCTTAATCCATTCTTCCTCCGGGTATAGTAATTTCTATGGTGTCCTCAGAGTTGGAGAGTTGGAGACAAAGTACAGTCGTTGGCTCCTTCTTCTACTCCTGGAATTAAATTATCTGTGCCCTTTTGAAGAATTGTTTCTAGTTTTTGGGATAATCCATCCATAAAAATAATGCATTCTCCCAATGTGACTTGTGTGTGATAACAAATGCCATAGCTTTTGGCCTTTTGATTCTTTTACAGTGCAGTAGGTAATGAAATAACCTGTATGAAGATTTTGCATTCCAATTTGTAGGCTAACATTGCTATGAAATCGACTTTTTGAAGCCAGAATTCTACTGTAATTGACTATTAAATATCTCGGATACTAGAGCCAATCTGGCAAAACCAAAGTCATATTATTAATCGGCATCATCAACTCAACATAAAGCTGTTCAGAGATCTTTGGCACCAAAATCACTGTATACAAGTGAATTAACTATATATTCAGAGCTGTAATATAATAATGCAAAAAATATATTTTCTATTTGTATTTAAAAATGAAATAAAAAATGTAGTTATTTTTTATTTTTTTTTACTTTTTGCAGTTTCAATCTGGAATATTATCACCGGTTTCAGGCATTACTTTTTACAGTTGAGCAAATCAACCGAGACCTAAATATTCTGCCAAACATGACAGTAGGATTCCAGATGTATGACACATGTGAAATCCCTCACTATGAATTACAAGGGGCTTTAAGGTTCCTGACAGATTCTAGCACAACTATCTCCGACAGCCAGTGTAGTTCTAGACTATTGTTTCCGGCTGTCATTGGGTCCACAGCTTCAGAGAATTCAATCATGTTGGCTCACGTTTTGGGGACCTTCAGATATCCACAGGTAGGAAACTTTAAAGATAACTTTATGATGATCTTGATAATGTTTTAGTGAAATGTGTAAAAAATGAAAATAAAAAATTGGCTTGTGGCAGAATTTTTTAGCTCAAAAAAGTTTTCATTAAATGTAACGAAAAGCCAATAAAGCAATAAATGCAACAAGATCAGATGTCATAGTTATATTTTAAAAATTGTAAACAAAGTGGAAAGGTGCGATTGAAAAATGGCCGGAGAGGGCCAACTTGTATCACGGGAAAAAGTATAATATTGTAAATCACATCAGTATCCAAATATTATCGTGTTCTTCAAGAAAATCTTGAGTATGTCCAAATATAGAGACAGAACATAGATACGAATAACAAAAATACAAGAAGATAATCATTATTAGCCAATATTGTCTCAGCAGGATATAAAATGAAAGAGTTTATGATTTCTTAAAAAGTTGTCAGCATTTTAATTTTTATTTCAGAGATCAATAGTACACGTGAAAATAAGAAAGCTCGTAATATATCTTATGAATGAAATCTGTTTTTTGCCTTCTGGTTTATCTTTCAGTCAGTTCCAGGGAAAAATCAGTGAAATCTGTATTCAGTGCATATAGACTTTCCCATTGCTGAGACAGGAGTTGACAATTGGTGCTTGTAAAATTATTTAGAAGGAGGAGCTAGAGGCGGGCACAGACATTCTGCTGCAAGTTCTCCTTATACAACAAGTACAGTTCTCCATAGAACATTATAAGCAACAGCTGTGATCTCCTATCTCAGTAATGGGAAGGTCTGAATTCACTGAGAACAGATTTTACTCCTCAATTAGTTACGCAAATTCTCTTCAGAGAGGAAGACGACTAGAACTTTAACGCCACCTATTGGAAGAGTTCTAGTCTCTTCCTCTATGAAAAGACAATTTGCATATTAAATTTCACAGAGGAGCATGCATGGCTTATAAGTCTCCTCACTCGAGGCTGCATCTAGTGTTGCCGGGATGAAAGAATGGAGCAGAGGGGAAGTGGCTAGGCCAGGCAGTGAGCAGCAAGTGCAGGAAAGAGACAGAGTTTTTTCCACCGACAGCAAGAGCAGGTGTGCGGCTCATTCCGCAGCATGAGAGACATCATGGAGTCACGCGCCTGGCAAAGCGGAGTGCAGTTCTTGAGCGTGCATTCCCCATTGTTGACAAACACGCAGCAGCACACGTGTTGGACAGGGACTCCTGCAATGCTCCCCACTTTTGCTGCACAAATTTATGGAGAAGGGGCTCAGTGGGCAAAACCGGTGACCGCCCTTTGTGGACCGTGATTTGTGGATTTCAACTGAGGATACCGCGCCAGCCGTTGCTGGTACTCAAACTCACATCAGACTGTGTGTGGATGAGGACCAGAGAAGACTACAATAAGTGCTGTTTGAATACAAGACTGTTGCGTTAACCCTTTACTTCCCTTGTTTACTTTTTATTGTTTACTAACTCCCCGCAAGAGACCGTTGCCATTCTTTTTGATAAAAATTAATACCATTGTTATACCGCATTGTTCTGCAATCTCTGCAATACTACATGCCCGTACCTGCTTACACCAACATGAACATGTTCATTGTAAGGACAGCCCAATGATTCTATGAATACACTGAAATGTTTTATTATTTATGTTGATGTAATTGAGAGAAGCTGGATATTTGCTAATGGATTTAGTCATAGATCTCAGTTGATTACTGTGTTTCACATTTGAACACAATATGATCAATTTACAATCTGGGCGTGGTGTTCACATAAATGTAATCTATAAATATTTCACTTCTTTGTCAAAAGAACAATTAAGAGAAGAGCGCCCAAGGTTGTTACCGGAATAGGTGGACTGCAATACCAAGATAGGTTATTAAACTTATAAAACAAAAGTTTAGGAACAATCTTATTACAACGTACAAATATATCCCCAGTAGAGAGATCAGTATAATGATCTTTTTACACCTAGGCCTGCAATAATGACAAAGGACCTCACCTTAGTCTACGGGAAAGAAGGTTTCATCATTAGTCATAATATGTTGTATTGGTTGATTCAATAGAAAATTTCAAGGCGGTCTGGATGCCTACAGGCTATGAGTAGCAAATTATGCAATGAGATATTGATTTTTGTATGTGGAGTCGGGAACAAATGTTTCCCTCTAGAATCTGTCTCATGGAATTTTTGCCTTCCTCTCGATCTTTATGTTAGGCTATAGATTAAACTAGAGTACAATGTTACAAATGCACATTTTTATTTACAGATCAGTCCATTTTCAAGTGTTTCCCTCTTAAGTAACCGGAGAATGTTTCCATCCTTCTTCAGAACTGTTTTGAGTGGTATTTACCAGTCTAAAGGCATGGCTCAGCTTGTTCTTAAATTTGGTTGGACTTGGATTGGTCTTCTAGCTCTCGACAATGATTATGGCCTTCAGGGAATTCAGCCAATAAAAGAAGAAATAATCAAAGCTGGAGCATGTGTGGCCTTTATGGAATATATTAAAATTGGCCAACCCGATCGCAATGCTCCACATGTAGTGAAGGTCATAAAAGAGTCCACTGCTACAGTTGTAGTTGTTTTTGCTAATGAAGTTGAGTTTGTGCCTATTTTAAATGAGATGTTGCTGCAAAATGTCACGAGGAAGATTTTTATTGGCAATTATGGTTGGGCGAGGTCGCTGTTATTGTCCATAAATAAATATTTCATTACTTTATCCGGGAGTCTTAGTATAATAAATTATAGCTACAACATCCCAGGTTTAAGTCAGTTCCTTGTCAAGATACAACCAATAACTTCATCAACAGCAAAGTGGAACAAGATGATGTGGGAAACAGTGTTCAACTGTCAATTTCTTCCTGAGCATCAAACTGTTTCTTTTGAGAACCCGGTGAAGATTTGTACGGGATTAGAAAATTTAGAAAATATGACAAAAAATGCCAACTATATTTCCAGCCTTATACCTACTTACTATATATTTGCTGCTGTCCATGTCCTTGTGAAAGCTCTAGATGATCTAAGAAATTGCAAAATTGGTGATGGACCATTTTCTAACGGGACTTGTACAAACATTTGGAATTTTAATCCATGGCAGGTAACTACATATAGATGTTGAGCCTGGTATGGTGTGATGGCCTAGCATAACTTTATATATACATTGCTCCTTCTGTTACCAACCTTTTTAGCATTCACCAGTAACTAATAGAAATATCATCTTATCTGCACTTGAGTAAGGGTAAGGTTTCAGTCTCCCATGGTCCCCCGGTACGTTTTTACTATATCTGTGATTTTCTGTTGGTCTTCTGCGTGTACGTGTGTACCTTCCATGTGACATCTGTGTGACATCCATGAGCCGTCTGTTTCACACGTGCCGGAGTAGAATGCAGAATAGAAATTACAGATTTTTAGGTGTTAAAGATTAGAGATGAGCGAATATGTTGAGAAAAGGATCTACAAACTTAAATTTTGCATGAATATAGCACATTCGGATTCATGATCGGAAATACGAGCATTTTTTTTTTAAATCCAAAATAGTCGGTAAAAGTGGGGGAAAATAATTGCGTTGCCTCTAAAGTCTTTTAGAGAAGATAGATTAAAAGCTGGTATTTCAGCAGCCATGTACAGTAAAATCACAGCAGGACCTAACAGGATAGAATAGATGGATTGCATACAGTATATACCAATAAAATAGATATATAGATGTCAGTGACACACAACTTTTCTTCTATCTATGCAATATATATGCTATTAAATTATTTTGAGAAAAATGGTCTGGGCTCTCGTGTAATTTTCTTAACCAGCAGAGGGAAAACCGACAGCTGGGGACAGATGTTTATAGCCCGGGAAGGGGGTAATACCCAATATCAGCTCACAGCTGTATACTTAGCCGTGACTGGCTATTAAACTGGGGACCCCGCAAAAAAAATGACATAGGGCCACCCTATAATTAATAAACAGCAAAGTCTAGGTAGACAGCTGCAGACTGATATTAAAAGCCTAGAAAGGGGCTATTGATATTGCCCCCAGGCTAAAAACATCAGCTCTCATCCACCCCAGAAAAGGAGTATCTATAAGGTTTTCCAATTCTGGCACTCAACATTGCTGTAACAACCCTGGCATCGCTGCATGGCCTCCCATCCCCCACACTCCTGGAGGGCAGCCATACAAGTACCAAGCAAAGCAAGGAGTAAAGCCTCCAGAAAAGGAGGAACACAGAGCAAGACCTGGCAGCTCAGTAGCAAGACACTAACTGAGTAAACACATTGCACAGGCAAGGTTCTACTGGGTGGGGCTGCCCTAAATACTAGAGGGCTCTTGGAAATTGGTCAGGGACACATTAGACAGGTGCATCCTGACTCCATAAAAACCAGGGAGTTCAGGCGCCGCCCCCTATGCACACAGCCAGGAAGCATGCATAGAGCAGATGGGAGACAAGCGGCACAGACCATGGAGCTCACAGCAGACAGAAATCACAGCATGGGCTGGAGCAGTGAGCAAGTTGGAATATCCTGGTCTCTGTGTCTTTGTTCTTGCCTTGCTTTGTACCTGTGTTTACTCTGGTCCCTGTGTCCTTGGTCCTGTACCTTGTCTTGCACTATTACCTTGTCTGAATTCTGTCCTACCTCTGTCTGTCTGTCTCCCTTTCTTTGGCTCCTTTCCCTGCTTTGTCTTTCCTTGTGTCCTCCCTGTCTGCTGGTGCTCTGCACTCTTGCGGCCCTGTTCATGCTCCGCTCTCTTGTGACTCTGCCTGCTCTGTACTCTTTAGGTTCTGCCTGTGCTCCGTACTCTTGCGGTTCTGCGTGGTTCTGGTTCTGTTGCAGAACCTCTTGCTGCTCTACTACTCTTCTCCACAGTCTTGTGGCTCTGCTCATGCTCTGCTGTCTTGTGACACTGCTTTCTCTGTACTCTTCAGGCTCTGCCTGTGCTACGTACTCTTGTGGTTCTGCTTGGTTCTGCTGCTGCAGAACCTCTTGCTGCTCTACTATTCTTCTCCGCAGCCTTGCAGTTCTCCTCCTGAGTGAACAGGTGCAAACCTGTTCTGTCATACTCCACTCTTTCCTGTCAGTACCCTACCTGCTCCTCCTGTGTGAACAGGTCCAAACCTGTTCTGTCATACTCCACTCTTTCCCGTCTGTACCAATACTAGCACCCGCTGTGTGAATGGGTCTTTACCTGTTCCTTCATACACCACACCTGCCTGTTCATGTCTCTGCTGTGCCTGCCTGCCAGTGTCTCAGCCGTGCCACCGTCTCCCCAAGTGGGAACAGCAGCCACAGCCAGAAACCACCCTGGAGTGGCACCTGGCAGCTGCCTGCCACACAAGCCTGACCTCACCATCAGAGGCTCCAGTGGAAAGCAAGGCAGCTGTCCTTGTCATGCCCCTTCCAGGGTAGTCTGGTTTCAGGATATCCAGATCTGACAACCAGCCAGTGTCTGGACCCTGAGAAGCTCACGCAGCTGCAGGGGCTTAGCGGGGTCCTAGGGAGAGGAGCACATCCCAGAGGCTGTGTACTAACAGGACCTGAACCACGTGACTACTGGGGGCGTGGCCTAAGCTCAGGAGAGCTAGGAGCTGAAGGAAAAATCCTAGAAGGGTAAATACGGGACAAAGTTACCAAGGGGCATAGACAGAGACGTAAACCAGATCAGGCTGGGGTCAAAGCTGGAGATAGCATGACAGTACCAGAGGATTAGGATAGGAAAAAAGTGGTCAGACAATCCACGCTGCGAATCACTATGAACAATTATTATTACAGTGGTCTTTATTCGACGCGTTTTGAAGTTTCACAGAACTGCTTCCTCAGGAAAAAACCACCGGTGGTTTTTTTCCTGAAGGAGTTCTGTGAAACTTCGAAACGCGTCGAATAAAGACCACTGTAATAATAATAGTTCATAGTGATTTTCAGCACGGATTGTCTGTCCACTTTTTTCCTATCCTGCATCTTCTACATCGGTCCCTCGTGGATCTGTGGTTTCTGCAGCAGCGAATCCTCCATGCTTATTACAAGCTCCATCTGGTGAGTGTATTATTTTTAAATTGATATACCTACACTGGATAATGCACTATTGCGCTATTTCTTTTCAATAGTATCCCTAGTACCAAAGGATTAGACAGAGCGGATAGTCAGGACGTAGCAAGAGATCAGTAAACCAGAATGGGCAATAGACGGTACAGAAACAGCAGGCAAGCGCACAACGGTGACAGACCGGGTCAGAAGCCAAGATATCAAACACAGAAGCATGCACTCTGCACAAGGCACAAACACACAGGGGTCACTTAAACTGAGCCAAGGGCTAAAGTATAGCTGACAGAGAACCCTGGTAAAGATTGAGTATAAATACCCTTCCAAATCCAGAATGAGATACACTTAACCCTGCGAGTGCAGGGCATAAACACTGTCCAAACCATGACAGTACCCCACTCTTAATGGGGGGCCACTGGACCCCCAGGCTTGTCCAGGTATCTGGCATGGAAGACCCGCACCAGACGATCGGCATGCACCGAACTGGTCGGAACCCATGACCGATCCTCCAGAGAGTACCCCTTCCAGTGTATCAGATACTGGAGTTTCCAGCGCACCCACCGGGAGTCAAAAATGCGCCCTACTTCATACTCCAGCTGCCCCTCTACCAGCACTGGTGGAGCATTGGATGAGGAATCCTCTCTCACCGTCCCCACAGGCTTTAACAGGGACCTGTGGAAGACATCAGAAATTTTAAAGAAGGCAGGCAGCTGCAGTCGGTAGGCTACTGGGTTAACGACCTCCACAACTTTGTATGGACCAGTAAACTTGGGGCCCAGCCTCATAGAGGGTATCTTAAGCTTGATATTGCGGGTGGACAGCCATACTTTCTCCCCTACTACTACTAATGCTGGACCTGGCCCCCTTCTCCTGTCAGCAAACTGCTTATAGTTTTCCTGGACCTTGGAAATATTCCTCTGAACCTCCCTCAAAAGAATTCTAAGACATTGTATGGCACCCTCAGCTCAAGGACAACCTGAATCCATGCGGGAAAACTCTTCAAAATGTGTGTTAAACCCATAGTTGATCTGAAAGGGAGACTTCCCAGTAGACTGACTCACATGACCGTTGAACGCAAACTGCCATGTGCAATACCTCACACCAGTCCTGCTGTCTGGAAGAGGTCAAGCATCTCAGAATCTGCTCCAACGATTGGTTCGTGCACTCAGTCTGTCCATTAGACGCCGGGAGATAGGCAGAGGAGAAGGATAATGAAATCCCCAGCTTTTTACAAAAAGCCCTCCAGAACCTGGCCACAAACTGTACCCCTCTGTCTGACACCACATTCACAGGCACTCCATGCAAACGAACTACATGCTGAATAAATAAGCGGGCCAGGTAATAGCAGATGGTATCGCGGGGAGAGGTACAAAGTGGGCTTGTTTTGAAAACCTATCCACCATCACCCATATCACAGAGTTGCCCCTGGAAGGAGGAAGATTTGTGACAAAATCCATGGACAAATGTGTCCATTGTCTATCCGGAATTGGCAAAGGCACCATCTCCCCGGCTGGCAGGACCTGAGAAGTTTTAGAACGAGCGCACACCCCACATGCAGTCACAAACTTTTTAATGTCTGTTTCCATAGAGGGCCATCAGAAACCCCTCGCAATTGCCCCCAGGGTAGCTGCAATCCCAGAATGAGCACTCAACATAGAATCGTGAAATTCCCGCATAAGTCAGAGATGGAAATGCTCCAGTATAAATAATTTACCCAGGGGTTTACCACCAGGAGCCCATGCCTGGACCTCCAAAATCCCCCTCTCAGATGAGATTTCAGCCACCACTACACCTGGCTGAAGAATGGAGGAGGGAGGTTCTGGAGGGCACACAGAATCAAAGCTTTGGGACAAGGCATCAGCCTTGATGATTTTAGATCCCGGACGGAATGTGATGGTAAACTGAAATCGAGAAAAAAAAAAGCGCCCACCACCACCGTACAAAAAGGCAGAAATAAGGATAACTCAATGGAAAGACAGATTATCTTTCGCAATGCTTCGGTACTCATTATCATCACGCCCACCCCATGCAGGCATGAACAGAGACTTGGTCCCGTTACCTGTAATTCTCTCCTACAGCAGATTCTGCTTGAAAAAGGCATGCTTGTGCCAAAACTTTGCAGAAGATAATCTGTCTTTCCATTGAGTTTTCCTTATTTTTACCTTTTTGTATGGTGGTGGTATTTGCCTCGTTGTTCTACATTGGAAAATAAATTTTCATTTGAGAGCCCAAGCTTTTTGTTTGAGGATCTTTTAACCTGACTGTCCCTATCTTATTAAAAGTCACAACTTGGGCATCAATCAGATTAATAGAAGAACCACAGTCAACAAAGGCGATGGTCACAACCGGACCACCTGTAAGTTCCAGTTCCACCTGAAGCAGAATTTTAGTAAGCAAGGAAAAAGGTACCTGGGAGTCTGGGCAACCTCCTCGATTGTTACCCAGACTCAGTCGTTTTCCTGACGGCTTCACCGAAGAAGGGCAAGAAGGAAAGTCCCTTCTCCAATGTCCAGAGGCTCCACAGTAAAAGCACAGTTGGTTGCTTCTACAGCGTCTCCTCTCTTTTTCCTTCAGCGAGGTGGCACCAACCTCCATGGGCTCAGTACTAGATGCAGAGTCACTCAGGTTGGAGAATAAAGGGGTCTCCTGCAGCATGAACCCTCTCGCCCGCAGCCTATGGTCCATGCGGACAGCCTGGATCATAGCGCCCTCCAAAGAGTCCGGTGGAGGATGAAGGGCCAGGGCTTCTTTCAAACGTTCAGACAGGCCTCTACGGAACAAACCCCGGAGGGCGGCATCATCCCAGGAGACCTCCGCTGCCCGGCGTCTGAACTCAGAGCAGAACCACTCGGCCTAGTGTTTCCCCTGGCACACACTTAGCACCATATTCTCTGCTAGACACACAAGATCGGGTTCATCGCAGATGTGCCCGAGGGCCTAGAAGAATGCATTCACTGACATTCTCTCAGGGGCAGTAGGGGGAAGGGTAAAAGCCCAATCCTGAGGGGAGTGCCTCAATAAAGACATAATGACCCCAACCCTTTGACTCTCATCTCCAGAGGAGTGTGGCCTTAACGAAAAGAAGAGTTTGCACCCCTCCTTACAAAAAATGTTATCCCCAGAGAAAAAGTCAGGCAATTTAACAGGTGATTCAGGGGAGATTAAGGAAACATCTGTGGTACCCTCACCCCGGGCCCCAGAAGGAAATGAACCCTGCACGGTGTCAGCAACCTCCCTCTGAACCTGTTGATGCGACTGAGCCAGGGTTCGCTGCTCCACAGACAGTTTTTGCATCATTTGAATGAGGCTATTCACTTGCTCAGAGAGAGCATTCAGCGGATCCATGACCAAAGGAAAAAAAAGTGCAAAATCTCGTTTAAATGTTTGCATCAGCTATAATGTCAGGATATCCAGAACTGACATCCAGGTAGTGTTTGGACCCTGAGAAACCCACGCAGCTGCAGGGGCTTACCGGGGTCCCTAGGGAGAGGAGCACATCCCAGAGGCTGTGTACGAACAGGACCTAAACCACGTGACTGCTGGGGGCATGGCCTAAGCTCAGGAGAGCTAGGAGCTGAAGGAGAACTCCTAGAAGGGTAACTACAGGACAAAGTTACCAAGGGGCATAGACAGAGACGTAAACCAGATCAGGCCGGGGTCAAAGCACGAGATAGCATGACAGTACAAAAGGATTAGACAGAATGGATAGTCAGGACATAGCAAGAGATCAGTAAACCAGAACGGACAATAGACGGTACAGAAAGGGCAGGCAAGCATACAACGGGGACAGACTGGGTCAGAAGCCAAGATATCAAACACAGAAGCATGCAAACTGCACAAAGCACAAGGCAAAAATGCACAGGGGTCACTTAAACTAAGCCAAGGGCAAAAGTATAGCTGACAGAGAACCCTGGTAAAGAGTGAGAATAAATACCCCTACCACATCCAGAAAGAGGCCACATACACTTAACCCTGTGAGTGCAGGGCAAGAACCCTGTCCAAACCATGACATCTGGTTTGTGGTACAGTGGGGCCACAACGCCCTGGCTCATGCTCACCAGTCAGGGCGTGAGCATGACAGTTTGCACAGGTCATGGTCCCCACAGAGTCCCATTTCCTTGTGCTCTCTGAGCATCACAAACTTTTTACTTGCCCGTATGAGCAGCCTAAAGTATTTATTCCACCAAAGGTGGTTTAGATTGATGAGATATCTGACCCAATCATATTTTCTAAGGCTCTCTACAATCAACTCTTGGCTTATGAGGAGCATGACGCAGCAGACCCACCTAGGTTCTATGGGAATCCTAATGAGTGCCAAGGGTTCCTGGAAAAGTGCTTGCGCTACATCCTGCGTAATGCAGCTTGTTTCCCCTCTGACCAGGTCAAGGTGGGATACATCATGTCCTACCTAGCAGGAGATGCTTTACTATGGATCTGTCCCCTCTGGGAAGCAGGGGATCCTATCGTCAAGGACCTAGGGGTCTTCCTGGTGGCCTTCTGTAGTCTTTGATGTACCTCATCCAGCTGCTCCTGTGAAGTCTTCCCTGTCTAGATCCGAGAGGCAATCTAGACGGGCGAAACCTGTGAAAAAACCACCACGCCAGACCACGACCGTCTGTGACCCTCCAGTCCCTCTACCTTTTAAGGCAGCTACCCAACTGAAACCTAAGAAGGTTGCTGTGAGTGGGCTGGAAAAGCAGCAGCCCGAAACCCGCCGTAAGAAGGGCATACGGTGTTGCTGCAGTTGTGAGGAACACCTGGATGGCCTCTGTTCAGAGGATCTAAAGCTTCAGAACCTTGGGCCTGTAGGAGAGGCTGCCCATGGTGAGAGCACTTCCCTTCCACTAAAGTCTGTGATTGTTTCGGTGCCTTGTGGGAGCTTCATCCCTACAGATGTATTAAAGCTGCAAGCCAGATGGAGTCTGTGTGGGGTTCCTGCTCCACAGCTCCAAAATCCTGTGAAAGTGTTTGGTGATGGCCAAGCCCTACTTATGAACAGTCCAATATTGAAGGGACAACTACAGCTTCAAATCGGAGCATTATATTTGGAGAAATTTGTCTTCCACTTGTTGACCAGTTTGCCCATTGGTCGTTCTGAGCCGGGTACTCTACTGCCCGTTCCAGTTCGAAGACCCAGCGTGGTGCTGCGTTTGGAACTATCAAGTCTCCAGAGGTGTCTAGATCCTATACTACAAGGGAAATCTACAGTGTTTTCCTCTTCTCCACCTGATCTGCTGGCTGTTGAGTCATGGGGTGCTGACGTCGCTGAAGAAAAGGAAGCAATGGCGCCCTCTCCGCACACCTCCTGTGACAATACCAGTGACCAGTTTCTAGGATCAACCCTGTCGCTTGAAGGTTTTTCTCTGGACCATGGTCAGAAGATGGTTCCTGTGAGGATGCCTTCAGATTCCATGTGGCAGGTGGATGAAGAAGTTGGAACAGAAGTCTATATGTCTCTGTTTCTCACCAACCCAGAGGAAGACATCCAATTTTCTGTTGACAATGGGCAGAATATGGATTCTATGCGGGTACCCTCGGCTTCCATTTGGCCAGTTGGCGAAAATACCAAAGCAGAGGTGCTTCCCTCTGATCTGATCCAAAGGAGGAGGTACAATTTTCTTGGGATAACGGGCTGAAGTTTGACCCAGAGAATGTGTCTTCAGTTTCCAGGTGGCCGGTTGATGTTGAGGTCAAAACAGAAGCTTCCAAGTACCTGCTTTCTGTCAACCAGGTGAAAGAGATCCTGGCCCTTGCATCTTCTGTGTGGGAAGCTAACCATGCTAGACACAAAGAGATTTGGCAACCTGAGATCCCTAATGTCACACCTACCGCATCCTATCCGAGGAATGTCGTGATGGCTCTGACTGTATGTGCACCTATCCTTCATCTACAAGTTATTCTGTCGGGCTTAAAGAAGAGGGGCCATAAAGGGGGGTGCTGTAATAACCCTGGTGGCATCGCTGCATGGCCTCCCATCCCCCACATACCAACTTACTCACTGCTCCGGGCTATGCTGTGATTTCTGTCTGCTGCCAGCTCCATGCTCTGTGTCTCTTGTCTCCTATATGCTCTGTGCATGTTTCCTGGCTGTGTGCATAGGGGGCGGCACCAGAACTCTCTGGTTCTTATGGAGTCAGGGTGCACCTGTCTAATTTGTCCCTGACCAATTACCAAGAGCCCTCTAGTATTTAGAGCAGCCCCACACAGTGGAACCTTGCCTGTGCAATGTGTTAACTCAGTTAGTGTCTTGCTACTGAGCTGCCAGGTCTTGCTCTGTGTTCCTCCTTCTCTGTAGGCTTTACTCCTTGCTTTGCTTAGTACTTGTCTGGCTGCCCTCCAGGAGGCACAATATCCTGGTCTCTGTGTCTTTGTTCTTGCCTTGCTTTGTACCTGTGTATACTCAAGTCCCTGTGTCCTTGGTCCTGTACCTTGTCTTGCACTGTTACCTTGTCTGACTTCTGTCCTACCTCTGTCTGTCTGTCTCCCTGTCTTTGACTCCTTTTCCTGCTGTGTCTTTCCTTGTGTCCTCTCTGTCTGCTTGTGTTCCGCACTCTTGCGGTTCTGCTTGGTTCTGGAACCTCTTGCTGCTCTACTACTCTTGTCCGCAGTCTTGCGGCTCTGCTCGTGCTCCGCTCTCTTGCGACTCTGCCTTCTCTGTACTCTTTAGGCTCTGCCTGTGCTACGTACTCTTGTGGTTCTGCTTGGTTCTGCTGCTGCAGAACCTCTTGCTGCTCTCCTATTCTTCTCCGCAGCCTTGTGGTTCTCCTCCTGTGTCAACAGGTCCAAACCTGCTCCGTCATACGCCACTCTTTTCTGTCAGTACCAGTACTAGCACCCGCTGTGTGAACGGGTCTCTACCTGTTCCTTCATACACCACACCTGCCTGCTCGTGTCTCAGCAATGCCTGCCTTCCAGTGTCTCAGCCGTGCCACCATCTCCCCAAGTGGAATCAGCAGCCACAGCCAGACACCACCCTGGAGGGGCACCTGGTAGCTGCCTGCCTCACAAGCCTGACCTCGCTTATCAGAACCGCTATGTCAGTGTTTCCCATGCTATCACACAGCGTGGGAAACACCAGCATTTGTGTACGCATTTGTTTTTTGCCTCCCATTGAATCCAATGATGTTCTGTTGTAATCGGTGAACATTCGGCGATTAAATAGGCGAATATTTCAAATTTGACGATTGTGATCCAAAGGGAATATTGAAATATTCGCTCATCTCTCTATTAAAGATGTACAAAGAGATAGATGGATAACTAGATAGTTAGAAAAAAATGGAACAGCACATGCAATCAGGTAGGTGCACAGGCCTCCCGGCAACTAAACCATATACAGGGTGGGCTATTTATATGGATACACCTAAATAAAATGGAATGGTTGGTGATGTCAACTTCCTGTTTGTGGCACGTTAGTTTATGGGAGGGGGGAAACTTTTCAAGATGGGTGGTGACCATGACCCCTCCATATTTGGTAGCCAGCAAAAGTGATACAGACAGCTCTGAGCTTATATTTTTCAGGCTTGTTATTGAGCCCTATCTAGCCTAAAAATTACAGTCCTCAGCTGCCCCAGAAGTGGCACATCACATGAGATGCGCCAATTCAAGCTCTTTACCTTCAATCTTCTTGATTGCCCTGGTGTATTGGCAATTGGGATAATGGGGCTTGGAGTTTATGTCCATTGTAAATTGTCCAAACACACAGCTGACATCAAGCCCTGTTGTTAGTAATGGAGAGGTGTCTATCAGACACCCTCTGTTAGGCTGGCGGAATGCACCAAATAATAAAGATGATAATGAGGTGCATTCGCAGCCTGGGGTCCACTGTGCAGAGATGTAGAACTGCTGCTCGGTAATGGCGGACACCGACTGGCGGTATAGCAAATACACACGGGTTTACTTCACCCGGTGAAGTAGAAGGTGAACCCTGTTACTTCACAGGGCCACAATACTGCAGGATGAACGCTAGGGTATGGTCACAGGAGCCTACCCCAATGGCACGGGGTTAGAGCCCATCAAGATCCCCTAGCATTCAACACTGCAACAGCGGTGCCTGAGTAACCTAACTAAATATAAAGCACTTGATGTGCATACAGCATTGTACAGGCGGACGCCACTAACCACCCTAAGCTTTGGGTAGGAAAGCACACTATTTTGCACTGGTGAACACTGCTGTCAACACAGTACAATTGTGCCTTGTGCTGGATGGCACAATATGGCGCTACGTGTAGTGCTGAGACTTGGTAGCACAGTAGCTCAAGATAATGCCACTAGTAGGCGCTGACTCTTACTCTAACAAACAAGCACAACCAGAGGGAGGGAGTCTTAATGAGTCAGTCACCAGTTTCAAGCATCCATCATCACTCACACAACTAACCATAAGAATCTATACTAGCGCATGGCCGTGCAGCCATGCGACTCTTTTATAGCGGTTTCCTTCCGGGACCTTCCAAGTGGACCATTCAGAGCAGGAACAGGACCTGCGCATGTGACCTCCAACCACCAATGAGAGGTCGTCCAATGGTCATGCTCAGTAGGCAAAAGACAGGACTTAGTCCCAGGTGCGTCTGCTCGCTGCTGACTCAAACATGGTGTTATAGCAGAGCCTGAAGGAGCAAACAGACGCCTAGCATTAGCCTGGGCAAGATGCTGGGACCGACGTCTCTGCTAAGCAGGAATCTCTGTGGCTGCAGAAGAATGAGAGATCGCAGAAGACATGGCTTGAGATTCCACCCTGTGCAGTGGGGGAAACTTGACACCTAACACCCTCATTACTAACCCAGAAATAAAAAAATACTTAAAAAAAAAAAAGACTCCCCGACACTTTTTTTGTTCAGCAATTTTTTTTTTTAATCCCACACAGGTCACACATAGTCCAGAGAATCCCACATAGTCCAGAAAATTCAAAGTAGTCCACAAACGGAAACCTGAAAAACATAAAAAAGGGATAAAAACAATAAACTGTTCCTCTTTAAGCAATTTAATATAAATAAATTTCACACACAGGCCCAAAGTTTTCCAGGCTTCCCACGACGTTCCCTAAATCCAGCTCACGCTGAACTCAGTGAGACTTGGTGACTGTGAAGAGCAGCAACGTTACTGGTGTAACCAATCATCAGAGTCACTGGGTCACACAATGCTCCGTGAGACTGTGAAGAGCGGAGATGTCAGTAACATTACTGATCTTAACAGTCGTCTGGTCTCACGGAGCGCAGCATGAGCCTACAACTCTGATGAACAGTGACGTCACTATATAAAAATAATTTACGGTACCTTATTGGTAAACACTATAAGCAGAAAAAAAATCAAGCCCTCATATGTCCATGTGGACAGACAAATTATTAATATTTATTTATATAGCGCCATTGATTCCATGGTGCTGTACATGATGAGAAGGGGTTACATACAAATTACAGATATCACTTACAGTAAACAAACTAACAATCACAGACTGATATAGAGGGGAGAGAGGACTCTGCCCTTTCGGGCTTACATTCTACAGGATGGTGGGGAAGGAGACAGTAGGTTGGGGGATTTCAGCAGCTCCAGTGATGATGAGGAGGTGGCTCCAGTAGTGGTGAGGGGGCAGCAGGGACCATTGCAGGCTGTAAGCTTTCCTGAAGAGATGGGTTTTCAGGTTCCGTCTGAAGGATCCGAGTGTGGTTGATAGCCGGACGTGTTGGGGCAAAGAATTCCAGAGGATGGGGGCTATTTGGGAGAAGTCTTGGAGGCGGTTGGGTGAGGAGCGAATAAGTGTGGAGGAGAGAAGGAGGTCTTGGAAGGATCGGAGATTACGAGAGGGAAGATATCGGGAAATTAATTCAGAGATATGTGGGGGAGACAGGTTATAGATGGTCTTGTAGGTCAGTATTAGTAATTTGAATTGGATATGCTGAGGCAGTGGGAGCCAGTGAAGAGATTTGCAGAGGGGAGAAGCGGAGGAATAGCGAGGAGAGAGATGAATTAGTCGGGCAGCAGAGTTAAGGATGGACGGGAGAGGTGCGAGGGTGTTAGCAAGGAGGCCACAGAAAAGGATGCTGCAGTAGTCGAGACAGTAGATGATGAGGGCATGCACAAGCATTTTAGTAGAGTGAGGATTGATAAAGGGACAGATTCTGGAGAGCTTGGATGTGCCGTTTGAAGGACAGGGCAGAGTCAAGGGTTACTCCAAGGCAGCGGACCTCCGGTACTGGGGAAAGTGTGATGTCGTCAATTGTTATAGATAGGTCAGGTAAGGAAGATCTGTGAAATGGGGGAAAGATGATCAGTTCAGATTTGTCCACATTCAGTTTGAAGAAGAGGGAGGAGAAGGAGGATATGGCTGATAGACACTCCGGGGCTTTTGGACTGCAGAGAGGTGACGTCTGGGCCAGAGAGGTAGATCTGAGTATCATCGGCATAAAGGTGTTACTGGAATCTGTGGGACTTTATGAGTTGCCCCAGGCAAAGTGTATAGATTGGGCAGGGTAGGGGTCCTAGAACAGAGCCTTGGGGGACTCCAACAGAGAGAGGGTGGGATGAGGAGGTAGTATGGGAGTGGGAGACGCTGAATGTGCGGTTGGAAAGGTATGAGGAGATCCAGGATAGGGCAAGGTCTTTGATGCCAAAGGAAGAGAGGATCTGCAGTAGGAGGCAGTGGTCAACTGTGTCGAAGGCAGAGGACAGGTCAAGGAGCAGGAGTATAGAGTATTGTCCATTTGTTTTGGCAGTAAGTAGGTTGTTAGTAATTTTGGTCAGAGCCGTCTCAGTGGAGTGATGGGGGTTGAAACCAGATTGTAGATTGTCAAAGAGCAGGTTAGATGAGTGATGGGAGGAAAGTTCAGCGTGGACGTGCTGCTCCAGGAGTTTGGAAGCGAATGGGAGCAGCGATTTTGGGCGATAGCTGGACATAGTTGGGTTGAGGGTTGGCTTTTTAAGGATAGGCGTGATTGTAGCATGTTTGAAAGCAGAAGGGAAGGTACCGGAAGTTAGTGATAGGTTGAAGAGGTGGGTTAGAGATGGGATAAGAGTGGTGGCGAGGTTGGGGAGGAGGTGGGTTGGGGTCAAGTGCACAAGTGGTGAGGTGCGATTTGGAGAGAAGGTGAGCAAGTTCCCCTTCAGTGATGTTGGATAAGGAGGTTATGGGGTTTGGGCATTGGTCTGGTATACAAAGGGGTTGTGGTGGTTGAATAATAAAGACTTGCCGTGTTTGGTCTATCTTGTTTTTGAAGAGTGCGGCAAAGTGTGCGCAGACAAATAAAATGTTATGGGGAGGTAAAAACAAGGATGCAAAAATCGAAATTTACCATGTCGTGAAGGGGTTGACAGAGAAATCTAGAAATCATCCATGAAGACTAATTTGTTAATAAAATTGGAGTGTATATTTTGCTCATTTTTAAATGAATTTTTATCTTAACTAATACTTTTCAATTAAATCTTCTTTCCAACTTTAGCTCCTGTACTATATACGAAGAGTAAAGGTTAACATTAATACGGAGAAGGAAAAATTCTTTGATGAGAATGGGAATCCTCCTGGACTATACACCATTGCCAACTGGCAACTTAAGGCAGACGGTACCTTGACACACGTTAATATTGGCACCTACAATATTATGGCCCCACTACCTATGACTATCAACTCAAGTCTGATTGCGTGGAAACTGGGGAATAAACAGGTAAACATGCAAACACTGTTATTTTGTAGTAATGCAGGGGTGATGTCAGGAGATGATGTGTATAGATGTGTATAATTGGGTGAATTCAGCATAGATATGGTAATGAAAGCAAATCTACTGATGGTTTGTCCAGTAGGCACTGTGTATAAGAAGAAGAGGATGGGGCCTAGAACTCAGCTCTGAGTAACTCTGACAGTAGAGGGAAGAGGAGAGGTAAAGGAGCCAGCAAAAGATACAATGAAGAAAAAGTCAGAAAGGAAGGAAGAAAACTAAGAGAGAACAGTATCTTTGAGACCAAAAAAGGTAGATAGAGATCAAGGAGAATCATCAGGAAGTAGGTACCATTAGATTTAGCTGTTAGTTTATCTCTAGAGCCTTAGTAAGTAAGTACTGTACCAGTAGAGGGTAAGAAGCGAAAACCAGAATAAAAAGGGTCATGAACTGAGTTATCAGAAAGATAGTGTACTAGACAAGAGTGCACCAAGCGTTCCCGGAGTTTAGAGATTAGATATGAGCGAACCTTTCAAGGTTTGATTTGGTTTGGCTTGATGAACATTCCAATGTTTGCAGAACATGTTCGCTGAATGTAGTCAAACCCCAATAAAATCAATGGCAGGCAAAGCCAAATGTATAAACAACACCTTGAGGGGGAACAAAAAGCTTCCCCAAAAGCTCACATTAATTGCTGACAGCAGGAAAAGTGGCATCAATTGGCCATGGTCCATGCGTGAGGTATTAGGGTCAAAGCATTTAGAACTTTGCATTGAAGTTTCAATTAAGACGAGATGGGTGAGGTATCAGTGTAAGCCTGCTTTGCTGGGAGCCATATATCTCATGCATCTACTTTTTTTGTCAGCCACACTCAAGTGGCACAAACCTCAGTTTTGTAGACTACTATTGGCAGAAAAAATGTACAGTATAATAGCCCATGCGTCCCCCCATGTACAGTAATAATGACCCATGAGTCCCCCCATGTACAGTAATTATGGTTCATGTGTCCCCCATGTACAGTAATAATGGCCCATGAGTCCCCCATGTACAATAATAACGGCCCATGAGTCCCCTCATGTACAGTAATAGTGGCCCTTAAGTCCCACCATGTACAGTAATAATGGTCCAAGAGTCCCTCCATGTACAGTAATAATGGTCCGTGAGTGCCCTCATCTACAGTAATAATGGTCTGTGAGTCCCCCCATGTACAGCAACAATGGCCCCAGTGTTGGTGATGTAAACAGGTGGTCATGTGACTGCAGGTATACACCTTGCAATCATGTGTCTCTCAATCATTTTTTATTGACCGCCTGTTCGCACCTGATGGGACTCATAGCAGCAGGCACACTCTGCACCTTGTCATGATTGGCAGTCTGCAGTCACATGGAATAAAAGTCTGCAGTCAATCTAAGTCTGGACTACTCTTTTGAAGGGAGCCTGACAGGTGATACAGGCTGCTCAAACTATGTGCAGCGTGTATCAGTGTCTCACAAGATATGAATGTCTCTGTAAAGCTCTTGGCGCTGTGCACTAGTCCTACACTGGGTGCAGAATTAAAATAAGAAAAAATAATGATATGGCCCCCTTGTTCACCTGATCTGAACCCCATAGAGAACCTGTGGTCCCTCATAAAATGTGAGATCTACAGGGAGTGAAAACATTACACCTCTCCGAACAGTGTCTGGGAGGCTATGGTTGCTGCAGCAGGCAATGTTGATCGTAAACAGATCAAGCAACTGACAGAATCTATGGATGGAAGGCTTTTGAGTGTCATCGTAAAGAAAGGTGGCTATATTGGTCCCTGATTTTTTTTGTTTTGTTTTTGAATGTCAGAAATGTTTATTAATAGTTTCCTGCACAAACAGATATCCTCCTAAGATAGCCA
The DNA here is from genome assembly GCF_039654945.1 of Dendrobates tinctorius. NCBI lineage: Eukaryota > Metazoa > Chordata > Amphibia > Anura > Dendrobatidae > Dendrobates > Dendrobates tinctorius. Next base: position 4,909,060 of record NW_027361818.1, on the reverse strand, counting down.
AATCTAAAAAAAACCCAGTCCAACTTCCAAAAATATTAGGCTTTGATATCTATGAGTCTTTTGGGTTGATTGAGAACATAGTTGTTATTCAATAATAAAAAGAATCCTCTCAAATACAACTTGCCTAATAATTCTGCACACAGTGTATTTCCAAATGCCCAGCAGACTATGGGGAACCTCAGATGGGCCATTCTGAAGAGCTATTCAAACATTGTATTCCATGGGCATCAGAGGTCTGCTCAGAAGAACAGCATCCAGAGGAATAAAGCATCAGCACCGATAACCAAAATGTTTTCAACTTAAATCCAGGGCTGGACGAAGTAAGGTCTGAGAAGAATCCAGACCCTTGTGGGGAAGGTAGCTTGACGGACAGACGTGACTGGTAGTAGGAGGGGACGGTTTGTGCACTAGAGACGGAGATTGACAGGATAGAAGGGTGACAGCTGGGAAAGGTGGATAGGAGAGTGCAGTACCTAGAAATGACCACAAGATGGCAAGGGGGAGTAGCTTAGGACTCAACATCAGCTTATGGCTTGAGAAACGCTTAGTCATGAGTGGCGGGGAGATAGCAACCCAGGAGGGGAATTCCCGGTGAGAGAGGGGATAAATAGAACAGGATAGGGTTCCAGGCAGGCTAGTCCCTGGAGGAGCTCGGTAGAAGATGGTGAAGAGAGAAGAGCTTGACCAGGGGACGGACAGCAAAGAGACAGTCAGAGGGGGGGCTCTGACCCGACGGACAGCAGGACAGACGAGGCCCCGGGGGAACTGATTGGACGACGACCTCGGGCAGGTGAAGCGCTGGCGGTAGATTGGTCTAGGACAGCCCCAGTGAAAGATCCGCGAGGGACGTTACTACAACTGGAGCAAAGGTGCAGGTACCCGAGCCTGGAGACAGAGAACTGTAAAGAGGCTGCGGTGCGTGGTTGTGTTCGTCAGGAGGACGACAAATAAATCCGGAACTGTTACTGTTGAAATCTGTCTCCGCCTCATCCTTGCATCGCCTGGTGTCTGTGTCATCTAGACAGGGTAAGCAGTGGTCCACCCCCCAATCCCGGCCCCTACCACATTCTCATCACCAGACGTGAACCATCAAGGGTAGAGGTGATCCTGATGCGACTCAGATACCAGGGGTGCACATGGACTGTACTGTGTGTTAGGGCAGTAAGAGGGTTAATATCAGGGTGAAGATTGTGAGAACAGAAAGGATGACGATGCATTTGTAGATCCCACTTGGTGTGAACCCAGAGGTATGCAGCTGAGGAACTCAGCAGAGGAGGTGGAGGAGGAAGTTGAGGAGGAAGTTGAGGAGGTTACGCTTCCCACACAGACACAAAGTGACGCAACCAGGATAAGCACTGGATCCTCAGCCCTAACTCTGGCTGTGGCCAGCACTGGGCTCAAGTGTGCAGTTCGCAGGGGCAGCAAGGGTTGCCTAGCCTGGGCGTTTTTTGTGACCAAAAATTATGACCCAATACATGTTATCTGTCAAATTTGCAAAAAGAAACTAAGTAGAGGCAAAAATGGCAATAATTTGACAGATACTTGCTTGAACAGGCACATGCTTTAACAACATACCTTACTGTGGGAATCTCATTGCGCAAAACTGTGGCCATCCCATCAACCTCTTTGCTGCTTCTTCCTCCTCTGTCACCATTCCAAGTGTTCACACACAGGTCTCCAGCAACAGAATCTACAATTGTTTACTCACCACAGTTGGTGTGAGTGAGTGCCGGTTAGCTGTCAGCAACATTTTCGCATGCACTGTCATGATCCCAGTGCAGGTTTTTGAGCTGCACACCGGGGGTTAATGTCTGGAGCTCTGTGCAGGTTTTGACCTGCACACTTGGGGTTAATGAATGTGGCCTCTTTCTGGTTCTGGGAGAGCTTCATAAACCTCTGGATAGCTTCAATCCCTGCCAGTTATACTTTTGCCTTTGGCCTAGTGTGCTGACCCCCTTGTGCCTGTTTGTTGCTATAGCTTGTTTATATGGTTCTGACCTGGCTCTGTTTCCCGTTGTGAGTTTGTCTGTTGTTTTGGTACTGCGTTATTATCTGTGTATGACTCATTGCCTGTGACCTGACTACTCTCTGCTCGCCCCTCTGGTACCTTGCAGCTATCTCTGTGTGTGACTCATTGGCTACGTCCTGACTATTCTCCCTGTCTATGCCCCTTGGTAACTTTGTCTCGCAGTTACTCTGCTAGGAATTGTCTTGCAGCTCCTAGCTCTGTGGAGTTTAGGCCACGCCTCTAGCAGTCACGTGCTTCAGGTCCTGCGGCTCTGAAGTACGCATCTATTCGGTTGCTGCCCGCTCCACAGGTAGCTTTGAGCACGCTTTCACTTTACTCAGGGCACGCGCACTGGCTCAGTGAGCAAGTTCAGTGCGGTGTTTCTGACATGCACCTAACTCACAGTCCAGCAGTTTGTCCTGTTCTCCATACTCTGCCCTCTCTCAGCACAGGCCTTGCATGGCTCACGTCCTCAACCTGGTGGTATAGCAATTTTTATGCCACTACCGGCCTGAATGCACTGCTGTATAAAGCATGGTCGCTGTGTGCTCACTTCTGACGATTGCACCCCGCAGGTCATCGACTTGCATAGCTACAGAGGTCTTTCGGCCTACTGGTTAACCAATTGATTAGCGATGTTCCGACGTGGTGGAATTCCACTCTGTGTATGTTCCAGCCGCAGTGGCAGCAGCAACGAGCTCCATTGCAGTATGTCCTTTAGCATAGCCTGGGCCAAAACTGTCCAGACATGGTGCAAATCATGCTTGCGGAGATGGCACAGGTGAAGGACCTCTGCACCCTTCTGCACATTTTTGAAATCTCTGCTAAGATGGTTAGCGCTGATGAAGCCGTCATTAGCATCACTATTCCGGTCATCTACATGCTGGAGCACACGTTGAATAGTTTGCGCGTGAAGGTAATGGTCCCAGAGGAATAATTGGAATCAGAATATATTGCGAAAGGGAAAGCAATATCTCAAATTTCTGAACTGTCGTCACACTGGCGGGTGCCATATGAGGGTGGCTTACAGTGATAAAGGGGGGTTCATGGTAGAAGACAAACTGTTAGTCAAGATGCAGGAGACGAGGAACAAATTGAGGAGGGCAAGGTGATTGATGCACAACAGTCAGTTGATGAAGAGGATAATACATTCTCTGATGTCCGTAGTTGGCTGGAGGGGATCTCGTGTTATTGCAGTCAGTGCCATCTTTGTGTTGTCTTCTGTGCCTGCTGTTGCTACTGCTGCTAATGTTACAAATAATTTTTGAAATGTGGAGACTCAAAGTTGGGTCTGCATCTGGTAGGTTTCCTGTAGTAGAAGGTGTGTCAGAGGCCTATTATACTGTTTCTACTTTGTGGAAATTGATGCCAGTTTTGTGCTGCGTGATAATTATTTTTTTTGAAATGTCAAATCTCCAAGTTGGGTCTCCATCTGATGGGTTGCCTGTGTAATTAGATCTCCCAGACAGGCAGGCCTGCACCTTCTTTCAGTCAACTATCCGTGTTACTTTCCTTACATTTTTCTACCAATATTACTGTATGAAACTGATGTTTGTGCCATCTAAGTGTGGCTGGAAAAAAAATAAAAAAATTGGAGCTGTTGCATGAGGTGTGCGGTCACCCAGCTAAGAATGCTTACACAGGTCCCTTAACCACCAAGTCCTCATTAAAACTCCAATTCCAAGCTGTAAGTGCTGAGCCAGAGCCTGATACCTCATACATGGCCCATGACTGACTACTTGTGTACCATTATAACATTTTCTACTGTGGGTCAATTGATTCCTCAACTACCTGTGTTACTTTCCTCACATTTCTCTACCAATATTACTGTATGAAACTAATGTTTGTGCCTTCTGAGGGTTGCTGGAATTAAAAAAATGAAGGAGTTGCTTGAGATGTGAGGTCTCCCAGCAAAGCAGGTTTACACCACTGCCGGAACCAGCGTAACCTGATTAAAGCTTAAATTCCAAGCTGTAAATGCTGGCACAGACCCTGATACCTCATGCATGGTCCATGGCTGACTGCTGTTGTGCCATTTGTAAATGTCTGCTCTGGGTCAGTTGATGCCACTTTTCCTGGTGTCTGCCCCTAATTTTAGCTGTTTGGGAAGCTTTTTGCCACCCCTAAAGATGTTGTCTATGCATTTGCTTTTTTTCTCTCCCATTGAATCTAATGGGGTTCAGCAAACTGTTCGTCAAACTGTTCGGTGAACGGATGTCCATTCAGCGAATCCGAACCAAGCTTTGAAAGGCTCGTTCATCTCTAGTAATGGCTCCATAAAGTGGAGAAACATAAGTGAAAACATTTGGCCAGTCATTAAGGCCTTATGAGGCCTAGTTGTTAAGGGGTTACAACAGTTTCTTTTTATGTGGGAAGCTATAATCTAATATGACACAACCCCACTGTCCATTCCATTTGACATCTCTAAAGTCTAGTACATGTCATCACAAAGTCATAAAATGAAATGTTAATATTTCCAGATACCATCCTCAAGTTGTAGTACCAGCTGCACTGTGGGATTCCGGAAGGCTACCCTGCGAGGGAAACCATCATGTTGCTATGCCTGTGTTCCATGCCTAGAAGGAGAGATCTCAAATCAGACAGGTGATGTTTCAAGCTATATCTAAAATTCCAAAAGGAGACTTTGAGACTTACCTTAAAAAGTAAAAAGTGATTGTCCTATCTAAACATTTCTTCTTTAAATTTTTTACCAAGATTTTCATATTATAGCTTTTCCAAAAAAGTAGCTCACCCCACTGTGTTTTACATCCAAGTACAATCTGACAAAACATCATATCGTACTTAGACCAATGTTATTTTATGGGTCCACTCACTGAGCTGGATATCGGATCAAACTCGGCCATGCAAGTTGAGTGCGTGGAAATCATGGAACTGCACTCATACATATTCTGAGTGGAGTCTAATTTGCACACACTGACAAAATGTAGAAGATGGAGAAATTTTGTTCTCCATCTTCTCCTCACAGTGTGTTCCTATCCTCTCATTCAAGAGAATCAGATCACACTATGCTAACACTCTGGTCAACCTGTGATAAGAGTTTGATCAGAAGTGTCATTTGCATAGTCGATCTGATGAGGGAATCTATGGTCATGTGGCCCTAACCTTGGGATAAGTTTTCAACATATGATCATTGATGGATCTGATGGTCAAACCTACCTTACATTGACACTAATATTCAAGCCCAACTAAAATAACCCGTCAGTCCCTGCTCCCCCATGTACCTATAACTTTATTTCTTTTGTTTTTTATATGGTTTCAGACATTCTTCTATCTAGCTGTAATCTCACTTGTTTACCCTTTAATTTTGTGGAAAATATTTTTCATCTCAATTTTGTGTTGGGTGGCCTTCTACCTATCAAAATACATCATGAAAATCATAAAAGACAAACCAAAAACATTTTTTTCTTTCATCCATAGATTCCATCATCTGCTTCAGATGTCCATGGGACCAATGGCCGAATCCTGAAAAATCCAAGTGTCTCCCAAAACCTTTAGAATTTTTGTCTTATGAAGATGTATTAGGAACCACCTTAGTTACAATATCCATAATTTCCTCGATTTTTCCAGTCGCAATCTTGGGGGTTTTTTTCCACAAAAAAGACACACCACTTGTGAAAGCCAGCAATTACTCCCTAAGTTGTCTTCTGCTGATATCCCTTAGTCTTTGCTTCCTCTGCTCTTTAGGGTTTATTGGATACCCTGATCATGATAAATGTCTCCTACGTCAGGTGTCTTTTGGTCTGGTCTTCACTCTCTGTGTTGCATGCATATTGGCCAAGACAATCATGGTCGTTTTTGCTTTTATGGCCACTAGACCGGGAAGCAGTCTAACAAACTGGATTAAATTCAAAGCTTCCTACTCACTTATTACCATTTGTTGTTTGTTACAGTTCATCCTGTGCACCAGTTGGTTGTCTACTGCTCCTCCCTTTGCACAATATAACACCAATATTACACCTGAAATCGTGATTGTTGATTGCAATGAGGGATCCCCAATTGCTTTCTGGTCCATGTTGGGTTTTCTCTTTCTTTTGGCCACCATTAGTTTTATTGTAGCTTTCCTGGCTCGGAGACTTCCCGACAGCTTTAATGAAGCTCAGTTCATTACATTTAGCATGTTGGCCTTCATCAGTGTCTGGATATCTTATATCCCAGCCTCCCTTAGTGCACAGGGGAAGTACACAGTAGCTATGGAGATCTTTGCTATCCTAGCCTCCAGTTGGGCTCTTCTCATCTGTATGTTTCTTCCTAAATGTTTTTTCATACTGTTCAGACCTGGAATGAACTCTAGGGAAAATATCATGAGAAAGAACATAGATAGCCGCATATATATTCAATAACATTTTTCAAAATACCTTATTATTAGGCATCAAAATGATGGTTGCAACAATAATGAGAAATGTGTTTGTATTACTAAATCAGAACTGCTTATATTTAGAGAATATACAATATCTACTAATGGTATTCAAAGATGGTCTTCAAGGCAATAGCTAAACCTTGTTAGCCTATAGAGAGCCAAGAGGCCTATTACAAACTCTATAATCCGGCATTGGAAAGTTGTTGTTTGTGAAAAATCGATAAGATGTAAGGTGTCTATATTTCATGATGAACTATTTTTTTTTATTATGCTCAATAAATGTATAAAGAAATAATTAATTGTACATAAATTATATGTTATATCATCCATAATTATTTCTGGCCATTAAGTTACAATCTTCTGTGTTGTCACAATCTTATTGCTTTCACAAATTGAGCTATAAGGAGGAAGTTGGTAAATGTGGTCTTCTCAGCTTCTCTACTAAACCGTTGGAAATAAAAAAAAAAGCAAGAAACACAGAGATCCCACACTATGTAGTGCAGGGAAATACTGACTAATGATGGCACGGAGGATGAAAGCCTTAGCAGGCCTGTACCTTGCGCTGCGTTCCAAATTATTATGCAAATTGGATTTAAGTGTCATAAAGATGTAATTTTTTTGTTTTTCACAAACTCTTGGATGGTTTTTCGAATCAAGATAATCAATCTCAAATAACTCTGGTAATTAGTTTGCCAGGTGCGAGATTAAAGGAAAACTACTTAAGAAGTTCCACATTATTAATCAGCCACAGGTTTCAAGCAATAAGGAAAGAAAAATGATCTATATGCTGCCGAAAAGCCTTCAAATACTGCAATGTCTTGGACAAGGTATGAAAACCTTAGATATTTTGTGAAATCTTAAGCGTGATCATCACACTGAGAAGAGATATGTGGCTGATAAAGAGTACAGATAGGTTAGTGCAGATAAAGGCATAATGAGGATGGCTTCTGCCAGACAAATTCATCTGATTAAGAGAGCACCTGCTAAAATATCATTACAATGCAGCAAACAGGTCACAAGAGCCTCAAGGTGTAGGAACCTCTGGAGGATTGCATTTGAGCACAAACCTACTATTCAGCCACATCTAAACAGTGCAGAAATGGTTGCAGTGGCCCAGACATGCATGAAGACTAATTTTAGAGCAGTCTTCTTTACTAAGAAGTGCTGTGCATGCCTGGATGGTCCAGATGAATGGATTAGTGGAGTTTGTTGGATTGCCACCATGTCCTAACAAGGTTGAGATGTCTGCAAGGAGGTGGTGGGGTCATGTTTTGGTCCAGAATCAATGGGAGAGAGCTGTTAGTGTTATGGAAATTTGGTTAGGATAAATCTAGACCTGTGTATGCTGCGGCCTGTCCTAACTAGACTGAGTGTTTTTGAGCACTCATTGAAAGAATGAGACTTTACACCCACGTGACAGAAAACAATCCATCAGTTCTGATGCTTTATTGTACATACATATATTTATAGATGCATATAGAAAGGGGTGGTTAGTTAATTAACATAAGGTTGAGCTTCTATGTTATTGGTTGTTTTGAGTATATGAATGTATATGGAAATTTCTAACAAAAAGGCTGATTTAGCAATATATGATTTACTGTAGCCATTTTCCTGCCATTCAGCAAAAATCGAGACATCAGCTTGGACATCTGTTGTTATTTCCTCTTTTCCTATGTGTCACGATCCATTTTTGGATCTGTGGCAGAGTCTGGATTCTCTTATATAAACCTTTTTCCTTTCGGGCCTCGGGGGTTAATATGAGTTTTTGCCCCTGGTGGCCGCTGATGTTAATACAATTGTAGTTGGTCGGCTGCTGAGGCTTTCCCCCTCCAGTGGCCACTGGTGTTACTACAGTTTAATTAGTCAGCAGGTGGTGACCTCCCCCCTTCCTTCCTATAAAAGGTCGTCAGCTGCTGCAGCTCCCTGTTGTTAATATTGGTCATTGACTAATCAACCTTGCTGAAGAGAGGAGCTATCTGGAGCAGTGCTGTTGCAGCTTATCTGGAGCCTTGATGTTTCTGCTGGAAGCTGTGTCCGGGTGTGGTCCGATGCATGAATGCAGAGCAAGCTAAGTGTTGTTTGTTTTTCCCTGTCTGTTGTTTTCCCTGGTGTTTTATTAGTACAGCGGTGAGGACCAGTGTCCGCACTTGCTAGTTCCCTAGTAAGGGATAGGTGCAGGGCAAGTGAGGGACTGAGGTATCCTGGTCGGAGACAGGTTGAAAGAACCTGTATAGGGAACGTGAGGAGAGTTCAGGGTTCTTCCTTAGGAGAGTGCAGGAGGTGTCCACTTCCCCGTTCCCTATCATAGGGCCCACTGTTATAATTTTTTCCCTGGTGTCCCCTTGTCTGTCTTGTGGTTTTGTGACCGACTGATCATCGGGTCGCATCACACAGAGCCAGACATATCGTGACACCATGTCTAGAAAACATCAGAAGACAGTCTGGTTCTTGCTGGCTGGCTCATGGAGCCACTAGGTCACTCTTAGCAATAGATTTTAAACTTCATGTTAGCTGTGATTATATATGAGTGGTATATAGGAGTATGCATGCAATTGAGATCTACATGAAATACATACTGTATATATTTCCATCACATTAGTTCCCCTTATGATCCCTGGAGATGTGAAAATAACCTCAGTAAAGTATATAGAGTTTCTGATTTACCACTTTCCTATTTCATGGTACAAAATGAAGATATGTGCCATTTGCAAAATTATCTTTATGCTGACAATTAGAGTTGAGCGATACCAGCCGATACTTGAAAATATCGGATCGGAATGGATCGGCCGATCTTAAAAAAAAGTATCGGTATCGCCGATTCCGATACCGGGAACCAATGCAAGTCAATGGGGCCAAAATATCGGAATTAAAAAAAACCCTTTCTTTCCTTGTAGGTTAATTCTACATGAAGAAAAACAACTAAGAATAATGTAGAATGTATTGTGGGAGGTGGAGGAGACATTAAAGCCATAGAGGTTTAGCCCAATCAAATGGAATAGCAGGAATTAAACTTTTTTTTTAAAGACGTTAGGAGTTACAAAGATATTGACTATGTTAGCCTCATTTATATTTTGCCAGACATGTATGTCTTCTTCTTCTTTCTTCTTTCTTCTTCTTTCTTATTCTTCTTCCTTTTTTTACCTTCTTCTTCTTCTTATTCCTTTTTTTACATTCTTCTTCTTCTTCTTCTTCTTCTTCTTCCTTTTTTTACATTATTCTTCTTATTCCTTTTTTTACATTCTTCTTCTTCCTTTTTTTAAATTCTTCTACTTCCTTTTTTTACATTCTTCTTCTTCTTCCTTTTCTTACATTCTTCATATTCTTCTTATTCAACAATTATTATTCTACATATTCAACTTCTTCATCTTCTTCCTATTCTTCTTCATCATATTCTTGTTTGTGTCAGGCATTCCTGTAGTTGTTATCTAGAAAAGTTAGAAGTTTACACCTTCCGTTCTGCCTGTCACAAAAGATTTACAACAGGATTTGTCCGCGTTCAGTTTGGCCTGCAGCAGCAGGCCTTTTCCAGGGGCACCACGAGGAGGAACGGACTCACCCCTATACACTGCTTAGTCTTCTTCTGCTTATAAATAAGATAATATAATTTTCTCAGAGTATTAGTCTTATGCTTAATGTTCTTCTGCTTTGTTTTTTTATGCTTCTTTGTCTTCTCTCTCTTGTTGTTCTGCATCTTGGTGGTTGTCTTCCTGTTCTTTGTCCTCTTGAACCAGCTGACGGTACTGGCACCCGGAGGGGCAGCAGAAGGAACAAGAGCCAATGGCACTACCGAGGCCCAGCTGACGGTGCTGGAACCCGGTTACTAAGCAGGAGGTACCTGTGCTACAAAGCACTACCAAGGACCAGCAGACGTTGCCGGAACTCGGATACCGAGATGGAGGCACCTAGGCCAAAGGCTCTGACGAGAACCAGCTGACGGTGCTGGAACCCGGAGGGGTAGCAGAAGCTGCAAGAGCCAATGGAAATAGCGAGGACCAGCTGACAGTGCTGGCACCCGGAGGGGCAGCAGAAGGAATAAGAGCCAATGGCACAACCGAGGACCAGCTGACGGTGCTGGAACCCGGTTACTAAGCAGGAGGTACCTGTGCTACAAAGCACTACCAAGGACCAGCAGACTTTGCCAGAACTCGGATACCGAGATGGAGGCACCTAGGCCAAAGGCTCTGACGAGAACCAGCTGACGGTGCTGGAACCCGGAGGGGTAGCAGAAGTTACCCCTGAAAAGCAAAGTTGGCATGCCGCAAGCTGGCCGCAGTTACCGAATCACACAGTCCTACAGGGGGTGCTTGTCCTACTGGCACTACGGAACAAGCCTTTCTTACCAGAACCCGCAGTCCACATAGGAAGCACCTAAACTGCTGGCACCCTAGCCTCGGCTAACCCAACCGCAACACGACATGGCAACTTGGGGTGGCAAACTGACATTGACACTTCCCGGAAACAGCAGGCAGGGCTGGAACCAAGCTGGGCAGGAGGGAGTACCCGTGCCAAAGTCAGTTATGAGCAGCAACTGGCGATGTTGGAGCCCAGGGACAAGCACTTAGCAGGCTGAGGCCTGATGTGCTGTCAATTGGGAGGCAGCAGGACAGATTGCCATCAAAACAGCAGGGGAACAGCTGACGTTACTGAACCCCACAAACACAGGAGCTAGTGTTTTACTCTGTGAAGACGGCACTTCTGAGCAACAACTGGCTGTGTTGAAGCCCAGGGACAAGCACAGAGCAGGCTGAGGCTGCATTGAAGAAATTTTAAGATCGGTTGTAGACTTCTACTAATTTTAACCAAGCTCCACTTAGGCCTGTGGCTTCACTGATTTTCGTATTTCCCCTGTCCTCCAACCCCGCCAGTTACAGCTCCGAAGTGGCGTCTGCACAATCCACACTTGTTCCTGCGTTCCAGGTGTTCAGTCCGGTCAGTTAATCCCCTGATGTGTGTCCGGCAATGTCGCCTGCTCATAACTAGTTATGGGAATGTGGACAGAGCAGGCGACATTGCCGGACACACATCAGGGGATTAACTGACCGGACTGAACACCTGGAACGAAGGAACAAGTGTGGATTGTGCAGACGCCACTTCGGAGCTGTAACTGGCAGGGTTGGAGGACAGGGGAAATACGAGAGACAGTGGAGCCACAGGCCTAATTGGAGCACGGTTAAAAATCAGTAGTGGTACGACTGTGTAGGCAGCAGGAGACTTTGCCATCCACACAGCAGGGGATCAGCTGACGTTACTGAACCCCACTGAGACACGGGAGCAAGTGTCTCTTTCCGTGTGGACGGCACTTCCGAGCTACAACTGGCTGTGTTGAAGCCCAGGAAATAGGAGGGTGTAGGCAGAGGCCTACTGTATTTGGAATGTGGTGACAGCAGGAGAGACTGCCATCCACACAGCAGGGGATCAGCTGACGTTACTGAACCCCACTGAGACACGGGAGCAAGTGTCTCTTTCCGTGTGGACGGCACTTCCGAGCTACAACTGGCTGTGTTGAAGCCCAGGAAATAGGAGGGTGTAGGCAGAGGCCTACTGTCTTTGGAATGTGGAGACAGCAGGAGAGACTGCCATCCACACAGCAGGGGATCAGCTGACGTTACTGAACCCCACTGAGACACGGGAGCAAGTATCTCTTTCCGTGTGGACGGCACTTCCGAGCTACAACTGGCTGTGTTGAAGCCCAGGAAATAGGAGGGTGTAGGCAGAGGCCTACTGTCTTTGGAATGCAGAGACAGCAGGAGAGACTGCCATCCACACAGCAGGGGATCAGCTAGCGTTACTGAACCCCACTGAGACACGGAAGCAAGTGTCTCTTTCCGTGTGGACGGCACTTCCGAGCTACAACTGGCTGTGTTGAAGCCCAGGAAATAGGAGGGTGTAGGCAGAGGCCTACTGTCTTTGGAATGCAGAGACAGCAGGAGAGACTGCCATCCACACAGCAGGGGATCAGCTAGCGTTACTGAACCCCACTGAGACATGGGAGCAAGTGTCTCTTTCCGTGTGGACGGCACTTCCGAGCTACAACTGGCTGTGTTGAAGCCCAGGAAATAGGAGGGTGTAGGCAGAGGCCTACTGTCTTTGGAATGCGGAGACAGCAGGAGAGACTGCCATCCACACAGCAGGGGAACAGCTGACGTTACTGAACCCCACTGAGACACGGGAGCAAGTATCTCTTTCCGTGTGGACGGCACTTCCGAGCTACAACTGGCTGTGTTGAAGCCCAGGAAATAGGAGAGTGTAGGCAGAGGCCTACTGTCTTTGGAATGCGGAGACAGCAGGAGAGACTGCCATCCACACAGCAGGGGAACAGCTGACGTTACTGAACCCCACTGAGACACGGGAGCAAGTGTCTCTTTCCGTGTGGACAGCACTTCCTAGCTACAACTCGCTGTGTTGAAGCCCAGGGACAAGCACGGAGCAGGCTGAGGCTGCATTGAAGAAATTTTAAGATCGGTTGTAGACTTCTACTAATTTTAACCGTGCTCCACTTAGGCCTGTGGCTTCACTGATTTTCGTATTTCCCCTGTCCTCCAACCCCGCCAGTTACAGCTCCGAAGTGGCGTCTGCACAATCCACACTTGTTCCTGTGTTCCAGGTGTTCAGTCCGGTCAGTTAATCCCCTGATGTGTGTCCGGCAATGTCGCCTGCTCTGTCCACATTCCCATAATGTGGACAGAGCAGGCGGCATTGCCGGACACACATCAGGGGATTAACTGACCGGACTGAACACCTGGAACACAGGAACAAGTGTGGATTGTGCAGACGCCACTTCGGAGCTGTAACTGGCGGGGTTGGAGGACAGGGGAAATACGAAAATCAGTGAAGCCACAGGCCTAAGTGGAGCACGGTTAAAAATCAGTAGTAGTAGGACTGTGTAGGCAGCAGGAGACTTGCCATCTCCACAGCAGGGGAACAGCTGGCAGTGCTGAACCCCACTAACACTCGAACGAATGTGTTTGGCTCTGTGGAGACGACACTTCTGAACACCAACTGACGCTGTTGGAGCCCAGGATTAGGCGTGGAGCAGGCTGGGGCCTACTGGATTTTGGCAGGTGAAGGCAGCAGGAGACTTGCCATCTCCACAGCAGGGGAACAGCTGGCAGTGCTGAACCCCACTAACACTTGAACGAATGTGTTTGGCTCTGTGGAGACGACACTTCTGAACACCAACTGACACTGTTGGAGCCCAGGATTACGCATGCAGCATGCAGAGGCCAATGGGCAGCGGTTTTTATGGAGGTTGTTGACTACTACTGATTCTAACCATGCTCCACTTAGGCCTCTGGCTCCACTGTCTCTACTATTTACCCTGGCCTCCAACCCCGCCAGCTACATCTCTGAAGTGGCGTCAGCACAATCTACACTTGTTCCTGTGTTACTGGTGCTCAGTCCCGTCAGTTGATCCCCTGATGTTTGTCCGGCAAGTTCGCCAGCTCTGTCCTCATTCCCACTACTGGTTATGGGAATGTGTACAGAGCAGGAGACCTTGCCGGACACACATCAGGGGATAAACTGATGGGACTGAGCCACAGGAACACAGGAACAAGTGTAGATAGGTGCTGACGCCACTTCAGAGATGTAGATGGCGGGGTTGGAGGTCAGGGGAAATAGTAGAGACAGTGGAGCCAGAGACCTAAGTTGGGCACGGTTAAAAATCAGTAGTAGTTTGAATGTTGATGGAGCTGGTGACTTTGCCGTCCACACAGCAGGGGATCAGCTGGCGTTACTGAACCCCACTAACACAGGAGCTAGTGTGTTTCTCTGTGCAGACGACACATCTGAGCGACAACTGGCTGTGTTGAAGCACAGGGATTATAGTTCAGGTGGTAGAAAAATGAACACACCAGCAGACCTGGATACAGTTGCCAACCACTAATTTAGTGTGTAAGAGGAATGGCAAAGTCTTTGGAGATCCAGGCCTTGTTCATTTTCAGAAAAGTCAGCCGGTCAACATTATCGGAAGATAGTCGCGTGCGACGGTCTGTTAGTACACCACCTGCGGCACTAAAGACACGTTCCGATAATACACTGGCAGCAGGGCAAGCCAGCACCTCCAATGCATACTGGCTAAGCTCTGGCCATGTATCCAGCTTAGAGACCCAAAACTTGAAGGGGGAAGAGCCATCTGGGAGTACAGTGACAGGGCAAGACATATAGTCTGACACCATCTGACGGAAGCGTTGTCTCCTGCTGACTCGAGGCGTTGCTGATGGTGTAGACAATTGTGGTGGACACACAAAACTTTGCCACATTTGGGCCATAGTGGTCTTGCCTTGTGCTGCGGCGCTGCCTCTGCTCCCTCTTTGTGCAGAGTTTCCTCCACTGCCTCGACGCACAGAGCTGCTTTGTAAAGCACTAGCAACAATGCTGTCGGGTGGAATGGAAAACATTATGGACTGCACCAGTGACTCTTCGTACTCCCGCAGTTTACGCTCCCGGTTCAACGTTGGTATGAGCCTTTGTACGCTGTCCCGGTAGCGAGGATCTAGGAGGGTGTACACCCAATAATCAGCCGAGACGAGAATGTGGGCGATGCGGCGGTCGTTTCTCAGGCACTGCAGCATGAAATCAACCATGTGCTGCAGACTCCCAACTGCCAAAGAACTGCTGTCCCCTGTTTGAGGCGTGACCTCGGCCTGCTCTGCATCACCCCACCCTCGCTGTACATACTGAGTAGAGGTTTGTGTACCTCCCTCCTCTGGAGCGATGTCTTCCTCCTCCATCGACTCCTCCTCATCCTCCTCACAAAGTGTCCCCTGCCTAGGCCTTTGTGAGGAAACACGTAGCGCAGACTGTCCAGAAGCAGATGGCATTTGGGACTCCTCATCCTCCACCTCTTCCGAAACCTCATCCCTTAGTGCTTGCAGTGTTTGTTGAAGCAGGCAGATAAGGGGGACAGTCCTGCTGACTAGTGCATCATCTGCACTCGCCATCCGCGTGGATTCATCGAAGGCACGCAAAACGAGGAAGATGTCCTTCATAGAGGCCCACTCAATGGTGCTGAAGTGTGAACGGCGCACAGTGCGACTTGTTTGCGCCTGATGCAGCTGGTACTCCATGACTGCTGCCTGCTGCTCACACAACCGCTCCAACATATGTAACGTTGAATTCCACCGGGTGGGTAGGTCACATATGATGCGATGTTCCGGAAGGCCAAAATCGTCGCTGCAGAGCAGCGACGCGCGATCTTGCCGTGCTGGAACGCCGCAAGTGAGCGCACTCTATGCGGACCTTGTGCAACAGTGCATCAAGATCTGGATAGTCCCTCAGAAAGCTCTGCACGACCAAGTTAAGCACATGTGCCAGACATGGGATGTGTGTGAGGTTGCCTAGGCCAAGAGCTGCCACCAGATTTCGGCCATTGTCACACACTACCAAGCCCGGCTGGAGATTCGCTGGCCCAAACCACACATCGCTCTCCAGCTTGATAGCATTCCAGAGCTCCTGCGCTGTGTGGCTTCGATTCCCCAAAGAAATTAATTTGAGTACAGCCTGTTGACGTTTGGCCACGGCTGTGCTCATATCGGTCGTAACAGGCTCCTGCTCTGCTGTTTCTGAGGAACTTGAGTAGGAGGAGGAGTCTATGCGTACAGACTGGAGTCCTGCAATCCGTGGCGTTGGAAGAACACGTACAGCGCCACTCTCCAGATCTGTACCCGGCTCCACAACATTGACCCAGTGGGCAGTGAGGGAAAGGTATCGTCCCTGTCCATGGTTACTGGTCCACGCATCGGTGGTCAGGTGGACCTTGTTACTAACGGCGTTTAGTAGCGCATGTTTTATTTTGCCCTCAACATGTTTCTGTAGGGCAGGGACGGCTCGCTTGCTGAAATAAAAGCGGCTGGGCATGTTGTATTGGGGGACTGCCAATGCCATTAAGTCCCGGAAGGTGTCAGTGTCCACCAGCCTGAATGACAGCATTTCAACTGCCAGAAGTTTGGCAATGCCAGCATTCAGAGACTGTGCTCGGGGATGGTTTGCCGAGTAAGAGCGCCTTTTATCCCATGCCTGTGCTACCGATGGCTGTGATGGATGGGAACGTGCTGCTATGGGTGGAATCTGACAGGGTCTCCGGACAACAGTGGCAGAGGTTCTTCCTTGGCGATCCTGTGAGGAAGCCGAACCAGCAGTGCGTGAGCTGGAGGAAGAGGCCCCAACACGAACTGAAGAGGTGGTAGGTGGTGCTGTACGTTGGCCTACGTCTTCAGGGTGTCTCTGCAACTCCAACTCGTGCTTGGTGCGCACATGTTTCCACATATTTGTGGTATTGAGGTTGCTGACATTTCTCCCTCTTTTGACTATCTGATGACACAGCTTGCATTTGACAAAGCAAATGTCATCTGCAACTGTGTCAAAAAAGGACCACGCACTGCAACTCTTGGGAGCGCCCGTTTTGCCTTTGGAATGAGGAATGCTCCTAAAGGGTGCCGAAGTGGAGGGTACAGGCAACCAAGTCTTCCCCCTCCCTCTGCCTCCTGTTTTGGCCGGTAGGGGAATCTCTTCCTCCGAGCTGCTCCCACCACCTTCCTGTTCCTCACACCATGATGGGTCAAGGACCTCATCATCTTCCCTCCCCTCTTCAAACAGCTGCTTCTCCGGGGTTGTCTCGCCAGCACCGTACGCACCAGAAAGTGGCAACTGAGTCTCGTCATCATCCGATGCGTACTGAGGTGTGCTGACCATAGGCACTAGCCCACTCGCCTCTTCAGATTCAGAGGGACAAAGAAGTTGCGCATCACTGCATACTCCCTCTTCTTCACATTCAGGAATGCTGCTTGGCTGGCCCCCTCTTTCCAAGCCAACAGATTCCGAGAACAGAAGTAGAGACTGTGATGGCTCCTGTCCATGTCTCTCTGACGGCCTGGGCACTTTGGCAGGTGGTGAAGAGACAGATGGTTGCTCTTCGGTGCTCTGGCCCTGAGAGGCTGTGGAAGTAATTGAAGTCGATGCGTTAGCTGCCATCCATCCGACAACGGCTTCAATTTGTTCCTCCCGCAGCAGTGGGGTACGTTGAGGTCCTACAAAGCTGCGCATAAAGGACTGTTGCCTGCTAAAACTGGGGGATGCTGATCCACTGGTGCAGGCCCAGAATCCCCACGTCCTCTACCTGCAGAATCCCCACGTCCTCTCCCTGCAGAATCCCCACGTCCTCTCCCTGCTGAAACTCCACGCTCACGCCCACGCGCCTTACTCCCTGCCTTCTTCATCTTGCCAGACTGCTTAAGATAGGCAGAAAAGTACAAACTGGGGCCTTAGTGTGCTTATTCCTGAACAGCTGGTTACAGGTACAAGAAACACTAATTTTATGAAGTGTGTGTGTGGACTACACTTTAATAGGAGCTGATGTGGCCTACACAAGTTCCAAATGTAGTGTTTGGTGAACTTTTTTTGTGGTTTCTTTGTTGGAAACAAACTCAAAGTATGTGAACAAAGAATTGAAACTGATAGTATCACCAACTTTTTGGAGCTATTACAATGCAGGCAGGTAACCTACAATGCAAAAGATGAGGCTCCAAAAAAATTGGGTAATACTAATCTGGCTGCGCCGGCAGGGCACAAGCCAGAAAAAAAGGCTCCTCTATCTACTCCTATATAGTGTTTGCAACCAACCAATGTTGATGGATACGGATGGATGCACACTAATAGGAGAAGAAAAAATGAGCTGCACTCAAAGACAAATATGTGTGAGGCAGTGACGCACGTTGAGCGTCCTACAACCAGACGTAGCTGCAGGACACACTACTCAGCGTGAGCTGCACTCACACACAGTCAGAGACCTCTCAGACAGCCGTGAACAGTGCAGCTAAGTGGGCACTGGCACTGACAGGCTGCAGAAAGGCTCCGCTGTGTACTCCTATATAGTGTTTGCAACCACCGTAGATGGAGACGGATGGATGCACACTAATAGAAGAAAAAATGAGCTGCAATAAAAGAAAAATGTGTGAGGCAGTGACACGCTGAGCGTCCTACAACCAGACGTAGCTGCAGGACACACTACTCAGCGTGAGCTGCACTCACACACAGTCAGAGACCTCTCAGACAGCCGTGAACAGTGCAGCAAAGTGGACACTAGCACTGAAAGGCTGCAGAAAGGCTCCTCTGTCTACTACTAGTGTTTGCAACCAACGTATATGGATACTGATGGAAGCACACTAGATTGAAATTATGTAAAAAATGCAGCTCAAAAATTAAAAGATGTATGAGGCAGCAGTGATCACACTGGGTGGCCTACAGCCTGACGTGGCTGCAGGGCCCACTCCACAGCGTGAGCTGCACTCACACAGCCCTTGCAGACAGCTGTGAACACTGCTGCTAGGGCAAAGAAGGCTACAGTGTTGGTTTATGGCAAGGTATTTTTGCACATTTGTCATTCTGTGCTTTTTGTTTGTGTTTCAGTCAGGGTGGAGTGAACATGGTCCAACAGACTTGTTCACATTGTGCATGTCACATGTGTGTTTTTAATCCAGTGGTGGTTTATGTAGCCTGGGTAAAGCACTAGATGTTTGGTGGAATCGCTATTTCTAACTGTCCCTCACAGTCTTCTACAGCAGCCTGTCCCTAACTGAATTCACAGCAGAGTGAACCAGAAATGGCGGCTGCGGTGGCTTTTATAGTGCATCATGACATCATTTCGGCAGCCAATCACAGCCATGCCAATAGTTAACATGCCTACATGCCTAACAGGATGTGCCCACACTTCGGAGGATTCCCATTGGCTTAATCAAAGCAAGCAGGCTCATAGCATGATGGGAACTTCCGATTCCGATTCCGGAATCCGATATGACAAAAGTATCGGAAGTCAGTATCGGAATTCCGATACCGCTAATATCGGCCGATACCCGATACTTGCGGTATCGGAATGCTCAACACTACTGACAATGCATCTCCTGCTGCAAAGAATATCTTTGTCTCATTGGCTGATATGGACCTAAAAAGAGAGAAACTCATGGTGTGGCCACCATCTTCCCCTGACTTCCACCCTATTGAGAGCCTTTGGAATATCCTCAAGCAAAGCATCTATGAGGGTGGGAGGCCGATCACATCAGAAGAGCAGCTCTGGGAGGCTATTCTGAAATTCCACAAAGAAATTCCAGCAGAAACTATCAAAAAACTCTCAAGTTCAATGGATGTACGAACTGTGAAGGTGACATCAAAGAAGAAGTCCTATGTTAACATATAACTTGGCCTGTTAAGATTACTTGATTGAAAAAGCTTTTTATTTCAGTAAATTTGACCTATTAATGTTGCAGATTCAACAAATGGCCATATTCAGCTCTTTATAGCCTATAAAATGTTTGGAAATTCTGTTGTGCATTATGATGAGGAACAGTGAACACATCCTTTTATCATTGGGAGGTTTGTTCAATAAAATGTTATTTATTCTCTAAAGGTTGATGATTGGGGCATTATACTGACTCATCTGCATCCACCTTTAACCCCTTCCCGACATGCGGCGTACTAGTACTGCTCTGCAGGAGATGCGTTCCCGCAAACAGCGATACTAATGTGGCATGCCGCGACGATCAGGTGCATGTGTCAGCTGTATGTGACAGCTGGACACCCTGCAGCAATGCCCACGATTGCTGCTAGCAACGATAGCAGGCATTTAACCCCTGTGATGCCACTTTCAGTAAGGCTACTTTCACACATCAGGTTTTCGGCGTCAGGCGCGATCCGGCGTCGTGCCGGAATGCCGGATCCGGCAAATGTTTTGTAAAACCTGATGTGCCGGATCCGGTTTTCTGCCGGTTCATCCGTTTTTCTATCCGTTTTTCGACGGATTACGCCGGATCTGGTTTTTAAAATTGACCCTTGTGGCCTTCCGAATGGGATTGGCTACTGGAAAACTATATATAGCATGTTCCTACAGCCCTTCTTTGAAAGGTTGTAGAGGAGAAAGTGCAGGTTGGAGAGAAGAGCAAGTTACTGGCGAAGATGGATGCTGTCATTGGAAATATTACCACTAGAAGTTCTGTGACGGTTTCAGTAATGAGGGACAATTTTGCACTATACTTTATGTCACCTCAAGGCAGCGTACACTGGCAGGATGACAGAGTGTGAAAGATTTGTGCCCTAAGCAAACTTGTGTACCTTCTGGACCAACAGTATATACCTTTGCCAACCAAAGTTGGCTATCTTGTCATGGTCTTACTATTTTTAGCTTTAGGCCACAGGTGTGTTCCTTGGTTGTGTTTTATGCAAAGTATTTCACCTTTTAACAAAAGTTGTGTTCATTGTTAGGAAATCACCAACAATAAACACAACTTTTCAGGTGAAATACTTTGCTTCAAACACAACCAGGAACACAACTGTGGCAAAAAGCTAAAATTTACCCACAGTTATATACCTGGTTTTGAATACCTTTTTACCTTTTAAATACCCTGTATTTAACCTTTTTTTTTTAAACATATTTCGCCGCAGAAAGAAATGACAGACAACCAGTGTAAACAATAATTTAACTTTTATTTAAAATATTGTTTTTTGTGTAAACTGTTTTTAAAGTTAAAAAAACTTTTTTAATAAAGGTTTGAAACCAACTAAATGGGCATTTTTATTACAAAAAAAACATTATAACTCGGTGTAGTGTGGGGTGGAAATACTGCTGGAGGGGCTGCGGGACACTTCGACAATGGGAGTGTGGAGAGAGGACTGGGATCGTGGTGGGGAAGGAACAGTTAGAGGTGATGGTGTGGAAAAAGCTACAGAATGGGTGGACATGTGGGAGGCAGAAGAGGTGGTGGGCGGTGGAGTGGAGGGTTGGGCAGGGACTGTAGGAGCAGATGATGTTGATGGAAAGTTGTATGGGGAAGGAGTTTGTTACGGGGAAGGAGTTTGGTACAGGGAAGGAGTTTGGTACGGGGCAGGTTGCTGGAAGTGGGGAGATGTCTGGTACTGGGGAGGTTGCTGGTACTGGGAAGGTTGCTGGTACTGGTGAGGTTGCTGGTATGTAATAGGAGGGGGAGGATGGAAAGCGGCTGGAGGGGGTGCAGATGTAATAGGAGGGGGAGGATGGAAAGTGGCTGGAGGGGGTGCAGATGTAATAGGAGGGGGAGGATGGAAAGTGGCTGGAGGGGGTGCAGATGTAATAGGAGGGGGAGGATGGAAAGTGGCTGGAGGGGGTGCAGGTGGAGGAACTACAGTGGTGGGAGGTGGAGGTTGGGAGGTAACCTGCTGTAGAGCACCGTGGCACGAATGCATTACATGCATCTGCTGGGTAGGAGATAGTGTTGCCATGCGCTCCACAACAGACCTGAAAAAGGTGTGGTTTGGCGAAGATCTTGCTTCTGAATGCATGGTTTGCAGAAGTGTCTTCACCTCCAGAATGCTGGAGTTGATCTGCTGAAAGCCTGCGGAGATTTGCTCTGACAAGACTTTTAGACAGTTCTGGAAAGATGCATTCAGATGCAAGAACTCTGGCGCATAACTCTTTTCCTGACCCCTCTGCCGCTGCCGCCCAGTACCCGCAGGTGTACTAGAGGTGGCAGGGGCAGAAGGGTGGGGTAAAGGGAAAGCGATCTCCTCACCAGCAGCTTCATGTAATGTAGGCGGCCACGATGCTCCTGTGCTGGTGGATGGGACAGATGGGTCGAATGTGTGGGAAGGCTGGGAAGGTGCAGATGTACCGGGGCGGTCGAAGTGTCCCTCGGTGCCGGTCTCCTCAGGGATCGCCTCAGAAGGGTCCAATCGTGCAGGCTCCCGAGTGCTGCTCACCGTGCTGTGGAATAAAGAGAAAAAAAAACAATTAAAATACTGACATGGTATGGCCCTGGCTGAAAAAAAAAAGTTACATCTAACATTTTTTTTCACATGTGGTGTGTAATATTTACCTTCTAGTGACCATTGTTTCCCGGAGGAACAACAGGGCTTGTGCGTACTTGTACTTGCTCCTGCGTCCTCCAGATCCACTCGGGGCCCGCATCTCTTTATTGAACTCCTTCTTGAAACGATCCCTCACAGACCACCACCGATTCACAATTCTGTTCCCTGAAATGAGAAAGGAGTGGTTAGTATACAACATCAGTGTTTCACAAACTCCAGTCCTCATGGTCCCCAGGGGTCATGTTTTCAGGATTTCCATAGTAAATAGAAATCCTGAACACATGATCCGTGGGGACCACGAGGACTGGAGTTCGGGAAACACTGGTTTACATCAAGCAACTGGTACTGTATATACTTACTCTCTTTAATCTGGGCCCGAACATCGAGGTCCTCCCAGCGGCCCACAAGGAGCGAACAGATTTCCTCCCAGAGTCGTCGGGTAACGATAAGGTCAGCGTGGCGGCGGTCAGCCATATTCCAGAGCGGCTCCCTTTCTCTGACGAGATCGATGAGGTGGTCCACATCGAGTCCTCCATCCTCACCGTCAGAGTCGGGAGCACGCTGTGAAGGCTGTTAAAGAAAAAGACAAAAATAACATAATTAGCCTCCACAAAAGAAATGAAATAAAAAGTGCAAAAAAACAAAGCAAAAATATTTATACTTACACGCTGGTGACCGCCGCGTTGCTGTCGCCGACGACCCTGGGAGGCACTGCGAGGACCTCTTGGCCGAGCACCAGATTGGGAAGACTAGAGAAGAAAACAAAAAATGTTATGTCTTTGGATGTAGGCATTTGTTTGCTGTGTGTGGTCTGCAGAACATTGTTTTCTATGTGTTGTGTGTAGTGTGATGTTGTGTTTCTGCGTTTGATGCAAAAAACTTACCAATTGTGAGCCCACTCCAGGTGTCTGTCCACCCCTTCCTTCTTCTTCTGGGAGCTCCACTTCATCTTGTGAATCCTGTTTTGAAATAAAAGGCAATGAATAGACATATATTACAGAGATGATGGATTTTGGAAATAAAAACTTACCGTCAAATGCTGACGATGCGAGGGAGGGCTCCCAGAAGATGATGTGCTGTCTTCCTGGTGGCCACACTCCATGCCTGTGGGTGGTGTTCCAGCTGCTGCCATTGCTGCTGCTGCTGCTGCTGCATCTATTGGGTGGCTGTTGAATAAAGAGAAACAAAGGGCCAATGAATATCTTGATATTCAATAGCCCTAGTTTGGAGGAATGGGGGATTTGATAATTACCGTCTCTCATCTGCTGCTGGCCTCCCCTCCTCAGCATGTTCCATTTGCTGCTCCATTTGGGGTGGTGGTGGTGCTGATGGTGCTGCAGTGGTCTCCTGCCTTCTCCTGCTGCGCTTGGTTGCTTTCTTGGGTGGCATGTTGGGTGTGGCTGTGGGTCCCACTGTCTTGCTTTTATATATGTCTTGTGGGCAGAGCTACTGAGCATGCTCAGACCAAAAAAAACGGATCCGGCCACCGGATCCGGCTTTTGCCGGATCAGGCGCATTGCGGCGCTCATAGGCTTTCATTGTGTGAAAAAGCCGGACGCGCCGGATCCGACGTGTCCGGCTTTTTCGCTGGAGACAAAAAACGTTACAGTAGCCGTTTTTTCCAGACGCCGGATCGCGACACATTGCCGGATTCGGCGAAAACCGGATGAAACACATGGCCATCCGGCGCGATCCGGCGCAAATGCAAGTCAATGGGGGGGAACCGGATCCGGCATTGCATTTCGCCGGATCCGGTTTCTGTCAAAAGCGCCGGATCGCGCCTGACGGCGAAAACCTGATGTGTGAAAGAGGCCTTAAAGTACACATATTTGATAATGCTGCATCCGCAACGACCTGCTCTATGAAACTGTCTGACTTTTTAACCCCTTCAGTGAACACTGCAAAAAAATGCAAAAAACAATGCTTTATCATCATACCGCCGAACAAAAAGTGCAATAAAACGCGATCAAAAAGATGATGTGAAAAAAAATGGTACCGCAGAAAACATCTTGTCCGCAAAAAAAAGCCATGATACAGCTCCATCAGCAGAAAAATTACAAAATTATAGTTCTCAGAATAAAGCGGTGCAAGAATAATTATTTTTTCTATAAAATACTTTTTGTCTAAAAGCGCCAAAACATAAAAAAAATAAATGTGGTACCTCTGTTATCATACTGACCCGAAGAATAAAGCTGACTTACCAATTTTACCATATACGGAACAGTATAAAAAAAAATAAAAATCAATTCCTGAAATGCTGGTTTTTGTTCATTGTGTCTCCCAAAAATCAGAATAGAAAGCAATCAAAAAATGTCATGTGCCTGAAAATTGTACCAGTAAAAACGTCAACTCGTCTCGCAAAAAACAAGACCTCACATGACTCTGTGGGAGGAAACATGAAAAAATTATAGCTCTAAAAATTTGGTGATGCAGAAACTAGCTTTTGCAATAAAAAGCATCTTTTAGTGTGTGACAGCTGCCAAACATAAAAAGCTATATAAATTTGATATCGCTGTAATCGCACCAACCCAAATAATAAAATCTCCTAATCACTTATACCACTCGAGGAATGGCATAAAAAATAGATAAAACCAATTCTTCACATGCTGTTGATTTTTTCATTCTGCCTCC
The DNA here is from genome assembly GCF_039654945.1 of Dendrobates tinctorius. Classification (NCBI taxonomy): domain Eukaryota; kingdom Metazoa; phylum Chordata; class Amphibia; order Anura; family Dendrobatidae; genus Dendrobates; species Dendrobates tinctorius. The sequence continues at coordinate 4,884,215 of NW_027361818.1, read as the reverse complement.
CAAAGTAAGGCTCAGCGCACATTTATCCTGTGCCCTGCGCTGAGCACTTACAACAGTGTTTCCGTGTAATCTCTGAAATATGTGATTCAGCCAGAACCCTTGAGGAAAATTCCCTATAATGAGGCAGATGGAGGCACTATGGACGTTGTCTGACCTGTGATCCGGTGGTGTCTATCTTTAGTATAGCATAAAAGTGCAGTCGGCCACAGTTTTGTGCACTTCTGAAAAGAAGGGCACCTCTAAACAGAGGCCAGATAAAGTCCAGAATAAATCTGCTGCCTCATTATAGTGAATGGATCCCTTGGTGGTTTGGTTTCATCTGAATCATGTCACTCAGAGACTTAAGCCCCCGTCACACATAGAGATCTCGCTAGCGAGATCGCAGCTGAGTCACAAGTTTTGTGACGCAACAGCGATCTCACCAGCGAGATCGCTGTGTGTGACAGTGACCAGCGACCGGCCCCCCTTCCGGTTATCGCTGATCGTCCTGGAATGGTCAGGACATTTTTTTGATCGCTGGTCTCCTGCTGGCCAGCACGCATCGCTGCGTGTGACAGGCAGGAGAACAGCGCGCTGGTAACTAAGGTAAACGTCTCATTTCTAAGCGTCGCACAGTGCTTAGAAACCCGATGTGTACCTTAGTTACCAGCGCCCTCGTGCAGGGAGCTGGTAACCAAGGTACACATCGGGTTTCTAAGTGCCGCGCACTGCTTAAAAGTCCGATGTGTACCTTGGTTACCAGCTCCCTGCACCAGCGCGCTGGTAACTAACGTACATAGTGGGTAACTAAGCGATGTGTGTCGCTTGTTACCCTCCTGTCGCTGGTGCAGCTGCCTGTTTGACAGCTCACCAGCGATCATGTAGCGACACACCAGCGATTCTGACAAAGTAATATCATTGTCGTGATCGCTGGTGCGTCGCTATGTGTGACGGGGCCCTTAGATGGAAACCCCAAAGTAAGTGGTTAGCATAGAGCGCCAGATAACTGTGATCCCTAACGTTATGTAAAATGTTCCCAATAAAACCTTCAACTCAATCCACAAAAAATCAAGTCCCCTCTCAGACCCATCATCTGTTTTAAGGGAATGTAATGGGGGCTTCCACATTACTAGTAGCACAAAGGCTCTGGAAAAGCAAAATTGCTTCTCTATCCCAAAAGAAATTCAGCAAATTCTCTGCTCCCAAATCCAAATGCCTTCTCCCTTCTGAGCCCCAGTGTGCCTAAAAAGCATTTAGCACCCACTTTTGGAATTTCTGTAGTGACGAGAGCCCGCCTAATTTACAGATGCATGTCTCCAAAAGCACGAGCTGAGCATAATGTACTGGTGACTGCAACGTACTGGTCACTACAGCGTACTGCTCACTACATCAGCAGTTTGCGATTTTCACTCTGCAACATCCACTGCTGCCGCTTTCTGGAAAACACCAATGGAGTCAAAATTATCACTACATCTGTAATTAAATTTCTAAATGGTTATAATTTCTAAAATATGGTAACTTGAGAGGGAATTCTTCTTTTCTTAAAAGCACTTAAGGGCTGTTTATATGGAATCCACAAACTAGTCTAGGAAAATCCAGAAGGCAAAATGCACTTCATCCCTCTCGAGTCTCTCCATATGGGCTCATACTCACTTGCAAGAGAATCGCATGGTTCTCGTGCGAGTCTCTCGCATGAAAACCTGGCACAGCCGGTGACACTGGGACCAGAGCGTGTGGCTACATGTGTTTCTATGCTGCTGCACGCTCCGGTCCCAGTGCCGACGGCAGTGCCAGGGTTTCATGTGAGAGACTTGCACAAGAATTAAGCAAGTCTCTCACAAGTGAGTATGAGCTCTATGGCAAAGTACTGTACAGCCACATATGAGGTATTTCTACATTCAGCAGAAATTGTGGGACAAATCATGGTGACATTTTTACCCATTTCCCAGTGTGAAAATGTAAAACTTGGGACTAACACATAGTCTTGCGGGTAAAAATGTAAATATTTTTTTCCCCACTGCACAATGGTATAAAAGTCTGTGACACATCTGTGGTGTCAATATAATCACTGCACCCCTAGATGAATTCATTAAGAGGTTTAATTGGTAAAATGGGGTCACTTATGGGGGGGGTTTGCTGTTATGTCACCTCAGGGGCTCTGTCAATGTAATATGGCACCCTCAAACAAGCAAAATCTGCACTGTAATATGGCGCTACTTCCTTTCTGAGCTTTGCTCTGTGCCTCTGGAGCGCCCCACACCAGGGCCTAGCGGGGTACTCAGTACCGGGCCCGTTGATCTCAATGGGAGTTGTGACGGAAGCTGTGACCCGGTCCGTGGTTCTGGGGCTCCATGGCAAACAGGGGATGAATGAACAATGAAATAAAGTTTATGAATAGTTCGTGATGCCACCTGTGGTTTTCGGCAAGTGAGGTGCTGGGTCGACGCTGCATGCAGATCCTCTGGGACTGGTGGTGGGTTGCAGCCAAGATGGTGAAGCTCCCCACAGGTGGAGCTGTAGTCCTGCGGCAGTGTAGATGTAGCAATGGAGGAGAGGCACAGGCGGTGTAGAGGCCGGTGCCCAGATGTATTAGTGCGGGGTGCAGTGATGCGGGAATAAGTGGAGGACACCAGGGCATGTAGTTCCAAAGCTTTACTCACAGTCTGCAGCTCACACAGATGCCGGCCTCCGTGCTGTGTCCTCCGGGTCCTGGGCTCAGTCAACCTCCAGGCAAGATAGGATGCTCCCTTCCAACACTCCGCCAACATGTACCTTTCTGAACGTCTCCTCTATAGCGCCTTTAAGTGAAGTACTCCTAGTACTGAGTTACACTGGAGTGCCTCCTGACAAATGTTCCCAACAACTCTACTTGTACGGCAGACAGCTGTAGCCTGCTTCGGGGGCTCATTACTCCTGAGTCCCGGCTCACTATCCAAGTTGCTGTTATGCCCCCAAGTCTTAGATGGGAATAGTGCATTTACAGCCCGCTACTCTACCGGTGTCTGCTGCAGAACCATTAGTGTCCATACAACCTCGGGCCCCGGGCCCCGGCCTTGCGCTTAGAACTTCTAGGCAGGGTTCTCCTCTAACCCACGTCCTCTCTGTTCCCTTTTACTCCTTCATTCCGTACTAATCCCTCTCTCTCATAGATGGTCAGGTTTCAGTCCAATGTCTTTCTCCTTCTTTCCTTTCCTGTGCCAGCTGGCTCAAATCACTGAGGCAACTGCAGCACTCCTTCCTCCATCCCTCTTCCAGGGATCCTCACTCCTCTCCGAGTGACTCTCTCTCTCTCACTCACTGACTGACTCACTAACTCTTCCTGCTCTTTATGTATTCTAAACTCCACCCACCTCCCAGCACGTTTCGTGTTCCAAGCAGGGAACAACCAAAGGTGCTCTGCTATTCTCTAAGCAAGGAGCCGCAATGTGGCTTTGCTGAACTACCATGTTATGTGGGATGCGAGTGTTGGAGCGTGGTCAGAAGTTCCCACCTTACCTGGATGGTGGGGCACCACACCTCAGGAGGAGGTGCAGTACGTCTGTGGCAACTGAAGCCTCAGGGGCGCCACACCTCAAAAGTAGTTTTCGTCCACATATGGGGTATCAGTGAACTCATGAGAAATTGCACAACAAACTTTGGGGTCCATTTTCTCCTTTTGTCCTTGTGAAAATGCAAAATTTGTAGCTAAAACAGATTTTTGTGGGAAAAATGTGATTTTTTTTTATTTTCACGATTTAACATTAAAAAAATTGCTTAAGCACCTAGGGGTTCAAGGTGCTCATTACACATCTAGATATGTGACAAAAAGGTCTATGTTCCAAAATGGTGTCATTTGTGAGAGGTTTCCACTGTTTAGGCACATCAGGGACTCTTCAAACACGACATGGCATCCACTAATTTCTCCATCAAATTTTGCATTCAAAAAGTCAAATGGCGTTCCTTCCCTTCCAAGCCCTGCCATGCGCCCAAACAGTAGTATTCCCCCACATATGGGGTATCGGTGTACTCAGGAGAAATTGCACAACAAATTGTATGGAGCAAATTCTCCTGTTACCCTTATAAAAATGCAAAATTTGGAGCTAAAAAAGATATATCTTGGAAAAATGTGATTTTTTTATTTATTTTCACAGCTTAATGTTATATACAGGGTAGGCCATTTATATGGATACACCTAAATAAAATGGGAATGGTTGATGATATCAACTTCCTGTTTGTGGCACATTAATATATGGGAGGGGGAAAACTTTTCAAGATGGGTGGTGACCATGGCGGCCATTTTGAAGTCAGCCATTTTGGATCCAACTTTATTTTTTTCAATGGGAAGAAAGTCATGTGACACATCAAACTTATTGAAAATTTCACAAGAAAAACAATGATGTGCTTGGTTTTAATGTAATTTTATTCTTTCATTAATTATTTACAAGTTTCTCCTTGTTTACAGCCATTGACACATCGCAGAGGTTAACACGTGAGGAGCGGATAGAAATTGTGTTGATGTCTGGTGAATGCAGTACCTGGGTCATTGCAGCAGATTTCAATGCAAGACACCCTATGCAAGAAAACTATCACCATTTCCCATTTTAAGTAGATGTATCCATATAAATGGCCCATCCAAAAAAGTATGCCTCATCATTGAACATAATGTTCTGTGTAAACTGAAGGCCCTATTCCAATTTTTGCTTTGCCCATTCTGCAAATTCAGCGTGCTGATCTGTGTCACCAACCGTTTCCATTATATTTAAGTGTATCCATATAAATGGCCCATCCTGTACTTCTGAGAAGCACCTGTGGATTCATGGTGCTCAATACACATCTAGATAAGTTCCCTAAGGGGTCTAGTTTCCAAAATGGTGTCACTTGTTGGGGTTTCCACTGCTTAGGCACATCAGGGACTCTCCAAACGTGAAATGGCAACCGCTAATTATTCCAGCAACTTTTACATTCAAAAAGTGAATTGTTACTCCTTCCCTTCCGAGCCCTGCTGTGCGCCCAAACAGCAGATTTCTACCACATAACCAGATATGGAGTTACAGAATGTTCAGGAGAAATCGCACAGCAAAATGTATGGTCCATTTTCCCCTATTACCCTTGTAAAAGATTAAGTAAAAAAGAGGTCTAAAGGAAAATTTTTGTGAAAGAAAAGTAAATGTTTATTTTTTCCTTCCATATTCCAAAAATCCTGTGAAGCTCCTGAAGGGGTAATAAACTTCTTGAAAGTCATTTTGAATACCTTGAGGGGTGCAGTTTTTAGATTGGTGTCATTTTTGGGTATTTTCTGTCATATTGACCTTTCAGTCACTTCAAATGTGAGGTGGTCCCTAAATAAAATGGTTTTGCAAATTTTGTTGTAAAAATTTGAAATCACTGGTCAACTTTTAACCCTTAGAACTTCCTAAGAAAAAAAAATTATGCTTCCAAAATTGTGCTGTGGTAAAATAGACATGTAGGAAATGTAATTAACTGTTTTGTGCGATATGACTCTCTGATTTAAGGGCATACAAATTAAAAGTTTGAGAATTGTGAAATGTTCAAAATTTTCAACAAATTTCCATTTTTTTCAAAAATAAACAAAAGTCATATCAAATAAATTTTAGAACTATCGTAAAGTACAATATGTCAAGAGAAAATATTCTCTGAATCACCGGGATCCGTTGAAGCATTCCAGAGTTATGTCCTCGTATAACGACAGTGATCAGAATTGTAAAAATTGGCCTGGTCAGGAAGGTGAAAACAGGCTTTGGGGTAAATGGGTTAAGGAAAATCATAAAAAAATAACATTTGCATAATAATTAGCAACATGGTGTAATATCTCTTACTACTTAGATGTTATTATTTAAGCACACTCTTATTAGGAGAGTAGACCTTTTTTCATAGACTCTCCATTCACCAGATGGAAAGTAAAAATGTGTTCTTCTGGCACCAGTTTGACCAGTATGTGTCATCAAACTGTTTAGTTACCTTTATTGGAAGGCACAGAAGCTTGTGGTACACAAAGGGCTACCAGAAAAAAAATATATATAAATTCTTTTTTTTCAATAAGGCCCTAATATAGACAAGTGCCATATCATTTGTCAAAACTGGAAAATTAATAGTACTTATTAGTAGTGATGAGTGAACGTGTTCGCCACTACTCGCTACTTGCTCGAATATTATTGGCAACAAAAGTCCCATAAATAAAGGGTATGAGGGAGGCAAGGGACAACCCAGCTCCAACACCCTAAACGCAAGCTCAAAACATACACTAATTAGGAGAAGAAACACAAGAGCACGCGATAATTTCATATAGAAAAATGTAAATTTTTATTAAATAGATAACAACAATATAAAATGGATAGCAGAAGATGTGCTCATGAACAATTAGGGCAATAGATCCCATGTACCGACCCACTCCCCCCAGATGGAAAACCAGGTGAGTATGTATCAAGAGCCTCAGATCATAACATAGATCAACGTACCACCCCAGCAAATATAAAATAGATAATCAAGGTAGCGGTGACTGATAATGCCGGTGCCAATACACACTAACAGCGAAAATCAAAAATGCTGGTGGAGGTAGGGGATGGAAAACCAATTGGGTATGTGTTATGACCCTCGGATCATGTCACAGATCAAACTATCACCCCAGCAGATATAGAGTAAATGATCATGGAAGCGGTGACCGATAATACCAGTGCCAATACACACTACCAGTGAAGGTCAAAATGCTGGTGAAGATAGAGGATCAAGTAAATAACAACTCACCAAGGAAGGGAGAAGGAAGGAATCCAGTAGTGGGGCCTCCAAATGCTCGAATATTAGTGTGCTCGGTGCACTCAGTGAGCAGAGAGCATTTCCGGGATTGCTCGGCAGAACTCGTGTCTCCGCCCAGCAATTTTGGTGGACTTTAGAGACCCAATCACGCTGCAGAGATTGTCTGCCAGGCAATGAAACGCCACAGCCATCTTTGTTGTGGTCGTGCAGTGATTGGCTGACCGCACAGCATCATCAGGGGTATAAGAGACCGGGCGGCGCCATGCTCGTCGCAGTCACGTCCGGAATCAGAGAGAGCAGGGAGAGCTGCAGCCGATATAGGGTCAGAATTGGTGCTTTATTAGTTGGTGTGGGGTCTACCATCCTATATCCTCACATCCAGCTAAACCAACAGTCCTTCTCAGGGCTAATTACGGAGTATATAGGTTCCAGCTATAGGCAGGCAGGGTAGTGTATGTCGCTCTATACACATCAGTGTAAGACCTGCAGGCACTGTATGTGTGTATATAGAGCATTGCATACATCAAGAGGGTCCATTCCCTTCCTGTGTTCTAGTGCTGCTGCTGCCACCTGTGGGATATATTAGCCGTATATAGCTAGCCCCAGGTGTAATTGGAATACAGGCCGCACATTTTTTGGTGTATTATCCCCGTGGCAGCTGATATCTGTGCGTGCTCAAACTATTGCCAGTTTACGGCTGTTTCATTTTTGTGGCTATCTGTACCTTTTTTAAAGGGAATCTGTCACCCCTTTTTTGAGATATCCTATAATGATATCATTCAATTGGGTGTCACATAAGGATTCTCTTAGTACTTTTGCTTCCCCCCTGACCTCGCATCTTTCATGCATAAATACCTTTTTTATATCGGTTCAGATGTATGTAAACTGCCGCTGTCCGGTCCGCTGGGCGGGGCTTATTCAACTGCTCCCCCCTCCCTGTCTTGCTCTACACAAGAAGAAATGCGAAGAGCAAGACAGGGAGGGGGGGAGCAGGTGAATAAGCCCCGCCCAGCGGACCGGACAGCGGCAGTTTACATACATCTGAACCAATATAAACAAGGTATTTATGCATGAAAGGTGCGGGGTCAGGGGGAAGCAAAAGTACTAAGAGAATCCTCACGTGACACACAAAACTGAATGATATCATTATATGATATCTCAAAAAAGGGGTGACAGATTCCCTTTAAATACAGCAGCATTTAGCCCAAAAAAATAAAAAAAAAACAACACATTCATTGTCGTTGTATCTTGGTGCTAGCTGATATCTGTGCATGCTCAAACTCTTGCCAGTTTACAGCTGTTTAATTTTTGTGGGCTGCATGTCACTTTGATTTAAATACATGAGAATTTAGCCCACAAAATGAAAAGGGCCAACCAAACATTTTAGTGGTACCAGCGTGCCAGCTCATATATACAGTAATAATAAGGAATCCAGTCTGTTATCTAACCCAGAGGCCCGGTGTGTCTGTGGTGGAAAAACATTTGCTTTGTAGGCCTACAGTACTTACCACATCCAATTGTTCTCCAAAGACATCCATTTGTAGGCAGCTTTTACCTCTTTCATTGCTCCATTTAAAATGGGCAAGGCAAGGGGCGAGGGACGGGGAAGTAGAAATGATGCTGATGGTGCATGCAGAGGATGTGGCCGTGGCAAAGCTTGCAGTGGGCCACAGCAAAGACCCACATCTTCATGATCGAAATTCCTGTCCCAGTTTCTAGGGGACCACACCACAATACTATTGAAGCCAGAGCAGTGTGAAATGGTTGTTGGTTGGATAGTGGAATAATGCTTCAAGTCACTTAGCCACCAACACCACCATGTCTTCCACACGGTCAAGTCTGAGTGTGGACCAAATATTTTTCACCCTGCTCCTCCTTCCTCCCACCATGCCGAGTGCCCTGAGACAACTGATGCCACACGAGGACACTCAGAAGAGCTGTTCAGTCATCCATTTGTAGATTCCGCTTGAAGCGGGGCAAGATGATATTCCATGTAGCGGTTCACAAATCTTTGAGCGGCCACGGTCACCTGAGGTGGATGATGATGAGACACAATTGCCAGAAAGTCAGGAGGAGGAACAGGGTTTGGAGGTGGTGGATAACATAGTGACTGACCCAACCTGGCAAGAGGACATGCACAGCGAGCAAAGCAGCACACATGGGGAAGGAGGCATATCACCCCAACAGGCATATAGAAGTGTGGTGGCCGCAGACAGAATGTGTGCATCCATTCCCCATCACACCAACAGGCCAGAAGTTGTCGTTCAAAGTGTTAGATCTTCCAGAGTCTGGTTATTTTTTAAGGACTCTGCCGATAACCCCAAACAGGCCATTTGCAGCACTTGCCATGCCCGCATCAGCAGGGGTAGTAAAACTCCTAGCCTGACCACTACCAGCATGATTAGGCATATGGCAGAAAAGCACACAACTTTGTGGGCAGAACCACAGTCTCCAGGAACACTGTCTGCAGGTGACAACACTTCTTCTTTCACTGTTTTGCATACATGCCAATCCCCAGTTCCACGTGCCTGTGAAGATACCTCCAGCCCTGCACTTGTTGTTGCCCACAGTCAACCAGCACCATCATCAAGCCTGTCCACATCCTTGCCCCAGCCCAGCCTTCAGTTGTCCTTACCCAAGTCATTGGAACGCAAGCCGAAATACCCAGCCAATGCACCACAGGCCACAGTACTTAATTTGCACATCTCTTGTCTTCTTGCGCTCGAAATGCTGCCTTTTAGGCTCGTGGAGATAGAAGCTTTCCGCAACTTGATGGTGGCGGCCGTCCCAAGGTACTCGGTCCCCAGTCGCCACTATTTCTCCCGTTGTGCCATACCAGCCTTACACCAGCATGTGTCCCACAACATTACCCATGCCCTCAACAATGCTGTTACAGGACACGTGGACAAGTGCCGGTGGGCAGTGACGGTGCATCTCACTGACGGCACACTGGGTTAATATAGTGGAAGCCGGCACCCTGTCGGACCTTGGAATGGAGCACATCCTTCCCACTCCGAGGATTGCTGGCCCTACGTCAGTCAGGGTTGCTCCCAGAGTCTACAGCTCCTGCACCTTCTCCTCCTTCTCCTCCTCTTCTTCAGCCTTCATCTCTGAAATGAACACATCAGTCAGAAGCTGGATTCACTGCAGCACTGCCTCAGCCAAGCGGCAACAGGCTGTGCTGAAGCTAATCTGCATAGGTGACAAACCACACAATGCAGAAGAGTTGTGGACAGCGCTGAAGGAGCAGTCAGATATTTGGCTGACACCACTGAACCTACAGCCAGGCATGGTCGTGTGTGACAATGGCTGGAACCTGGTTGTGGCTCTGAGGCAAGGTCAGCTTCACACAGGTACCTTGCCTGGGCCATGTGCTTAACCTCGTGGTTCAACGTTTTCTCAAAAGCTACCCGGAGCTGCTTGATCCAATCTTGAAAGTACGCCGTATGTCTGCCCATTTTCGAAAGTCAGCGACAGCTTCAGCAGACTTTAGCAGCATTCGCAGCTTCCGCCTCGCCGACTGGTGTGTGATGTCACCACGCATTGGAACTCTACACTGCATATGTTGCAAAGGATTTGTGAGCAGAAGAGGGCAGTTGTTGAGCATCAGCTTCAACAAGGCCATCGATATTCAGGTCAGACACCGCATGTAAGGCCTCAGGAGTGGACATGGATGTCAGACATATGTACCTACCTCCAGAACTTTGAGGACTGCACCAAGATGGTGATCGGCGATGATGCCATAATTAACGTGACCATCCTGCTTCTCAGAATTCTGAAAACCTCTCTGCTCACAATAAAAGAGGATGCATTGCAGGAAGACCACAAGGACATTGAGCCAGGAAACAAAATGGGGGATTACACTCAGCCCAGCATTATGTTGTCGCAAAGTGGATTGTTAGACAATGAAGAGGAGGAGGAGGAGGAAGAACAGGAGCTACTTTCATGTGTTGTAGAAGGTACTACAAGCACAGCTGTCATATCATCTGTTCAGCGGGGATGGCCTGAGGACAGGGAGGAGGAGTATGAGGAGGAGGAGGACACCATGGTCAGTCGTCCTGTTGGTGAGGACATGGAAGGCATGTCTGTTAGTAGTTTGGCACGCATGGCTGACTTTATGTTGCACCTCGTTTCCTGTGACCCTCGCATTCTAAAAATTTTCGGGGACACTCATTACTGGTTGGTGACACTTTTAGACCCATGCTACAAGGAAAATTTTCAATCTCTTTTTCCAGAGTCAGACAGGGGTCTAAAATGGTGCATTACCATAGGGCCCTTGTAACAGAATTATTTTAAAAAATTCCCATATGATAACACTGGCAGCAGACGTCAGAGTTTGTTGTACAGCCAAGGAGTCCATGCAAGAAAGACAGATGTACAATCCAAGTCAGGCAAGAGAACAATGGCAAAGTACTGGAAAAATTTTCTCAGACCCTCCCATCATGCTGCCACAGAGGCAAGGGGTGCTGTCACAAGAAGTTCAATGTTTGGGAAGATGCTGAGGGAGTACCTTGCAGATTGTACAAATGTCCTCCGGGATTCCTCTGTGCCTTTTAATTATTGGGTATCCAAGCTGGACACGTGGCATGAACTGGCTCTCTACGCCTTGGAGATCCTGGTCTGCCCTGCTGCTAGCGTTCTGTCAGAGTGGGCTTTTAGTGCCACTGGGGAAATTATAACAGATAAGTGCATCCGCCTGTCAACTGACAATGCTGACAGACTGACCCTTATCAAAATGAACAAGGGCTGGATTGAGCAAGACTTCGGTACACCTCCAAATGAAAACACCGAAATATAACCTTAAATGCATTGTCTATTTTGGGGAGGTGTTTTCTCAGGCACTTCTTGACAACCACACATGGGTATCTATCCGCTTCCTGAGTTGGTCTGTTTGCTGATAGCCTCCTCCTTATCCTCATCATCCACAACCAGTAGAACACCAGGCCGAAGGGATTGCATGATGCAAAAGTAACTCAACTTTTGGCAAGGGTATTATATAATATTTGTATTTATATCACTGTCTTTGAGCTGTTGCTAGGGACAAACCTATCTCGTCGAACACATTGTGGCTTGATATCTATGAACCTGTGTTCGCCCCTCCGTTTTGTTATTTTCTTTCATACATGGCTTCACATTTGTAATTTAGTTGTTTAATTTCAGTATGGTTTCTCATTATGTCTCCTCATTGTCCACGGCTACATGACCAGGTTTAGCGTGTTCTGTGCTGCAACAGGTAGTCCAATTTTTGGCAACGGTGTCCATGATGCCCATAGTCTATTTTTTTTATAAAAAGATAACACCCATTGGGGAATTGTTTGTCAGGTCATGCACTCCATTACAAATCTAAGAGACCCACACCCCTACATTGAGCCTACTTCTTAACTCGTTTTCCTGCAATGTCTCTTCCTTATCTCTGACTACATGACCTAGATGATCGTGTTCTGTACTGTTATAGGACGGTGAATTTTGGGCAAGAGGGGGTGTGATGGTAATAGTATATTTTGAGAAAAGGAACCCCGCTTGGGGAATTGTTTGTCAGCTCATGCACTCCATTATAAATCTCAGAGACCCACACCCCTACATTGGGCCTACTTTTAAATCACTTTCCTGCAATGTCTCTTCCTTATCTCCGACTTCATGACCTGCGTGAACGTGTTCTGTTATAGGCCGGCGAATTTTGGGCAAGGGGCTGTGATGGCAATAGTATAATTTTTAGAAAGGTACCCCCCCATTGGTGAAACCACATCCTTGTTGGCAAAGACTTGATAACATTTAAGAGATTTAGATTTTAATATGCTTTGTGAATAATACAAACATTAACCAACGGAAAAATATAAAAAACATCTTTAGAAATGTTTAATAGCTCTGTGATAAGAATGCAATTTTGATTTTTCAAACTGTAGGCATAAATGTTCTTCAAAACATGAACACGGTTTTACATATTAATAAACACAGTCTTATAACTAATAAATGAAGCAAACAAACGTCAATATTTTGCATATATGTGCACTCAACCTCCTGAGAATTATTTGGAGGCAAGACGAAAAAAATGCCAAAAATTTTTTTGTAAGATTAAAAAAATCTTTATTCATTGAAATATAATGAATATATTTCAATGAATAAAGATTTTTTTAATCTTACAAAAAAAATTTTGGCATTTTTTTCGTCTTGCCTCCAGCAGGTTGTGTGTACATATATACAGTTTGATATATACCTGGTCTAAAACCTTAAGAATTGTGTTTGAAAACTATTGCCATGTTGCTTTTAGAAAGTATAAGGGTTACTGCCCGATGGACCATACAAGGTTGAAGGATCAAACATGGCAGCTGAATCATTGCCAAAAGAAACAGGAGCCTGAAAAGTGGGTGCCATAGTACATGATGGCCAAACAGGGGCTGCTGCTGGTATGGGGTTTCGCTGTATAGTTTGGGGGCGTAGACTGAAAATTATTGTTGTTTTGGTCAGCAATTTTCTGCAGGTTATTTGACAGATAACTCAGAATATTTATCAGCTCTGTCATGCCCACTTCTCCCATACCAGGTATATCCTGCCCTACAGGTGGGTGTCCTTTTTCTGCCATCAAATTCTCGTCCCTTTCGACAACTTCTAATATAGATGTGAATATGTCATCAGAAATATCCTGATCCTCCTCTCTCTGAATTTTGGGGACATTTCTGGGACATTAAGACCAGAATAGATGGTTTGGAAAAAGTAGAGCCAGTAAAAGATGAGGATGTTCATCCTCAAGACCTGGCCCCCCTAAGGGTCGAAGTTTGGCAGGTATTGGTTGGCATGCTGGAATTGGAATTATAAAGGCCTCCATGTTGTTGGCATTGGTAATTGCACATCTTACTTTGCGGTTGAGGTAGGAATAGAGCCGACTGTAGAACACCGCATCACTGCAGGTCTGGGGGCAGAAATGCAGGAGGCACATATTCTTGGTACATGCAGGCCAGATGAGATCCACATATTCCCAGACTGATTCCTGAGCGATAACGCCTTTAGTTGTGATCTTCTTTGATAATTTCTGACAAAGGTGGACACTCTATCACGAAACTTGCATGGCTGTAACTTTGAACGTCTTAATAGAAAACATCTGAATCAAGCCTTTCCATATTGCAGGTTCAGATGAGGAGGCGTTCTCACTTTTTATGCCTAAATCATTTTCCATGCAATCAATGGTCTCTGCTGCCTCTGAGGATTGTAGCTTCTGTCCATAACTCTTTTCCTTGGCATTTGTGATTGTTGATTTTATTTTTGCCCATTGGCCCATATTATTCATATCTGAAGGTTTGATTTTTCCCATGCAAATGAGGCAATGGAGGTCCATAAGGTTACGTTTTGTGATGAGCTGTTGTATCTGTTGTGATCTCATGTATGTTATTAATATCTGAACTCAGTGAATCATTAGTTTTCCAAGGTGCATTAGACAGATCCTCCAAGGTAAACATTTGATCTGGATTTCAATCAACCCCTTGTGTGTGAGATTTAACATTTGCTGTTTTTGATTTAGTTCCTCCTCTGCTTTCTGAATCATCTCCAATGTGTGCTGCCTCTCCTGGTTTCTCCAGTCAGTTAGCTCCTGGTGAGCCATTTCTGCAGGGCTTATCAGAACCAGACATTGAAAGAAACCCTTATTTTTGGGGTCCTTCAGATTGAAAAGAAGACTTCTGTACTTAGTTTTGTTTCTTATACTAGTATCACGATACAAGCCAAATATTTATTCTTCAACATTTTCTGCCAGTATTTCCAATGTTTCCTCAGGCAACTCTAGATTCTTTGTCTCCTTAACCATGTCACACAGAAGTGGTGGTCAGTAGTGTTGAGCTTTCCGATACCGCAAGTATCGGGTATCGGCCGATATTAGCTGTATCGGAATTCCGATACTGACTTCCAATACTTTTTTCATATCGGATACCGGAATCGGAAGTTCCCATAATGCTATCAGCCCGCTCGCTTTGATTCAGCCAATGGGAATCCTCAGAAGTGTGGGCACATCCTGTTAGGCATGTAGGCATGTTAACTATTGGCATGGCTGTGATTGGCTGCTGAAATGATGTCATGATGCACTATAAAAGCCACTGCCGCCGCCATTTCTGGTCACTCTGCTTTGAATTCAGTTAGGGACAGGCTGCTGTTGAAGACTGTGAGGGACAGTTAGAAATAGCGATTCTCAAAACAATATTGTGCTTTACCCAGGCTACATAAACCACCACTGTAGCTTGCTTTTCCCTAGCAGCAGTGTTCACAGATGTCTGCAAGGGCTGTGTGAGTGCAGCTCACGCTGTGGAGTGGGTCCTGCAGCCACGTCTGGTTGTAGGCCGCCCAGCATGCCTCACTGCTGCCTCATACATATTTTTCTTTTTGAGCTGCTTATTTTTTAAAAATTCTATCTAGTGTGCTTCCATCCGTATCCATATACGTTGGTTGCAAACACTTGTAGTAGACAGCGGAGCCTTTCTGCAGCCTTTCAGTGCTAGTGCCCACTTAGCTGCACCTTTCACGGCTGTCTGAGAGGTCTCTGTGTGTGAGTGCAGCTCACGCTGAGTAGTGTGTCCTGCAGCTACGTCTGGTTGTAGGCTGCTCAGCGTGCGTCACTGCCTCACACATATTTTTCTTTAATTGCAGCTCATTTTTTCTTCTCCTATTAGTGTGCATCCATCCGTATCCATCTACATTGGTTGGTTGCAAACACTATATAGGAGTAGATAGAGGAGCCTTTTTTTTGGCTTGTGCCCTTCAGCTGCAGCCAGATTAGTATTACCCAATTTTTTTGGAGCCTCATCTTTTGCATTGTAGGTTACCTGCCTGCATTGTAATAGCTCCAGAAAGTTGGTGATACTCTGACTTTCAAATCTTTGGTCACATCCTTTTAGTTTTTTTTCCCCCAAAAAAAAACAAAGTTCACCAAACACTACATTTGAAAGTTGTGTAGGCCACATTAGCTCCCATTAAAGTGTAGTCGACACACACACTTCATAAAATTAGTGTTTCTTATACCTGTAACCAGCTGTTCAGGAATAAGCACACTAAGGCCCCCCTTTGTACTTTTCTGCCTATCTTTCTCAGTCTAGAAAGATGAAGAAGGCAGGGAGTAAGGCACGTGGCCGTGGCCGTGGAGTTTCAGCAGGGAGAGGACGTGGGGATTCTGTAGGGAGAAGACGTGGGGATTCTGCAGGGAGAGGACGTGGGAATTCTGTGCCTGCTGTTGGCACCAGTGAGTCAGCATCCCCCAGTTTTAGCAGGCAACAGTCCTTTATGCGCAGCTTTGTAGGACCTCACCGTACCCCACTGCTGCGGGAGGAACAAATTGAAGCCATTGTCGGATGGATGGCAGCTAACGCATTGACTTCAATTACTTCCACATCCTCTCAGGGCCAGAGCACCGAAGAGCAACCATCTGTCTCTTCACCACCTGCCAAAGTGCCCAGGCAGTCAGAGAGCCCTGGACAGGAGCCAACACAGTCTCTACTTCTGTTCTCGGAATCTGTTGGTTTGGAAAGAGGGGGCCAGCCAAGCAGCATTTCAGAATGTGAAGAAGAGGGAGTATGCAGTGATGCGCAACTTCTTTGTCCCTCTGAATCTGAAGAGGTAGGTGGGCCAGTGCCTATGGTCAGCACACCTCAGTACGCATCTGATGATGACGAGACTCAGTTACCACTTTCTTGTGCGTACGGTGCTGGCGAGACAACCCAGGAGAAGCAGGTATTTGAAGAGGGGAGTGTAGATGATGAGGTCCTTGACCCATCATGGCGTGAGGAACAGGAAGGTGGTGGGAGCAGCTCTGAGGAAGAGATTCCCCAAACGGCCAAAACCGGAGGGAGAGGGAGGGGGCAGACTTGGTTGCCTGTAGCCTCCACTTCAGCACCCGTTAGGGGCATTCCACTTTCAAAAGGCAAAAAGGGCGCTCCCAAGACTTGCAGTGCGTGGTCCTTTTTTGACACAGTTGCAGATGACATTTGCTTTGTCAAATGCAAGCTGTGTCATCAGAGAGTCAAAAGAGGGAAAAATGTCAGCAACCTCAATACCACTAATATGTGGAAACATGTGCGGACCAAGCACGAGCTGGAGTTACACAGACACACTGAAGACGTAGGCCAATGTACAGCACCACCTACCACCTCTTCAGCTCATGTTGGGGCCTCTTCCTCCAGCTCACACACAGCTGGTTCGGCTTCCTCACAGGATCGCCAAGGAAGAACCTCTGGCACTGTTGTCCAGAGACCCTGTGACATTCCATCCACAGCACCACTTTCCAAGTCATCATCACACTAGCAGGCCACTCGGCAGCCATCGGTAGCACAGGCATGGGAGAAAAGGCGGCCATACTCAGCAAACCATCCCCGAGCACAGGCTCTGAGTGCTGGCATTGCCAAACTACTGGCCCTTGAAATGCTGTCATTCAGTCTGGTGGAGACTGACACCTTCCGGGACTTAATGGCATTGGCAGTCCCACAATACACCGTGCCCAGCCGCTTTTATTTCAGCAGGCGAGCCGTCCCTGCCCTGCAGAAACATGTGGAGGCAAACATAAAACATGTGCTACTAAACGCCGTCAGTAGCAAAGTCCACCGGACCACTGATGCGTGGACCAGTAACCATGGACAGGGATGATACCTTTCCCTCACTGCCCATTGGGTCAATGTTATGGAGCCGGGTACAGATCTGGAGAGTGGCGCTCTACGTGTTCTGCCAACTCCACGGATTGCAGGAATCCAGTCTGTACATATTGACTCCTCCTCCTACTCCAGTTCCTCTGAAACAGCGCAGCAGGAGCCTGTTACGACCGATATGAGCACAGCCGTGGCCAAACGTCAACAGGCCATACTGAAATTAATTTCATTGGGGAATCGAAGCCACACAGCGCTGGAGCTCTGGAATGCCAACAAGCAGGAAAGCGACGTGTGGTTTGTGCCAGCGAATCTCCAGCCGGGCTTGGTAGTGTGTGACAATGGCCGAAATCAGGTGGCATCTCTTGGCCTAGGCAACCTCACTCACATCCCATGTCTGGCACATGTGCTCAACTTGGTCGTGCAGAGCTTTCTGAGGGACTATCCGGATCTTGATGCACTGCTGCACAAGGTCCGCATAGAGTGCGCTCACTTGCGTCATTCCAGCACGGCAAGATCGCACCTTGCTGCTCTGCAGCGCCGATTACGCCTTCCGGAACATCGCATCATATATGACCTACCCACCAGTTGGAATTCAACATTACATTTGTTGGAGCGGTTATGTGAGCAGCAGGCAGCAGTCATGGAGTACCAGCTGCATCAGGCGCAAACAAGTCGCAATGTGCGCCGGTCACACTTCAGCACCACTGAGTGGGCCTCTATGAAGGACATCTGCTTCGTTTTGCGTGCCTTCGATGATTCCACGCGGATGGCGAGTGCAGATGATGCACTAGTCAGCATGACTGTCCCCCTTATCTGCATGCTTCAAAAAACACTGCAAGCATTAAGGGATGAGGTTTTGGAAGAGATGGAGGATGAGGAGTCCCAAATGCAATCTGCTTCTGGACAGTCTGCACTACGTGCTTCCTCACAAAGGCCTAGGCAGGGGACACTTTGTGAGGAGGATGAGGAGGAGTCGATGGAGGAGGAAGACATCTCTCCACAGGAGGGAGGTACACAAAGCTGTAGTCAGTATGTACAGCGAGGGTGGGGTGATACAGAGCAGGCAGAGATCACGCCTCAAGCAGGGGACAGCGGTTCTTTGGCAGTTGGGAGTCTGCAGCACATGGTTGACTTCATGCTGCAGTGCCTGAGAAACGACCGCCGCATCACCCACATTCTCTACACGGCTGATTATTGAGTGAACACCATCCTAGATCCTCGCTACTGGGACAACTTGCAAACCCTCATACCAACGTTGAACCGGGAGCGTAAACTGCGGGAGTACCAAAACACACTGGTGCAGTCCATCATGTTTTCCATTCCACCCGACAGCAGTGGTGTTAGTGCTTTACAAAGCACCTCTGTGCGTCGACCCAGTGGAGGAAACTCGGCACAAAGAGGGAGCAGAGGCAGTGCCTCAGCACAAGGCAAGACCACTATGGCCCAAATGTGGCAAAGTTTTGTGTGTCCGCCACAATTGTCTACACCATCACTGACGGCTCCAGTCAGCAGGAGGCAACGTTTCCGTCAGATGGTGACAGACTACATGTCTTGCCCTGTGAGTGTACTCCCAGATGGTTCTTCCCCCTTCAAGTTTTGGGTCTCTTAGCTGGATACATGGCCAGAGCTTAGCCAGTATGCATTGGAGGTGCTGGTTTGCCCTGCTGCAAGTTTATTATCGGAACGCGTCTTTAGTGCCGCAGGTGGTGTACTAACAGACCGTCGCACGCGACTTTCTTCCAATAACGTCGACCGGCTTACTTTTTTGAAAATGAACAAGGCCTGGATCTCCCCAGAATTTGCCAGTCCTCTTCCCGACTAAATCATTGGCTGGCAACTGTATCCAGGTCTCCTGTTGTGTTCATGTTTCTACCACCTGAACTATAATCCCTGGGTTTCAACACAGCCAGTTGTCGCTCAGATGTGTCATCTGCAGAGAAAAACACACTAGCTCCTGTGTTAGTGGGGTTCAGTAATGCCAGCTGCTCCCCTGCTGTATGGACAGCAAAGTCTCCTGCTCCATCCACATTCAAACTACTACTGATTTTTAACCCTGCTCCACTTAGGCCTCTGGCTCCACTGTCTCTAGTATTTCCCCTGGCCTCCAACCCCGCCAGTGACAGCTCTTAAGTGGCGTCTGCATAATCCACACTTGTTCCAGTGTTACTTGGGCTCAGTCACGTCAGTTGATCCCCTGATGTGTGTCCGGCAAGGTGTCCTGCTCTGTCCACATTCCCATTACTAGTAGTGTGAATGAGGACAGAGCAGGAGACCTTGCCGGAAACACATCAGGGGATCAACAGACGGGACTGTGCCCAAGTAACACAGGAACAAGTGTGGATTGTGCTGACGCCACTTCAGAGCTGTCACTGGCGGGGTTGGAGGCCAGGGGAAATACTAGAGACAGTGGAGCCGGAGGCCATAGTGGAGCACGGTTACAATCAGTTGTAGTCTACTACCTCTATAAAACGTGCTGCAAGTTGGCCTCAGCCTGCTCCATGCCTCATCCTGGGCTCCAACAACACCAGTTGGTGTTCAGAAGTGCCGTCTTCACAGAGAAAAACACACTAGCTCCTGTGTCAGTGGGGTTCAGTAATGCCAGCTGTTTACCTGCTGTGTAGACGGCAAAGTCTCCTGCTGCCTCCACATGCCAACACCATCAGGCCTCAGCCTGCTCCATGCCTCATCCTGGGCTCCAACAACGCCAGTTGGTGTTCAGAAGTGCCGTCTTCACAGAGAAAAACACACTAGCTCCTGTGTCAGTGGGGTTCAGTAATGCCAGCTGTTCCCCTGCTGTTTAGACGGCAAAGTCTCCTGCTGTCTCCACATGCCAACACCATCAGGCCTCAGCCTGCTCCATGCCTCATCCTGGGCTCCAACAACGCCAGTTGGTGTTCAGAAGTGCTGTCTTCACAGAGAAAAACACACTCGCTACTGTGTCAGTTGGGTTCAGTAATGCCAGCTGTTCCCCTGCTGTGTAGACGGGAATGTCTCCTGCTCCATCCACATGCAAACTACTACAGATTTGTAACTTTGGTCAACTTAGGCCTCTGGCTCCACTGTCTCTAGTATTTCCCCTGGCCAACAACCACGCCAGTTACAGCTGTGAAGTGGCGTCTGCACAATCCACACTTGTTCCTGAGTTACTGTGGCTCAGTCCCGTCAGTTGATCCCCTGATGTGTGTCCGGCAAGGTCTCCTGCTCTGTCCACATTCACATTACTGGTAGTGTGAATGAGGACTGAGCAGGAGAGCTTGCCATACACACATCAGGGGATCAACAGACGGGACTGAGCCACAGTTACACAGGAACAAGTGTGTATTGTGCAGACGCCACTTCACAGCTGTAACTGGCGGGGTTGTTGGCCAGGGGAAATACTAGAGACAGTGGAGCCGGAGGCCATAGTGGAGCACGGTGACAATCAGTAGTAGTCTACAACCTCTAAAAAACCAGCTGCAAGTTGTCCTCCGCCTGCTGCATGCTTCATCCTGGGCTACAACACAGCCAGTTGTAGCCTGGAAGTGCCGTCCGCACAGATATAAACACTCGCTCCTTTGTTAGTGGGGTTCAGTAGCGCCAGCTGTTTCCCTGCTGTGTGGACGGCAAAGTCTCCAGCTGCCTCCAAACTTACACTAAAACGCTTTTTCTCTTCGCTCCAAGTAGGCCTCAGCCTGCTCGGAGCATTGATCCTGGGCTACAACACAGCCAGTTGTAGCCTGGAAGTGACGTCCGCACAGATATAAACACTCGTTCCTGTGTTAGTGGGGTTCAGTAACGCCAGCTGTTCCCCTGCTGTGTGGACGGCAAAGTCTACAGCTGCCTCCAAACTCACACTACAACGCTTTTTCTCCTCGCTCCAAGTAGGCCTCAGCCTGCTCGGAGCATTGATCCTGGGCTACAACACAGCCAGTTGTAGCCTAGAAGTGCCGTCCTCACAGATATAAACACTCGCTCCTGTGTTAGTGGGGTTCAGTAACGCCAGCTGTTCCCTTGTTATGTGGACGGCAAAGTCTCCAGCTGCCTCCAAACTCACACTACAACGCTTTTTCTCCTCGCTCCAAGTAGGCCTCAGCCTGCTCGGAGCATTGATCCTGGGCTACAACACAGCCAGTTGTAGCCTGGAAGTGCCGTCTGCACAGATAGAAACACTCGCTCCTGTGTCAGTGGGGTTCAGTAATGCCAGCTGCTCCCCTGCTGTGTGGACGGCAAAGTCTCCTGCTCCATCCACATTCAAACTACTACTGATTTTTAACCCTGCTCCACTTAGGCCTCTGGCTCCACTGTCTCTAGTATTTCCCCTGCCCTCCAACCCCGCCAGTGACAGCTCTGAAGTGGCGTCTGCACAATCCACACTTGTTCCTGTGTTACTTGGCCTCAGTCACGTCAGTTGATCCCCTGATGTGTGTCCGTCAAGGTGTCCTGCTCTGTCCACATTCCCATTACTAGTAGTGTGAATGAGGACAGAGCAGGAGATCTTGCCGGACACACATCGGGGGATCAACTGACGGGACTGAGGCCAAGTAACACAGGAACAAGTGTGGAGTGTGCTGACGCCACTTCAGAGCTGTCACTGGCGGGGTTGGAGGCCAGGGGAAATACTAGAGACAGTGGAGCCAGAGGCCTAAGTGGAGTACGGTTACAATCAGTAGTAGTCTACAACCTCTATAAAACGTGCTTCAAGTTGGCCTCAGCCAACTCCATGCCTCATCCTGGGCTCCAACAATGCCAGTTGGTGTTCAGAAGTGCCGTCTTAACAGAGAAACACACACTAGCTCCTGTGTCTGTGGGGTTCAGTAACACCAGCTGTTCCCCTGCTGTGCGGATGGCAAAGTCTCCTGCTGCCTCCAACATCACACTACATGTTGTTTTCCACTTGCTCCAAGTAGGCCTCAGCCTGCTCAGAGCATTGATCCTGGGCTTCAACACAGCCAGTTGTAGTTGGAAGTGCCGTCCGCACAGATAGAAACACTCGCTTCTGTGTCTGTGGGGTTCAGTAACGCCAGCTGTTCCCCTGCTGTGCGGTTGGCAAAGTCTCCTGCTGCCTCCAGCATCACACTACATGTTATTTTCCACTTGCTCCAAGTAGGCCTCAGCCTGCTCGGAGCATTGATCCTGGGCTTCAACACAGCCAGTTGTAGCTTGGAAGTGCCGTCCGCACAGATAGAAACACTCGCTCCTGTGTCTGTGGGGTTCAGTAACGCTAGCTGTTCCCCTGCTGTGCGGATGGCAAAGTCTCCTGCTGCCTCCAAACTCACACTACTACTGACTTTTAACCGTGGTCCACTTAGGCCTCTGGCTGTACTGTCTCTAGTATTTCCCCTGGCCTCCAAGCCCGCCAGTTGCTGCTCTGATGTGCCATCTGCACAATCCACACTTGTTCCTGTGTTACTGGGGCTCAGTCACGTCAGTTGATCCCCTGATGTGTGTCCGGCAATGTCTCCTGCTCTGTCCCCATTCCCATTAATAGTTGTGGGAATGTGGACAGAGCAGGACACCTTGCTGGACACACATCAGGGGATCAACTGATGTGACTGAGCCCCAGTAACTCAGGAACAAGTGTAGATTGTGCAGACAGCTCTGCAGAGCAGCAACTGCCGTGGTTGGAGGCCAGGGGAAATACTAGAGACAGTAGAGCCAGAGGCCAAAGTGGAGCACGGTTACAATCAGTAGTTGGGTACAACCAATATAAAACTCGCTCCAAGTTGGCCTCAGCCTGCTGCATGATTGACCCCTGGGCTTCAACATCGCATGTTGCTGCTCAGAAGTGTGTTTGCCACGGGTACTCCCTCCTGCCCATCCGGGTTCCAGCACCGTAAGCTGTTTCTCGGCAGAGCCTTTGGCCTAGGTGCCTCCTTCTTGGTATCCGAGTTCCAGCAACGTCTGCTGGTCCTTGGTAGTGCTTTTTAGCACAGGTACCTCCTGCTTAGAAACTGTGTTCCAGCACCGTCAGCTGGTCCGCGGTTGTGCCATTGGCTCTTGTTCCTTTTGCTGCCCCTCCGGGTTCCAGCACCATCAGCTGGTTCTCGGCAGTGTTTTTGGCATGGGTACTCCCTCCTGCCCAGCCTGGTTACAGCACGCCTGCTGTTTCCGGGTAGTGTCAATGTCACTTTGCCACTGATACATTGTCCTGTCGTGTTGCGGTCGGGTTAGCCGAGTCTATGGTGCCTGCAGTTTCAGTGCTTCCTATGTGGGCTGCGGGTTCTGGTAACAAAGGCTGGTTCCATAGTGCCAATAGGACAAGCACTCCCTGTAGGACTGTGGGTTTCGGTAACTGCGACCGGCTTGCGGCCTTGCAACTTTGTTTTTCATGGGTACCTTCTGCTACCCATCCGGGTTCCAGCACCATCAGCTGTTTCTCGGCAGAGCCTTTGGCCTAGGTGCCTCCTTCTTGGTATCCGAGTTCCAGCAACGTCTGCTGGTCCTTGGTAGTGCTTTTTAGCACAGGTACCTCCTGCTTAGAAACTGTGTTCCAGCACCGTCAGCTGGTCCACGGTTGTGCCATTGGCTCTTGTTCCTTTTGCTGCCCCTCCGGGTTCCAGCACTGCCAGCTGGTTCTCAGCAGTGTCTTTGGCACGGGTACTCCCTCCTGCCCAGCCTGGTTACAGCACGCCTGCTGTTTCCGGGTAGCGTCAACGTCACTTTGCCACTGATACATTGTCCTGTCGTTTTGCGGTTGGGTTAGCCGAGTCTATGGTGCCTGCAGTTTCAGTGCTTCCTATGTGGGCTGCGGGTTCTGGTAACAAAGGCTGGTTCCATAGTGGCAATAGGACAAGCACTCCCTGTAGGACTGTGGGTTTCGGTAACTGCGGCCTGCTCGCGGACGCGACACTTTGTTAATCATGGGTACCATCTGCTACCCATCCG
The DNA here is from genome assembly GCF_039654945.1 of Dendrobates tinctorius. Lineage (NCBI taxonomy): Eukaryota > Metazoa > Chordata > Amphibia > Anura > Dendrobatidae > Dendrobates > Dendrobates tinctorius. The sequence goes on along the minus strand of NW_027361818.1, from coordinate 4,860,009 downwards.
GATTCCAGCAACGTCAGCTGGTTCCCGGCAGAGCCTTTGGCCTAGGTGCCTCCTTGTCGGTATCCGAGTTCCACCAACGTCTGCTGGTCCTTGGTAGTGCTTTGGAGCACAGGTACCTCCTGCTTAGTAACCGTGTTCCAGCACCATCAGCTGGTCCACGGTTGTGCCATTGGCTCTTGTTCCTTCTGCTGCCCCTCCGGGTTCCAGCACCGTCAGCTGGTTCTCGGTAGTTCCATTGACTCTTGTAGGTAATGCTACCCATCCGGGTTCCAGCATCGTCAGCTGGTTCTCGGAAGTGTCTTTGGCACGGGCACTCCCTCCTGCCCAGCCTGGTTCCAGCACACCTGCTGTTTCCGGGTAGTGTCAATGTCATTTTGCCACCGATACGTTGTCCTGTCGTGTTGCGGTTGGGTTAGCCGAGTCTATGGTGCCTGCAGTTTCAGTGCTTCCTATGTGGACTGCGGGTTCTGTTAACAAAGGCTGATTCCATAGTGCCAATAGGAAAAGCACCCCCTGTAGGACTGTGGGTTTCGGTAACTGCGGCCTGCTCGCGGACGCGACACTTTGTTAATCATAGGTACCATCTGCTACCCATCCGGGTTCCAGCAATGTCAGCTGGTTCCCGGCAGAGCCTTTGGCCTAGGTGCCTCCTTGTCGGTATCCAAGTTCCACCAAAGTCTGCTGGTCCTTGGTAGTGCTTTGGAGCACAGGTACCTCCTGCTTAGTAACCGTGTTCCAGCACCGTCAGCTGGTCCACGGTTGTGCCATTGGCTCTTGTTCCTTCTGCTGCCCCTCCGGGTTACAGCACCATCAGCTGGTTCTCGGTAGTTCCATTGACTCTTGTAGCTAATTGTACCTATCCGGGTTCCAGCACCGTCAGCTGATTCTCGGAAGTGTCTTTGGCACTGGCACTCCCTCCTGCCCAGCCTCGTTCCAGCACGCCTGCTGTTTCCGGGTAGTGTCAATGTCACTTTGCCACCAATACGTTGTCCTGTCGTGTTGCGGTCGGGTTAGCCCGAATCTATGGTGCCTGCAGTTTCGGTGCTTCCTATATGGGCTGCGGGTTCTGGTAATAAAGGCTGGTTCCGTAGTGCCAATAGGACAAGCAACAAGCACCCCCTGTAGGACTGTGGGTTTCAGTAACTGCGGCCGGCTCACGGCCTTGCAACTTTGTTTGTTTCCTGGGTACCTTCTGCTGCCCATCCGGGTTCCAGCACCGTCAGCTGTTTCTCGGCAGAGCCTTTGGCCTAGGTGCCTCCTTCTTCGTATCCGAGTTCTAGCAATGTCTCCTGGTCCTTGGTAGTGCTTTGTAGCACAGGTACCTCCTGCTTAGAAAGCGTGTTACAGCACCGTCAGCTGGTCCACGGTTCTCCCATTGGCTCTTGTTCATTCTGCTGCCCCACCGGGTTCCAGCACTGTCAGCTGGTCCTCGCTAGTGTCATTTGCTCTCGCAGCTTCTGCTACCCATCCGGGTTCCAGCACCGTCAGCTGGTTCTCGGCAGTGCCTTTGGCCTAGGTGCCTCCTTCTTGGTATCCGAGTTCCAGCAACATCTGCTGGTCCTTGGTAGTGCTTTGGAGCACAGGTACCTCCTGCTTAGTAACCATGTTCCAGCAACGTCAGCTGGTCCACGGTTGTGCCATTGGCTCTTGTTCATTCTGCTGCCCCTCCGGGTTCCAGTACCGTCAGCTGGTTCTCGGCAGTTCCTCAGCCTTCTTGTACCTTCTGCTACTTTTCCAAGTTCAAGCTTGTGGAAATGGTTTTTGATTCTCACTCTGGATCTCCCTGACAATGACCCTGAAGACGACGACCTGAAGACCACACAGAAGAATACCTAAAATATGACCCTGAAGAAGATGTCCAAGAGGACTAAGAACAGGAAGACAACCACCAAGATGCAGAACAACAAGAGACAGAAGACCAAGAAGCATAAAAACCAAATGCTGAAGAACATGAAGCATAAGACTAAAAATCAGAGCAAATGATATTATCTAATTTATAAGCAGAAGAAGACTAAGCAGTGTATGGGGGTGAGTCCGTTCCTCCTCGTGGTGCCCCTGGAAAAGGCCTGCTGCTGCAGGCCAAACTGAACGCGGACAAATCCTGTTGTAAATCTTTTGTGACAGGCTGAACGGATGGTGTAATCTTCAAACTTTTATAGATAACAACTACAGGAATGCCTGACACAAATAAGAACATGATGAAGAAGAATAGGAAGAAGATGAAGAAGTAGAATATGAAGAAGAATAAAAGAAGAAGAAGAAGAAAAGAAGAAGAATTAAAGAAGAAGAATTAAAGAAGAAGAAGAAGATACTGCTGCTGCTGAAGATGATGAAGGAGAAAGTGTGGGAGAAGTAAAAAAGAAGGTGAAGAGCATGGAAGTAGTGAAACATACATATCTGACAAAAAATTAAAGACTTTAACATAGTCAATATCTTTGTAACTACGAACGTCTTTAAAAAAAAAAATCCTGCTATTCCATTTGATTGGGCTAAAGCTCTATGGCTTTAATGTCTCCTACACCTCCCACAATACATTCTACATTATTATTAGTTGTTTTTCTCCATGTAGAATTAACCAACAGGGAAAGAAAGGGTTTTCTTTAATTCCGATATTTCTGTTCCATTGACTTGAATGGGACTTCCGGGATAGGAATCGGCGATACCCGATACTTTTTTTAGATCGGCTGATCCATTCCGATACGATATTTTTCAGTATCGGGTGGTATCGCTCAACACTAGTGGTCAGTCTTCTAGGCAACGAGCTTCTCATCAGGACTTCCTACAATGCCTATACTGTGCTTCCGCGAACAGTTATAGGGGACTTTGCTGAAAACAGGATAAGAGAATCATGTGGATTTTCTATATCAAATGTCTGCTTTTTGGACTTTCTTTTTCCCAGTTTCACCTTTGAATTTGTTGGAGGAACAGATTCCAGCAGATTGTCAGTTGACCTTTCAGAGTGAACCAGTTTTTTACCTTTATAACATGTGTGTCTTCTCTGCAAATCACAACATGGTCATTATCGGACACATCCTGTACTGTTATCAGAAGGTCCAATTCTGACTGGTCAGAAGCTCTCTCTAACTCATCCAGCATCTCCACCTTCTTGGAATTTACATTCCAGGATCCCAACAGAATGCAAGATTCATCTTCTGCTCTATTCCTGACAGCAGAGCCTGCATTCATCACCAAGCGCATTTTCTCTAATAAATCACTTTTATCTCTGCTGGATGCACTGACATCTTGAGAATTTGGGGTGACCATGGAATGTTTGGACTCCCATGTGAAAGGAGATTCTGAAACTCTTGGTACATCAGGATCAGGAAAAGATGCAGGATCTGGAGGGATTTCCACCATGAATTTCTCAAACAAGCCCAGTGGACTGTGACAATCATTATCATCTGGCGGTGATGGGTTCACACTAAGCAGTGTAGATGCAGAGTATGTAATGTAATCATTTTTGGCTGAGATAACTTGCATGAAGGATACTGCATATTCCTTCTTTCTTTCTAGGATAATAAACAGGAATAATAATAAATGCTCTTTTTATCTGTAAAAAATTTTTGGGAAAGGATGTCAGATCATCTATTGAGTCTCCAATATTTACTACACAGCAGAACGGAACAGTTATGGAATATTGAGCATGGTCACAGTTATGTTTTAGAACATCTTCACATTCTTGCAGCTCTCTCTTTTATTTCCGGAATACATAGTAGCAGCTAGTTTTAACATTACTTACTGATAGATATTGGTCAAGAACATTGTCATGATTATCCATAGTAGTCTATGGGTTAAGCTTCAGTTTTTCAAGAACGGCTGAATATAGATATGAATGTTGTTAATAGTGTAGTGCGAATATACAAATGGCTCTTTTTAATCCATATTGAAATATACAGAATGCATTCAGACAATTACTGCATTTCTGGTAAAAGATGTACAGATGTGAAAGAAAATGCTCACCCTGCCGCAATCTGGAGAACGGTTTGTTTATTGACTTCACAAACAATTCTAAGCTTCCATATGTTAGTGGTTTGTGATTGTAAAATTTTATGGCTAACTTAACCACTGTCTGTGGTGGTTTTATATAAATCATTGTGGCTTTTATATTCTAAGGGTTTATGGCCCCTTGTCTGATGACTCCATGATATCTCAGTTTCATCCGACCTTGAAAGATGGCCACTTGAAGGGCTGGGTGAAACTTGAGTTACTACATAGTGTAAATCACTATATAAGACCAGAGAAACATGAGAAAGACAGATTCAAAAACTAGGGTACCTGTACATGTACAGTGTGTTCATACCTGCATAATTGGGGACGCCCATGCAGTGTATTGAATCTCCCAGGCGTTCTCTGTCTTGGTGTTACTTCTCTGATATTCCAGATGGATGATGTTTAAAAGCCTCTTGGTGATGATGTAAGTATACTGTATGTAGTTAATCTTTATATATACTTAATCATTAGATGCATTTAATCCCTATATGTACTTAACCTTTGTATATTAAAATATACAAAAGTGTACGCAGTCATATTACTCAATCATACTATTCCTTTAATTTTGTACTTTGAAATAAAAAAGCGTTATATTGCAAGTATTAGCCATCTTTAAAGCCGTATCTGAACCTTAGTGTTAAAAACTTGGCAAATAAAATAGCCAAATTATCCATTAAATAATTCTGCAAAGAGGGAACCATCACACCATTAAAAAGAACAAAAAGTTGATCATCCTTCAATGTAGTGCATCCTGCTCTCAACATATTGTTGGAATTCCATTAACATTTGAAAACCAAGAAAGGGTTTGACAGCTTGAGGTTTCATGGTGTAAGGGGGTGAAGCACCAGAAGAGGCGAGGGGGGAGTTGCCTTCCTGGCTCCATGCCCGGAACCATCGAGCAGGTCATTAGGTTCCTCGGGGGGATGCTTTAGGGGACAGGACTGTCTCCAGGAACAGGAAGAGGGCAGGTCTTGGAGCGGGAGGATTGTGCGGGCTTTCAGGAGAGCCGCGCAGGGATGGGAGCAGAGAGGACGCTGACACAGGAGGGGTGAGGAGACGGGTGCAGCGACTGAACACTGAGGGACCGCAGACACAAGCGGTGAGCACTGAGCACAAGTCTGAGTGCGAGAAGCCTGTCACTGCACCGCTTGGAGGGCTGGTCTCTCCCCTCCTTGTAGAGACTTTGTCACACTGACAGAGTACGTACCTTGACATGACGCTCCACTGCAGAGGAACTCTATCTTACCCTGAGATGCTTCCCTGTGACCAAGGGATGTACCATAACGAGACACTGACCTGCCAAGAGAGACTGTCCCAGGCAGAGCCCCTGACTCTGGCGAGAGAACGCCACCGTCGCAGCAGAGGGAAGGACTTTGAGTACAGGGGGATACCACCATCCACATACCCCTTGGGCTCCCACGTTAACCTCCATATTCCAGTTGGACTATATTCAGGACCCCAGAGACAGAGGACATCAAGCACTGCTTGTGCCTCGGTGCCTACGTTGGAGAAGAGTGATTTCTACAATCAAGATCTCCGAGAACTATTGTTTCCTCCCCATAGGACAATAACTTTCTTAGTGTTTGAACCCCTTATATTTCTCCACTTCTGATATAATCTGTTTACAGCATTTTCCCTGTTATACTGTATGTTTTTACCTGTATTATTCCCTGGAAATAAACCTCCCCTTTTACTGTTGGTCTGCCTGCTCCGTGGTGACATATATCCTCCATCTTGTTATTATTCACTGATACACTCCTTTTTTTTTTTTTTTTTTTTTTTTTTACTAACAGTCTCCTGTCTCCGATCACGTCATTCAGACTGCATTGTTGGTTATTCTGAAAAGCTTTACTGAAAACAGACATCATTTTGTGTCACATTAGTAAACTTTATAGTCTTGCAAGGATTTTAAGTAATGTGTTTCACTCGTTTTTGGAGTAATTGGTGAGATTTTTATCAGCCACAACTCTGAAGTGTTATCAAGTTTTGGTGGAAGAGATGCTGATTCTTTCATTTTTTTTTTCCTTGCAGGCAGTTCTCCTTAACTCTGTGTGATTTTCAATGTGATTTTTTTATTTAAACATTGAGAAGTGGATTTGGTAGGGGAAGAACACACTTTTCTGAAATTTGAAAATAATCTTTTGGAACCATGCCTTGTGTAACGTCCACCATCTTGCAATGTACGATCTTTGCCTAAAGTTTCACAGTTCACTGAATGCTTTTCTTTGCCATCAGAAGACGATTTCTGCGAAGCCACATTATTTTCTTTATCATATACACTAACATTTGAAAAAAAAAAAAAAGAAGATCTTCAAGTATTTCTGTTCATAAAAAGGAGAACTTTGCATAGAGGTGTAAGTAAGTTTTTTGGCGTGGAAATGTCATTTACTTTGATATGTTTGATAGCTTTGGAATCTGCTGCCCCACTTACACATACCAAAGCTCGCAAAATCAACAGACAGCCCTGGCACACCAGCCTGACCAAAGAACTGAGGCGAGCTTCCAGGGCTGCTGAGCGCAGATGGAAAAGATCCCACTCCAACGAGCACTTCATCGCATTCAATCAGTCTCTCACTACTTTCAAGACCACACTCGCCACAGCTAAACAAACCTACTTCTCATCGCTCATATCCACCCTGTCTTATAACCCTAAACAGCTATTCAACACCTTCAATTCTCTCCTCCGTCCCCCAGCACCTCCTCCCTCCCCACTCATCTCAGCTGAAGACTTTGCCTCATTTTTCAAGCAGAAGATTGATAACATCAGAGACAGTTTTGGTCAACAACCCCCAGAGCCCCTTCTCCCGTCTTCCCAGCCCTCCACCTCCAAAACCAACTTCTCCACCATTACAGAAGATCGACTCTCCACTCTACTCTCAAGATCACATCTCACCACTTGTGCACTTGACCCGATCCCTTCCCACTTCATCCCAAACCTCACCACTAGAGTTGAGCGACTTTTGGTTTTTTAGGGTCGCGTTTCGTTTCGTGAAACCCAACTTTTCCAAAAGTCGGGTCGAGCAAGATCGGCCGATTATAGGGAAAAGTCGGGGTCGTCCCGAAACACGAAACCCAATGTAAGTCAATGGGGAATAAAAGTCGGCAGTGAGAGGAGGACAGGAAACACACCTACAGTTCCCATTTGAATGCCAAAAGCATCAATTCTTCTTACTTAAGCTTGTCAACCTTAATTAACTTCATAATACAAGTTACGCACTGAAAAATGGGGGTTATTTGGCTAAAGTTGTGGGGGGGAGGGCTGGCTGCAGGTTTTCATGTGCCCTGGGTGAAAGAGCGCCCCTTTAACACATACCACAACTCATCATGCTCCGATACGACAGATAAATAGCGGTATAGTACAATGAAAAATACCTCACTTTTTACATCTCATGACGAGGCCCATCTATTTCTCCATACAGAATCATTGGTCCCATATAATGTTTGAAACAGTATATGATGAGCTCCACATAATGCTACAGTATATGTTGGTCCCCATGGATGAAGCTCCACTGTCTTATGGGCCCAAATAATGCTCCAAACATAATGGGCCCCATTTCTAATGCTCTAGTGTATAATGGGCCCTGTAAATGCTGCTCCAGTGTCTGATGTCCACCTTTGGAATGTTCCAGTGTATGGTGGGCCCCATCTATCATTCTCCAGAGTATAGTGCTCCCCAAAAATTGCTGTCCCAACATTGAAAACAATCAAATAAGTCTCCTCGCTAGGGAATCCCTGTACTTGTCTGGACAGGTGCTGTAGCTTGCTTAACAGCTCGCCAGCCGTTCTCACGCCCAGTATGGATTGCACGTGATTGCACAAAGGTTAGAAAGGGTACCGTATCCCTGGATAACATGTATGGATAGCGTACACATTCAAAATATATGTCTCAGGAGGCAGGTTCAGACGGTTTTAGGCCCAGTATGGATTGCACGTGATTGCACAAAGGTTAGAAAGGGTACAGTATCCCTGGATAACATGTATGGATAGCGTACACATTCAAAATATATGTCTCAGGAGGCAGGCTCAGACGGTGTCAGGCCCAGTATGGATTGCACGTGATTGCACAAAGGTTAGAAAGGGTACCGTATCCCTGGATAACATGTATGGATAGCGTACACATTCAAAATATATGTCTCAGGAGGCAGGCTCAGACGGTGTCAGGCACAGTATGGATTGCATGTGATTGCACAAAGGTTAGAAAGGGTACCGTATCCCCGTATAACATGTATGGATAGCGTACACATTCAAAATATATGTCTCAGGAGGCAGGCTCAGACGGTGTCAGGCCCAGTATGGATTGCACGTGATTGCACAAAGGTTAGAAAGGGTACCGTATCCCCAGATAACATGTATGGATAGCGTACATATTCAAAATATATGTCTCAGGAGGCAGGCTCAGACCGTATTAGGCCCAGTATGGATTGTACGTGATTGCACAAAGGTTAGAAAGGGTACCATATCCCCGGATAACATGTATGGATAGCGTACACATTCAAAATATATGTCTCAGGAGGCAGGCTCAGACGGTGTCAGGCCCAGTATGGATTGCACGTGATTGCACAAAGGTTAGAAAGGGTACCGTATCTTCGGATAACATGTATGGATAGCGTACACATTCAAAATATATGTCTCAGGAGGCAGGCTCAGACGGTGTTAGGCCCAGTATGGATTGCACGTGATTGCACAAAGGTTAGAAAGGGTACCGTATCCCTGGATAACATGTATGGATAGCGTACACATTCAAAATATATGTCTCAGGAGGCAGGCTCAGACGGTGTCAGGCCCAGTATGGATTGCACGTGATTGCACAAAGGTTAGAAAGGGTACCGTATCCCCGGATAACATGTATGGATAGCGTACACATTCAAAATATATGTCTCAAGAGGCAGGCTCAGACGGTGTCAGGCCCAGTATGGATTGCACGTGATTACACAAAGGTTAGAAAGGGTACCGTATCCCCGGATAACATGTATGGATAGCGTACACATTCAAAATATATGTCTCAGGAGGCAGGCTCAGACGGTGTCAGGCCCAGTATGGATTGCACGTGATTGCGATTGCACAAAGGTTAGAAAGGGTACCGTATCCCCGGATAACATGTATGGATAGCGTACACATTCAAAATATATGTCTCAGGAGGCAGGCTCAGACGGTGTCAGGCCCAGTATGGATTGCACGTGATTGCACAAAGGTTAGAAAGGGTACCGTATCCCCGGATAACATGTATGGATAGCGTACACATTCAAAATATATGTCTCAGGAGGCAGGCTCAGACGGTGTCAGGCCCAGTATGGATTGCACGTGATTGCACAAAGGTTAGAAAGGGTACCGTATCCCCGGATAACATGTATGGATAGCGTACACATTCAAAATATATGTCTCAGGAGGCAGGCTCAGACGGTGTTAGGCCCAGTATGGATTGCACGTGATTGCACAAAGGTTAGAAAGGGTACCGTATCCCTGGATAACATGTATGGATAGCGTACACATTCAAAATATATGTCTCAGGAGGCAGGCTCAGACGGTGTTAGGCCCAGTATGGATTGCACGTGATTGCACAAAGGTTAGAAAGGGTACCGTATCCCCGGATAACATGTATGGATAGCGTACACATTCAAAATATATGTCTCAGGAGGCAGGCTCAGACGGTGTCAGGCACAGTATGGATTTGACGGCCCAGATTACACAGCGGAGGAGCAGGGAGAGGTAAAGATTGCAAATGCTGGGGCCCTGCCCAAGCAAGGGGGGCCCACTCGTGGGCGTCGGTACTGGCACTGGGCCCCTCATAGTACAGCGGTGTGTCTGACGGCGGGTGTGAACCACCGCCGTCAGAGACACTTGATTGCACTATGAGGGAACCTGTGCCAGTGCCCGCGCCCAAGAGTCGGCCTACCCACCTGTCCAGGTCAACGGCACTCGCACGGTGTCGTGCGGTAGGTGGTGACCCCGGCCATGGGGGGGGAGGCAGCACAGTTAGGGAGTTTTAGAAAGTGGCATATGTTGATGTTGGACATTCAGCTGATGCAAAAGGCGAAATAGGTGAAGTACCAGGAAGAGGTGGACCAAAGCAAGCCATTTTTCTGTCACCCTATGTGTCATCAGGGGAAGGTGGGACAAAATCCTTGGAAACCCATGCGTGGTTCATTTTAATGAAGGTTAGATCATCCACATTTTGGGTTGACAGACGGGTCCTTTTTTCTGTCAGGATTGATCCAGCTGCACTGAAGACTCTTTCCGATAGCACACTTGCAGCTGGGCAAGTGAGCTCCTGTAAGGCATATTGGGCCAATTCAGGCCAGGTGTCCAGTTTAGCGGCCCAATAGTCAAAGGGGAATGACCTGTGTGGGAGAACATCGATATGGGAGGAAAAGTAGTTTGTAACCATAGTTGACAACTGCTGTCTCCTGTCACTTTCCATCGATGCAGTATTACCAGTTGTGTGAGCGGTATTTGAAAAATCAGTCCACAACATTGTCATGAAACCCCTGTCTCCAACGCCACTTCTGCTGTGTGCACCACGAACACCTCTGCCAAGCTGCCCCCGGCCCGTACGGCTCGTGTGAGAACCATCACCGCTGCTGTGTGCTGGGAATGCCTCAAGCAACCGATTTACCAGAGTTGCTTGTTTATTAGCCAATATTAGGTCAAGGTTCTCCTGTGGCATGATGTTTTGTAATTTGCCTTTATAGCGTGGATCCAGGATGCTGGCCAACCAGTAGTCGTCATCGTTCATCATTTTGGCAATGCGGGGGTCCCTTTTTAGGATTCGCAAGGCATAATCTGACATGTGGGCCAATGTTCCCGGTGTCAATGATGCACTGCGAGTGCTGGGAGGAGGAGCACTTTCTGGCAAATCCACATCCCTCCAGTCACGCACAAACCCTGTACCAGACCTTGCCACGCCAACATTTTCACTTGCCCCACGAGATGCATCCTCCTCCCCTAAGTAATCATCCCCATCATCCTCCTCCTCCTCCTCTTCTTCCTCCACCTCCTCGTCCAGGAGAGGTCCCTGAGCAGACAATGGCTGAATGTCATCAAGGATTCCCTCCTCCTCTTCCTCCTCATCAACATTGGCTGCAGACGCCTGCTCCTTAAGGTGCGTCAAAGTTTGCATGAGCAGACGCATAAGTGGAATGCTCATGCTTAGGATGGCGTCGTCTGCGCTTACCAGCCGTGTGCATTCCTCAAAACACTGAAGGACTTTACAAAGGTCTTTCAGCTTCGACCACTGCACGCCTGTCAACTCCATGTCTGCTCTCAAAGTGCCTGGCCGTGTATCCTCCCACAAATGCATTATGGCCTGCCTCTGCTCGCACAGCCGCTCCACCATGTGCAGGGTGGAGTTCCTCCTTGTTGCAATGTCGATAATGAGGCGGTGGTTGGGAAGGTGGAGCAATCGCTGCAGCTTCTGCATACGAACGGAGTGTACAGGCGACCGGCGGATGTGCGCGCACAGTCTTCGCACCGTCTGGAGCAGGGCTGTTAACTCCGGATAATTTTTGAGGAAGCACTGCACCACCAGGTTCAAGGTGTGAGCCAAGCAAGGTATGTGGCTGAGTTTTGAAAGGGCTATGGCTGCCACAAAATTACGGCCGTTATCACTAACTACCTTGCCTGCCTCAAGATGTACACTGCCCAGCCATGACTCAGTTTGTCGCTTCAAGTACTCGGCCAGCACCTCGGCGGTGTGTCTGTCGCCCAAACACATCATCTGCAACACAGCCTGCTGACGCTTTCCACTAGCTGCTCGATAGGGGGACACATCGTGTGCAACAGTGGCAGCTGCAGATGGAGTGCTCGTACGACTGCGCTCTGTGGACGAGCTTTCGCTTCTGGAGGAGGAGGAGGAGGAGGGTCGAACGCCTACAGCCAACTGTTTCCTATACCGTGGGCTAGGCAGCACTGTCCCACCACCGCTATCCCCTGTGGACCCTGCATCCACCACATTAACCCAGTGCGCAGTGATGGACACGTAACGGCCCTGGCCATGCCGACTGGACCATGCATCAGTTGTGAGGTGCACCTTTCCGCTCACTGACTGCTTGAGTGCATGGACAATGCGGTCTTTCACATGATGGTGGAGGGCTGGGATGGCTTTGCGAGAGAAGAAGTGGCGACTGGGTAGGTCATAGCGTGGTACTGCATAGGCCATGAGTTCGCGGAAAGCTGTGCTTTCCACCAACCGAAAGGGCATCATCTCAAACGAGATTAGTTTGGCAATGTGGGCGTTCAAACCCAGTGTACGCGGATGAGAGACTGAGTACTTTCTTGACCTACTCATAGTGTCTGGGAGGGTGAGCTGGACTTGAGAGCTGCATATGGTGGAAGTAGCGGTGGACAGGGCAGACTGAGAGAGGGTTGATGATGGTGATGGAGTTGTTGTTCTTTCTGATGGCCTAGAATCAGTCTTTCGTTGATATAACAGTGGGATTCCCTGACTGCTGTGGCCTTGCAACGACACCTCAACATTTGCTGCTGTGCTAACCGGTGGGCTTACAGTGGGGGAAACAATGTAGCGTTGCTGACTACCTTCGTTGTGATCAGTTGCACATGTGGCACTTGAGGTTTGGTGATGTGTCCACGCTTGCAAGTGCATGCTGGTTAAATGTCTAAGCATGCAACTGGTATTCAAATTTTTCAGATTTTTCCCTCGGCTAAAGGTCTTTGCGCACTTCTTACAGATAACCTTGGCCTGATCATGAGGATTTTGTTCAAAAAAGTGCCACACTGCACTCTTCCTACTTTGGCAGACATTTTGCGGCCTAGCACGCTGTGATCTTTTGACCCTCTGGACAAGCTGTCCAGCAACTCTTTTGATGTTTGGAACCTGTCTTTGGAGTGCTCCGGGCCTGCCAGATAACAGCTGTTGCGATGTCGATGTCTGCTGTGGATGCTCCTCATCTGAGCTATTGGAAGCAGCACCCTCTTCCCCCAATGGATGCCAATCTGGGTCAACAACTGGGTCATCCATCACCTCCTCTTCTATGCCATGTGCACCTTTCTCTGTGTCACCGTGTATGGTGGTATAGTGTGCGGGAAGGGGCACCTGAGTCTCATCAGGGTCAAAATCTGGCTCTGTACACTGCGAGGACAATGTAGTGCTCTGAGTGAATGTACCAGCAGAATCATCCATCAGCGGCTGTGCATCAGTGCACTCCATGTCAGATTCATCTTGGCCTGGGTAATTCACCATTTCACTTGATAATCCAGGCATGGTATGTGAAAACAGCTCCATGGAGTAATCAGTAGTATGGCCTGCGTCATCCTTCAATCTTGGTTAGGGTGAAGGACACAAGGAAAGGTGTGGTTCATGAACATGAGCCTCCAATGACGACTCAGTGCTTTTACTTTTTACAACTGAAGAAGAGGAGGCGATAGAGCTGGAGGCTGAGTCAGCAATGTAAGACAAAACTTTTTCCTGATGCTCTGCCTTTAAAAGCGGTTTGCCAACTCCTAGAAAACTAAGCGTTCGAGGCCTTATGTAGCCAGACGATGACGCAGGGTCAGCACCTCCTGCATTCGGTCCTATTTTGCTCTTGCCACTACCATCAGATCCACCACCAACACCATCATTACCAGCTGCCAACCCCCGCCCAATTCCACGGCCTCTCCCACCAGCCTTCCTCATTTTTGGTAGAAATGTAGACAAAATCCAACAAACTATATAGTAATGTAAAACAAGGTACAAGGTGTCTATAGGACAGGGGAGATTTAGTATTTCTGCACACACTTGTGGACAGTGGACACTTTTGGATTGTGTGAGGCCCACTGATATCTGAGCGCTATGTGACAGGCTCGATGGCACAGCTGCCTGTGACCAAAGTGACGAGAGGATAATGAAGATTTTGAATCTCTGCGCACACTTTTGGACACTGGACACTTGTGGATTGTGTGAGGCCCACTGATATCTGAGCGCTATGTGACAGGCTCGATGGCACAGCTGCCTGTGACCAAAGTGACGAGAGGATAATGGAGATTTTGAATCTCTGCGCACACTTTTGGACACTGGACACTTGTGGATTGTGTGAGGCCCACTGATATCTGAGCGCTATGTGACACGCTCGATGGCACAGCTGCCTGTGACCAAAGTGACGAGAGGATAATGGAGATTTTGAATCTCTGCGCGCACTTTTGGACACTGGACACTTGTGGATTGTGTGAGGCCCACTGATATCTGAGCGCTATGTGACACGCTCGATGGCACAGCTGCCTGTGACCAAAGTGACGAGAGGATAATGGAGATTTTGAATCTCTGCGCACACTTTTGGACACTGGACACTTGTGGATTGTGTGAGGCCCACTGATATCTGAGCGCTATGTGACACACTCGATGGCACAGCTGCCTGTGACCAAAGTGACGAGAGGATAATGGAGATTTTGAATCTCTGCGCACACTTTTGGACACTGGACACTTGTGGATTGTGTGAGGCCCACTGATATCTGAGCGCTATGTGACAGGCTCGATGGCACAGCTGCTTGTGACAAAAGTGACGAGAGGATAATGGAGATTTGAATCTCTGCGCACACTTTTGGACACTGGACACTTGTGGATTGTGTGAGGCCCACTGATATCTGAGCGCTATGTGACACGCTCGATGGCACAGCTGCCTGTGACCAAAGTGACGAGAGGATAATGGAGATTTTGAATCTCTGCGCACACTTTTGGACACTGGACACTTGTGGATTGTGTGAGGCCCACTGATATCTGAGCGCTATGTGACAGGCTCGATAGCACAGCTGCCTGTGACCAAAGTGACGAGAGGATAATGGAGATTTTGAATATCTGCGCACACTTTTGGACACTGGACACTTGTGGATTGTGTGAGGCCCACTGATATCTGAGCGCTATGTGACAGGCTCGATGGCACAGCTGCCTGTGACCAAAGTGACGAGAGGATAATGGAGATTTTGAATCTCTGCGCACACTTTTGGACACTGGACACTTGTGGATTGTGTGAGGCCCACTGATATCTGAGCGCTATGTGACAGGCTCGATGGCACAGCTGCCTGTGACCAAAGTGACGAGAGGATAATGGAGATTTTGAATCTCTGCGCACACTTTTGGACACTGGACACTTGTGGATTGTGTGAGGCCCACTGATATCTGCGCGCTATGTGACACGCTCGATGGCACAGCTGCCTGTGACCAAAGTGACGAGAGGATAATTGAGATTTTGAATCTCTGCGCACACTTTTGGGCACTGGACACTTGTGGATTGTGTGAGGCCCACTGATATCTGAGCGCTATGTGACAGGCTCGATGGCACAGCTGCCTGTGACCAAAGTGACGAGAGGATAATGGAGATTTTGAATCTCTGCGCACACTTTTGGACACTGGACACTTGTGGATTGTGTGAGGCCCACTGATATCTGAGCGCTATGTGACAGGCTCGATGGCACAGCTGTGACCAAAGTGACGAGAGGATAATGGAGATTTTGAATCTCTGCGCACACTTTTGGACACTGGACACTTGTGGGTTGTGTGAGGCCCACTGATATCTGAGCGCTATGTGACAGGCTCGATGGCACAGCTGCCTGTGACCAAAGTGACGAGAGGATAATGGAGAATTTGAATCTCTGCGCACACTTTTGGACACTGGACAATTGTGGATTGTGTGAGGCCCACTGATATCTGAGCGCTATGTGACAGGCTCGATGGCACAGCTGCCTGTGACCAAAGTGACGAGAGGATAAGTGAGATTTTGAATCTCTGCGCACACTTTTGGACACTGGACACTTGTGGATTGTGTGAGGCCCACTGATATCTGAGCGCTATGTGACAGGCTCGATGGCACAGCTGTGACCAAAGTGACGAGAGGATAATGGAGATTTTGAATCTCTGCGCACACTTTTGGACACTGGACACTTGTGGATTGTGTGAGGCCCACTGATATCTGAGCGCTATGTGACAGGCTCGATGGCACAGCTGCCTGTGACCAAAGTGACGAGAGGATAATGGAGATTTTGAATCTCTGCGCACACTTTTGGACACTGGACACTTGTGGATTGTGTGAGGCCCACTGATATCTGAGCGCTATGTGACACGCTCGATGGCACAGCTGCCTGTGACCAAAGTGACGAGAGGATAATGGAGATTTTGAATCTCTGCGCGCACTTTTGGACACTGGACACTTGTGGATTGTGTGAGGCCCACTGATATCTGAGCGCTATGTGACACGCTCGATGGCACAGCTGCCTGTGACCAAAGTGACGAGAGGATAATGGAGATTTTGAATCTCTGTGCACACTTTTGGACACTGGACACTTGTGGATTGTGTGAGGCCCACTGATATCTGAGCGCTATGTGACACGCTCGATGGCACAGCTGCCTGTGACCAAAGTGACGAGAGAATAATGGAGATTTTGAATCTCTGCGCACATTTTTGGACACTGGACACTTGTGGATTGTGTGAGGCCCACTTATATCTGAGCGCTATGTGACAGGCTCGATGGCACAGCTGCCTGTGACCAAAGTGACGAGAGGATAATGGAGATTTTGAATCTCTGCGCACACTTTTGGACACTGGACACTTGTGGATTGTGTGAGGCCCACTGATATCTGAGCGCTATGTGACAGGCTCGATGGCACAGCTGTGACCAAAGTGACGAGAGGATAATGGAGATTTTGAATCTCTGCGCACACTTTTGGACACTGGACACTTGTGAATTGTGTGAGGCCCACTGATATCTGAGCGCTATGTGACAGGCTCGATGGCACAGCTGCCTGTGACCAAAGTGACGAGAGGATAATGGAGATTTTGAATCTCTGCGCACACTTTTGGACACTGGACACTTGTGGATTGTGTGAGGCCCACTGATATCTGAGCGCTATGTGACAGGCTCGATGGCACAGCTGCCTGTGACCAAAGTGACGAGAGGATAATGGAGATTTTGAATCTCTGCGCGCACTTTTGGACACTGGACACTTGTGGATTGTGTGAGGCCCACTGATATCTGAGCGCTATGTGACACGCTCGATGGCACAGCTGCCTGTGACCAAAGTGACGAGAGGATAATGGAGATTTTGAATCTCTGCGCACACTTTTGGACACTGGACACTTGTGGATTGTGTGAGGCCCACTGATATCTGAGCGCTATGTGACACACTCGATGGCACAGCTGCCTGTGACCAAAGTGACGAGAGGATAATGGAGATTTTGAATCTCTGCGCACACTTTTGGACACTGGACACTTGTGGATTGTGTGAGGCCCACTGATATCTGAGCGCTATGTGACACGCTCGATGGCACAGCTGCCTGTGACCAAAGTGACGAGAGGATAATGGAGATTTTGAATCTCTGCGCACACTTTTGGACACTGGACACTTGTGGATTGTGTGAGGCCCACTGATATCTGAGCGCTATGTGACAGGCTCGATGGCACAGCTGCCTGTGACCAAAGTGACGAGAGGATAATGGAGATTTTGAATCTCTGCGCACACTTTTGGACACTGGACACTTGTGGATTGTGTGAGGCCCACTGATATCTGAGCGCTATGTGACAGGCTCGATGGCACAGCTGTGATCAAAGTGACGAGAGGATAATGGAGATTTTGAATCTCTGCGCACACTTTTGGACACTGGACACTTGTGGGTTGTGTGAGGCCCACTGATATCTGAGCGCTATGTGACAGGCTCGATGGCACAGCTGCCTGTGACCAAAGTGACGAGAGGATAATGGAGATTTTGAATCTCTGCGCACACTTTTGGACACTGGACACTTGTGGATTGTGTGAGGCCCACTGATATCTGAGCGCTATGTGACATGCTCGATGGCACAGCTGCCTGTGACCAAAGTGACGAGAGGATAAGTGAGATTTTGAATCTCTGCGCACACTTTTGGACACTGGACACTTGTGGATTGTGTGAGGCCCACTGATATCTGAGCGCTATGTGACAGGCTCGATGGCACAGCTGTGACCAAAGTGACGAGAGGATAATGGAGATTTTGAATCTCTGCGCACACTTTTGGACACTGGACACTTGTGGATTGTGTGAGGCCCACTGATATCTGAGCGCTATGTGACAGGCTCGATGGCACAGCTGCCTGTGACCAAAGTGACGAGAGGATAATGGAGATTTTGAATCTCTGCGCGCACTTTTGGACACTGGACACTTGTGGATTGTGTGAGGCCCACTGATATCTGAGCGCTATGTGACACGCTCGATGGTACAGCTGCCTGTGACCAAAGTGACGAGAGGATAATGGAGATTTTGAATCTCTGCGCACACTTTTGGACACTGGACACTTGTGGATTGTGTGAGGCCCACTGATATCTGAGCGCTATGTGACACGCTCGATTGCACAGCTGCCTGTGACCAAAGTGACGAGAGGATAATGGAGATTTTGAATCTCTGCGCACACTTTTGGACACTGGACACTTGTGGATTGTGTGAGGCCCACTGATATCTGAGCGCTATGTGACAGGCTCGATGGCACAGCTGCCTGTGACCAAAGTGACGAGAGGATAATGGAGATTTTGAATCTCTGCGCACACTTTTGGACACTGGACACTTGTGGATTGTGTGAGGCCCACTGATATCTGAGCGCTATGTGACAGGCTCGATGGCACAGCTGTGACCAAAGTGACGAGAGGATAATGGAGATTTTGAATCTCTGCGCACACTTTTGGACACTGGACACTTGTGGATTGTGTGAGGCCCACTGATATCTGAGCGCTATGTGACAGGCTCGTTGGCACAGCTGCCTGTGACCAAAGTGACGAGAGGATAATGGAGATTTTGAATCTCTGCGCACACTTTTGGACACTGGACACTTGTGGATTGTGTGAGGCCCACTGATATCTGAGCGCTATGTGACAGGCTCGATGGCACAGCTGCCTGTGACCAAAGTGACGAGAGGATATTGGAGATTTTGAATCTCTGCGCACACTTTTGGACACTGGACACTTGTGGATTGTGTGAGGCCCACTGATATCTGAGCGCTATGTGACAGGCTCGATGGCACAGCTGTGACCAAAGTGACGAGAGGATAATGGAGATTTTGAATCTCTGCGCACACTTTTGGACACTGGACACTTGTGGATTGTGTGAGGCCCACTGATATCTGAGCGCTATGTGACAGGCTCGATGGCACAGCTGCCTGTGACCAAAGTGACGAGAGGATAATGGAGATTTTGAATCTCTGCGCACACTTTTGGACACTGGACACTTGTGGATTGTGTGAGGCCCACTGATATCTGAGCGCTATGTGACACGCTCGATGGCACAGCTGCCTGTGACCAAAGTGACGAGAGGGTAATGGAGATTTTGAATCTCTGCGCACACTTTTGGACACTGGACACTTGTGGATTGTGTGAGGCCCACTGATATCTGAGCGCTATGTGACAGGCTCGATGGCACAGCTGCCTGTGACAAAAGTGACGAGAGGATAATGGAGATTTTGAATCTCTGCGCACACTTTTGGACACTGGACACTTGTGGATTGTGTGAGGCCCACTGATATCTGAGCGCTATGTGACAGGCTCGATGGCACAGCTGTGACCAAAGTGACGAGAGGATAATGGAGATTTTGAATCTCTGCGCACACTTTTGGACACTGGACACTTGTGGATTGTGTGAGGCCCACTGATATCTGAGCGCTATGTGACAGGCTCGATGGCACAGCTGCCTGTGACCAAAGTGCCGAGAGGATAATGGAGATTTTGAATCTCTGCGCACACTTTTGGACACTGGACACTTGTGGATTGTGTGAGGCCCACTGATATCTGAGCGCTATGTGACACGCTCGATGGCACAGCTGCCTGTGACCAAAGTGACGAGAGGATAATGGAGATTTTGAATCTCTGCGCACACTTTTGGACACTGGACACTTGTGGATTGTGTGAGGCCCACTGATATCTGAGCGCTATGTGACACGCTCGATGGCACAGCTGCCTGTGACCAAAGTGACGAGAGGATAATGGAGATTTTGAATCTCTGCAAACACTTTTGGACACTGGACACTTGTGGATTGTGTGAGGCCCACTGATATCTGAGCGCTATGTGACATGCTCGATGGCACAGCTGCCTGTGACCAAAGTGACGAGAGGATAATGGAGATTTTGAATCTTTGCGCACACTTTTGGACACTGGACACTTGTGGATTGTGTGAGGCCCACTGATATCTGAGCGCTATGTGACACGCTCGATGGCACAGCTGCCTGTGACCAAAGTGACGAAAGGATAATGGAGATTTTGAATCTCTGCGCACACTTTTGGACACTGGACACTTGTGGATTGTGTGAGGCCCACTGATATCTGAGCGCTATGTGACAGGCTCGATGGCACAGCTGTGACAAAAGTGACTAGAGGATAAGGGAGATTGGATTGCTTTTAAAAAAGCAGTTTGCGGAGCAGTGGGTAAACAGCAATGCCAGTGTGTCAGGAAGCCTTAAAAGGCAGCCCAACAACCAACACCACTGATACACCACAATATAGCCTCCCCTTGCACAGCACACACAGTGACTTGTGTGTTGTGCAGGCCAAATCGCTAGCAGCAGAAGCAGTTTTTTTGTCTTCTTCCCTGCCTAACGCTTTCCCTACAGAATCAGCAGCAACCTCTCCCTATACTAAGATCGGCAGAAGTAAGATGGCGGTCGGCGTGCACGCCCATTTATACCCCCTGTGACGCCCACCAAAGCAAGCCAATCACTTGCATGCCCTTCTGAAAGATGGTGGTGACCCGTGCCTAGGTCATCACATTGCCCACAGTGTCCGTGGATCCTGATTGGCTGAAAAAGAGCGCAAAACAAACTTTTGAAACGCGACTTTGGCGCGTAAGTCGCCGACCTCGTGGCCGACCTCATCCTAGGGTCGGGTTTCGTTTCATGAAACCCGACTTTGCCAAAAGTCGGCGACTTTTGAATTTTTTCGACCCGTTTCGCTCAACTCTACTCACCACAGTCTTCATCCCAACCCTAACCCATCTCTTCAACCTATCACTAACAACTGGTGTTTTCCCCTCAAGCTTTAAACATGCCTCAATCACACCTATCCTCAAAAAGCCCTCTCTTGACCCATCCTCTGTATCTAGCTATCGCCCTATATCTCTTCTCCCCTATGCCTCCAAGCTACTGGAACAACACGTCTACCTTGAACTGTCCTCCCATCTCTCTTCTTGCTCCCTCTTCGACCGCTTACAATCTGGCTTCCGGTCACACCACTCCACCGAAACTGCCCTTACTAAGGTCACCAATGATCTCTTAACCGCCAAGAGAAAGCGACACTACTCTGTCCTCCTCCTCCTGGACCTGTCGGCTGCCTTTGACACAGTGGACCATTCCCTACTATTACAGACCCTCTCATGCCTTGGCATCACAGACTTGGCCTTGTCCTGGATCTCATCATACCTAACAGACCGGACATTCAGCGTCTCCCACTCACACACCACCTCCTCACCTCACCCCCTATCTGTCGGAGTCCCACAAGTTTCAGTCCTAGGAACCCTGCTCTTCTCCATTTACACCTTTGGCCTGGGACAGCTTATAGAATCTCATGGCTTTCAGTATCATCTCTATGCTGATGACACACAGATCTACATCTCTGGACCAGATATCACCTCCCTGCTAACCAGAATCCCTCAATGTCTGTCCACTATTTCATCCTTCTTCTCTACCAGATTTCTGAAACTTAACATGGACAAAACAGAATTCATCATCTTTCCCCCATCTCACGTGACCACCCCAACGAACCTATCCATTACAGCAAATGGCTGCCCACTCTCCCCAGTCCCACAAGCTCGCTGCCTCGGGGTAATCCTTGATGCTGATCTCTCCTTCAAACCACATATCCAAGCCCTTTCCACTTCCTGCCGACTTCAACTCAAAAATATTTCACGAATCCGTTCATTCCTCAACCAAGAATCTGCAAAAACCCTAGTCCATGCCCTCATTATCTCTCGCCTTGACTACTGCAACCTCCTGCTCAGTGGCCTCCCCTCGAACACTCTCGCACCCCTCCAATCTATTCTAAACTCCGCTGCCCGACTAATACACCTGTCCCCCCGCTATTCCCCAGCTTCTCCCCTCTGTCAATCCCTTCACTGGCTCCCCATTGCCCAGAGACTCCAGTACAAAACCCTAACCATGACATACAAAGCCATCCACAACCTGTCTCCTCCATACATCTGTGACCTTGTCTCCCGGTACTTCCCTGCACGCAACCTCCGATCCTCACAAGATCTCCTTCTCTACTCCCCTCTTATCTCCTCTTCCCACAATCGCATACAAGATTTCTCTCGTGCATCACCCCTACTCTGGAACTCTCTACCACAACATATCAGACTCTCACCTACCATCGCAACCTTCAAAAAGAGCCTGAAGACCCACCTCTTCCGACAAGCCTATAACCTGCAGTAACCACCGATCGACCAAACCGCTGCATGACCAGCTCTACCCTCGCCTACTGTATTTTCACCCATCCCTTGTAGATTATGAGCCTTCGCGGGCAGGGTCCTCTCTCCTCCTGTACCAGTTATGTCTTGTATTGTTCAACATTATTGTACTTGTTTTTATGTATACCCCTCCCTACATGTAAAGCGCCATGGAATAAATGGCGCTATAACAATAAATAATAATAATAATAATAATAATAATAATAATAATAATAATAATATGTTGAAAATCTTGCACCAATGCCCCATTATTCATCACTTGGGTAGATTAACTTAGACCTTTTATGTCCATCATTGGCGACTTCTGGATGTACCAAATATATATGGTGAAGTGGATTTTCCTGGGCCCATCTAGTATGTGGGTACCAAGGCGTTATGGGGTGCATTTGACTTTGCAGCAGGGCAGACATTGCTGTCAATGTTTTTAAAAAAAAAGAGTACAGGAGTACCAAAGGAATATGGTGATGTGGATTTTCCTGGGCCCATCCAGCATGTGGGTACCAAGGTGTAATGGGGTGCATTCAATGCAACATTTTTTATGGAGGCCCTCCAAGACATATTATGAAAGGGGTATTGGGGTGCGTGGTAAATCTTGGCAGCCCATCCACTCACAGCAAAGGCTACAACAGTTTAGGAGACCCACTGTTTAATAATGGCCCTTTAAGCAGATTAATGCCGCCTGATGCCCCGGTTAATATAGGCTCTGTGACTTTAAGAGTCCCTCCTTCATAAATGAAACTAGATGTGTCTGCTTATGTGTCACACACCACTTGGCCAGCTAGGGTTGTTAAATGTTACAATGACATTTCCCAGTAAATGCATTTGTAGTGGTTGAAAGCAAAGTTAAAGTTGAAAAACGCTTCAAAAACGCTGCATCTGATCTAAGCCCAAGTGGGGGAGGAACATTCCGGTCTGAGGTTAATTATTTTGCCTTACAAGCAAGTCATTAACCTACAAAGGATGTACCTTAACATATTTCCAAGCAAAATCCGTTTTGGTATGCTTTTTGGTGCAACGGTAAAAATGGCATGAAACTCCGAAAAAATTGTTTAAAGCTGTGATCTAGGAGTCAGGAATTCCTCCAGGGGCGATCCAAATGATGTCCCCATGTCATTTGAGCAGTGTTTCCATCATTTTCAGATGTTTCTAGACGTTCAAAGGACCCCAGGGGGATCCCGGCAAAAGAGCTCTGGTCTCTCTTAGACTTACATTGGGCTCGCTGTTCTGTCCGAGTACCCGAGTATTACAGTTTGCTCGACCCGATCAACGAGCACCCGAGCATTTTAGTGCCCGCTCATCACTATTAGTGTGTGTTACTATTATGTTTCTATTTCTCCTACTGTCCGGCATATATGCTCACAAAGTATTTATTAAGCCTTACAATAGTCTTGATAAATGGTATTGGCACTTGTCTATATAAGGGTCTTATTGAAAAAAAATAATATTTAATTTTTTTTGTGGTAGCTCTCTGTGTAGCACAAGATTCTGTGCCTTCCAATACAGGTAGCTAAACAGTTTGATGACACATACTGGTCAAACTGGTGCCAGAAGAACACATTTTTACTTTCCATATTTTGAATGGAGAGTCTATGAAAAACGTCTGCTCTCCTAAGAAGACAAATGAGAGATGTGCTTAAATAATATCTAAGTGTTAAGCACTGGGATTCTCTCACTGCATGGGATTAATCTCAAGCCTTATCTGGTGCAGTGGTCTCCCATTCGGGCTCAGCCGCTGGGATGACTGCTTAGCACAGATGCCAGACCCAGCGCCTTGCCAAGGCTCTTGCTGCATGTGTAATTGCTTGCTCTCCAGCTAAGCCTATGGTGACTACTTGTTTACACATGCAGCGCTGTGCTCTGGAGCTTAAGTCCAGATTTCACCCTACTGAGCATGTCCATGATATGGTGCCTTCCCATTGGTGCTCAGACGTCAGGTACTCTGGTGATGTGGCAGCTTCAGATTGGTCCACAGGCAAGGTCCTGTCTGTCTGGACTTGAGCTAACGGTATAAAAAGCTCTCAATGGCGCATGCCTGTGTGCTAGTATCATGTGTGTTTGGTGTGTTGGTGGCTACCTGACCACTCTGTGTGCACGTGTGCCACTAATAGCACTGTGAGTGTTGGTCTAGACAGGCATTGTAAGGTGGGAACTCCCGCTTGAACTTAACATCTGCACCGGGCGTCCAAAGTCGCGCATGCTAAAGCACATCATGTGTCAGAGCAGGGTCAACCACCAGCTTAGTCTTCTCTGGGGGGGTTAAGTTATCAGGACCCCAATTAGTATTTTCCTATACGCCTGTGCAGTCTAACAGGGTATAGTCCTTTCTGCTTTGCTTTATAGTACCACTCTGTGGTTTAACAGAGCTTGTTACTTTTCACTTTGTGCACACTAAGTGACATAACTCAGTGTACTTTAAGAGTCTTCTCGCAGCCTTGCTCCGCCATTGTGCTAGCTGCGGTTTCTCCATCAACGCACGGTGGACCCCAAGTTGTGAACACACCTTATTATAATTTCTTATGTGGTGCATTCCGCCAATCCTAGCACTAAGTAATAAGATATATCACACCACATTCCTAATTATTATGCCAATGCTATTCTTTTCTGATTTTCCTTAACCCATTTACCCCAAAGCCTGTTTTCACCTTCCTGACCAGGCCAATTTTTACAATTCTGATCACTGTCATTATATGAGGTCATAACTCTGGAATTCTTCAACTGATCCCAGTGACTCTAAGACTGTTTTCTCATGACATATTGTACTTTACGACAGTTGTAAAATTTATTTGATATGACTTTGGTTTATTTGTGAAAAAAATGGAATTTTGGTGAAAATTTTGAAAATGTCGCAATTTCCAAACTTTTAATTTTTATGCCCTTAAACCAGAGTCATATCGCACGAAATCGTTAATCACATTTCCCACATGTCTACTTTACCGCAGCACAATTTTGGAAGCATAATTTTGTTTTTGATAGGAAGTTCTAAGGGTTAAAAGTTGACTAGCGATTTTTACAACAAAATTTGCAAAACCATTTTATTTAGGGACTACCTCACATTTGAAGTGACTGAGAGGTCTGTATAACAGAAAATACCCCAAAATGACACCAATCTAAAAGCTGCACCCCTCAAGGTATTCAAAACTACATTCAAGAAGTTTATTACCCCTTCAGGCGCTTCACAGGAATTTTTGGAATGTGGAAGGAAAAAATAAACATTTACTTTTCTTTCACAAAATTTTTCCTTTAGTCCAATTTTTTTTCTTTTGCAAGGGTAATAGGGGAAAATGGACCATACATTTTGTTATGCAATTTCTCCTGAGCATGCTGATATCTGGTTATGTGGTAGAAATCTGCTGTTGGGCGCACAGCAGGGCTTGGAAGGGAAGGAGTAACAATTCACTTTTTGAATGTAAAAGTTGCTGGAATAATTAGCGGTTGCCATGTCACATTTGGAGAGTCCCTGATGTGCCTAAGCAGTGGAAACCCCAACAAGTGACCCCATTTTGGAAACTAGACCCCTTAGGAAACTTATCTAGATGTGTATTGAGCACCTTAAACCAACAGATGCTTCTCAGAAGTACAGGATGGGCCATTTATATGGATACAACTAAATAAAATGGGAATGGTTGGTGACCCAGATCAGCACGCTGAATTTGCAGAATGAGCAAAACAAAAATTGGAAAAGGACCCTCAGTTTACACAGAACATTATGTTCAGTGATGAGGCATACTTTTTTGGATGGGCCATTTATATGGATACATCTACATAAGCTGGGAATGGTGACAGTTTTCTTTCATAGGGTATCTTTCATTGAAATCTGCTGCAATGACCCAGGTACTGCATTCACCGGACATCAACACAATTTCTATCCGCTCCTCACGTGTTAACCTCTGCGATGTGTCAATGGCTCTAAACAAAGAGAAACTTGTAAATAACTCATGAAAGAATAGTTACGTTAAAACCAAGCAAACCATTGTCTTTCTTGTGAAATTCTCAATAAGTTTGATGTGTAACATAACCCTTGGATCCAAAATAGCTGACTTCATAATGGCCATCATGGTCACCACCCATCTTAAAAAGTTTTCCCCCTTCCAATATACTAATGTGCAACAAACAGGAAGTTGATATCACCAACCATTCCCATTTTATTTAGGCGTATCCATATAAAAGGCCCACCCTGTATATAACGTTAAGCTGTGAAAATAAAAAAAAATCACATTTTTGCCAGCTAAATCTTTTTAGCTCCAAATTTTGCATTTTCATAAGGGTAACAGGAGAATTTGCTCCATACAGTTTGTTGTGCAATTTCTCCCAAGTACACCGATACCCCATATGTGGGGGAATACTACTGTTTTGGTGCATGGTAGGTCTTTGAAGAAAAGGAGCGCCATTTGACTTTTTGAATACAAAATTTGATGGAAAAATTAGTGGACGCCATGTCGTGTTTGAAGAGTCCCTGATGTGCCTAAACAGTGGAAACTTCCCACAAATGACACCATTTTGGAATCTTATCTAGATGTGTACTGAGCATCTTGAACCCCCAGGTGCTGAAACGATGTTTTTAACGTTAAGCCGTGAAAACAAAAAAAATCACGTTTTCCCACAAAAACTTTTTTTAGCTACAAATTTTGTATTTTCACAAGGACAAAAGGAGAAAATGGACCCGAAAGTTTGTTGTGCAATTTCTCTTGTGTTTACCAATACCCCATATGTGGTCAAAAACTACTTTTGAGACACAGTGCAAAGCTCAGAATGGATGTAGCGCATATTACACTGCAGATTTTGATGCACTTGTTTGAGGGTGCCATGTTACATTGACAGAGCCCCTGAGGTGCCAGAACAGCATAACCCCCCCATAAGTGACCCCATTTTACCAATTAAACCTCTTAATGAATTCATCTAGGGGTGCAGTGATTATATTGACACCACAGATGTGTCACAGACTTTTATACCATTGTGCAGTGGGGAAAAAAATATTTACATTTTTACCCGCAAGACTATGTGTTAGTCCCAAGTTTTACATTTTCACACTCGGAAATGGGTGAAAATGTCACCATAATTTGTCCCACAATTTCTGCTGAATGTAGAAATACCCGATATGTGGCTGTACAGTACTTTGCCACACGGAGAGACTCGGGAGGAACGAAGTGCACTTTGCCTCCTGGATTTTCCTAGGCTAGTTTGTGGATTCTATATAAACCACCCTTAAGTGCTCTTAAGAAAAGAAGAATTCCATCTCAAGTTACCATATTTTGGAAATTATTTGGGAATTTAATTGCAGATATAGTGATAATTTTGACTCAATTGGTGTTTTCCAGAAACAGTCAGCATTGGATGTTGCGGAGTGAAAAGAAGGATTTTTGGTACTCACCGTAAAATCTTTTTCTTGGAGCCTTCATTGGGGGACACAGGTAACCATGGGTGTATGCTGCTGTTGCTAGGAGGCTGACATTATGCAAATAAAGCAAAACTGGCTGCTCCGTAGCATACACTCAGCGACAGGCAGGAAGTACCTCAGTTAAGTGTTACAGCAGTAGGAGAAGCAACCAACAAACTCTACATATGTACCGGCTCAACAACCAAGGAACGTAGGCCCAAAGAGAGTACAAACAAATAAATAGGGAGACTGTGTCCCCCAATGAAGGCTCCAAGAAAGAGAATTTATGGTGAGTGCCAAAAATCCTTCTTTCTCTATTGCTTCATTGGGGGACACAGGTAACCATGGGACGTCCTAAAGCAGTCCCCAAGGGTGGGAACGGAAAGAATGCAGAGAAAAAAATAACTGAGGCCGGCCGGTGCGTAATCGCCACCTGTAGCACCTTTCCTTCCTAGGCCTGCATCAGACTAGACATAAGAAGGAACTTTGTAAGACTTTGAAATAACGTGCAGAGATGACTAGGTCGCGGCCCTGCAGCCTGTAAAGCCGAGGCCTAGCAAGAAACAGCCCCAGGATTTATCCAGAGTATGGACTGGAGAGTGGCAAGAAGGACCTAGAGAAGAAAGGACAATTTCTGCACTAAAGTGGAATGAAAAAGGAATGGAGGACGGCAGGATAATGCTGCCAACTGAGAACTCCCTTGATTTCTCAATAAGGCTAATGAAACCAAATAGTTGTTCTTACGTCCCCTAAATCCAATCTTCAGAAACTGTTGTAGAAACTTGAGGATGCAGGTTTTCTCACTCAAAACATGGTCAGAATGACCTGATGAGAAAAAACCCCCAGTCCCTCTCAGAAGTAGGCCTCAAAGGCCATGGCGTTAAACTTAAACGACTGTAAAACTGTGGCAGAAGAGTGGCCTTGCAGAAGAATATCCAGACTGTCCGGAAAGCCCAAGGATGCGTCCATGAGCATGAATGCCAGCTCCAGGTACCAGGTCTGACTTAACGGCTTGTAGATGACAGGACTACTGGAAATCCTTCTGACTGATTTTTTTTTTTTTGACACTTGTGATTAAGGGAAGAGGCGGGGACAGAAGAGGCATCTGAAACTGGGACCACAAAATCACAAGTGCATCGCATCCGACAGCTATCTGATCCTGGAATGTACTGGGTAACGTTTTTGGTTCGTTTGAGAAGTCATTAGGTGGGCATCCGGAATGCCCTACCTCCGACAAATTAGCCGAAGACGGCGGTGTTGAGAGACTGCTTGTCTGACGCTAAACCCCGATGATTCAAAAAATCGGCTTCTCAGTAATCTACCCCTGGAAAGTGGATGGCTGATATGGCGGGGATATGGCCTTCCGCCCAACGCAGGATCGTTGCTACCTCTACCCTAATCCTTGTGTTGTGAGTCCCATCTTGGTGGTTTATGTTCAAAAGACATACTCAAAGGGAATTTAGATTGTGAGCCTCATCGGGGACAGAGATGATGTAGGTAAACTGTAAAGCGCTGCGGAATATGCCAGCGCCATACAAAAATAAAGACTATTATTATTATTACTATGTAAACCACAACTGTGACGAAGTCCGACTGATTGCGAACTGGCTTGCCTGCGAGGAGAAACTGCCAGCGGAGGAGGGCAAGAAGAATTGCCTTGATCTGCATGAGATTGATGGGGAGGAGGGTCTCCTGAACATTCCAGCGACCCTGCGCTATGAGAATGAGGAAGTCCGCTCCCCAACCCTGAAGACTGGCATCGATGTAGTGTGTGAGGAGAGTACACCGCTATACGGTGTCTGTATGGAAAATTGTTAATCTCCATCTATTTTTATACGGAGTGACACATGCTGTCTCTGTATAGTTTTAAGCATAATAAAACAGCAGATATACGAAACTGTTTGAAAAGCGGACAGCTCTATAAGGTGTAGGTCTGGAAAAATGAAAAATCTCCTCGGTTTGTTTTTCCAGAGTCACACACAGATAGCTTGCATTTGTCCATGATACAAGTCGGTACACGGTAGTGTGTGAGGAGCGTACACCGCTATACAGTGTCTGCATGGAAAATTGTCAATCTCCGTCTATTTTTATATGGACTGACACACGCTGTCTCTGTATAGTTTTCACCATAATCAAACAGCAGATATACGAAACTGTTTGAAAAGCGGACAGCTCGAGATGGTGTAGGTCTGGAAAAATGGAAAATCTCCTTGGCTTGTTTTTCCAGAGTTACACACAGCTTGTATTTGTCCGTGATACCAGCCGGTACACAGTAGTGTGTGAGGAGCGTACACTGCTATATGGTGTCTGTGTAGAAAATTGTCAATCTCCGTCTATTTTTATATGGAGTGACACACGCTGTCTCTGTATAGTTTTGACCGTGTTCAAACAGCAGATATACGAAACTGTTTGAAAAGCGGACAGCTCTATATGGTGTAGGTCTGGAAAAATGGTAAATCTCCTCGGCTTGTTTTTCCAGAGTCACACACAGATAGCTTGCATTTGTCCGTGATACCAGCCAGTACACGGTAGTGTGCGAGGAGCGTACACCGCTATACGGTGTGTGAAAAAATGAACGCTCGGTAACTCACCAGAACAAAATAATAAAAGTTGGAGTGCTTTGAAAAAAGCAGTTTGAACAGCAGTGTGCACACAGCAATTCAGCTATCAGGTAGCCTTAACAAGCAGCCTAATCACCACCAGCGCTGCTGCACACAACAAAAATCCTCCCCTTTCACTGCACACTAACTGTACAGTGAAAAGCACTATCAGCAGAAGCAATTTTTTTTTCTTCTTCCCTGCCTAATATGCTCTCCCTTATTCAGAATCAGCAGCAACACCTCTCCTGTTATGATTGAGTCACCGTAGGAGGCAAAAACAGAAATGCTAGCTAAGTCCTGAAAACCAGAGAAGTTGGCAACTATCAGATTGCAGACCCCTGAACCTATCAACACAACTAGCAGAAGCCGTGGGGGGTTCCTACGATGACCTAGACCCCTCGATCATAGCCGGAGAGATACATAGGCCTAGAGTTGAGCGACTTTTGGTTTTTTAGGGTCGCGTTTCGTTTCGTGAAACCCGACTTTTCCAAAAGTCGGGTCGAGCAAGATCGTCCGATTATAGGGAAAAGTCGGGGTCGTCCCGAAACACGAAACCCAATGTAAGTCAATGGGGAATAAAAGTCGGCAGTGAGAGGAGGACAGGAAACACACCAACAGTGCCCATTTGAATGCCAAAAGCATCAATTCTTCTTACTTAAGCTTGTCAACCTTAATTAACTTCATAATACTAGTTACGCACTGAAAAATGGGGGTTATTTGGCTAAAGTTGTGGGGGGGAGGGCTGGCTGCAGGTTTTCATGTGCCCTGGGTGAAAGAGCGCCCCTTTAACACATACCACAACTCATCATGCTCCGATACGGCAGATAAATAGCGGTATAGTACAATGAAAAATACCTCACTTTTTACATCTCATGACGAGGCCCATCTATTTCTCCATACAGAATCATTGGTCCCATATAATGTTTGAAACAGTATATGATGAGCTCCACATAATGCTACAGTATATGTTGGTCCCCATGGATGAAGCTCCACTGTCTTATGGGCCCAAATAATGCTCCAAACATAATGGGCCCCATTTCTAATGCTCTAGTGTATAATGGGCCCTGTAAATGCTGCTCCAGTGTCTGATGTCCACCTTTGGAATGTTCCAGTGTATGGTGGGCCCCATCTATCATTCTCCAGAGTATAGTGCTCCCCAAAAATTGCTGTCCCAACATTGAAAACAATCGAATAAGTCTCCTCGCTAGGGAATCCCTGTACTTGTCTGGACAGGTGCTGTAGCTTGCTTAACAGCTCGCCAGCCATTCTCACGCCCAGTATGGATTGCACGTGATTGCACAAAGGTTAGAAAGGGTACCGTATCCCTGGATAACATGTATGGATAGCGTACACATTCAAAATATATGTCTCAGGAGGCAGGCTCAGACGGTGTTAGGCCCAGTATGGATTGCACGTCATTGCACAAAGGTTAGAAAGGGTACCGTATCCCCGGATAACATGTATGGATAGCGTACACATTCAAAATATATGTCTATACAGCATGAGGCAGGCTCAGACGTTGTTAGGCCCAGTATGGATTGCACGTCATTGTACAAAGGTTAGAAAGGGTACCGTATCCCCGGATAACATGTATGGATAGCGTACACATTCAAAATATATGTCTATACAGCATGAGGCAGGCTCAGACGGTGTTAGGCCCAGTATGGATTGCACGTCATTGCACAAAGGTTAGAAAGGGTACCGTATCCCCGGATAACATGTATGGATAGCGTACACATTCAAAATATATGTCTATACAGCATGAGGCAGGCTCAGACGGTGTTAGGCCCAGTATGGATTGCACGTCATTGCACAAAGGTTAGAAAGGGTACCGTATCCCCGGATAACATGTATGGATAGCGTACACATTCAAAATATATGTCTATACAGCATGAGGCAGGCTCAGACGGTGTTAGGCCCAGTATGGATTGCACGTCATTGCACAAAGGTTAGAAAGGGTACCGTATCCCCGGATAACATGTATGGATAGCGTACACATTCAAAATATATGTCTATACAGCATGAGGAAGGCTCAGACGGTGTTAGGCCCAGTATGGATTGCACGTCATTGCACAAAGGTTAGAAAGGGTACCGTATCCCCGGATAACATGTATGGATAGCGTACACATTCAAAATATATGTTTATACAGCATGAGGCAGGCTCAGACGGTGTTAGGCCCAGTATGGATTGCACGTCATTGCACAAAGGTTAGAAAGGTTACCGTATCCCCGGATAACATGTATGGATAGCGTACAAATTCAAAATATATGTCTATACAGCATGAGGCAGGCTCAGACGTTGTTAGGCCCAGTATGGATTGCACGTCATTGCACAAAGGTTAGAAAGGGTACCGTATCACCGGATAACATGTATGGATAGCGTACACATTCAAAATATATGTCTATACAGCATGAGGCAGGCTCAGACGGTGTTAGGCCCAGTATGGATTGCACGTCATTGCACAAAGGTTAGAAAGGGTACCGTATCCCCGGATAACATGTATGGATAGCGTACACATTTAAAATATTTGTCTATACAGCATGAGGCAGGCTCTGACGTTGTTAGGCCCAGTATGGATTGCACGTCATTGCACAAAGGTTAGAAAGGGTACCGTATCCCCGGATAACATGTATGGATAGCGTACACATTCAAAATATATGTCTATACAGCATGAGGCAGGCTCAGACGGTGTTAGGCCCAGTATGGATTGCACGTCATTGCACAAAGGTTAGAAAGGGTACCGTATCCCAGGATAACATGTATGGATAGCGTACACATTCAAAATATATGTCTATACAGCATGAGGCAGGCTCAGACGTTGTTAGGCCCAGTATGGATTGCACGTCATTGCACAAAGGTTAGAAAGGGTACCGTATCCCCGGATAACATGTATGGATAGCGTACACATTCAAAATATATGTCTATACAGCATGAGGCAGGCTCAGACGGTGTTAGGCCCAGTATGGATTGCACGTCATTGCACAAAGGTTAGAAAGGGTACCGTATCCCCGGATAACATGTATGGATAGCGTACACATTCAAAATATATGTCTACACAGCATGAGGCAGGCTCAGACGGTGTTAGGCCCAGTATGGATTGCACGTCATTGCACAAAGGTTAGAAAGGGTACCGTATCCCCGGATAACATGTATGGATAGCGTACACATTCAAAATATATGTCTATACAGCATGAGGCAGGCTCAGACGGTGTCAGGCACAGTATGGTTTTGACGGGCCAGATTACACAGCGGAGGAGCAGGGAGAGGTAAAGATTGCAAATGCTGGGGCCCTGCCCAAGCAAGGGGGGCCCACTCTTGGGCGTCGGTAAAGGCACTGGGCCCCTCATAGTACAGCGGTGTGTCTGACGGCGGGTGTGCACCACCACCGTCAGAGACACTTGATTGCACTATGAGGGACCCTGTGCCAGTGCCCGCGCCCAAGAGTCGGCCTACCCACCTGTCCAGGGCAACGGCACTCGCACGGTGTCGTGCGCTAGGTGGTTACCCCGGCCATGGGGGGGAGGCAGCACAGTTAGGGAGTTTTAGAAAGTGGCATATGTTGATGTTGGACATTCAGCTGATGCAAAATGCGAAATAGGTGAAGTACCAGGAGGAGGTGGACCAAAGCAAGCCATTTTTCTGTCACCCTATGTGTCATCAGGGGAAGGTGGGACAAAATCCTTGGAAACCCATGCGTAGTTCATTTTAATGAAGGTTAGATCATCCACATTTTGCGTTGACAGACGGGTCCTTTTTTCTGTCAGGATTGATCCAGCTGCACTGAAGACTCTTTCCGATAGCACACTTGCAGCTGGGCAAGCGAGCTCCTGTAAGGCATATTGGGCCAATTCAGGCCAGGTGTCCAGTTTAGCGGCCCAATAGTCAAAGGGGAATGACCTGTGTGGGAGAACATCGATATGGGAGGAAAAGTAGTTTGTAACCATAGTTGACAACTGCTGTCTCCTGTCACTTTCCATCGATGCAGTATTACCAGTTGTGTGAGCGGTATTTGAAAAATCAGTCCACAACATTGTCATGAAACCCCTGTCTCCAACGCCACTTCTGCTGTGTGCACCACGAACACCTCTGCCAAGCTGCCCCCTGCCCGTACGGCTCGTGTGAGAACCATCACCACTGCTGTGTGCTGGGAATGCCTCAAGCAACCGATTTACCAGAGTTGCTTGTTTATTAGCCAATATTAGGTCAAGGTTCTCCTGTGGCATGATGTTTTGTAATTTGCCTTTATAGCGTGGATCCAGGATGCTGGCCAACCAGTAGTCGTCATCATTCATCATTTTGGCAATGCGGGGGTCCCTTTTTAGGATCCGCAAGGCATAATCTGACATGTGGGCCAATGTTCCCGGTGTCAATGATGCACTGCGAGTGCTGGGTGGAGGAGCACTTTCTGGCAAATCCACATCCCTCCAGTCATGCACAAACCCTGTACCAGACCTTGCCACGCCAACATTGTCACTTGCCCCACGAGATGCATCCTCCTCCCCTAAGTAATCATCCCCATCATCCTCCTCCTCCTCCTCTTCTTCCTCCACCTCGTCCAGGAGAGGTCCCTGAGCAGACAATGGCTGAATGTCATCAAGGATTCCCTCCTCTTCTTCCTCCTCATCAACATTGGCTGCAGACGCCTGCTCCTTAAGGTGCGTCAAAGTTTGCATGAGCAGACGCATAAGTGGGATGCTCATGCTAAGGATGGCGTCGTCTGCGCTTACCAGCCGTGTGCATTCCTCAAAACACTGAAGGACTTTACAAAGGTCTTTCAGCTTCGACCACTGCACGCCTGTCAACTCCATGTCTGCTCTCAAAGTGCCTGGCCGTGTATCCTCCCACAAATGCATTATGGCCTGCCTCTGCTCGCACAGCCGCTCCACCATGTGCAGGGTGGAGTTCCACCTTGTTGCAATGTCGATAATGAGGCGGTGGTTGGGAAGGTGGAGCAATCGCTGCAGCTTCTGCATACGAACGGAGTGTACAGGCGACCGGCGGATGTGCGCGCACAGTCTTCGCACCTTCTGGAGCAGGGTTGTTAACTCCGGATAATTTTTGAGGAAGCACTGCACCACCAGGTTCAAGGTGTGAGCCAAGCAAGGTATGTGGCTGAGTTTTGAAAGGGCTATGGCTGCCACAAAATTACGGCCGTTATCACTAACTACCTTGCCTGCCTCAAGATGTACACTGCCCAGCCATGACTCAGTTTGTCGCTTCAAGTACTCGGCCAGCACCTCGGCGGTGTGTCTGTCGCCCAAACACATCATCTGCAACACAGCCTGCTGACGCTTTCCACTAGCTGCTCAATAGGGGGACACATCGTGTGCAACAGTGGCAGCTGCAGATGGAGTGCTCGTACGACTGCGCTCTGTGGACGAGCTTTCGATTCTGGAGGAGGAGGAGGAGGAGGGTCGAACGCCTACAGCCAACTGTTTCCTATACAGTGGGCTAGGCAGCACTGTCCCACCACCGCTGTCCCCTGTGGACCCTGCATCCACCACATTAACCCAGTGCGCAGTGATGGACACGTAACGGCCCTGGCCATGCCGACTGGACCATGCATCAGTTGGGAGGTGCACCTTTCCGCTCACTGACTGCTTGAGTGCATGGACAATGCGGTCTTCCACATGATGGTGGAGGGCTGGGATGGCTTTGCGAGAGAAGAAGTGGCGACTGGGTAGGTCATAGCGTGGTACTGCATAGGCCATGAGTTCGCGGAAAGCTGTGCTTTCCACCAACCGAAAGGGCATCATCTCAAACGAGATTAGATTGGCAATGTGGGCGTTCAAACCCAGTGTACGCGGATGAGAGACTGAGTACTTTCTTGACCTACTCATAGTGTCTGGGAGGGTGAGCTGGACTTGAGAGCTGCATATGGTGGAAGTAGCGGTGGACAGGGCGGACTGAAAGAGGGTTGATGATGGTGATGGAGTTGGTGTTCTTTCTGATGGCCTAGAATCAGTCTTTCGTTGATATAACAGTGGGATTCCCTGACTGCTGTGGCCTTGCAATGACACCTCAACATTTGCTGCTGTGCTAACCGGTGGGCTTACAGTGGGGGAAACAATCCGTTGCTGACTACCTTCGTTGTGATCAGTTGCACATGTGGCACTTGAGGTTTGGTGTTGTGTCCACGCTTGCAAGTGCATGCTGGTTAAATGTCTAAGCATGCAACTGGTATTCAAATTTTTCAGATTTTTCCCTCAGCTAAACGTCTTTGCGCACTTCTTACAGATAACCTTGGCCTGATCATGAGGATTTTGTTCAAAAAAGTGCCACACTGCACTCTTCCTACTTTGGCAGACATTTTGCGGCCTAGCACGCTGTGATCTTTTGACCCTCTGGACAAGCTGTCCAGCAACTCTTTTGATGTTTGGAACCTGTCTTTGGAGTGCTCTGGGCCTGCCAGATAACAGCTGTTGCGATGTCGATGTCTGCTGTGGATGCTCCTCATCTGAGCTATTGGAAGCAGCACCCTCTTCCTCCAATGGATGCCAATCTGGGTCAACAACTGGGTCATCCATCACCTCCTCTTCTATGTCATGTGCACCTTTCTCTGTGTCACCGTGTATGGTGGTATAGTGTGCGGGAAGGGGCACCTGAGTCTCATCAGGGTCAAAATCTGGCTCTGTACACTGCGAGGACAATGTAGTGCTCTGAGTGAATGTACCAGCAGAATCATCCATCAGCGGCTGTGCATCAGTGCACTCCATGTCAGATTCATCTTGGCCTGGGTAATTCACCATTTGACTTGATAATCCAGGCATGGTATGTGAAAACAGCTACATGGAGTAATCAGTAGTATGGCCTGCATCATCCTTCAATCTTGGTTGGGGTGAGGGACACAAGGAAAGGTGTGGCTCATGAACACGAGCCTCCAATGACGACTCAGTGCTTTTACTTTTTACAACTGAAGAAGAGGAGGCGATAGAGCTGGAGGCTGAGTCAGCAATGTAAGACAAAACTTTTTCCTGATGCTCTGCCTTTAAAAGCGGTTTGCCAACTCCTAGAAAACTAAGCGTTCAAGGCCTTACGTAGCCAGACGATGATGCAGGGTCAGCACCTCCTGCATTCGGTCCTATTTTGCTCTTGCCACTACCATCAGATCCACCACCAACACCATCATTACCAGCTGCCAACCCCCGCCCAATTCCACGGCCTCTTCCACCAGCCTTCCTCATTTTTGGTAGAAATGTAGACTAAGTCCAACAAACTATATAGTAATGTAAAACAAGGTACAAGGTGTCTATAGGACAGGGGAGATTTAAAATTTCTGCACACACTTGTGGACACTGGACACTTTTGGATTGTGTGAGGCCCAATGATATCTGAGCGCTATGTGACAGGCTCGATGGCACAGCTGTGACCAAAGTGACGAGAGGATAATGGAGATTTTGAATCTCTGCGTACACTTTTGGACACTGGACACTTGTAGATTGTGTGAGGCCCACTGATATCTGAGCGCTATGTGACACGCTCGATGGCACAGCTGCCTGTGACCAAAGTGACGAGAGGATAACGGAGATTTTGAATCTCTGCGTACACTTTTGGACACTGGACACTTGTGGATTGTGTGAGGCCCACTGATATCTGAGCGCTATGTGACACGCTCGATGGCACAGCTGCCTGTGACCAAAGTGACGAGAGGATAATGGAGATTTTGAATCTCTGCGTACACTTTTGGACACTGGACACTTGTAGATTGTGTGAGGCCCACTGATATCTGAGCGCTATGTGACACGCTCGATGGCACAGCTGCCTGTGACCAAAGTGACGAGAGGATAATGGAGATTTTGAATCTCTGCGTACACTTTTGGACACTGGACACTTGTAGATTGTGTGAGGCCCACTGATATCTGAGCGCTATGTGACACGCTCGATGGCACAGCTGCCTGTGACCAAAGTGACGAGAGGATAATGGAGATTTTGAATCTCTGCGTACACTTTTGGACACTGGACACTTGTGGATTGTGTGAGGCCCACTGATATCTGAGCGCTATGTGACACGCTCGATGGCACAGCTGCCTGTGACCAAAGTGACGAGAGGATAATGGAGATTTTGAATCTCTGCGTACACTTTTGGACACTGAACACTTGTAGATTGTGTGAGGCCCACTGATATCTGAGCGCTATGTGACACGCTCGATGGCACAGCTGCCTGTGACCAAAGTGACGAGAGGATAATGGAGATTTTGAATCTCTGCGCACACTTTTGGACACTGGACACTTGTGGATTGTGTGAGGCCCACTGATATCTGAGCGCTATGTGACACGCTCGATGGCACAGCTGCCTGTGACCAAAGTGACGAGAGGATAATGAAGATTTTGAATCTCTGCGTACACTTTTGGACACTGGACACTTGTAGATTGTGTGAGGCCCACTGATATCTGAGCGCTATGTGACACGCTCGATGGCACAGCTGCCTGTGACCAAAGTGACAAGAGGATAATGGAGATTTTGAATCTCTGCGTACACTTTTGGACACTGGACACTTGTGGATTGTGTGAGGCCCACTGATATCTGAGCGCTATGTGACACGCTCGATGGCACAGCTGCCTGTGACCAAAGTGACGAGAGGATAATGGAGATTTTGAATCTCTGCGTACACTTTTGGACACTGGACACTTGTGGATTGTGTGAGGCCCACTGATATCTGAGCGCTATGTGACACGCTCGATGGCACAGCTGCCTGTGACCAAAGTGACGAGAGGATAATGGAGATTTTGAATCTCTGCGTACACTTTTGGACACTGGACACTTGTAGATTGTGTGAGGCCCACTGATATCTGAGTGCTATGTGACACGCTCGATGGCACAGCTGCCTGTGACCAAAGTGACGAGAGGATAATGGAAATTTTGAATCTCTGCGTACACTTTTGGACACTGGACACTTGTAGATTGTGTGAGGCCCAATGATATCTGAGCGCTATGTGACACGCTCGATGGCACAGCTGCCTGTGACAAAGTGACGAGAGGATAATGGAGATTTTGAATCTCTGCGTACACTTTTGGACACTGGACACTTGTGGATTGTGTGAGGCCCACTGATATCTGAGCACTCTGTGACACGCTCGATGGCACAGCTGCCTGTGACCAAAGTGACGAGAGGATAATGGAGATTTTGAATCTCTGCGTACACTTTTGGACACTGGACACTTGTAGATTGTGTGAGGCCCACTGATATCTGAGCGCTATGTGACACGCTCGATGGCACAGCTGCCTGTGACCAAAGTGACGAGAGGATAATGGAGATTTTGAATCTCTGCGTACACTTTTGGACACTGGACACTTGTGGATTGTGTGAGGCCCACTGATATCTGAGCGCTATGTGACACGCTCGATGGCACAGCTGCCTGTGACCAAAGTGACGAGAGGATAATGGAGATTTTGAATCTCTGCGTACACTTTTGGACACTGGACACTTGTGGATTGTGTGAGGCCCACTGATATCTGAGCGCTATGTGACACGCTCGATGGCACAGCTGCCTGTGACCAAAGTGACGAGAGGATAATGGAGATTTGAATCTCTGCGTACACTTTTGGACACTGGACACTTGTAGATTGTGTGAGGCCCACTGATATCTGAGCGCTATGTGACACGCTCGATGGCACAGCTGCCTGTGACCAAAGTGACAAGAGGATAATGGAGATTTTGAATCTCTGCGTACACTTTTGGACACTGGACACTTGTGGATTGTGTGAGGCCCACTGATATCTGAGCGCTATGTGACACGCTCGATGGCACAGCTGCCTGTGACCAAAGTGACGAGAGGATAATGGAGATTTTGAATCTCTGCGTACACTTTTGGACACTGGACACTTGTAGATTGTGTGAGGCCCACTGATATCTGAGCGCTATGTGACACGCTCGATGGCACAGCTGCCTGTGACCAAAGTGACGAGAGGATAATGGAGATTTTGAATCTCTGCGTACACTTTTGGACACTGGACACTTGTGGATTGTGTGAGGCCCACTGATATCTGAGCCCTATGTGACACGCTCGATGGCACAGCTGCCTGTGACCAAAGTGACGAGAGGATAATGGAGATTTTGAATCTCTGCGTACACTTTTGGACACTGGACACTTGTGGATGGTGTGAGGCCCACTGATATCTGAGCGCTATGTGACACGCTCGATGGCACAGCTGCCTGTGACCAAAGTGACGAGAGGATGATGGAGATTTTGAATCTCTGCGTACACTTTTGGACACTGGACACTTGTGGATTGTGTGAGGCCCACTGATATCTGAGCGCTATGTGACACGCTCGATGGCACAGCTGCCTGTGACCAAAGTGACGAGAGGATAATGGAGATTTTGAATCTCTGCGTACACTTTTGGACACTGGACACTTGTGGATTGTGTGAGGCCCACTGATATCTGAGCGCTATGTGACACGCTCGATGGCACAGCTGTGACAAAAGTGACTAGAGGATAAGGGAGATTGGATTGCTTTTAAAAAAGCAGTTTGCAGAGCAGTGGGTAAACAGCAATGCCAGTGTGTCAGGAAGCCTTAAAAGGCAGCCCAACAACCAACACCACTGATACACCACAATATAGCCTCCCCTTGCACTGCACACACAGTGACTTGTGTGTTGTGCAGGCCAAATCGCTAGCAGCAGAAGCAGTTTTTTTGTCTTCTTCCCTGCCTAACGCTCTCCCTACAGAATCAGCAGCAACCTCTCCCTATACTAAGATCGGCAGAAGTAAGATGGCGGTCGGCGTGCACGCCCTTTTATACCCCCTGTGATGCCCACCAAAGCAAGCCAATCACTTGCATGCCCTTCTCAAAGATGGTGGTGACCCGTGCCTTGGTCATCACGTTGCCCACAGTGTCCGTGGATCCTGATTGGCTGAAAAAGAGCGCAAAACAAACTTTTGAAACGCGACTTTGGCGCGTAAGTCGCCGACCTCGTGGCCGACCTCATCCTAGGGTCGGGTTTCGTTTCATGAAACCCGACTTTGCCAAAAGTCGGCGACTTTTGAATTTTTTCGACCCGTTTCGCTCAACTCTACATAGGCCTAAAGAAGGAAAGGGGAAATCTAACTGCCCCAGAGCAGACCCCAAAGCAATAGGCAGCCCCCCACATATAATGACGGTGAAGCAAGATGAAAACACTTACACAGACAGAAAGACAGGCTGAGCAAAGACGGGGCCCAAAAACTACCTAGATAGGAACGGATAGGAAGGCTGCTGTCTGCAATCTGCCAAAACCCTATCAGAGACAAAAGCCAACCAGCTGATATAAAAATGGCCCTGAAGCTTCAAAAACTAAATCAGCACTCAGGTACTTTCAGAAGACAGAGCTCACAGAACACTGCACACTCCAGCAGGGAGTGGCAGAATCCAAAAAGCAAGAAGAACAAAAACAAATCTTAGATGCAAAAAGGCAAAACAGAAAACTTAGCTTTAGGAGAGCAGGAATCAGACTGGTGTCCAAGAGTCCACAGAGAAATCACCCGCAGGGCAGAAAGGGCGTAGGCTGCCTTAAATCCAGTCAGTGACTCCACTCAGCCAATCGTCTTCATTAGTCCCAGGTGCCTGATAATCAGGCTCACTACCTTCCTTCACTAGAATAGGGAGTTCACCAGGCCTCAGTGACGGAGGGGAAAATGAACTCACAACACTCTCCCTATTCTAAGATCGGCAGAAGTAAGATGGCGGTCGGCGGTAATGGCCTTTTATAGCCACTGTGACGCCACACAAAGCCAGCCAATCACTTCAATGCCCTTCTCTAAGATGGTGGTGGCCGCTGCCCATGTCATCGCGTTGCCCACAGTGTGTGTCCTCCATCATTGGCTGAGAAAAGGCGTTGGAAGCATTATTTGAAACGCGACTTTGGCGCTCGGCAACCTCATGGCCGACCTCACGCTATGGTCGGGTTTCGATCGGAGAAACCCGACTTTAGCTAAAGTCGTCGATTTTTGAATTTGACCGACCCGTTTCGCTCAACTCTATTTACGACCTTGAGGGATTCTTTGTCGTTTGAATTTTTGGAGGAATTGACAGATACAAATGGCCATTTTCATGTCCTTATCTGCAATTTAATCTCACAGACTTACACAATTGTAAACGTTTATGCTCCCAATAAGGGTCAGGTTAAATTTTTAGATACATTAATGAAAAAGATTGAATTGCTAAAAAAAAGGCATTCTTTTGATTTTGGGGATTTTCAATATGGTACCCGATAATTTGCTTGACTCCTCTTCCACGAATAGACTTAGTTCCCCTTCACTTAACAATTGGATGTTTAAACATGAACTTTATGACATTTTTCTATGTTTAAATTCTACTTCAAAGAAGTTTACATGTTTTTCTGATTCTCACTTGTCAGCTTCCTGAATTGATTTGATGTTAACAGATGTTTTCTCCCTTCCTAGATTTTCCTCCATATCCATAGGTCACAAATCTATTTCTGATCATGCTCCTGTAATTGCCATATTCACAGAGGGTCATTCCATAAATAATCAGTCGTTATGGAAATGTAATACTTCTATTTTTCAAAACCTTAAATACCATAACGAAGTCTCCCAAACTCTTAAATATTATTTTTCTGAAAATGCGTATGATCCTTCGGAACCATTTCTTCAATGGAACGTGCATAAGTCGGGTCTTCGTGGCACCCTGGGTCGAATTTCCTCACAGATTAAAAATTTCAACTGACAAAAAATTAGGAATTTGCAAGCTTTGATGAAGAGGAAGGAGACGGAGCTAGCATTTGTCAATAGCTCTACCTCTTGTCCCATAACTTTAGCTGAACTATCTCATCTTCGGAATTAGTTGAGAGCTACCATTTTTTCATTTTATGATTCTGCAGTTAAACAGTCTAAATTTCATCACTACATGTCCCTTAAAGGGAACCTGTCACCCACCCAAGAAGTTTTTAACTAAAAGTGACACCTTGTGCAGCATTTCCTCCATCCTTCTGGGCCCCACCTCCTCAGCGTTCAGTTATTTACCCGATGCCTGCACTGTAATCTTGTTTCTTGGGCATGCGCAGTTAGCACTGTCAGTCCACTGACATCACATGATGTCTTCCCTCTCGCACCTGCGTGGACGCGCGGCCCGAGATCCCGCCCCACAGTGTGAATAAATCAGAAGAGACTGCGGGGCGGGATCTCAGGCCGCGCATCCACGCAGGCGCGAGAAGGAAGACATCATGTGATGTTAGTGGATGGGCAGCGCTAACTGCGTATGCCCAAGAAACAAAATTACAGTGCAGGCGCCGGGTAAATAACTGAACGCGGAGGAGGCGGAGCCCAGAAGGATGGAGGAAAGAACAATCTATGGATTCTGACGTTTTGGCTGCTCCTTTGACTGCAGATGAGATTAGCGGAACAATAAACCAAATAAAATCACATAAGGCCCCTGGTCCTGATGGGTATAACAGTAGTTATTATAAGTAATTTAGTGACATTCTAGTACCCCACTTGGTTCAAATTTTTAATGCCGCTGCGTCCGTTGGTTCTTTCCCCAAGGAAAATTTGGAGGCTACGATTATACTTATCCCTAAGCCTAACACAAATCCTGATCAAGTACTTAATTACCGTCCCATTTCCCTAATCAATACTGATCTTAAAATTGATTCCAAAGCCTTAGCTAATCGGCTCAATCTTATTTTACCCAAATTGATTTCCACGGACCAGATTGGATTTATTAAACACCGGCAATCCATTGAAGCTACCAGGCGGCTGCTAAATATTATTAAGTTAATTAATTCCAAAAAACTCACCTCCACATTAGTTTCCCTAGATGCAGAAAAAGCGTTTGATCGCATAAATTGGACTTTTCTCAAATGTTCCCTTCAAATATTCGGTTTTGATTTGGATTTTATAACTAAAATTATGGCCCTATATTCCGACCCTCAAGCAAAGATTCAGATTAATAACCATTTTTCTTCCCCATTCACAATCTCTACTGGTACTCGGC
Organism: Dendrobates tinctorius; assembly: GCF_039654945.1. Taxonomy (NCBI): domain Eukaryota; kingdom Metazoa; phylum Chordata; class Amphibia; order Anura; family Dendrobatidae; genus Dendrobates; species Dendrobates tinctorius. The sequence continues at coordinate 4,815,714 of NW_027361818.1, read as the reverse complement.
AGGGTTGCCCTCTTTCCCCTTTACTTTTCGCCCTTGCCATTGCCATAGAACCCTTAGCCCAACTCATTAGAGATGAATCTGATCTCTCCACAGAAGACATTAGCACGGATCGTAAAGAGTTTAAAATAAGTTTATATGTGGATGATATCCTCCTGACCCTTACCAATCTTTGTAGTTCTATTAAAAGAGTGCCAACCCTTCTGCATAAATACTCTCTATTTACATATTTTAAAATTAATGGCTTCAAATCTAAAATTCTCCAATTTAATCTCACTTGCATGCAAATTCAGAGTATAAAAGATGTTTTTCCTTGGGGCTGGGCAGAGAGGGATCTTACAGTCATGGCCAAAAGTATTGACACCCCTGCAATTCTGTCAGATAATACTCAGTTTCTTCCTGAAAATGATTGCAAACACAAATTCTTTGGTATTATTATCTTCATTTAATTTGTCTTAACTGAAAAAACACAAAAAGAATTGTCCTAAAGCCAAATTGGATATAATTCCACACCAAACATAACAAAGAAGGTGGACAAAAGTATTGGCACTGTTCGAAAAATCATGTGATGCTTCTCTAATTTGTGTAATTAACAGCACCTGTAACTTACCTGTGGCACCTAACAGGTGTTGGCAATAACTAAATCACACTTGCAGCCAGTTAACATGGATTAAAGTTGACTCAACCTCTGTCCTGTGTCCTTGTGTGTACCACATTGAGCATGGAGAAAAGAAAGAAGACCAAAGAACTGTCTGAGAACTTGAGAAACCAAATTGTGAGGAAGCATAAGCAATTTCAAGGCTACAAGTCCATCTCCAAAGACCTGAATGTTCCTGTGTCTACCGTGCACAGTGTCATCAAGAAGTTTAAAGCCCATGGCACTGTGGCTAACCTCCCTAGATGTGGCCGGAAAAGAAAAATTGACAAGAGATTTCAACGCAAGATTGTGCGGATGTTGGATAAAGAACCTCCACTAACATCCAAACAAGTTCAAGCTGCCCTGCAGTCCAAGGGTACAACGGTGTCAACCCGTACAATCCGTCGGCGTCTGAATGAAAAGGGACTGTATGGTAGGAGACCCAGGAAGACTCCACTTCTTACCCCGAGACATAAAAAAGCCAGGCTGGAGTTTGCCAAAACTTACCTGAAAAAGCCTAAAACATTTTGGAAGAATGTTCTCTGGTCAGATGAGACAAAAGTAGAGCTTTTAGGGCAAAAGCATCAACATAGAGTTTACAGGAGAAAAAAGAGGCATTCAAAGAAAAGTACACGGTCCCTACAGTCAAACATGGCGGAGGTTCCCTGATGTTTTGGGGTTGCTTTGCTGCCTCCGGCACTGGACTGCTTGACCGTGTGCATGGCATTATGAAGTCTGAAGACTACCAACAAATTTTGCAGCACAATGTAGGGCCCAGTGTGAGAACGCTGGGTCTCCCTCAGAGGTCATGGGTCTTCCAGCAGGACAATGACCCAAAACACACTTCAAAAAGCACTAGAAAATGGTTTGAGAGAAAGCACTGGAGACATCTAAGGTGGCCAGCAATGAGTCCAGACCTGAATCCCATAAAACACCTGTGGAGAGATCTAAAAATGGCAGTTTGGAGAAGGCACCCTTCAAATATCAGGGACCTGGAGTAGTTTGCCAAAGAAGAATGGTCTAAAATTCCAGCAGAGCATTGTAAGAAACTCATTGATGGTTACCGGAAGCGGTTGGTCGCAGTTATTTTGGCTAAAGGTTGTGCAACCAAGTATTAGGCTGAGGGTGCCAATACTTTTGTCCGGCCCATTTTTGGAGTTTTGTGTGAAATGATCAATGTTTTGCTTTTTGCTTCATTCTCTTTTGTGTTTTTTCATTTAAGACAAATTAAATGAAGATAATAATACCAAAGAATTTGTGTTTGCAATCATTTTCAGGAAGAAACTGAATATTATCTGACAGAATTGCAGGGGTGTCAATACTTTTGGCCATGACTGTACATATAGATGTTGAGCCTGGTATGGTGTGATGGCCTAGCATAACTTTATATATCCTTTGCTCGTTTTGTCACCAACCTTTTAAGCATTCCCCAGTAACTAATAGAAATATCATCTAATCTGCACTTGAGTAAGGGTAAGGTTCCAGACTCCCATGGTCCCCCGAGAGGGGCTGGGAATCTTGGGCATGAGAGCCGCAGATAACTACTGCGCATGTCCGAGATTACCTGCCCCGCAGTGTGACAAATTAAATGAAGATAATAATACCAAAGAATTTGTGTTTGCAATCATTTTCAGGAAGAAACTGAATATTATCTGACAGAATTGCAGGGGTGTCAATACTTTTGGCCATGACTGTACATACTTAGGTTTGAAATTTTCTAGGCACATCAAATCCCTCATCCCCAATAATTTGGACATTCTTATATCCTCTATTTCTAAGACGCTCCGGTTTTATGAGGACAAGGAGTTATCTTGGTGGCGTAGGGTCCTCATTGTTAAATCTGTTACTCTTCCTAAAATTCTTTATGTATTTAGGTCCCTTCCATTACTCATCTCAACTTCCTATTTGACTAGTCTGCAGACACATCTCAACCTTTTTGTGTGGAGCAACAAGAGGTCTAGAATAGCTTCTAATCAGTTATTCAAGCATAAATTGCGAGGTGGTATGGGTCTCCCTAATATATCGGCCTATTACTTTTCTAATTTAACTAAGCAAAGTCTTTATTGGTGGTGAGCTGACTATACGCCCTCACGGTTGGAATTAGAATGGTATTTTAATAAATACTCCTCATCCTGTAGGATTATTTTTAATTTATTCAAGAATAAAACTTTGATTCAGCATGATCATCCAATTTTTATGGCAGTTCTTGCGGCTTGGCAAAGACTCCTAAAAAATAAAAAATGGTTTCCCTAGGAAGGAGCTTGTATTGAGACTTCCCCTTTCATTTGTGGGTACTGTTTTCACAACTGATCTGGATCCGGATTGGGCTACTTGGGAATTTGCAAAGTATAGGATGTTTTTGATGGAAATAATTTTGTTTCATTTTCTCATCTTAAAAATAGGTATAGTGTTCCCTCATCTGCCTTTCTGAAATGTATTACGGTATTTTGAACGCATTTTTGGAGCCATTTGTTTGCAATAACCCTCCTCTCTCGGAGCCTGCGATTAATGTCCTAAACAATTTGGGTCATGGTATATTTTGGACCATTCAGTATTTGTATCTATGGTTCAACAATGATGCTAAATTTGTTAAATCCCCATACGTGACCAAGTGGGAAGCTCATCTGAATATTTCTAGAGCTTCGGGTGACTGGGAACAGGCTATTTCTTTAACTTATTCCTCCACCATATCTATGGCCCTACAGGAGTCGTATTTTAAAAAGTCATCTCTAGGTGGTATTACTCACCTTCTCGTTTGGCAGTTATAAACTCCTCTAACTCCCCTCTTTGTTGGAGGGATTGTGGGCAATGCGGCAGTCTTTTATATTTGTTTAGATCTTGTCCGCTTATTAGACCCTTTTGGTGGGACATCTCTTCCCTTATTACCTTAATCTGATGAATTTGTCTGGCAGAAACCTTCCTGATTATGCCTTTACCTGCACTAACCTGTCGGTACTCTATCAGCCACAAATCTCTTCTCAGTGTGATGATCACGCATAAGATTTCACGAAATATCTAATGTTTCATACCTTGTCCAAGACATTTGCAGTATTTGATGCTTTTCAGCAGCATATAGATCATTTTTCTTTCCTTATTGCTTGAAACCTGTGGCTGCTTAATAATGTGGAACTTCTTAATTAGTTTTCCTTTAATTGCACACCTGGCAAACTAATTATCACAGTTATTTGAGATTGATTTCAGTGAGACACAAACCATCCAAGAGTTTGTGAAAAACAAAAATTACATCTTTATGACACCTTAATCCAATTTACATAATAATTTGGAACGCAGTGCAAGGTACAGGCCTGCTAAGGCTTTCATCCTCCCTGCCATCATTATTCAGTATTTCCCTGCACTGCATAGTATTGATCTCTGCGTTTTTTGTTTTTATTTCCAACTGTTTAGTAGATGTTAGGCGTCGGATTCCTGTCACTGCACAGCAGGAATCCCGAACCTTGCATTCAGCAGTCTCCCATTCCTCTCCGGCCGCAGAGGAGGCTGCTCAGCAGACTCATCGATCCAGGCGCTCTGCTCAGACCAGCTCTGTAGGTTTGGTTGCTGCTGCCACCTCTGGTCCAGCTATAGCAATGCATGCTGGTCAACAGCGAGCTACTCCAGGGACTAAGTCCTCCTTTCGGTCCACTGAGCATGCCCGTGGGACGATCACTCATTGGAGATCGGAGGTCACATGCTCAGGTCCTTCTCCAGCTCGGATTGGACCATCAGGAAGGTCAGGAAGTCGCACGGCCATGCGCTAGTATAGACTCAAATAATTATGGAGTGTATGATGATAGATGCATGTACCTGGTGACTGACTCATTATTAAACCTCTACCCTTGGTTGTGTTTGTTGTTAGGGTTCAGCGGTTAAAGTCAGCGTCTGTCAATGGCTACTGTATATGCCACAGTGCAGTCCAACCTTCTGCACACTAGCGTCCGATGGTGTCGCCCACTGCAGGGCACTATCGTACCGTGGCAAGTGACAGCCACGCCTGTGCAACGCCTTGCACAACCTGCGCTTATGTGGCCCAATCCTGGGCGATTAGTGGCGTCTGCCTAAGCGGCACTGCGCACACTTGCACATGTTATACCTATCTGGTGCCGAGTACTAGTGTGTCTAGAGGGACTCTAACCCAGTGTCTCAGGGGCAGAGTCCTGTGACTATATGCTAGCGCTCACACTGCCGAGCTTTGAGAGTACAAACAGGCTACAGCATTTATTATTTGGCGGTTGTGCGGCTCTGTGAGGTAACTGAGTCCACCTCTGTACACACTGGGTGAGGTTAACCCCATGTGTCCCTTTATTATACCGCCATATCACATCCGCCATTACCGAGCAGCAGTTAACACTTCTGCACGGTGGACCCCGGGCAGCGAAAGCACCTAAATACCATCTTTATTATTTGGTGCGTTCCGCCAGCCCCTAACAGTAGAGAAGCTGAGAAGACCACATTTAACAACTTCCTCCTTATAGCTCAACTTGTGGAAGCAATAAAATTGTGAAAACACAGGAGATTGTAACTTAATGGCCAGAAATAATAATGGATGAAATACCATAATTTATGTACAATTCATTTTTATTTATACATTTATTTAGCATTATAAGAAAAAAATTAGTTCACCATGAAATATAGACACCTTACTAGAGTTGAGCGACTTTTGGTTTTTTAGGGTCGCGTTTCGTTTCGTGAAACCCGACTTTTCCAAAAGTCGGGTCGAGCAAGATCGTCCGATTATAGGGAAAAGTCGGGGTCATCCCGAAACACGAAACCCAATGTAAGTCAATGGGGAATAAAAGTCGGCAGTGAGAGGAGGACAGGAAACACACCTACAGTGCCCATTTGAATGCCAAAAGCATCAATTCTTCTTACTTAAGCTTGTCAACCTTAATTAACTTCATAATACAAGTTACGCACTGAAAAATGGGGGTTATTTGGCTAAAGTTGTGGGGGGGTACGGCTGGCTCCAGGTTTTCATGTGCCCTGGGCGAAAGAGCGCCCCTTTAACACATACCACAACTCATCATGCTCCGATACGGCAAAGAAATAGCGGTATAGTACAATGAAAAATACCTCACTTTTTACATCTCATGACGAGGCCCATCTATTTCTCCATACAGAATCATTGGTCCCATATAATGTTTGAAACAGTATATGATGAGCTCCACATAATTCTACAGTATATGTTGGTCCCCATGGATGAAGCTCTACTGTCTTATGGGCCCAAATAATGCTCCAAACATAATGGGCCCCATTTCTAATGCTCTAGTGTATAATGGGCCCTGTAAATGCTGCTCCAGTGTCTGATGTCCACCTTTGGAATGTTCCAGTGTATGGTGGGCCCCATCTATCATTCTCGGACGGTGTTAGGCCCAGTATGGATTGCACGTGATTGCACAAAGGTGAGAAAGGGTACCGTATCCCCAGATAACATGTATGGATAGTGTACACATTCAAAATATATGTCTATACATCAGGAGGCAGGCTCAGACGGTGTTAGGCCCAGTATGGATTGCACGTGATTGCACAAAGGTTAGAAAGGGTACCGTATCCCCGGATAACATGTATGGATAGCGTACACATTCAAAATATATGTCTCAGGAGGCAGGCTCAGACGGTGTTAGGCCCAGTATGGATTGCACGTGATTGCACAAAGGTTAGAAAGGGTACCGTATCCCCGGATAACATGTATGGATAGCGTACACATTCAAAATATATGTCGCAGGAGGCAGGCTCAGACGGTGTTAGGCCCAGTATGGATTGCACGTGATTGCACAAAGGTTAGAAAGGGTACCGTATCCCCGGATAACATGTATGGATAGCGTACACATTCAAAATATATGTCTCAGGAGGCAGTCTCAGACGGTGTTAGGCCCAGTATGGATTGCACGTGATTGCACAAAGGTTAGAAAGGGTACCGTATCCCCAGATAACATGTATGGATAGCGTACACATTCAAAATATATGTCTCAGGAGGCAGGCTCAGACGGTGTTAGGCCCAGTATGGATTGCACGTGATTGCACAAAGGTTAGAAAGGGTACCGTATCCCCGGATAACATGTATGGATAGCGTACACATTTAAAATATATGTCTCAGGAGGCAGGCTCAGATGGTGTTAGGCCCAGTATGGATTGCACGTGATTGCACAAAGGTTAGAAAGGGTACCGTATCCCCGGATAACATTTATGGATAGCGTACACATTCAAAATATATGTCTCAGGAGGCAGGCTCAGACGGTGTTAGGCCCAGTATGGATTGCACGTGATTGCACAAAGGTTAGAAAGGGTACCGTATCCCCGGATAACATGTATGGATAGCGTACACATTCAAAATATATGTCTCAGGAGGCAGGCTCAGACGGTGTTAGGCCCAGTATGGATTGCACGTGATTGCACAAAGGTTAGAAAGGGTACCGTTTCCCCGGATAACATGTATGGATAGCGTACACATTCAAAATATATGTCTATACATCAGGAGGCAGGCTCAGATGGTGTCAGGCACAGTATGGATTTGATGGCCCAGATTACACAGCGGAGGAGCAGGGAGAGGTAAAGATTGCAAATGCTGGGGCCCTGCCCAAGCAAAAGGGGCCCACTCGTGGGCGTCGGTACTGGCACTGGGCCCCTCATAGTACAGTGGTGTGTCTGACGGTGGGTGTGCACCACCACCGTCAGAGACACTTGATTGCACTATGAGGGACCCTGTGCCAGTGCCCGCGCCCAAGAGTCAGCCTACCCACCTGTCCAGGGCAACGGCACTCGCACGGTGTCGTGCGCTAGGTGGTGACCCCGGCCATGGGGGGGTAGGCAGCACAGTTAGGGAGTTTTAGAAAGTGGCATATGTTGATGTTGGACATTCAGCTGATGCAAAAGGCAAAATAGGTGAAGTACCAGGAAGAGGTGGACCAAAGCAAGCCATTTTTCTGTCACCCTATGTGTCATCAGGGGAAGGTGGGACAAAATCCTTGGAAACCCATGCGTGGTTCATTTTAATGAAGGTTAGATCATCCACATTTTGGGTTGACAGACGGGTCCTTTTTTCTGTCAGGATTGATCCAGCTGCACTGAAGACTCTTTCCGATAGCACACTTGCAGCTGGGCAAGCGAGCTCCTGTAAGGCATATTGGGCCAATTCAGGCCAGGTGTCCAGTTTAGTGGCCCAATAGTCAAAGGGGAATGACCTGTGTGGGAGAACATCGATATGGGAGGAAAAGTAGTTTGTAACCATAGTTGACAACTGCTGTCTCCTGTCACTTTCCATCGATGCAGTATTACTAGTTGTGTGAGCGGTATTTGAAAAATCAGTCCACAACATTGTCATGAAACCCCTGTCTCCAACGCCACTTCTGCTGTGTGCACCACGAACACCTCTGCCAAGCTGCCTCCGGCCCGTACGGCTCGTGTGAGAACCATCACCGCTGCTGTGTGCTGGGAATGCCTCAAGCAACCGATTTACCAGAGATGCTTGTTTATTAGCCAATATTAGGACAAGGTTCTCCTGTGGCATGATGTTTTGTAATTTGCCTTTATAGCGTGGATCCAGGATGCTGGCCAACCAGTAGTCGTCATCGTTCATCATTTTGGCAATGCGGGGGTCCCTTTTTAGGATCCGCAAGGCAGGCATAATCTGACATGTGGGCCAATGTTCCCGGTGTCAATGATGCACTGCGAGTGCTGGGTGGAGGAGCACTTTCTGGCAAATCCACATCCCTCCAGTCACGCACAAACCCTGTACCAGACCTTGCCACGCCAACATTTTCACTTGCCCCACGAGATGCATCCTCCTCCCCTAAGTAATCATCCCCATCATCATCCTCCTCCTCCTCTTCTTCCTCCACCTCGTCCAGGAGAGGTCCCTGAGCAGACAATGGCTGAATGTCATCAAGGATTCCCTCCTCCTCTTCCTCCTCATCAACATTGGCTGCAGACGCCTGCTCCTTAAGGTGCGTCAAAGTTTGCATGAGCAGACGCATAAGTGGGATGCTCATGCTTAGGATGGCGTCGTCTGCGCTTACCAGCCGTGAGCATTCCTCAAATCACTGAAGGACTTTACAAAGGTCTTTCAGCTTCGACCACTGCACACCTGTCAACTCCAAGTCTGCTCTCAAAGTGCCTGGCCGTGTATCCTCCCACAAATGCATTATGGCCTGCCTCTGCTCGCACAGCCGCTCCACCGTGTGCAGGGTGGAGTTCCACCTTGTTGCAATGTCAATAATGAGGCGGTGGTTGGGAAGGTGGAGCAATCGCTGCAGCTTCTGCATACGAACGGAGTGTACAGGCGACCGACGGATGTGCGCGCACAGTCTTCGCACCTTCTGGAGCAGGGCTGTTAACTCCGGATAATTTTTGAGGAAGCACTGCACCACCAGGTTCAAGGTGTGAGCCAAGCAAGGTATGTGGCTGAGTTTTGAAAGGGCTATGGCTGCCACAAAATTACGGCCGTTATCACTAACTACCTTGCCTGCCTCAAGATGTACACTGCCCAGCCATGACTCAGTTTGTCGCTTCAAGTACTCGGCCAGCACCTCGGCGGTGTGTCTGTCGCCCAAACACATCATCTGCAACACAGCCTGCTGACGCTTTCCACTAGCTGCTCGATAGGGGGACACATCGTGTGCAACAGTGGCAGCTGCAGATGGAGTGCTCGTACGACTGCGCTCTGTGGACGAGCTTTCGCTTCTGGAGGAGGAGGAGGAGGAGGGTCGAACGCCTACAGCCAACTGTTTCCTATACCGTGGGCTAGGCAGCACTGTCCCACCACCGCTGTCCCCTGTGGACCCTGCATCCACCACATTAACCCAGTGCGCAGTGATGGACACGTAACGGCCCTGGCCATGCCGACTGGACCATGCATCAGTTGTGAGGTGCACCTTTCCGCTCACTGACTGCTTGAGTGCATGGACAATGCGGTCTTTCACATGATGGTGGAGGGCTGGGATGGCTTTGCGAGAGAAGAAGTGGCGACTGGGTAGGTCATAGCGTGGTACTGCATAGGCCATGAGTTCGCGGAAAGCTGTGCTTTCCACCAACCGAAAGGGCATCATCTCAAATGAGATTAGTTTGGCAATGTGGGCGTTCAAACCCAGTGTACACGGATGAGAGACTGAGTACTTTCTTGACCTACTCATAGTGTCTGGGAGGGTGAGCTGGACTTGAGAGCTGCATATGGTGGAAGTAGCGGTGGACAGGGCGGACTGAGAGAGGGTTGATGATGGTGATGGAGTTGGTGTTCTTTCTGATGGCCTAGAATCAGTCTTTCGTTGATATAACAGTGGGATTCCCTGACTGCTGTGGTCTTGCAACGACACCTCAACATTTGCTGCTGTGCTAACCGGTGGGCTTACAGTGGGGGAAACAATGTAGCGTTGCTGACTACCTTCGTTGTGATCAGTTGCACATGTGGCACTTGAGGTTTGGTGTTGTGTCCACGCTTGCAAGTGCATGCTGGTTAAATGTCTAAGCATGCAACTAGTATTCAAATTTTTCAGATTTTTCCCTCGGCTAAAGGTCTTTGCGCACTTCTTACAGATAACCTTGGCCTGATCATGAGGATTTTGTTCAAAAAAGTGCCACACTGCACTCTTCCTACTTTGGCAGACATTTTGCGGCCTAGCACGCTGTGATCTTTTGACCCTCTGGACAAGCTGTCCAGCAACTCTTTTGATGTTTGGAACCTGTCTTTGGAGTGCTCCGGGCCTGCCAGATAACAGCTGTTGCGATGTCGATGTCTGCTGTGGATGCTCCTCATCTGAGCTATTGGAAGCAGCACCCTCTTCCCCCAATGGATGCCAATCTGGGTCAACAACTGGGTCATCCATCACCTCCTCTTCTATGTCATGTGCACCTTCCTCTGTGTCACCGTGTATGGTGGTATAGTGTGCGGGAAGGGGCACCTGAGTCTCATCAGGGTCAGAATCTGGCTCTGTACACTGCGAGGACAATGTAGTGCTCTGAGTGAATGTACCAGCAGAATCATCCATCAGCGGCTGTGCATCAGTGCACTCCATGTCAGATTCATCTTGGCCTGGGTAATTCACCATTTGACTTGATAATCCAGGCATGGTATGTGAAAACAGCTCCATGGAGTAATCAGTAGTATGGCCTGTGTCATCCTTCAATCTTGGTTGGGGTGAAGGACACAAGGAAAGGTGTGGTTCATGAACATGAGCCTCCAATGACGACTCAGTGTTTTTACTTTTTACAACTGAAGAAGAGGAGGCGATAGAGCTGGAGGCTGAGTCAGCAATGTTTTATAATCAAAACTTTTTCCTGATGCTCTGGCTTTAAAAGCGGTTTGCCAACTCCTAGAAAACTAAGCGTTCGAGGCCTTATGTAGCCAGACGATGACGCAGGGTCAGCACCTCCTGCATTCGGTCCTATTTTGCTCTTGCCACTACCATCAGATCCACCACCAACACCATCATTACCAGCTGCCAACCCCCGCCCAATTCCCCGGCCTCTTCCACCAGCCTTCCTCATTTTTCGTAGAAATGTAGACAAAATCCAACAAACTATATAGTAATGTAAAACAAGGTACAAGGTGTCTATAGGACAGGGGAGTTTTAGAATTTCTGCAGACACTTGTGGACACTGGACACTTTTGGATTTTGTGAGGCCCACTGATATCTGAGCGCTATGTGACAGGCTCGATGGCACAGCTGTGACCAAAGTGACTAGAGGATAAGGGAGATTTTGAATCTCTGCACACACTTTTGGACACTGGACACTTTTGGATTGTGTGAGGCCCACTGATATCTGAGCGCTATGTGACAGGCTCAATGGCACAGCTGTGACCAAAGTGACTAGAGGATAAGGGAGATTTTGAATCTCTGCACACACTTTTGGACACTGGACACTTTTGGATTGTGTGAGGCCCACTGATATCTGAGCGCTATGTGACAGGCTCGATGGCACAGCTGTGACCAAAGTGACTAGAGGATAAGGGAGATTTTGAATCTCTGCACACACTTTTGGACACTGGATGGACACTTTTGGATTGTGTGAGGCCCACTGATATCTGAGCGCTATGTGACAGGCTCGATGGCACAGCTGTGACCAAAGTGACTAGAGGATAAGGGAGATTTTGAATCTCTGCACACACTTTTGGACACTGGACACTTTTGGATTGTGTGAGGCCCAATGAATATCTGAGCGCTATGTGACAGGCTCGATGGCACAGCTGTGACAAAAGTGACTAGAGGATAAGGGAGATTGGATTGCTTTTAAAAAAGCAGTTTGTGGAGCAGTGGGTAAACAGCAATGCAGGAATGTCAGGAAGCCTTAGAAGGCAGCCCAACAACCAAAACCACTGATACACCACTATATAGCCTCCCCTTGCACTGCACACACAGTGACTGGTGTGTTGTGCAGGCCAAATCGCTAGGAGCAGAAGCAGTTTTTTTGTCTTCTTCCCTGCCTAACGCTCTCCCTACAGAATCAGCAGCAACCTCTCCCTATACTACGATCGGCAGAAGTAAGATGGCGGTCGGCGTGCACGCCCTTTTATACCCCCTGTGACGCCCACCAAAGCAAGCCAATCACTTGCATGCCCTTCTGAAAGATGGTGGTGACCCGTGCCTATGTCATCACGTTGCCCACAGTGTCTGTGGATCCTGATTGGCTGAAAAAGAGCGCAAAACAAACTTTTGAAACGCGACTTTGGCGCGTAAGTCGCCGACCTCGTGGCCGACCTCATCCTAGGGTCGGGTTTCGTTTCATGAAACCCGACTTTGCCAAAAGTCGGCGACTTTTGAATTTTTTCGACCCGTTTCGCTCAACTCTACACCTTACATCTTATCGATTTTTCATAAACAACTTTCCAATGCCGGATTATAGCATTTGTAATAGGCCTCTTGGCTCTCTATAGGCTAACAAGGTTTAGCTATTGCCTTAAGAAACATGAACAGGAGAAGTCCCAGAAGACTGGAGAAGAGCAAATGCTGTTCCTATCTTCAAAAAGGGGAAGAAGGTGGACCCAGGCAACTATAAGCCGGTGAGTCTGACTTCTATACCAGGAAAGATCTTTGAACAAATTATTAAACATATATGTCAGTACCTGGATAAGAATGAAGTGATTAATCAGTCAGCATGGGTTTGTAACTAACAAGTCATGTCAGACTAACTTAATTTCCTTCTATGATGGAATCACTGATTGGGTGGATCAAGGAAATGCTGTAGATATAGTATATCTTGACTTCAGCAAAGCATTTGACAAAGTATCTCATACAATCCTTATTGAAAAAATGACTAAGTATGGAATGGACAAGGCAACTGTTAGGTGAATTCATAACTGGCTTAGTGATCGGACTCAAAGAGTGGTCGTAAATGACTGCACATCCAGTTGGATGAATGTCTCAAGTGGGGTACCACAGGGCTCTGTCCTGGGCCCTGTATTTTTCAACATCTTTATCAACGATTTAGATGAAGGAATTGAGGGTAAACTGATTAAATTTGCTGATGACACAAAGATAGGAGGGATAGCTAATACTAGAGAAGAGAGAGAGAGGATTAAAAAAGATATAAATAAACTGGAGAAGTGGGCAGCAACTAACAGAATGGTTTTTAACAGGGAGAAATGCAAAGTACTACATCTGGGCAATAAAAATGAAAAAAGCATATACAGAATGGGAGGAATAGGGCTAAGCAACAGCACATGTGAAAAAGACTTGGGTATACTAATAGATCACAGACTGAATATGAGTCAACAGTGTGATGCAGCAGCAAAAAAAGGCAAATGCAATTCTAGGATGTATTAATAGAAGCATACAGTCTAGATCACGTGAAGTCATTATTTCCCTCTACTCCTCTTTGGTCAGACCTCATCTGGAATATTGTGTCCAGTTTTGGGCACCACATTTTAAAAAAGACATCAACAAACTGGAGCAAGTTCAGAAAAGAGCGACCAGAATGGTGACCGGTCTGCAAACCCTGTCTTATGAGGAAAGGTTGCAGGATTTGGGAATGTTTAGTTTGCAAAAGAGAAGAGTCTTGAGGAGTTTGCAGAAGGGAAGAGTCTTGAGGAGATCATTTGCATATTCCCAGTGCCTTCTGGGATAAGTGAAGAGTCTCCGCGAGCTCAACGATCACTGGGTTTTGGCCGTTGCAGCTGAAAAGAGGAAATCGGAAAACCAGGGGAACAGTCTTGAGGAGATCATTTGCATATTCCCAGTGCCTTCTGGGATAAGTGAAGAGTCTCCGCGAGCTCAACGATCACTGGGTTTTGGCCGTTGCAGCTGAAAAGAGGAAATCGGAAAACCAGGGGAAAAGTCTTGAGGAGATCATTTGCATATTCCCAGTGCCTTCTGGGATAAGTGAAGAGTCTCCGCGAGCTCAACGATCACTGGGTTTTGGCCGTTGCAGCTGAAAAGAGGAAATCGGAAAACCAGGGGAAAAGTCTTGAGGAGATCATTTGCATATTCCCAGTGCCTTCTGGGATAAGTGAAGAGTCTCCGCGAGCTCAACGATCACTGGGTTTTGGCCGTTGCAGCTGAAAAGAGGAAATCGGAAAACCAGGGGAAAAGTCTTGAGGAGATCATTTGCATATTCCCAGTGCCTTCTGGGATAAGTGAAGAGTCTCCGCGAGCTCAACGATCACTGGGTTTTGGCCGTTGCAGCTGAAAAGAGGAAATCGGAAAAACCGCGCGCCTATCGGCGCGCAAATTTTGTCTCATCTTTCATCGTTTTTAAGAAATCTCAAGATGGAAGAGGCCAGGAGCCATTTGTTGAGCTGCATTTCTTGCTACATGTTCACAGATTTACCAGTGGAAAAGCCAAACTTCACATGCCACAAATGCAAGCTTGTGTCCCTGTTGGAGGAAAAGTTGCAAAATCTCGGAGAGGTTAGCTACGTTGAAGATCATTAAGGAAGGTGAAGAGTTCTTGGACAGAGCAGAATTATCTCTTCATGTTACAGAAAGAGAAGAATTTCGAAGTGCACCTGAAGAAACAGAGGAATGGAGACATGTGACCCAGAGAAGCAGGAAGATCAGGAGGCAGTCAGCACCCATACTGCTCAGAAACCAGTACCAGGCTCTCACGCAGGAAAACGATGAAGAAATACATCAGGATAAGACTTTGCCAACAAACAGCAACCTTGTATGCCTTCAGAGTCCTCCTGGATGGAGAAAGAAAAATGTTGTGAAGAAGAAACGGAGAGTGGTGGTCATGGGGGATTCCCTATTGAGAGGAACTGAGGCCGCTATCTGCAGACCGGATATAACTTCAAGAGAAATGTGCTGTCTTCCAGGTGCAAAAATTAAAGATGTGTCTGACAGGATATCAGGACTCTTCAGACCTACAGCTGACTACCCATTCCTGCTACTACATGTGGGGACAAATGACACCGCAAGAAACGACCTGGAAACCATCTGCAGAGACTTTGAAGACTTAGGCAAGAAAGTGAAAGAACTGGGAGCGCAGGTGGTCTTCTCTTCCATCCTCCCAGTAGATGGCCATGGAACAAGGAGGTAGAATAAGATTCTGCAGGTGAACAACTGGCTACGTCGATGGTGCCGTCAGCAACGATTTGGATTTCTGGATCACGGAGTGAACTACTTATACGATGGACTACTTGCTAGAGATGGGGTGCACCTTACGAAGACTGAAAAGCATGTATTTGGAAGTCGCCTTGCTACACTTGTAAGGAGAGCTTTAAACTAGAACAACATGGGAAGGGAAGCAAAAGACCAGAAAAAGCCATACACCTGACAAATCCTATTGAGAACTCTACTATTAGAAGTGGAAAGGAAGAACAAAGACAAAATAATCTAATTAATAAAAATATTGGAGAAAGAGAAACCAATCACAAACTAAAATGTTTCTATACTAATGCACAAAGCATGGGCAACAAACAAGGAGAATTGGAACTACTAACACAGGAAAAGAAATATGATGTCATTGGAATCACTGAAACTTGGTGGGACAATACACATGATTGGAATACAAGACTAGAAGGATACAACTTATTTGCAAGAAACAGACTTGATAAACGAGGAGGGGGTGTCGCATTGTATGTTAGAAACGCGTATATCTGCACAGAGATTGAAGCTTCAGAGACTGGGAGTTCTGTGGAAACTGTTTGGGTAAGAATACAAGGACAGAACAATGGAAAGGACACCATTGTAGGCATTTACTACAGGCCGCCTGTGCAAGCTGAAGATATGGATGAACTCTTTATGCATCAAATGGCCAAGTTCTCCAAAAAATATGACATAGTTGTCATGGGAGATTTCAACTATCCAGACATTTGTTGGGAATCTCTCTCAAGCAAAACTAACAGGTCAAGGAAATTCTTATCCTCTCTTGCTGACAACTTTATCTTCCAAAAGGTAAGGGAGAAAACAAGGGGAACTGCTACCTTGGATCTAATCCTTATAAACAGGGAGGAAATGGTTGAGGAGGTAAAAGTGGCTGGGACCCTAGGAGGTAGCGACCATGCTATTTTAGAATTTTGGATAACTAGAGGCGGAAGACCTGTGAAGACTCAGACGTCAAGGTTAGATTTCAGAAAGGCAGATTTTAAGGGATTCAGAAAGAGAATTGGAGGGATCCAATGGCTGGATATCCTTAAAGACAAAAATGTCCAGGAAGGATGGGAAATCTTGAAAAATGAAATTCTCAAAGCACAGTTGTTAACAATTCCAAAAAGAGGGAAGAATAGGAAGCATTTAAGGAAACCAGGATGGATGAACACAAAACTTAAGCACATGCTAAAAAGGAAGAAAAAAAGTTTATAAAATGGAAAGAGGGAGGCATATCTAAAGAAGAATATAATGCTGTCTGCAGAACCTGCAGGGCACAAATCAGATTAGCTAAAGCTGAAAATGAATTGAGGCTTGCAAGAGATGTCAAAAGCAATAATAAAGGATTTTGGGGATATGTCAAAAGTAAAAGAAAAGTCAAAGATGCTATAGGATTTTTACAGGATGAAAATGATGAAATGGTAAGACAGGATGTTGAGAAGGCTGAACTTTTAAATTCCTATATTGCATCTGTTTTCTCTCAGAAAGGAAATGTAACATCAACAATAATTTGTTATTCACTGTCCCATTAAGGGAATAGAAGAATCCAGGATATCTATAAACAGAAAGATAGTGAGGAAACACTTAGTTAACCTAAATGGATTCAAGTCTCCAGGTCCAGATGAATTACACCCCAGAGTACTGAAGGAGATAGCAGAAGAAATTTTTGAACCCCTCTCCATAATCTTTGAAAATTCTTGGAGAACAGGAGAAATGTCAGAAGACTGGAGAAGAGCAAATGTTGTTCCTATCTTCAAAAAGGGGAAGAAGGTGGACCCAGGCAACTATAGGCCGGTGAGTCTGACTTCTATACCAGGAAAGATCTTTGAACAAATTATTAAACAACATGTATGTCAATACCTGGATAAGAATGAAGTGATTAAACAGAGTCAGCATGGGTTTGTAACTAATAAGTCATGTCAGACTAACTTAATTTCCTTCTATGATGGTATCACTGATTGGGTGGATCAAGGAAATGCTGTAGATATAGTATATCTTGACTTCAGCAAAGCATTTGACAAAGTCTCTCATACAATCCTTATTGAAAAAATGACTAAGTATGGAATGGACAAGGCAACTGTTAGGTGAATTCATAACTGGCTTAGTGATCGGACCCAAAGAGTGGTCGTAAATGGCTGCACATCCAGTTGGAAGAATGTCTCAAGTGGGGTACCACAGGGCTCTGTCCTGGGCCCTGTATTGTTCAACATCTTTATCAACGATTTAGATGAAGGAATTGAGGGTAAACTGATTAAATTTGCTGATGACACAAAGATAGGAGGGATAGCTAATACTAGAGAAGAGAGAGAGAGGATTCAAAAAGATTTAAATAAACTGGAGAAGTGGGCAGCAACTAACAGAATGGTTTTTAACAGGGAGAAATGCAAAGTACTACATCTGGGCAATAAAAATGAAAAAAGCATATATAGAATGGGAGGAATAGGGCTAAGTGACAGCACATGTGAAAAAGACATGGGTATACTAATAGATCACAGACTGAATATGAGTCAACAGTGTGATGCAGCAGCAAAAAAGGCAAATGCAATTCTAGGATGTATTAACAGAAGCATACAGTCTAGATCACGTGAAGTCATTATTTCCCTCTACTCCTCTTTGGTCAGACCTCATCTGGAATATTGTGTCCAGTTTTGGGCACCACATTTTAAAAAAGACATCAACAAACTGGAGCAAGTTCAGAAAAGAGCGACCAGAATGGTGACCGGTCTGCAAACCCTGTCTTATGAGGAAAGGTTGCAGGATTTGGGAATGTTTAGTTTGCAAAAGAGAAGATTGAGAGGAGACTTAATAGCTGTCTACAAATATCTAAAGGGCTGTCACATTGTAGAAGGATCAACTTTATTCTCATTTGCACAAGGAAAGACTAGAAGCAATGGGATGAAACTGAATGGGAGGAGACACAGATTAGATATTAGAAAAAACTTTTTGACAGTTAGAGTGATAAATGAGTGGAACAGGCTGCCACGAGAAGTGGTGAGTTCTCCTTCAATGGAAGTCTTCAAACAGAGGCTGGACAGACATCTGACTTGGATGATTTAGCGAATCCTGCTTTGAGCAGGGGGTTGGACCAGATTGCCCAGGAGGTCCCTTCCAACTCTACGATTCTATGATTCTATGAAAACTTTTCCTCTTGAGGATCATCTTTGAATACCCTCAGTAGATATTGTATATTTACTAAATATAAGCAGTTCTTATTTAGTAATACAAATAGGTTTATAATTATTGTTGCAACCATCATTATGATACCTAATAATAAGGTATTTTGAAAAATGTTATCTATATATATAAAATTGAATGTATGTGTGTGTGTGTGTATCACAAACTAATCACGAAGCATCTTTCATTTCACCAGAGCTGTTTAAAAGAAGCTGAGCTGTGATTGGTTGCTATGAGCAACGGTTTTCCTTGCAATCAATCACTAAGCATCTTTCATTTCACCAGAGCTGTTTAAAAGAAGCTGAGCTGTGATTGGTTGCTATGAGCAACAGTTTTCCTTGCAACCAATCACTAAGCATCTTTCATTTCACCAGAGCTGTTTAAAAGAAGCTGAGCTGTGATTGGTTGCTATGAGCAACAGTTTTCTCACTCGACAACACCTCAGCAGACACTGACATGGTGAGAGAAATCTAGCATCCCCAGGAACATAACTCCCAGCCATTGTCTGCCCCGCAGAAAGCAGCAAAGAGTACATGACAGAAATGAATCACCCCCTCCCATGCCCATATACCCATCACACATCCTCCATCCCATAGGCACATCTTCCCTCTTAAAGGGATCTCTGGTATGGAAGTCAGGGCAAATCCCTCAATGCTCTCATTCTGACCCCAGGCTTCTATTTAAGGGATCATTGCTATGGAAGTTAGGGCAAATCCATCCAGCACTTTGGTTCTGACCCCAGGCCTCTCTTAAAGGGATCCCCGGTTTGGAAGTTAGGGCAAATCCCTCACAGCTCTGATTCTGACCCCAAGCTTCTATTAAAGGGATCCTCGGTATGGAAGTCAGGGCAATTGCCTTCAAATGCTCTGGTACTGACCCCAGGCTCTCTTAAAGGGATTTTCGGCAAGGAAGATAGGACTGTTCCACTCAGCATTGTGGTTCTGGCCCCAGGGTCTCTTAAAGGGATCATTGGCATGGAGGTCAGGTCAAATCCACTCCGTGCTCTGGTTCTGACACCAGGCCTCTCTTAAAGGGATCCCCAGTATGGAAGTTAGGACTGTTCCACTCAGCACTCTGGTTCTGACCCCAGGTTGATGGGATGATGTGGGATACTAGGGGTAGTAGTCCGGTAGCTCTGACTGATGGGATGATGTAGGATATTAGGGGTAGTAGTCCGGTTGCTCTGGCTGATGGGATGATGTGGGATATTAGGGGTAGTAGTCCTGTGGCTCTGACAGAATGATGTGGGATATTAGGTGTAGTTGTCCAGTGGCTCTGATGGGATGATGTGGAATATTAGTGGTAGTAGTCCGGCGGCTGTGACAGGATGATGTGGGATGTTGGTAGTAGTTGTTGTCTGGTGGCTCTGGCTGAAGGGATGATCTGGGATATTAGGGGTAGTAGTCCAGTAGCTCTGGCTGATGGGATGATGTGGGATATTATAGTGAATGTGGCTATGCAGTGTGGGCGAGGCTCTACACTCAGCTTTATATACAGTATATATATATAAAGATATAATCATTATAATTTGTTATAACTAATTTACTATGCCCGGGCAGCCCCGGGCTCTTCAGCTAGTTGTATATATATGTGGCTATCTATGTTCTTTCTCATGATATTTTCCCTAGAGTTCATTCCAGGTCTGAACAGTATGAAAAAACATTTAGGAAGAAACATACAGATGAGAAGAGCCCAGCTGGAGGCTAGGATAGCAAAGATCTCCATAGCTACTGTGTACTTCCCCTGTGCACTAAGGGAGGCTGGGATATAAGATATCCAGACACTGATGAAGGCCAACATGCTAAATGTAATGAGCTGAGCTTCATTAAAGCTGTCGGGAAGTCTCCGAGCCAGGAAAGCTACAATAAAACTAATGGTGGCCAAAATAAAGAGAAAGCCCAACATGGACCAGAAAGCAATTGGGGATCCCTCATTGCAATCAACAATCACGATTTCAGGTGTAATATTGGTGTTATATCGTGCAAAGGGAGGAGCAGTAGACAACCAACTGGTGCACAGGATGAACTGTAACAAACAACAAATGGTAATAAGTGAGTAGGACGCTTTGAATTTAATCCAGTTTGTTAGACTGCTTCCCGGTCTAGTGGCCATAAAAGCAAAAACGACCATGATTGTCTTGGCCAATATGCATGCAACACAGAGAGTGAAGACCAGACCAAAAGACACCTGACGTAGGAGACATTTATCATGATCAGGGTATCCAATAAACCCTAAAGAGCAGAGGAAGCAAAGACTAAGGGATATCAGTAGAAGACAACTTAGGGAGTAATTGCTGGCTTTCACAAGTGGTGTGTCTTTTTTGTGGGAAAAAAAAACCAAGATTGCGACTGGAACAATCGAGGAAATTATGGATACTGAAACTAAGGTGGTTCCTAATACATCTTCATAAGACAAAAATTCGAAAGGTTTTGGGAGACACTTGGACTTTTCAGGATTCGGCCATTGGTCCCATGGACATCTGAAGCAGATGATGGAATCTATGGATGAAAGAAAAAAAAATGCTTTTGGTTTGTCTTTTTGATTTTCATGATGTATTTTGATAGGCAGAGGACCACACAAAACAAAATGGAGATGAAAAATAATTCCACAAAAATAAAGGGTAAACAAGTGAGATTACAGCTAGATAGAAGAATATCTGCAACCATACAATAAATAAAAGAAGTAAAGTTATAGGTACATGGGGGAACGGATTCTGACGGGTTATTTTAGTTGGGCTTGAATATTAGTGTCAATGTAAGGTAGGTTTGACCATCAGATCCATCAATGATCATATGTTGAAGACCTATCCCAAGGTTAGGGCCACATGACCATAGATTCCCTCATCAGATCGACTATGCAAATGGTATTCTGATCAAACTCTTATCACAGGTTGACCAGAGTGTTAGCATAGTGTGATCTGATTCTCTTGAATGAGAGTATAGGAACACACTGTGAGGAGAAGATGGAGAACAAAATTTCTCCATCTTTTACATTTTGCCAGTGCGTGGAAAGTAGACTCCACTCAGATGATATTTGAATGCAGTTCCATGATTTCCACGCACTCATTGACTTGCATGGTTGAGTTTGATCCGATAACCAGCTCAGTGAGTGGACCCATAAAATAACATTGGTCTAAGTACGATGTGATGCTTTGTCAGATTGTACTTGGATGGAAAACACAGTGGGATGAGCAAGTCTTTTGGAAAAGCTATAATATGAAAATCTTGGTCAACAATTTGAAGAGAAATGTTTAGATAGGACAATCACTTTTTACATTTTAAGGTAAGTCTCAAAGTCTCCTTTTGGAATTTTAGATATAGTTTGAAACATCACCTGTCTGATTTGAGATCTCTCCTTGTAGGCATGGAACACAGGCATAGCAACATGATGGTTTCCCTCGCAGGGTAGCCTTCCGGAATCCCACAGTGCAGCTGTTACTACAACTTGAGGATGGTATCTGGAAATATTAATATTTCATTTTAAGACTTTGTGATGACATATAATAGACACTAAAGGTGTGAAATGGAATGGACAGTGGGGTTGTGTCATATTAGATTATAGCTTCCTTCATAAAAAGAAACTGTTGTAGCACCTTAACAATCAGGCCTCATAGGGCCTTAATGACTGGCCAAATGTTTTCACTTTGGTTTCTCCACTTTCTGGAGCCATAACTAGAGATGAACGAACCTTTCAAGGCTTGGTTCGGATTCGCCGAACGGACGGACATCCATTTGTCGAACATACCCGAACCCCATTAGATTCAATGTGAGGAAAAAAGCAAATGCATGGACAATACCTTTAGGGGTGGCAAAAAGGCTTCCCAAACAGCTAAAATTTGGGGCAGACACCAGGAACAGTGGCATCAACTGAACCAGAGTAGAAATTTAGAAATGGCACAGGAGTAGTCAGCCATGGGCATGCATGAGGTATCAGGGTCTGAGCCAGCATTTACAGCTTGGAATTTAAGTTTTAATGAGGACCTGGTGGTTAAGACAGCGGTGTAAACCTTCTTTGCTGGGAGACGCCAAATCTCAAGCAACTCCTCCGTTTTTTTTTTATTCTAGCCACCCTCAGAAGGCACAAACATCAGTTTTATAGAATACTATTGATAGACTAATTTAAGAATAGTAACACATGTAGTTGATTGATCAATTGACACACAGTAGAAAATGTTATAATGGCACACAAGTGGTCAACAATGGGCCATGCATGAGATGTCAGGCTCTGGCTCAGCATTTACAGCACTGAATTGAATTTTAATGAGGACCTGGTGGTTAAGGGAGCAGTGCAAACCTTCTTTTTTACTGATGGATCCGGGGCAGGACAAAGTAGAGCCCAAACAGAATCCAAACCCTATGAGATATGTGAGAAAAGAAGCAAATTAAAAACATTTAAAAGAAGAACCAGTTATGGCCTACAAGAACCACACACTAAAAACAACCTATGATATGGCTATTAATGGTCCTAGAAATGGATTGTGAGGCATATATCAAATAGGGGGCAAAGCATGTAAACAGACAAAAAGCGCAATGGTGCCAGATAGTAGACTGTATGAACAAATTCAACAAAGTCAAGTATGAAAAGCAGGAGATGTATCAAAAATCCAATAAGCACAATATATTAGGTGCACCGGGATTTGTGAGACAGCTTCTTCCATCCTAATTTTCGTGCTTGACTTTGTTGAATTTATTCATATAGTCTATTATTTGGCACCATTGCACTTTTTGTTTATGTTTACATGCTTTGTCCCCTATTTGATATATGCCCCACCATCCATTTCTGAGACCCTTAACAGTGATATCATAGGCGGTTTTTGATGTGCGGTTCTTGTAGCCCATAATTGGTTCTTCTTTCAAATGTTTTTAATTTGCTTGTTTTCTCATGTTGTAATTTCATATTTTTTTAGTGACCACTGTCTATACATATCTCTTTTTCTTGTTCTTCTGTATACAACCACAACAAGCACTGCATCCTCAGCAACAACTAAGTGTTAGGCGTCGGGTTCCTGCAATTGCACAGCAGGAAACCAGAGCCTTGCATCCAGCGGCCTCCCATTCTCCACCGACCGCTCAGAAGCCTGCACAGCAATCTTGGCATCCCAGACGCTCTGCTCAGACTAGCTCTGTAGGACTAGCTGTTGCTGCCATCTCTGGGTCAGCAATAGCAATGCAGGCTGTCCTGCAGCAAGCCACTCCAGAGGCTAAGTCCCCTCATCGCGCTACTGGGCATGCTCACGAGACGATCTCTTATTGGAGATCGGGAGTCATGTGCTCAGATCCTTCTCCGGATCTGATTGGTCCATCTCAGAGATCTGGAAGGTCCCGGAAGCGCACGTCTATAAAAGGCCCGCATGGCCTCTCGGCCATGTGTTAGTATAGACTCTAATTGCTATCTGTGTGAATGATGATGAATGCATGAGCCTGCGAATGACTCATTAAGATCCTCTCCCTCTGATATAAAGTGTGTGGATAGGGATTTAGTCATAGAGTCAGCGCCAGTCAGTGGCGCGCTACAGGCCACAGTTCACATCTTACAGCACTAGCGTCCGACAGTGCGCCCCCTCTTGGGCATTGTGGTGTAGCAGCTGAGTCGGTCACCGCGCTGCAGTCAGCAGCACTTATTGGCATCCGCGGTAGCAACGCCGTACGCACGGTAGGTCTAGATGGACATTGACCCCGAGTCTTGGGCCTAGTCCTGTGACCATATAGTGTGCGTGCACACCGCTGAGACCTGTGAGGTCAACAGGCTTGGCATTTATGTTTATAACTTAGGCGTCTCTGTGAGGATAACAGAGCTCGCCAGTGAACATTGGGTGACGTATAACCCGCGTGTGCTATACCGCCATATAGCGCATCTGCCATTATATAGCAGCAGTTTTAACTCCTCTGCACAGTGGACCCCGGGCGGCGAACACACTTTCTGTTATTTAATATTTAGTGCGTTCCGCTGTCCCTAACATTATACTAGCGCCAGGGTCTGGCTAGTAATGGCGGACCTGCAGCAGCTACAGCGGTACATTCAGCAGCTGGAGAGCAGGTTGGTGGCTATTGAGAACTCCACCTCAGCTGCGAATGCTACAGTGGCCGCTGCTCAGGCAGTCACAGAGGCTGTCTCACGCGTGTCCACACCCATGTCTATGCCGACAATAACCCGCCTCCCGTTGCCCGATAAGTTTTCCGGTGACAGCACCGCCTGCAGGGGCTTCATGAGTCAGTGCTCTATCCAGCTTGAGTTACTGGCCATGCGATTTCCTAAAGAGCGGGCTAAGGTGGGGTTTATTGTTTCTCTCCTATCAGGCAGGGCGTTAGAGTGGGCTACGCCATTGTGGGAGCGTGATGACCCCGTGGTTCAGGGTGCTGCTCAGTTCCTCACGGCCCTGAAGCAGGTTGTTTTGGGACCACGGATCACGCACGATGCCTCTCTCCAACTATTGGCCCTAACACATGGGTCTCTCTCGGTCAGCCATTATGCCGTCCGATTCCGGACATTGGCTTCCGAACTGGAGTGGCCTGATAAAGCACTCGTCCCTGTATTTTGGAGAGGGTTAGCGGAGCATGTCAAAGATCCTCTAGCAACCAGAGAGGTCCCCACAAGTCTGGAGGAATTGATTGCCATCTCCACCCGCATTGATCTCCAGTTTACGGAGCGCGGGCTGGAACGTGCGCAATCCAGACAAAGGGTTAACTTGGCTCCCACCTTCTCCGAGTCGCTAAGATTTCCCGCTCAGGAGCTTACACCTTCTGAACCTATGGAGGTGTCTCTCGCCGGCTCCAAGCCACGTCCGGTGCAAAGCTCCACACGCTGTTATTAGTGCCAGCAGTTTGGTCACTCGGCTAGCACGTGTCCTCTGCGGTCGAAAAAACGATCACGTCCAGTGGTCGTAGGTGATGGTCTAACTAATATGAAACCCTTTTCTCCCAAGCCAGTATTCTGAGGGACCTTAGATAGTGGGGCTTCCACCTTGGAGGTAGAGGTCACGGTGGATTCTGGGGCAGACGAGTTCTTTATGTCCTCGATCTTCGCCCCCTGAAGCACGCTATTCCTCTGGTGTTACTGCCCCAACCCCTGACCATCAGGGTGGTTAATGGTGCACCTTTACCATCTCAGGTGACCCACCAGACAGCACCACTCGGTCTCTCAATCTCACCGTCCCACCGTGAGATTTTGTCCTTGTTCATTTTGCCTGATGGCATCGACCAGGTGCTTCTCGGAGTTCCCTGGCTCCTTTGCCATTCCCCTCATATTGATTGGGCTTTGTGGAATTGTTATGAAAGGGTAACCGAGGAGAAAAAAAAAACAACACTAGGTAAGTCTCAGAAAAACCGAGAGCTTGGTAACTATGCAGATTGCAGATCCCTGATCTTATCCACACAACTAGCAGCAGTCGTGGAGCGTACCTACGATGGTCCTAGACACCTCGTCACAACCGGAGAGCTAAATAAGCCTAAAGCAGGAAAAGAGGAAAACTAACTCCCCCAGAGCAGACCCCAAAGGAAAGACAGCCCCCCACATGTATTGATGGTGAAACAAGATGAAAACACAAACAAAAGGCAGAAAAATAGGCTGAGCAAATGAAGTGGGCCAAACTAACTTGAAAGGACAGGAAAGGAAAGACACTGTCTGTAATCTGCCAAAAACCCAACCAAAATAATGTCCAATACTTCTGATAAAATTAACCCTGAAGTCACTAGACTTCTCCCACTATATCAGCACTCTAAAATATTCTGAGACAGAGCAAAAAGAGGCCAATCTAATAAGGGACAAAAAAGGCAAATTGGCAAATACAGATAAATAAGAGTGGAAATACAGCACAGCCCCAGCCGGGGCTGGCTGACCACACAAAAAACTGAATTGACCAACAAGAGCAAGTGTGAACATTAGCAAAAACAAACTTAACTTGAGAAGACTGGAACAGAGCTGAAGTCCAAGACCTGAGAAGCAGACTGAATCACCAGCACCAGGATAGGGCGTTGGCTGACTTATATCCCGTCTGATACTCCAGAGATCCAATCTTTATCCTCCTCATCAGGTGGCAGATCACTACCAATTAAACCAACCTCACTACCTCCTGTCACCACCAGAGGGAGAACGGAAGGAGAACTCTCAACTGGTGGAGCAGAAAATGAGTTCATAACAGGGAATATACTGGGTTGGAGCAAGGACTGTGAGGGAAGGTGCCTGAGGGGCAGTGTTCAGGTAACTTCCACTGAAGTACCCGCGGATCTCTCCACGCTTCCTAAACCGTACCATCGGTACGCGGACATCTCTAAAAAATCTGCGGAGACACTTCTGCCGCACCATCCTTACGATTGTCCGATAGATCTATTGCCAGGCACGGAACCTCCTAGAGGCTGCGTGTATCCGCTATCACTCCCCGAGATGAAGGCTATGTCTCAATATATCCGGGAGAACCTGGCAAGAGGTTTTATTAGAAAGTCAGTGTCGCCGGCTGGTGCAGGATTCTTCTTCGTGAAGAAGAAGAGCGGAGAGTTACGTCCCAGCATTGATTACAGAGGTCTCAACGCCATAACGGTTAAAAATAAGTAGCCTCTTCGGTTGATCTCTGCGTTATTTGACAGGTTGCGAGGAGACCGGATCTTTACAAAATTAGATCTACGGGGGGCATACAACCTGATCCGCATTCACGAAGGAGACGAGTGGAAGACAGCATTTAACACCAGGGATGGCCATTATGAATATATGGTCATGCCCTTCGGCCTCTGTAATGCGCCTGCTGTCTTCCAAGATTTTGTTAACGACGTCTTCCGCGATATGCTCACTATCTCGGTGGTGGTCTATCTGGATGACATCCTCATCTTTTCGCCAGATTTGTCCTCCCACCGGCGAGACGTCTGCAGGGTCTTCGACCGTCTGCGGGCGAACTCTCTTTTTGCCAAGCTGGAGAAGTGCCAGTTTGAGCAGGAGTCCTTGCCGTTCCTGGGCTACAACATCTCAGCCCAGGGGTTGGCTATGGATCCAGCCAAACTGCAAGCGGTAATGGACTGGCAGGAACCACATTCACAAAGCAGTGCAACGCTTTTTGGGGTTCGTCAACTATTATCGCCAGTTCATCCCCCACTTCTCCACACTGGTAGCTCCTCTGGTTGCTCTCACAAAGAAAGGAGCCAATCCTAAGGCTTGGTCTGAACAAGTCTCCAAGGCCTTCTTGTCTCTAAAATCCCATTTTGCTGGCGCTCCTGTTGTGAATTCAATTTCTGGTCTGCCTCTGGTTGCTGGTGAGGGTGGTGGAGCTGGTTGCATTGACAGAGTAGTCGTGAGTTCTCTTTCCGGGCTCCCTCTGGTGGTTGTAGGAGGTAATGTTGCTGATCTAATTAACAGAGACCTGCCACCTGATAATAAGGACAACGATTGGACATCTGGAGTCTCTGAAGGGATTTAAGACAGCTGACTCCCTCTATCCCTGCTGGTGATTTTTCCTGCCTCCTGAGGTCTTAGTTTCCAGTTCAGTCCCTGCATTCTCAAGCTAAGTGTTCTTTGCTATTGTTCACATTTGATTTAGTTTTGTCTATTCAGTTTTGTGTGGTCAGCTAGCCCCGGCGGGGGCTGTGCTGAATTTCCATTCTTATGTTGCTGTTTGTGCCAGTTTGCTTTTTGTCCCTTATTAGATTGGCCTCTTTTTGCTCTGTCTTCAGAATATGCTAGAGTGCTGATAAAGTGGGTGAAGTCTAGTGACTTCAGGGTTTTTTTTACTCTCAGAAGTGTTGGACATTTTTGCAGGGTTATTTAGCGTGATTGCAGACAGTATCTTTCCATTCCTGTCCTTTCTAGTTAGTGTGGGCCCCATCGTTTGCTCAGCCTATTTTCCTACCTGTGTTTGTGATTTCATTTTGTCGCACCGACAGTATATGTTTGGAAGCTATCTATTCCTTTGAGGTCTGCACTTGGGCAGTTTAGATTTCCCCTTTTCTTGCTTTAGGCTTATTTAGTCCTCCAGCTCTGTCGAGGCGTCTAGAATCATCGTAGGTGCACTCCACGGCTACTTCTAGTTGTGTGGATAGGATCAGGGGTCTGTAATCCACTTAGTTACCAACCTCTCTGGTTTTCTGTGGCTTAGCTTGGTCTTGTTTTTCTCCTCGGTGATCCAATCACAACAGAACCACCAGCTTAAACCGCAGATTCTAGGGCACTCAAAAGCAGGAAAGAATTGTAAAAAAAAAAAAAATGTCAGAATTATGTATTTTTTCCTCTTTTTCTCTTGGGCCGTGGGAGGATTACTTCTTTAATGGAGATTAAGCAATTGTCTGCTCGTGTGGAGCAGCTCGCTCCCGAAGTGTGGGGAATTTCCGCCTATCTCGCTCAATCACATGCTGTTGAATCAAAAATCCCTACTCCTGATGTGTTTTCTGGGGATCGGTCTAAATTTTTGAATTTTAAGAATAATTGTAATTATTTCTTGCCTTGAAGCCTAACTCATCGGGGAGCTCTGTGCAGCAGGTTAAAATTGTCATCTCCTTGCTGCGCGGCGATCCCCAGGATTGGGCTTTTCTCTGACATCTGAAAATCCTATTCTGACTAATGTGGACACATTTTTTCAAGCCTTGGGGTTGTTGTATGATAAACCTAATGCTATTGATTAAGCTGAGAAAACCCTATTGGCATTGAACCAGCGTCAGGATTCTGCAGAGTTATACTGTCAAAAATTCAGAAAGTGGGCGGTCCTTACAACATGGAATGATGGTGCTTTGGCAGCTCTCTTTCGGAAGGGTTTATCAGAAACCATAAAAGATGTTATGGTGGGATTTCCTGTTCCCTCTTGTCTTGATGATTCTATGTCATTAGCCAGTCAAATTGATCGACGTTTATGTGAACGTAAAACTACACGAGAGGCGTTGCCACCTTTTGAACAAACGCCTGAACCTATGCAATGTGATAGGATTTTGTCTAGGGCGCAACATCAGGAGTTTAGAAGGCGTAAAAAGCTGTGTTTCTTCTGTGGAGAAAAAAATCAATCGGTCAAATAGTTTGTTTTTAACCTGAAACTGTAAAACCGAACAGACTGGCGATTAAAAATAGAAGGCCAAAGTAGGTGGCACAATGGATAGTAAATAATGCCGATTTCATACAATGAAGAAAAGGTGAATAATCATAACAAAGGGTCCTAGTAAAAAAGGCACCTGTGCAGTATGTCAACCGGCTATTGTGACTACACATAGTAATTTAGGTGCTATCTGTGACTGGACTTCTGACAACCAAGTCTATTGCTCATTTTCTGCTTTCCAGGGCAATGTGCAAAACAATTAGATAATTATTAGTGATTTATTCACTTTGTCTTTACTGCACAGGTGCCTTTTTTTACTAGGGCCCCTTGTTAGGATTATTCACCTTTTCTTCATTGTATGAAATCAGCATTATTTACTCTCCATTGTGCCACCTACTTTGGCCTTCTAATTTTAATCACCAGTCTGTTCTGTTTTACAGTTTCAGGTTAAAAACAAACTATTTGACCGATTGATATTTTTGCATGTACTGTATTTGTCCTGTTCTTACTTATGTGTCTTTTGTATAAATAAATTTACATATATGAATTAGCTTGGACTCCATTGTTCTCTTGTTTTTCCATTTGATTGGGAGTCGTCTCTATGGACACGCTATGAGGCATCATCTGTGTATTTACTGTATTTATGTATTGAAAATTTATTTTTGGAGTTTCTTTTGTATAGCCTCTCATACTATGTCTGTCTGCCCTAAACGAGAGAAATGTTTTGCACACACGTTTGCTGTGGGCAGTGTACAACCTAAGTTCCTTTTGGCAATAACTCTGATCTGCTCCTTATCCACATTTTCTGCTAAGGCTTTTGTAGATTCAGGAGCAGCTTTGAATCTGATGGATTTGGACTTTGCTAAACGTTGTGGTTTTCCCATGATACCTCAGCGAACGCCTATTCCTTTGAGGGGTATTGATGCTACTCCTTTGGCGGAGAATACACCTCAGTTTTGGACCCCAGGTGTTAATGCGGGTCGCCCCAGACCACCTTAGAAAATTGTAAATTTGTGGTGCTGCACAATTTGCATGATGCTATTGTTCTGGGTTTTCCCTGGTTGCAAACTCAAAATCCTATCTTGGATTGGAAATCTGTGTCTGTGGTGACATTCCTGTTTTCTCCACCTCTCCTCAGTCTCATGATATTCCTGATTATTTGGCTGATTTTTCTGATGTATTTAGTGAAAGTAAGTCTGCGTCTTTGCCTCCTCATAGGAGTTATGACTGTGCAATTGAGTTGATGCCCAGGTGTAAATTTCCCAAGGATCGGCTTTTCAACTTATCGGTACACAAACATGATGCTATGCGATCCTATATCAAGGAGTCGTTGGAGAAGGCTCATATTAGACCATCCTCTTCACCCTTAGGTGCTGGGGGTTTTTTTGTGACCAAGAAAGATGGTTCATTAAGGCCTTGCATTGACTATCGTTCCCTTAACAAAATTACGGTTAAATGTCAGTACCCGTTACCCCTGATTTCTGATTTATTTTCCAGAGTTATAAGTTCCTGCTGGTTTACAAAGCTTGACCTCAGGGGGGCGTATAATTTTATTTGCATCAAGCACGCGGATGAAAGAAAGACGGCGTTTAATACTCCGGGGGGACATTTTGAGTACCTGGTGATGCCTTTTGAGCTCACTAATGCCCCTTCTGTCTTCCAATCCTTTATGAATGATATTTTCTGGGACTTTGTGGATAAGTTTTTGATCATCTATCTGGATGATATTGTGATCTTTTCCAGTGATTGGGATTCTCATGTGGAACATGTCCGGACTGTGTTCCGGATTTTGAGGGAAAATTCCCTGTATGTTAAGGGATCGAAATACCTCTTTGGTGTACAAAGGATTTCATTTTTGGGATTTATTTTGTCTCCGTCGACTATTGAAATGGACCCGGCAAAGGTACAGGCCATTTATGATTGGGTTCAGCCCACTTCTTTGAAGGCTCTCCAGAAGTTTTTGGGTATTGCTAATTTCTATCGTAAACTTATAGGTAATTTTTCTGGTATTTTCAAACCACTGACTGATCTGACCAAGAAGGGCACTGATGTGCTGAATTGGTCTCCAGAAGCTGTCTCGGCATTTCAGGAGCATAAGCAGAGATTCACTTCTGCTCCGGTTCTACGGCAACCTGATGTCTCTCTTACATTTCAGGTGGAGGTAGATACTTCTGAGTTTGGTGCAGGAGCTATTTTGTCCCAAAAAGATCCTGTGACTCCTAAAATGAATCCCTGTGCCTTCTTTTCGCGAAAGTTCTCCCCATCTGAACGTAACTATGACGTGGGGAATCGGGAATTTGAAGAGTGGAGACATTGGTTGGAGGGAGCTAGACATCAAGTTGTGGTCCTCACCGACCACAAGAATTTGATTTATCTTGAATCGGTCAAACGCTTGAATCCTAGACAGGCTAGATGGGCCTTGTTTTTCACGCGTTTTCATTTTGTGGTCTCTTTTCTTCCGGGCACTAAGAATGTTAAGGCAGACACCCTTTCTAGGAGTTTCTTTGCTGATTCTCTTATTGTGACCGAGCCTACTACCATCCTAGGTGAAGGGGTAGTTCTTTCTGCCATCTCGCCAGGTTTGAGACATGCCCTTGAGGAATTTCAGTAGGGCAAACCTGAGCGTTGTCCTATGGGAAAATTGTATGTTCCTGACCAGTGGGGGAAGAGAGTGATGTCTGAAGTTCATTGATCCGCATTGGCTGGTCATCCAGGTATTTTTGGTACCAGAGATTTGGTGAGTCAGTCTTTTTGATGACCTGCCTTATCTCGTGATATCAGGATTTTTGTGCAGTCCTGTGGGACTTGTTCTCGGTCTAAACCCTGTTCTCGTTCTAGTGGGTTGTTGATGCCCCTGCAGGTGTCCAAGAGGCCATGGACCCATATCTCAATGGATTTTATTTCTGATCTTGCTGTCTCTCAGAGAATGACTTATCTGGGTGATTTATGATAGATTTTCTAAGATGGTCCATCTTGTACCACTTCCAAAGTTGCCATCTTCTTCTGAGTTGGTGCCCTTGTTTTTACAACAGGTGGTTCGGTTGCATGGGATTCCGGAGAACATTGTGTCAGACAGAGGAGTCCAGTTTGTTTCTAGATTCTGGAAAGCATTTTGTTCCGATCTGGGAATTCAGTTATCTTTCTCTTCTGCGTTTCATCCTCAGACCAATGGGCAGACTGAGAGAACAAACCAGACTTTGGAGTCCTATTTGAGATGTTTTATATCTGCTGATCAGGATGACTGGGTCTCATTTTCTTCAGGGCAAGTGGAATCTTCAGCCTGCCCAGGTGTGGACACTGTGGTAGAGAGAATGCAGCAGATTTGGGACCAAGTGATGGATAAGTTGTCCCTCTCTCAGGAAAAGGCCCAGTGGTTTTCCAACCGGCATATGACAATTGGTCCCCAGTTTAAAGTGGGTGATATGGTTTGGTTGTCATCAAAGAATATCTCTATGAAGGTTGCGGCTCCAAAGTTCAAGCCAAGGCCTTATTGGACCTTATAAGATTTTGGAGATTCTTAATCCTGTTTCTTTTCGATTGGCTCTTCCAGTTACGTTTAAGATCCATAACGTGTTTCATAAATCTCTGTTGAAGAGGTTTGTTTAGCCAGTAGTTCCTATGGCGGCACCTCCTGACCCTGTATTGGTTAAAAAGGCAATGTGGAATATGAGGTAGAGAAAATATTGGATTCTCGTTTGGTTAGACACAGACTCCAGTACTTGGTCAAATGGAAGGGTTATGGCCAGGAGGATAATTCTTGGGTCTCTGCTTCTGACATTCATGCCGATAGATTGGTTCATGCTTTTCACCGGGCCCATCCTGATCGGCCTGGTGGCGTGGATGAGGGTTCGGTGACCCCTCCTCAGTGGGGTGGTACGGTTGTGAATTCACTTTCTGGTCTGCCTCCTTTTTGTTGGTGAGGGTGGTGGAGCTGGTTGTATTGACAGAGGAGTTGTGAGTTCTCTTTCCAGGCTCCCTCTGGTGGTTGCAGGAGGTAATGAAGCTGATCTAATTAACAGAGATCTGCCACCTGATAATGAGGATGACGATTGAACATATGAAGTCTCTGACTGGATTTAAGACAGCCGACTCCCTCTATCCCTGCTGGTGATTTTTCCTGTCTCCTAAGGTCTTAGCTTGAGAATGCAGGGACTGAACTGGAAACTAAGTGTTCTCTGTTATTGTTCACATTTGATTTAGTTTTGTCTATTCAGTTTTGTGTGGTCAGCCAGCCCCGGCTGGGGCTGTGCTGAATTTCCATTCTTATGTTACCATTTGTGGCAGTTTGCTTTTTGTCCCTTATTAGATTGGCCTCTTTTTGCTCTGTCTTCAGAATATGCCAGAGTGCTGATATAGTGGGTGAAGTCTACTGACTTCAGGGTTTTTTTTTTGCTATCAGAAGTGTTGGACATTTTTGCAGGGTTTTTTGGCGTGATTGCAGACAGTATCTTTCCTTTCCTGTCCTTTCTAGTTAGTGTGGGCCCCATCGTTTGCTCAGCTTATTTTCCTACCTGTGTTTGTGTTTTCATCTTGTCTCACCGACAATATATGTTTGGGGGCTATCTATTCCTTTGGGGTCTGCTCTGGGGCAGTTTAGATTTCCTCTTTTTTCTTTAGGCTTATTTAGTCCTCCGGCATCGAGGCATCTAGAATCATCGTAGGTATGCTCCAAGGCTACTGCTAGTTGTGTGGATAGGATCAGGGGTCTGCAATCCGCTTAGTTACCAACCTCTCTGGTTTTCTGTGGCTTAGCTTGGTCTTGTTTTCCTCCTCGGTGACCCAATCACAACACGTTCCCATCTTACGCAGTCCCGATGTGGATAAACCATTTATCCTAGAGGTAGATGCTTCTTCCGTCGGTGCAGGAGCCGTCCTTTTCCAGAAGGATGCTCAAGGTCGGAAGCATCCCTGCTTCTTCTTCTCCAAGACCTTCTCACAAGCGGAGAAGAACTACTCCATCGGGGACAGGGAGCTGCTGGCAATGAAGTTGGCCTTTTCCGAGTGGAGACATCTCCTGAGAAGCCCGGTTTCCCTTCCAGGTGTATACGGACCATAAAAATCTGGTCTTTTTACAAACGGCCCAGCGCTTGAACTCTCGTCAAGCTAGGTGGTCGCTCTTCTCTCCCGCTTCACCTTGCACTATCTGTCTGGAGAGAAGAACGTCCGGGCGGATGCTCTCTCGTGCTCCGTGGTTTCAGCGGAGGAAGAGAAGGCTGAGCCTCGGCTAATTCTCCCTACAGAGAGTTTTAGGACCGTGGCTCCAGTTGCTCTCGAGTCAGTGCCGCCGGGCAAGACCTTTGTTCCTCCTCAGCTACGGCCGGAGGTTCTCGCGTGGGCACACGCGTCCAGGGTGGGTGGTCACTTTGGCAATAAGCGGACCACAGAACTCCTGGCAAGGTCTTATTGGTGGCGGCACATGGCTCGAGACACGAAGGAATACATACAGGCATGCGTCTCGTGTGCGCGGAACAGGTCCTCTAGACAGAAGCCAGCTGGGTTATTGTATCCTCTGCTGGTGGCAGACAGACCTTGGGAGATGGTTGGCATGGATTTTGTGGTTGGCCTGCCCAAGTCTGGTGGCAGTAGGGTCATCTGGGTAGTCACCGACCATTTTTCTAAAATGGTGCATCTGGTGCCACTCGTGTGGTTGCCTTCCGCTCATGGTCTTGCCACACTGTTCATGAAACATGTATTCCGTTTGCATGGCATGTCGGACAAAATGATCAGTGACCGAGGTCCCCAATTTGTGTCCCGGTTTTGGAGGGAGCTCTGCAGCCTACTCAGGATTGAGCTAAACCTGTCCTCCGCTTATCTCCCCTAGACGAATGGGTTGGTTGAGAGAGCCAACCAAACCTTGGTCACGTACCTGTGGCATTTTGTCTCTGCCAGGCAGGATGACTGGGCATACTTGCTACCATGGGCTGAATTTGCCTTGAATAATGCAGTGGCTGATTCCACTACTCTGACACCGTTCCTTCTGAGTTACGTCCAGCATCCATGCGTCCCTGTCCCAATGCCAGTGTCCTCCACTGATTCCAGGGTGGCAGACTGGGCAGTAGAGGCTCGCGACTTTTGGGATCGCACCCAGGATGCTATTCAAGCCTTTAAAGAAAGAATGAGGAAGTCCGCCGACACACATCGGCGCCCTGCTCCAATCTTTTCCCCCCGTCGACTTGGTGTGGCTCTCTGCTCGAAATATTAAGCTGCGGGCCGAGTCCACCAAGTTTGCGCCGCAATACATTGGTCCCTTCAAAGTCCTCGAGCAGATCAGCTCGGTGGTCTACCGCCTGGCTCTTCCACCACACTTGGCCATCTCTGACGTCTTCCATGTGTCCCTTGTCAAGCCTGCTCACATGGCACGGTCCTTCCGAGTCATCTGCCGGGACATCAGACTTGTCTTCAGATGAGTTTGAGGTCAACGCCATTGTGGGACGCAGGATTGTGCCCCACTCCTGATCGCGGCTTTTGAGCGTAGCGAGGCTCAGAGGGGAGGGGCCCTAGGAGGTGGGGTAATGTTAGGCATCGGGTTCCTGCAACTGCACAGCAGGAATCCAGAGCCTTGCATCCTGCGGTCTCCCATTCTCCACCGACCACTCAGGAGCCTGCACAGCGATCTCAGCATCCCAGATGCTCTGCGGGACTGGTTGTTGCTGCCACCTCTGGGTCAGCAATAGCAACGCAGGCTGTCCTACTGCAAGCCACCCCAGAGGCTAAGTCCTCTCATTGCGCTACTGGGCATGCTCACGAGACGATCTTTCATTGGAGATCGGGAGTCACGTGCTCAGGCCCTTCTCCGGATCTGATTGGTCCATCTCAGAGATCTGGAAGGCCCCAGAAGCGCACGGCTATAAAAGGCCCGCATGGCTGCTCGGCCATGCACTAGTATAGACTCTAATTGCTATCTGTGTGAATGATGATGAATGCATGTGCCTGCGAATGACTCATTAAGATCCCCTCCCTCTGATATTACGTGTGTGGATAGGGACTTAGTCATAGAGTCAGCGCCAGTCAGTGGCGCCCAATGGGCCACAGTTCACATCTTACAGCACTAGCATCCGACAGTGCGCCCCCTCTTGGGCATTGTCGTGTGGCAGCTGAGTCAGTCGCCATGCTGCAGTCAGCAGCACTTATTGGCGTCCGCGCTAGTGACGCCGTACGCACGGTAGGTCTAGATGGACATTGACCCTGAGTCTTGGGCCTAGTCCTGTGACCGTATACAGTGTGTGCACACCGCTGAGACCTGTGAGGTCAACAGTCTCGGCATTTATGTTTATAACTTAGGCGTCTGAAAGGATAACAGAGCTCGCCAGCGCACATCGGGTTACGTATAACCCACGTGTGCTATACCGCCATATAACTTGTCTGCCATTATATAGCAGCAGTTTTAACACCTCTGCATGGTGGACCCCGGGCGGTGAACTCTGTCTGCTGAACCTCCACTTGTTTACCCCATACAGTCAGTGTGTGTGGCAGCCTGTCATTCATTACAGAAGTAAAGATGCCAGCTGTTTTTTTCACAGAGTACACCACATCTTTCTCAATTCACCATAACATCTCCACCTGCACCTCACTCACAGTGCAGTAGTTTGTCCTGTTCACCCTTCTCCACCCTCTCTCAGCATGGCAGTAAGCCCTTGTATTCATGTAAAAGAATGTTGTCTCCTACACATACCAAAGCTACGAGCTGGAACTCCATCATCAGCAATCTGTTGGCCCCAGAAATGCTGCCTTTCCGCCTTGTGGATACAAATGGTTTCAGAAAGTTGATGGCCATCGTAGTACACCAGTACCAGTTGTCCAGTCGCCATTAGTTCTCTAAGACAGATGTGCCTGCACTACATCAGCATGTCACCCAGAACATCGCCAATTCCCTGAAAAAATCTATGTCAGGCAGGGTGTATTTCACCACTGGCACCTGGACAAGCAAATATGGGCAGAGGTGTTACATCTTGATGTCTTGGCACTGCAAGACTCTTGTGGTTGTGAGGGCAGGCGGTCAAGGGGCTGCTCCACAAGTCTTCTAATTCCCAAGGCTTGTGGGACAAACCTCTATATCTAACACTTCCTTTACTGCTTCTGGCTCCTCTGCCTGCACCCTTAACCTCTCCCTTAATGAGACCCACTTTCCAACAGTGTAGAGATTATCCCCCTCACCTCAGTATTGTGCAGCCGTGGCTCATCACAATTAGGCAGCGTTTAAATTAATATATCTTGGAGATCGCAGTCACACAGGACAAGAGTCGGGGACAAAGATGCAGGCTGAATTAGAGCAATGGCTGTCTCCACTGAACCTGGGAAGGCCGTGTGTGATAACGGTGCAAACCAGGTGGTGGTCCTATGCTGGGGCAATCTCACACACGTGCCTTGCATGGCTGATGTCCTCAACCTGGTAGTACAGAAATTTCTCTTCCAATATTCCAACCTGGATGCCCTGCTGCAGAAAGCACAATCGCTGTCTGCTCGCTTCCAATGATCGCTCCCCTCAGGTCATCGGCTTGCATCGCTGCAGAGGTCTTTCAGCCTACTGGTTAACTGCTTGTTTGTGATGTTCCGACATAGTGGAATTCCAGTCTGCACATGTTGCAGTGACTGTGGCAGCAGCGATGCACCCTGGTGCAGTATGTTCTTTTGCATAAACTGGGCCAAAGGTAGCATGGACGTCTTGCAAATCACGCTTGCGTAGTGGGCACAGATGAAGAACCTTTGCATACTTCTACACAGTTTTGAAATGGCTACTAAAATGGTCAGCACTGATGATGCAATCATCGGTTTCACTATTCCTGTCACTTACGTGCTGGAGCACACTTTGAATAGTCTGCAGGAGGAGGTGATGGTCCCGGAGGACGTGATGGAAGCAGAGGAGGATGCGGAAGGGATAACAATATCTCTAGGTTCAGGACTGTTATCGCATAGGCGGGTACCATGAGAGAATGCATTACAGCGATTAGGTGGGGGGGCTCATGGTATAAGACAAACTATTAGTTAAGATGCAGAGGTCAAGGAACAAATGGAGGATGAGGAGAAAGAGGTGATGAATGTACAACAGTAAGGAGATGAAAAGTAAAATGATCTCCTTCATGTTGTCCTTGGTTGATGGGAGGGGAGAGGGGATGCAGGCAGCAACCTTGAGTGATACCCCACAACAAACACAGGATGGACTTGGACCTCATGGTAGATCCTGAAAAATGAGTGCCTTCTTGCTGTACAATCATCAGCATGATGCTCGTATTGTTAGGATTGGAAAGAGTGCTGAGTACTACTGGGTTGCCACCTTGTTAGATCCATGTTTTAAATCAAAATTTTGCCAGTTGCTTCCCACTCTAGAAAGGGACCCTCGAATGCTGCTGTACCGAAACACACTTTTTCACAACCTTAAGGGTGGTTTTCCCCAAGACAGCAGTGAGGCACACAGTGTTCATCGCAGTTATAGACTTTGAACCCTGGGAATGTCAAGTTGTCAACGCAAAAACAGCAGCAGCACTGTAAGTGACAGAAGCTATTTCTGTGTGCATTTTGCATATTGTTTAGACCAGCTTGTGCACCAGCAGAACAGAGTATAAGTCTTACATGTTGTGAACAACTGGAGAGGATGGTGCTGGAGTATCTCAAACTCAATATCAATGCCACCATTGAGAATTTGGACCCTTTTGCATTTTCATCTTCAAAAATAGAAGAGTGGTCGGAGCTTGCCTGTCACTGCATGGAAGAGTTGTCATGCCCGGCAGCCAGCATTCTCTCAGAACGTGTCTTCAGCACTGCTGTTGCTGTCCCCCTAACTTTTATCAAAATGAACAAGTCATGGATCTCCAATGACTTTTGCACCATAGTCGCAGACTGGGCAGACTAGGTGATGGTGTCCTTGATTTTGTGTTATTGCAGTCTGTGACACCTTTGTTGTGGCTTCTGTGCCTGTTTTTCCTACTGCGCCTGATGTTAAACAATTTCTTGAAATGTGTAGACACTAAGTTGGGTCTCCTTCACGCTTGTTGCCTGTAGCAATAGTGTTTCCAGATCGGCAGGCCTGCACTTATCTTCAGTCAACTATCTGTGTTACTATCCTTACATTTCTTCTGCCAAAAGTAGTCCATAAAACTGAGGTTTGTGCCACTTGAGTGCGGCTGACCAAAAAAGTAGATGTTGTATGAGACATAAGGCTCCCAGCAAAGCAGGCTTACACTGATACCTCACCCATCTCATCTTAATTGAAACTTCAATTCAAAGCTCTAAATGCTTTGACCCTGATACCTCACGCATGGACCATGGCTGACTGCTGCTGTGCCATTATCAAACTTTTACTGTGGGTCAATTGATTTCACTTTTCCTGATGTCTGCCCTGATTTTTTTGTAAATGTTTGGACTCCAAGGTGGGTCTTTTTCACTACCTACACCAGTCACTCTTCCACCTGTTACTAATCAATGTTTAAGCTAGAAATGTTGGTCCAAGCCGTGTTCCAGGCCCTGTCCAGTGCATCAATTATACTATTTGTATTCTGGGTCAATTGATGCCACTTGTCCTGCTGTCAGCAACTAATTTGAGCTTTATGGGAAGCTTTTTGTTCCCCCTTAAGGTGTCATTTATATGTTTGGTTTTGCCTACCATTGAATTTAATGAGGTTCAAGT
The DNA here is from genome assembly GCF_039654945.1 of Dendrobates tinctorius. Lineage (NCBI taxonomy): Eukaryota > Metazoa > Chordata > Amphibia > Anura > Dendrobatidae > Dendrobates > Dendrobates tinctorius. The sequence continues at coordinate 4,775,770 of NW_027361818.1, read as the reverse complement.
ACCAGTTCTGCAAACATTGGTATGTTCACCCAGCCAAACCAAATCAAACCTTGAAAGGTTCACTCATATCTAATTTCTAAACTCTGGGAACGCTTGGTGCACTCTTGCCTAGTACACTATCTCTCTGATAACTCACTTCTTGACCCTTTTTATTCTGGTTTTCGCTCCTTCCCCCTCTACTGGTACAGTACTTACTGAGGCTCTAGAGATAAACTAACAGCTAAATCTAATGGTACCTACTTCCTGATGATTCTCCTAGATCTCTATCTACCTTTTTTGGTCTCAAGGATACTGCTCTCTTAGTTTTCTTCCTTCCTTTCTGACTTTTTCTTCATTGTATCTTTTGCTGGCTCCTTTACCTCTCCTCTTCCCCGTACTGTCAATGTTCCTCAGGGCTGAGTTCTAGGCCCCCTCCTCTTCTTCTTATACACAGTGCCTACTGGACAAACCATCAGTAGATTTGTTTTTCATTACCATATCTATGCTGAATGCACCCAGTTATACACATCATCTCCTGACGTCACCCCTGCATTACTACAAAATACCAGTGTTTGCATGTTTACCTGTTTACTCCCCAGTTTCCACACAATCAGACTTGAGTTGATAGTCATAGGTAGTGGGGCCGTAATATTGTAGGTGCCAATACTAACATGAGTCATGGTACCGTCTGCCTTAAGCTGCCAGTTGGCAATGGTGGCTACTCCAGGAGGATTCCCATTCTCATTAAAGAAATTGCCCTTCTCCGTATTAATGTTAACCTTTACTCTTCGTATATAGTTCAGGAGCTAAAGTGGGAAAGAAGATTTAATTGAAAAGTATTAGTGAAGATAAAAATTGATTTAAAGATGAGCAAAATATACCCTGCAATATTATTAACAAATTAGTCGTCATGGGTGATTTCTAGATTTCTCTGTGAACGCCTTCTTGATGTGGCCAATTTCCATTTTTGCATCCTTGTTTTTACCTCCCCATAACCTTTTATTTGTCTGTCCACATAGACATAAGAGGGCTTGACTTTCTTTTCTGTTTATAGTGTTTACCGATAAGGTAAACTATTTTTGTATAGTCACGTCACTGCTCATCAGAGTCATAGGCTCATGCTGCGCTCCGCGAGACCAGATGACTTAAGATCAGTAATGTTACCGACATCTCCGCTCTTCACAGTCTCGCGGAGCACTGCATGAATCAGCGACTCTGATGAGTGGTGACACCAGTAACGTTACTGCTCTTCACAGTCACTGAGTATCACTGAGTGTAGCGTGAGCTGGATTTAGGGAACGTTGTGGAAGCCCAGAATACGTTGGGCCTGTGTGGGAAAATTTTTTATAATAAATTGGTGAAAGAGGAACAGTTTCTTGTTTTTATTCCTCTTTTTTATGTTTTCCAGGTTTCCGTTTGTGGAGTACTTTGAATTCTCTGGACTATGTTGGATTCTCTGGACTGTGTGTGACCTGTGTGGGATTTCAACAAAAGTTGCTGAACAAACTAAGTGTTGGGGAGTGTTTTTTTAAAAAAAAATATTTTTGTGTGTGGTTTTTTTTTTTTCATTGCTGGGTTAGTAATGAGGGTGTCTGATAGACGGGATTTGGATGTTTCGCCCCCCGCAGTTCACCTCCAGCAGTTTGCTCCCGGGTACATTTAACCAGGTACATTTCACCCCCGCACATATTGCCCCCAGCAGTCCGCCCCCGGATGTTTTGCCCCCCAGCAATTCGCCCCGGCAGTTCGTCCCCGCCCCCAGAAGTTTGTACCCTGTTTTGCCCCCAGAATTTTGTTTGAATGTTTCGCCAGTTTGTCCTTGTGGTTCATGAATTCCCGTCCGTCATCAATCCACATATCACAAAAGTACCGTACAGAGTGCTGCACTTTTGTGACATGTTAAATCAACTGTTTCCATCTGTAACCCTCAGAACTGATTGCATTATAGTGTCAGAGCATTTTGCCCGCAATTTTAACAAGACATTTTCCGAAATGTTTGTAAAACGTTTTTGTGTTACAAAAACATAAGAAAAAAATAAACGGATTTAAAAAATGCAGTGTGAATGAGGCCTGATTTAGGTGGGGAATATAAATCACTCTAAAATCAAAACATTTTGTGAACTTTTACCTGACCCAGCACTGAGCTGCTTTTTGTAAGAATTTTCATGTCAGGTGTCCTGCAAGTTACATTAGAAGAGCTCTTATTCCATCTTTACATCAGAATATGTGCGTGGGTGAATCTTCCTGGGGGCGAAATGATAGGGGTGAAATGTACCTGAGGCGAACTGCTGGGGGCGAAATTTCCTATAACCCTAAAAGACACCTCTCCATTACTAACACCAGGGCTTGATGTCAGCTGTGTTTTTGGACAATTTACAACATGGGGGCATGTGGGCCTAATAAAGTCCACTCTTACATTTTTTGCTAAACCAGGATTGCTGCGTCCCATTTTTTATTCCTGTATATTTGGCAAGTATATGGATTAGTTGTTGGGAGGCCGATGCATCCACTTGATTTCATGTGCTGTTCCATTTTTTTCTAACTATCTAGTTATCCATCTATCTCTTTGTAGATCTTTAATAGAGAGATGAGCGAATATTTCAATATTCGGTTTGGATCACGAATGTCGAATTTGCAATAACCGCCTATTTAAAGTGAACCTGTCACCCCCTCCAGGCATTTTTATGTAAAAGAGCCACCTTGTGCAGCACTAATGCTGCATTCTGTCAAGGTGGCACTTTTACTTAGCATTCCTTCCACCGCAGAAATAATTGTTCAAAAATACCTGAATTTTGACAGGGGGGCAGGTCTTTCCCCCTCTGACAGACGCCTCGCATACATCAGTCATTTTGTATTTGGTGCCGCCTCCTCAGTGTTCTTTTGAAATGCTGGCGCCTGCGCTGTACTATAGTTTCGTGGGCATGCGCAGTTAGTGCTGCCCGACATGCCCGGGCTCTGAGATCACATCCTGGCCTTCATATCGCGCGGCCACAGATCCCGCCCTGCAGTCGCTTATGATTTATTCACACTGCGGGGCAGGTAATCTCGGACATGCGCAGTAGTTATCTGCGGCTCTCATGCCCAAGATTCCCAGCCCCTCTCGGGGGACCATGGGAGTCTGGAACCTTACCCTTACTCAAGTGCAGATTAGATGATATTTCTATTAGTTACTGGGGAATGCTTAAAAGGTTGGTGACAAAACGAGCAAAGGATATATAAAGTTATGCTAGGCCATCACACCATACCAGGCTCAACATCTATATGTACAGTCATGGCCAAAAGTATTGACACCCCTGCAATTCTGTCAGATAATATTCAGTTTCTTCCTGAAAATGATTGCAAACACAAATTCTTTGGTATTATTATCTTCATTTAATTTGTCTTAAATGAAAAAACACAAAAGAGAATGAAGCAAAAAGCAAAACATTGATCATTTCACACAAAACTCCAAAAATGGGCCGGACAAAAGTATTGGCACCCTCAGCCTAATACTTGGTTGCACAACCTTTAGCCAAAATAACTGCGACCAACCGCTTCCGGTAACCATCAATGAGTTTCTTACAATGCTCTGCTGGAATTTTAGACCATTCTTCTTTGGCAAACTACTCCAGGTCCCTGATATTTGAAGGGTGCCTTCTCCAAACTGCCATTTCTAGATCTCTCCACAGGTGTTCTATGGGATTCAGGTTTGGACTCATTGCTGGCCACCTTAGAAGTCTCCAGTGCTTTCTCTCAAACCATTTTCTAGTGCTTTTTGAAGTGTGTTTTGGGTTATTGTCCTGCTGGAAGACCCATGACCTCTGAGGTAGACCCAGCTTTCTCACACTGGGCCCTAAATTATGCTGCAAAATTTGTTGGTAGTCTTCTGACTTCATAATGCCATGCACACGGTCAAGCAGTCCAGTGCCAGAGGCAGCAAAGCAACCCCAAAACATCAGGGAACCTCCGCCATGTTTGACTGTAGGGACCATGTACTTTTCTTTGAATGCCTCTTTTTTCTCCTGTAAACTCTATGTTGATGTTTTTGCCCTAAAAGCTCTACTTTTGTCTCATCTGACCAAAGAACATTCTTCCAAAATGTTTTAGGCTTTTTCAGGTAAGTTTTGGCAAACTCCAGCCTGGCTTTTTTATGTCTCGGGGTAAGAAGTGGAGTCTTCCTGGGTCTCCTACCATACAGTCCCTTTTCTTTCAGATGCCGACGGATAGTACGGGTTGACACCGTTGTACCCTCGGACTGCAGGGCAGCTTGAACTTGTTTGGATGTTAGTGGAGGTTCTTTATCCAACATCCGCACAATCTTGCATTGAAATCTCTTGTCAATTTTTCTTTTCCGTCACCATCTAGGGAGGTTAGCCACAGTGCCATGGGCTTTAAACTTCTTGATGACACTGCGCACGGTAGACACAGGAACATTCAGGTCTTTGGAGATGGACTTGTAGCCTTGAGATTGCTCATGCTTCCTCACAATTTGGTTTCTCAAGTCCTCAGACAGTTCTTTGGTCTTCTTTCTTTTCTCCATGCTCAATGTGGTACACACAAGGACACAGGACAGATGTTGAGTCAACTTTAATCCATGTCAACTGGCTGCAAGTGTGATTTAGTTATTGCCAACACCTGTTAGGTGCCACAGGTAACTTACAGGTGCTGTTAATTACACAAATTAGAGAAGCATCACATGATTTTTCACACAGTGCCAATACTTTTGTCCACCCTCTTTTTTATGTTTGGTGTGGAATTATATCCAATTTGGCTTTAGGACAATTCTTTTTGTGTTTTTTCGTTTAAGACAAATTAAATGAAGATAATAATAACAAAGAATTTGTGTTTGCAATCATTTTTAGGAAGAAACTGAGTATTATCTGACAGAATTGCAGGGGTGTCAATACTTTTGGCCATGACTGTAATTACCTGCCATGGTTTAAAGTTCCAAATGTTTGCACAAGTCCCGTTAGAAAATGGTCCATCACCAATTTTGCAAATTCTTAGATCATCTAGCGCTTTCACAAGGACATGGACAGCAGCAAATATATAGTAAGCAGGTTTAAGGCTGGAAATATAGTTGGGATTTTTTGTGATATTTTCTAAATTTTCTAATCCCGTACAAATCTTCACCGGGTTCTCAAAAGAAACAGTTTGATTCTCAGGAAGAAATTGACAGTTGAACACTGTTTCCCACATCATCTTGTTCCACTTTGCTGTTGGTGAAGTTATTGGTTGTATCTTGACAAGGAACTGACTAAAACCTGGGATGTTGTAGGTATACAATGTGAAAGTAAGACTCCCAGATAAAGTAATAAAATATTTATTTATGGACAATAACAGTGACCTCGCCCAAGCAGAATTCCCAATAAATATCTTCCCTGTGACATTTTGCAGCAACATCTCATTTAAAATAGGCACAAATTCAACTTCATTAGCAAAAACAACTACAACTGTAGCGGTGGACTCTTTTATGACCTTCACTACATGTGGAGCATTGCGATCGGGTTGGCCAATTTTAATATATTCCATAAAGGCCACACATGCTCCAGCTTTGATTATTTCTTCTTTTATTGGCTGAATTCCCTGAAGGCCATAATCATTGTTGAGAGCCAGAAGACCAATCCAAGTCCAACCAAATTTAAGAACAAGCTGAGCTATGCCTTTAGACTGGTAAATATCACTCAAAACAGTTCTGAAGAAGGATGGAAACATTCTCCGGTTACTTAAGATGGAAGAAGATGAAAATGGACTGATCTGTAAATAAAAATATGCATTTGTAATATTGTACTCTAGTTTAATCTATAGCCTAACATGTAGATCGAGAGGAAGGTAAAAATTCCATGAGACAGATTCTAGGGGGAAAAATTTGTTCCCGACTCCACATACGAAAGTCAATATCTCATTGCATAATTTGTTACTCATAGCCTGTAGGCATCCAGACCGCCTTGAAATTTTCTAGTGAATCAACCAATGCAACATCTTATGACTAGTGTTGAGCGATACCATCAGATATCGTGAAATATCGGATCGGATTGGATCGGACCGATACCCAAAAAGTATTGGATATCGCCGATTCCGATACCGGAAACCAATGCAAGTCAATGGGATAGAAATATCGGAATTAAAATAAACCCTTTCTTTCCTTGTAGGTTAATTCTAAATGAAGAAAAACAACTTATAATAATGTAGAATGTATTGGGGGAGGTGGAGGAGACATTAAAGGCATAGAGGTTTAGCCCAATCAAATGGAATAGCCGGAATATTTTTTTTTTGAAGACGTTCAGAGTTACAAAGATATTGACTATGTTAACCTTTTTATATTTTGTCAGATATGTATGTTTCACTACTTCCATGCTCTTCACCTTCTTTTTTACTTCTCCCACACATTTTCCTTCATGATCCTCAGCAGCAGCAGCATCTTTTTCATCAACTTCTTCTTCACCTTATTCATCTTCTTCTTCTTAACCTTCTTCCTATTATTCTTTTTTTGTACATTCTTCATATTCTTCATATTCTTCTTATTCAATTATTATTCTTCTTCATATTCTACTTCTTCATCTTCTTCCTCTTCTTCTTCATCATATTCTTATTTGTGAAAGGCATTCCTGTAGTTATCTATAAAAAGATTGAAGATTACACCTTCCATTCTGCCTGTCACAAAAGATTTGCAACAGGATTTGTCCACATTCAGTTTGGCCTGCAGCAGCAGGCATTTTCCAGGGGCACCACGAGGAGGAATGGACTCACACCCATACACTGCTTAGTCTTCTTCTGCTTATAATTTAGATAATATCTTTTGCTCTGATTTTTAGACTTATGCTTAATGTTCTTCTGCTTTTTGTTCTTCTGCTTCTTGGTCTTCTGTCTATTGTTGTTCTGTATTTTGGTGGTTGGCTTCATGTTCTTTGTCCTCTTGGTCATCTTCTTCAGGGTCATCTTTTTGGTCTTCGGGGTGGTCTTCCAGGTCGTCGTCTTCAGGGTCATCGCTTTCATGGTTGTCGTCTTCTTCGGGGTGGTCTTCAGGGTCATCGTCAGGGAGATCCAGAGTGATAACGAAAAACCATTTCCAAAAGCTTGAACTTGGAAATGTAGCAGAAGGTACAAGAAGGCTGAGGAACTGCCGAGAACCAGCTGACTGTACTGGAATCTGGATGGGTAGCAGAAGGAACAAGAGCAAATGGCACTACAGATGACCAGCTGATGGTACTGGAACCTGGTTACTAAGCAAGAGGTACCTGTGCTAGAAAGCACTACCAAGGACCAGCAGACGTTGCTGGAACTTGGATACTGAGAAGGAGGCACCTAAGCCAAACCCACTGCCGAGAACCAGCTGATGGTGCTGGAACCCGGATGGGTAGCAGAAGCTACAAGAGTCAATGGAACTACCGAGAACCAGCTGACGGTGCTGGAACCCGAAGGGGCGGCAGAAGGAACTGCAGGCACCAGAGACTCGGCTAACCCGACCGCAACACGATAGGACAACGTATTGGTGGCAAAGTGACATTGACACTACCCAGAAACAGCAAGCGTGCTGGAATCAGGCTGGGCAGGATGGAGTACCCATGCCAAAGACACTGCCAAGAACCAGCTGACTGTGCTGGAACCCGGAGGGGCAGCAGAAGGAACAAGAGCCAATGGCACTACCGAGGACCAGCTGACGGTGTTGGAACCCGGTTACAAAGCAGAAGGTACCTGTGCTAGAAAGCACTACCAAGGACCAGCAGATGTTGCTGGAAATCGGATACCGAGATGGAGGCACCTAAGCCAAAGGCACTGCCGAGACCCAGCTAACGGTGCTGGAACCCGGATGGGTAGCAGAAGGTACCAATGAACAACAACGTTGCACGGCCGCGAGCCGGCTGCAGTTACCAAAACCCACAGTCCTACAGGGGTGCTTGTCCTATTGGCTCTACGGAACCAGCCTTTGTTGCCAGATCCCACAGCCCACATAGGAAGCCCATAAACTGCAGGCACCATAGACTCGGCTAACCCGACCGCAACACAACAGGACAACATATTGGTGGCAAAGTGACATTGACAATACCCGGAAACAGCAGGCGTGCTGGACCAGGCTGGGCAGGAGGGAGTACCTGTGCCAAAGACAATGCCGGGAAACAGCTGGCGGTGCTGGAACCCAGGGAAAAGACTACAAACAGAGTGGAGACAGAGGCCTAATTGGAGCAAGATTAAAATGTGTAGATGTGTGAGTGTGGACAGAGCAGGAGAAATTGCCGGACACACATCTGGGGATCAGATGACATTTCTGAACCCCAATAACACTGGAGCATGTGTTTTTCTCTGTGCAGACGGCACTTCTGAGAAGCAACTGGCAGTGTTGGAGCCCAGGTTCAATTATGGAGTAGGCTGAGGCCTACTTGGAGCAAGTGTAAAATCTGATGTAGTTTGAATGTGGAGGCAGCAGGAGATATTGCCGGACACACAGCAGGGGAGCAGTTGGCATTACTGAACCCCACCAACACAGGAGCGAGTGTTTTTCTCCGTGCAGACGGCACTTCTGAGCAACAACTGGCAGTGTTGGAGCCCAGGTTCAATTATGGAGTAGGCTGAGGCCTACTTGGAGCAAGTTTTATACCTGATGTAGTTTGAATGTGGAGGCAGCAGGAGACGTTGCCGGACACTCAGCAGGGGATCAGCTGGCATTGCTGAACCCCACTAACACTGGAGCATGTGTTATTCTCTGTGCAGATGGCACGTCTGAGCAACAACTGGTGTTGTTGGAGCCCAGGTTCAATCAGGGTTTAGGCTGAGGCCTAAATGGAGCAAGTTTTATATCTGATGTAGTTTGAATGTGGAGGCAGCAGGAGATATTGCTGGACACACAGCAGGGGAGCAGCTGGCGTTACTGAACCCCACTAACACTGGAGCATGTGTTTTTCTCTGTGCAGACAGCACTTCTGAGCAGCAACTGGCAGTGTTGGAGCCCAGGGTCAATCATGGAGTAGGCTGAGGCCTACTTGGAGCAAGTTTGATATCTGATGTAGTTTGAATGTGGAGGCAGCAGGAGACTTTGCTGGACACTCAGCAGGGGAGCAGCTGGCGTTACTGAACCCCACTAACACTGGAGCATGTGTTTTTCTCTGTGCAGACAGCACTTCTGAGCAGCAACTGGCAGTGTTGGAGCCCAGGGTCAATCGAGGAGTAGGCTGAGGCCTACTTGGAGCAAGTTTGATATCTGATGTAGTTTGAATGTGGAGGCAGCAGGAGACTTTGCCGGACACTCAGCAGGGGAGCAGCTGGCGTTACTGAACCCCACTTTCACTGGAGCATGTGTTTTTCTCTGTGCAGACGGCACTTCTGAGCAGCAACAGGCAGTGTTGGAGCCCAGGGTCAATCATGGAGAAGGCTGAGGCCTACTTGGAGCAAGTTTGATATCTGATGTAGTTTGAATGTGGAGGCAGCAGGAGACATTGCCGGACACACAGCAGGGGAGCAGCTGGCGTTACTGAACCCCACTAACACTGGAGCACATGTTTTTCTCTGTGCAGAGAGCACTTCTAAGCAACAACTAGCGTTGTTGGAGCCCAGGTTCAATCAGGGTTTAGGCTGAGGCCTAATTGGAGCAAGTTTTGTATCTAATGTATTTTGAATGTGGAGGCAGCAGGAGACTTTGCCGGACACACAGCAGGAGAGCAGCTGGCGTTACTGAACCCCACTCACACTGGAGCATGTGTTTTTCTCTGTGCAGACGGCACTTCTGAGCAACAACTGGCAGTGTTTGAGCCCAGGGATTACAGTTCAGGTGGTACAAACATGAACACAACAGGAGACCTGGATACTGTTGCCAACCAATTATTTATTCTGGAAGAGGACTGGCAAATTCTGGTGAGATCCAGGCCTTGTTCATTTTCAGAAAAGTAAGCCGGTCAACGTTATCGGAAGATAGTCGCATGCGACGGTCTGTTAGTACACCACCTGCGGCACTAAAGATGCGTTCCGATAATACACTAGCAGTAGGGCAAGCCAGCACCTCCAATGCATACTGGCTAAGCTCTGGCCATGTATCCAGCTTAGAGACCCAAAACTTGAAGGGGGAAGAAACGTTGCCTCCTGCTGATTGGAGCCGTCTGTGATGGTGTAGACATTTGTGGCGGGCACACAAAACTTTGCCACATTTGGGCCGCCATACTGATCTTGCCTTGTGCTGAGGCGATGCCTCTGCTCCCTCTTTGTGAAGAGCTTCCTCCACTGCCTCGATGCACAGAGCTGCCTTGTAAAGCACTAGCAGCACTGCTCTCGGGTGAAATGGAGAACATGATGGAATGCACCACTGTGTCTTGGTACTCCCGCATTTTACGCTCCCGGTTCAACGGTGTTATGAGGCTTTGTAAGTTGTGCCGGTAGCGAGGATCTAGGAGGGTGTACACCCAATAATCAGCCATGTTGCGAAATTGGGCGATGCGGCGGTCATTTCTCAGGCACTGCAGCATGAAATAAACCATGTGCTGCAGACTCCCAACTGCCCAAGAAATGCTGTCCCCTGCTTGAGGCGTCATCTCTGCCTGCTCTGCATCACCCCACCCTCGCTGTACATACTGACTACTAGAGCATTGTGTACCTCCCTCCTCTTGAGAAATGTCTTCCTCCTCCATTGACTCCTCCTCATCCTCCTCACAAAGTGTCCCCTGCCTAGGCCTTTGTGAGGAACAACATTGCGCAGACTGTCCAGAAGCAGATGGCATTAGTGACTTCTCATCCTCCACCTCTTCCAAAACCTCCTCCCTTAGGCTGGTTTCACATTTGCGTTTTTTTTCGCGGTAATTTAGCGCTAAATAGCGCATGCGTTTTTTTTTCCTTTACTTTGCATGGGATGCGCTTATGTGCGCATACACATGCGTTTGTACGCGTTTTACTGCGCATGCGTTTTTTTGCGGTATGCGCTCGGGCGCACAAAATGCAACTTGTTGCATTTTTTGTGCGTCCGATTTGCCTCAAAAAAACGCATGCGCGCGCAATGCGTTTTTTTACAGCAAGACACCCAATATAAGTCTGTGGGTGCGCATATGTGCGCATTGGCATGCTTATGTATGCGTTTTTTTGCACATGCGTTTTTTTTTGTTAACCATGGAATTTAGGGGTTTGGGTTAGAGTTAGGGTTAGTTAAGGGGGTTTAGGGTTAGGGTTAGGGTCAGGGTTAGGGTTAGGGTTAGGGTCAGGGTTAGGGTCAGGGTTAGGGATAAGTATGGTTTGGTTAAGGGTTAGGGTTAAGTATGGTTTGGTTAAGGGTTAGGGTTAGGGTCAGGGTTAGGGTTAGGGTTAGGGTCAGGGTTAGGGTTAGGGTTAGGGTCAGGGTTAGTTAGGGTTTGGGTTAGGGTTAAGTATGGTTTGGTTAAGGGTTAGGGTCAGGGTTAGGGTTAGGGTCAGGGTTAGGGTTAGGGTTAGGGTTAGTTAGGGTTTGGGTTAGGGTTAAGTATGGTTTGGTTTAGGGTTAGGGTCAGGGTTAGGGTTAAGTATGGTCTGGTTTAGGGTTAGGGTCAGGGTTAGGGTTAAGTATGGTTTGGTTAAGGGTTAGGGTTAGGGTCAGGGTTAGGGTTAGGGTTAGGGTCAGGGTTAGGGTTAGGGTTAGGGTCAGGGTTAGGGTTAGGGTTAAGTATGGTTTGGTTTAGGGTTAGGGTCAGGGTTAGGGTTAAGTATGGTTTGGTTAAGGGTTAGGGTTAGGGTTAGGGTCAGGGTTAGGGTCAGGGTTAGGGTTAGGGTTAAGGTTAGTTAGGGTTTGGGTTAGGGTTAAGTATGGTTTGGTTAAGGGTTAGGGTCAGGGTTAGGGTTAAGTATGGTTTGGTTAAGGGTTAGGGTTAGGGTTAGGGTCAGGGTTAGGGTTAGTAAAGTCATGGTTTGGGTTAGTGTGAGGGGCCACCTAATGTTGGAAAAAAACGCAAACGCGGTAAAAACGCACTAAAAACGCATACAAACGCATAAAAACGCTGCGTTTTTTTCATGCATGCTCATAAAAATGCTTGAAAAAAACGCAGCAGTTGTATGCTTTTGTATGCGTTTTTCAATGCGTTTTTTTGCGGGAAAAACGCGCTGCAAAAAAAAGCAAGTGTGAAACAGGCCTGAGTGCTTGCAGTGTTTTTTGAAGCAGGCAGATAAGGGGGACTAGTCATGCTGAGTAGTGCATCATCTGCACTCGCCATCCTCGTGGAAACATCGAAGGCACGCAACACGTGGCAGATGTCCTTCATAGAGGCCCACTCAGTGGTGCTGAAGTGTTGCGAGTTCATTTTCCCCTTCACGGTTGAGGTCTGATGAACTCCCTCTTCTGGTGAAGGAGGGTAGTGAGGCTGATTGCCAGGCACCTGGGCAGGATGATGATGACTGGATGACGGGAGTTACTGACTGGATATAAGGCAGCCGACGCCCTTCTGCCTTGCTGGTGATCTCTCTGAGGGATTGCTTTGGGGCTCTCTGAGGGATTCTAGGAGACCAGTCTGATTCCTGCTCCTCAAAAGCTAAGTTTTCTGCTCTACTTTTTGCATTTGTGTTTTGGTTTTGTTTTGCATTGTTTTCCTTGATTTCTGCCATTCCCTGCTGGGGTGAGCTGAATTCCTTTTTGCTCTGTCTTCAGAAAATACCTGAGTGCTGATATAGTCTTTTTGAGGCCTAGCATCTTCAGGGCTTTTTTTCCTATCAGCTGTTGGCTCTTGTTTTGATAGGGTTTTGGCAGATTACAGACAGCAGCTTTTCTATCCTGTCCTATCTAGTTAGCTTGGGCCCCATCATTTGCTCAGCCTATCTTTCTATCTGTGTGAGTGTTTTTTCATCTTGCTTCACCGTCATTATATGTTGGGGGCTGCCTATTGCTTTGGGGTCTGCTCTGGGGCAGTTTAGATTTCCCTTTCTGTCTTTAGGCTATGTAGTTCTCCGGCTGTGATCGAGGGGTCTAGGGCACTGTAGGAACCCCCCACGGCTACTGCTAGTTGTTGTTGATAGGTTCAGGGGTCTGCAATCCGATAGCTGCCAACTTCTCTGGTTTTCTGGACTAAGCTAGTATTTCTGTTTTTGCCTCCTACGGTGACTCATTCATAACACTGTAGTGTGACCGGCGCACAATGCGACTTGTTTGCGCCTGATGCAGCTGGTACTCCATTACTGCTGCCTGCTGCTCACATAACCGCTCCAACATATGTAACGTTGAATTCCACCTGGTGGGTAGGTCACGTATGATATGATGTTCCGGAAGGCGGAATCGGCACTGCAGAGCTGCAATGCGCGATCTTGCCATGCTGGAACGCTGCAAGTGAGCTCACTCTATGCGGACCTTGTGCAGCAGTGCATCAAGATTCAGATAGTTCCTCAGAAAGCTCTGCACGACCAAGTTGAGCATATGTGCCAGACATGGGATGTGAGTGAGGTTGCCTAGGCCCAGAGCTGCCACCAGATTTCGGCCATTGTCACACACTACCAAGCCTGGCTGGAGATTCGCTGGCACAAACCACACGTCGCTCTCCTGCTTGATGACATTCCAGAGCTCCTGCGCTGTGTGGCTTCGATTCCCCAAAGAAATTAATTTCAGTACGGCCTGTTGACGTTTGGCCACGGCTGTGCTCATATCGGTCGTAACAGGCTACTGCAGACTGCAGCGCTGATTCAGAGGAACTGGAGTATGAGGAGGAGTCAATGTGTACAGACTGGATTCCTGCAATCCTTGGAGTTGGCAGAATACGTACAGCACCACTCTCAAGATCTGTACCCTGCTCCACAACATTGACCCAATGGGCAGTGAGGGAAAGGTATCGTCCCTGTCCATGGTTACTGGTCCACGCATCGGTGGTCAGGTGGACCTTGCTACTGACGGCGTTAAGTAGCGCATGTTTAATTTTTCCCTCCACATGCTTTTGCAGGGCAGGGACGGCTTGCCTGCTGAAATAAAAGTGGCTGGACACGGTGTATTGTGGGACTGCCAATGCCATGAAGTTACGGAAGGTGTCAGTTTCCACCAGCCTGAATGAGAGCATTTCAATCGGGGATGGTTTACCGAGTATGGCCGCCTTTTCTCCCATGCCTGTGCTATCGATGGCTGTAGAGTGGCCTGGGAGTGTGAGGATGACAGGGAACGTGGTGCTGTGGGTGGAATGTCACTTAGTCTCTGGACAAGAGTGCCATAGGTACTTCCATGGCGATCCTGTGAGGAAGCCGAACCAGCTGTGTGTGAGCTGGAGGAAGAGGCTACAACATGAGCTGAAGAGGTGGTAGGTGTTGCTGTAGGTTGGCCTACATCTTCAGTGTGTCTTTGTAACTCCACCACGTGCTTGGTCCGCACATGTTTCCACATATTTGTGGTATTGAGATTGCTGACACTTTTCCCTCTTTTGACTTTCTGATTACACAGCTTGCATTTGACAAAGCAAATGTCATCTGCAATTGTGTCAAAAAAGGATCACGCACTGCAAGTCCTGGGAGTGCCCGTTTTGGGTTTTGGAAGAGGAATGCTCCTAACGGGTGCCTAAGTGGCGGCTACAGGCAACCAAGTCTGCCCCCTCCCTCTCCCTCCTCTTTTCGCCATTCGGGGAATCTCTTCCTCAGAGCTGCTCCCACCAGCTTCCTGTTCCTCACGCCATGATGGGTCAAGAACCTTATCATCTACACTCCCCTCTTCAAACACCTGCTTCTCCTGGGTAGTCTCGCCAGCACAGTATGCACCAGAAAGTGGCACCTGAGTCATCATCTGATGCGTACTGAGGTGTGCTGACCAGAGGCACTGGCCCACCTGCATCTTCAGATTCAGAGGGACAAAGCAGTTGCGCATCACTGCATACTCCCTCTTCTTCACATTCTAGAATGCTGCTTGGCTGGCCCCCTCTTTCCAAGCAAACAGATTCAGAGAACAGAAGTAGAGATGGCTCCTGTCCAGGGCTCTCTGACTGCCTGGGCAATTTGGCAGGTGGTGAAGAGACAGATGGTTGCTCTTCAGTGCTCTGGCCCTGAGAGGATGTGAAAGAAATTGAAGTCGATGCGTTAGCTGCCATCCATCTGACAATGGCTTCAATTTGTTTGTCCCGCAGCAGTGGGGTACGGCGAGGTCCTACAAAGCTGCTCATAATGGACTGTTGCCTGGTAAAGCTGGGGGATGCTGAGTCACTGGTGCCCGCAGTGGGCACAGAATCCCCATGTCCACTCCCTGCTGAAACTCCACGCCCACAACCATGTGCCTTACTCCCTGCCTTCTTCATCTTGGTAGACTGATAAAGATATGCAGAAAAGTACAAAGGAGGGGCTTAGTGTGCTTATTCCTGAACAGATGCCAACAGGTATAAGAAACACTAATTTTATGAAGTGTGTGGACTACACTTTAATAAGAGCCAATGTGGCCTACACAACTGTCAAGTGGAGTGTTTGGTGAACTTTATTTACATGTTTTTTTTTTCAAAAAAACAAAAAGGATGTGACCAAAGATGTGAAAGCGATAGTATCACAAACTTTTTGGAGCTATTACAATGCAGGAAGGTAACATACAATGCAATAGATGAGGCTCCAAAAAATAGGCTAACACTAATCTGGCTGAGGCTGCAGGGCACAAGCCAGAAATAGTGTTTACAACCAACCAATGTAGATGGATACGGATGGAAGCACACTAATAGGATAAAAAAATCAGGAATAATGAGCTGCAATTAAGCAAAAAAGGACAATGTATGAGGCAGTGATGCACGCTGAGCGGACTACAACCAGAGGTGGCTGCAGAACACACTACAACGTGAGCTGCACTCACACACAGAGACAGCCATGAACAGTGCAGAGAACTGGGCACTAGCACTGAAAGGCTGTAAAAAGGCTCCGCTGTCTACTCCTATAGTGTTTGCGACCAATGTAGATGGATACGGATGGATGCACACTAATAGGAGAATTAATGAAAATTGAGCAGCAACAAAACAAAAATAAATATGTATGAGGCAGTGACGCACGATGAGTGGCCTACAACCAGAGGTAGCTGCAGGACACACTATAGCGTGAGCTGCACTCACACAGACCTTGCAGACAGCTGCGAACAGCGCTGCAAGGCTAAAGAAAGCTACAGTGATTGATAATGTAGCCTGGGTAAAGCACAATATTATATAGCAAATCGCTATCTCTAACTGTCCCTCAGAGTCTTGAACAGCAGCCTGTCCCTAACTGAATTCACAGCAGAGTGAACGCTAAATGGCGGCGGCGGCTTTTATAGTGAATCATGACATCAGTTCAGCAGCCAATCACAGCCATGCCAGTAGTTAACATGCCTACATGCCTAACAGGATGTGCCCACATTTCTTAGGATTCCTCATTGGCTGAATCAAGTCAAACCGGCTCATAGCATTATGGGAACTACCGATTCCAGTATTCAATATGCAAAAAGTATCGGAACTCAGTATCGGAATTCCGATATCGCGAATATCGTCCGATACCCGATATTTGCAGTATCGGAATGCTCAACACTACTTATGACTTGAGTTGAGCGAAACGGGTCGAAAAAATTCAAAAGTCCCCAACTTTCGCCAAAGTCGGGTTTCATGAAACGAAACCCGACCTTAGCGTGAGGTCGGCGACGAGGTCGGCGACCATCGCGCCAAAGTCGTGTTTCAAAAGATGCTTTAGCGCCTTTTTTCAACCAATCAGGAAGAACGGACACTGTGGGCAACGTGATGACATAGGCAGCGGCCACCACCATCTTTGAGAAGGGCATGCAAGTGATTGGCTTGCTTTGTGTGGCGTCACAGGGGGTATAAAAGGGCGTGCACGCTGACCGCCATGTTACTTATGCTGATCTCAGAATAGGGAGAGCTGCTGCTGCTGCTGCTGATTCTGTAGGGAGAGCATTAATAAGGACAAAAGAAAAAAAAAACTGCTTCTGCTGATAGCGCTTTTCACTGTAGTTAGTGTGCAGTGAAAGGTGAAGATTTTTGCTTTTGTGCTGCTGCGCTGGTGGTGATTAGGCTGCCTTTTAAGGCTACCTGCATTGCTGTGTGCACACTGGTGTTCAAACTGCTTTTTTAAAAGCAATCCAAATTTTATTGTTTTGTCCTGGTAAGGAACTGAGCGTTCATTTTTTCATACACCGTACATCGGTGTACGCTCCTCACACAGTACTGTGTACTGGCTGTTATCACGGCCACATTGAAGCTGTGTGTGACTCTGTAAGGAAAAGCCGAGGAGTTTGTCCGTTCTTACAGACCTACACCTTAGCGCTTTGTCCGTTTTTCAAACAGTTTCGTATATTTGCTGTTTGATTACATTCAAAACTAGAGAGAGCGTGTGTCAGTCCGTATACAAAAACACGAAGCTTGACAATTTTACATACACACACCGTACAGAGGTGTACATGTACTCTCCTCACACAGAACCGTGGAAACGGCTGGTATCACGGCCATATTGAAGCTGTGTGTGAATCTGTAAGGAAAAGCCGAGGAGTTTGTCCGTTCTTACAGACCTACACCTTAGAGTTTTGTCCGTTTTTCAAACAGTTTCGTATATTTGCTGTTTGATTACATTCAAAACTAGAGAGAGCGTGTGTCAGTCCGTATACAAAAACACGGAGCTTGACAATTTTACATAAACACACTGTATAGCGGTGTATGTGTTCTCTCCTCACACAGTACCGTGTACCGGCTGGTATCACGGCCAAATTGAAGCTGTGTGTGACTCTGTAAGGAAAAGCCGAGGAGTTTGTCCGTTCTTACAGACCTACACGCTAGGGAGATTCCAATTCTGCCCAATTCTATGTACACCTTGTAGTTTGTCATACACTAGGCAATTTCTGCCTGTTTCATTGCGATGTAATATACACAGGGCCTGACAGAATCCAACTGTGTCCTGAAGTCTAGAGACATTCCATTTCTCCCCAGTCCTCTATACACCTTTTTACACCATCCAGAATCAGCCTGTTACTTTGAGGTGGAAAATACACAGGGCCTGACAGAATCCAACTGTGTCCTGAAGTCTGTAGAGAGATTCCATCTCTCCCCATTCCTCTATGCACCTCTTTTACACCATCCAGAATCAGCCTGTTAATTTGAGGTGTAATATAACCAGGGCCTGACAGAATCCAACTGTGTACTGAAGTCTGTAGAGAGATTCAAATACTCCCCACTACTATATACACCTTGTACCTTGTTTTACAGTACCATATAGTTGGTGGTATTTTGGGTACATTTTCCCCAAAAATGAGGAAGTGTGGTGGAAGAGTCCGTGGAAGTGGGCAGGGGTTGGCAGCTGGTAATGATGGTGTTGGTGGTGGATCTGCTGGTAGTGGCAAAAGCAAAATAGCACCAAATGCAGGAGGTGTTGAGCCTGCGTCATCGTCTTGCTCCACAAGGCCTCAAAGGCTCCCTTTTCTGGGAGTAGGTTAAACCGCTTTTAAATCCGGAGCTTCAGGAACAAGTTTTGGCTTACATTGCTGACTCAGCCTCCAGCTCTATCGCCTCCTCTTCTGAAGTTTTAAAAAATAAATGCACTGAGTCGTCATTGGAGGCTCATGGTCATGAACCAAACTTTACCTTGTGTCCTTTACCCCAACCAAAATTGAAGGATGCGGCAGACCACACTACAGATTACTCCATGGAGCGGTTTTCACATACCATGCCTGGTTTATCAAGTCAAATCGTGAATTACCCAGGCCAAGATGAATCTGACATGGAGTGCACTGATGCATAGCCACTGCTAGATTTAACTGCTGGTACATTCACTCAGAGCACTACATTGTCCTCGCAGTGTACTGAGCCAGAATCTGACCCTGATGAAACTCAGGTGCCCCCTCCCACATACTATATCACCATACACGATGACACAGAGGAAGGTGCACATGACATTGAAGAGGAGGTGATGGATGACCCAGTTGTTGACCCAGATTGGCATCCATTGGGGGATGAGGGTGCCGCTGCCAATAGCTCAGAAGAGGAGGAGGAGCATCCGCAGCAGGCATCGACATCAAAACAGCTGTAATCTGGCAGGCCCAGAGCAGTCCAAAAACGGGTTACAAAAACCAAAAGAGTTGCAGGACAGCTTGGCCAGACGGTCAAAATAGCACAGCGTGCAAGGCCTCAAAATGTCTTCCATAGTAGGAAGAGTGTAGTGTGGCACTTTTTTGAGCAAAATCCTAATGATCAGGCAAAGGTTATCTGTAAGAAGTGCGCAAAGACCTTTAGCCGAGGCAAAAATCTGAGAAATTTGAATACCAGTTGCATGCTTAGACATTTAACCACCATGCACTTGCAAGCGTGGACGGACTACCAAGCCTCACGTAAGACATGTGCAACTGCTCCCAAAGAAGGTAGTCAGCAACGCTACATTGTTTCCCCCACTGTAAGCCCACCGGTTAGCACACCACCAGCAGCAAATGTTGAGGTGTCGTCACAAGGCCAAAGCAGTCAGGGAATCACAATGTTATATCAACGAAAGACTGAATTTAGGCCATCAGAAAGAACACCAACTCCATCACCATCAACCCTCTCTCAGTCCGCCATGTCCACCGCTAGTTCCACCATATGCAGCTCTCAAGTCCAGCTCACCCTACCAGAGACTATGAGTAGGACAAAAAAGTACTCATCCTCTCATCCGCGTACACTGGGTTTGAACGCCCACATTGCCAAACTAATCTCGTTAGAGATGATGCCCTATCGCTTGGTTGAAAGAGCAGCTTTCTGCGAACTCATGGCCTATGCAGTACCACGCTATGACCTACCCAGTCGCCACTTCTTTTCTCGCAAAGCCATCCCAGCCCTCCATCTTCATGTGAAAGACCGCATTGTCCATGCACTCAAGCAATCAGTGAGTGGAAAGATGCACCTCACAACTGATGCATGGTCCATTAGGCATGGCCAGGGCCATTACGTGTCCATCACTGCGCACAGGGTTAATGTGGTGGATGCAGGGTCCACAGGGGACAGCGGTGGTGGGACAGTGCTGCCTAGCCCATGGTATAGGAAACAGTTGGCTGTAGGCGTTCGACCCTCCTCCTCCTCCAGAAGCGAAAGCTCGTCCACAGAGCGCAGTCACACGAGCACTCCATCTGCAGCTGCCAGTGTTGCACACGAGGTGTCCCCCTATCGATCAGCTAGTGGAAAGCGTCAGCAGGCTGTGTTGATGATGTGTTTGGGTGACAGACACACCGCGGAGGTACTGGCCGACTACTTTCAGCGACAAACTGAGTCATGGCTGGGCAGTCTACATCTTGAGGCAGGCAAGGAAGTTAGTGATAACGGCCGGAATTTTGTGGCAGCCATAGCCCTTTCAAAACTCAGACACATACCTTGCTTGGCTCGCATCTTGAACCTGTTGGTGCAGTGCTTCCTCAATAATTATCAGGATTTAACAGGCTTGCTCCATAAGGTTCGAAGACTGTGCTCGCACATCCGCCGGTCGCTGGTACACTCCAGTCGTATGCAGAAGCTGCAGCGATTGCTCCACCTTCCCAAGCACCGCCTAATTATCGACGTTGCAACAAGGTGGAACTCCACCCTTCACATGGTTGAGCGGCTGTGCAAACAGAGGCAGACCATAATGCATTTGTGTGAGGATACACGGGCAGGCAATTTTATGGCAGACATGGAGTTGACAGGTGTGCAGTGGTCGAAGCTGAAAGACCTCTGTAAAGCCCTTCAGTGTTTTGAGGAATGCACATGGCTAGTAAGCACAGACGATGCCATCATAAGCATGAGCATCCCACTTATGCGTCTGCTCATGCAAACTTTGACGCACCTTAAGGAGCAGGCGTCTGCAGCCGAGGAGGAAGAGGAGAAAGGAAGCCTTGATGACAGTCAGCCAATGTCTGGTCAGGGAAGTCTCGTTGACGAGGTGGAGGAAGAAGAGTAGGAGGAGGAGGATGATGATGGGGATGATTATTTAGGGGAGGAGGATGCTTCTCATGGGGCAAGAGAAAATGTTGGCATGGCAAGGTCAGGTACAGGGTTTGTGCGTGACTGGAGGGATGTGGATTTGCCAGAAAGTGCTCCTCCACCCAGCACTCACAGTGCATCATTGTCTCCGGGAACATTGCCCCACATGTCAGATTATGCCTCTCAGAACCTAAAAAGGGTCCCCCGCATTGCCAAAATGATGAACGATGACGACTACTGGTTGGCCAGCATCCTTTATGCACGCTATAAAGGCAAATTCCAAAACATAATGCCACAGGAGAACCTTGACCGGTTGAAACCGGTTGGTTGAGGCATTCCCAGCACACAGCAGCGGTGATGGTTCTCACACGAGCTGTAGGGGCCGGGGGCAGCTTGGAAGAGGTGTTCGTGGTGCACACATCAGAAGTGGCGTTGGAAACAGGGATTTCATGACCATGTTGTGGACTGATTTTTCAAGTCCCGCTCACACGACTGGTAATACTGCATCGATTGAAAGTGACAGGAGACAGCACTTGTCAACTATGGTTACAAACTACTTCTCATCCCATATCGATGTTCTCCCTCACAGGTCATTCCCATTTGACTATTGGGCAGCTAAACTGGACACCTGGCCTGAATTGGCACAATATGCCTTACAGGAGCTCGCTTGCCCAGCTGCAAGTGTGCTATCGGAAAGAATCTTCAGTGCAGCTGGATTAATCCTGACAGAAAAAAGGATCCATCTGTCGACCGAAAATCTGGATGATCTAACCTTTATTAAAATGAACCATGCATGGGTTTCCAAGGATTTTGTCCCACCTTACCATGATGACACATAGGTTGCCAGAAAAATGGCTTGCTTTGGTCCTCCTCTTCCTCGGACTTGACCAATTTCGCCTTTAGCAGCAGCTGAATGTCCCTCATCAACATATGCCATTTTGTAAACCTCCCTAACTGGGCTGCCTCCCCCCCATGGCTGGGGTCACCACCTAGCGCATGCAACCGTGCGAGTGCCGTCGCCCTGGAAAGGTAAGTAGGCCAACTCTTGGGCGCAGGCACTGGCACAGGGTCCCTCATAGTGCAATCAAGTGTCTCTGACGGTGGGGGTGCACACCCGTCAGACACACTGCCATACTATGAGGGGCCCAGTGCCTGTACCGACACCACAGCTTTGGCAATGTTTACCTCTCTCTGCTGCTCCGCTGTGTAGTCTGGGCTTTCAAACCCTTCACTGGGACTGCCACTATAAATTTGTTGAACTGATAGATGATGGTTAAGACATAGCTATGCCCTGTCCTGCTGGCCGGGCTCTAACTTCAGATGAGCAATGGCTTCCATTTCTTATGGACGTCGACTCACAATGACATGCAGTGGTGGTTTATCATCAGCTTTCACAGTTTTCCGGCACACATTTTTAAATGTGCCCTCTCATGCCAATCCCATAGAATCGCCTACGGCCTGTGGCTTCTGTCTTTTGCACTCCAGTTATGTGACAGATCATGATAGGCAGGGAGCACCATGTTTACATCTCTCCCTGTGATAAAAATTTGATGAAGATGAGAAACGCTGATGGGATCAACGGTACTGCGATACAGCAACACTTTCTTCACAAAGAACTGTTTTCGCTGTCTCCACACACACAAATTAATTGAGGGTCAGCATCGCCTCTGAGAATTGTGACGGAAGTTTTTCCCGTGATTATTAATTCCTAGATTTCTGCAATCACTAGACTTTATGTCAGTAATTGTATGCATCTCATTTCCTATTGCGGAGATCCTGGACTGTTTTACTGAGACAGAAATATATTTGAATATTTAAAAATACCACCAAAAGTGTGTACTGGTGTACGCTTCAAAAACATTTCCTTTTTTCTACTTTTTAGATTGTTGTTTAAACCATACTGAGAACACAGAGTTTTTAAATGTGTAAACTATGCTATACATACCTGTAATCTGGTGATACGTTACCCTTTCTCACCTTCGCCCAATCACGTCTAATCCATATTGGGCCTGAGACCTTCTGAGTCTGCCTCCTGATCTATAGACATAGGTTTTTAATGTGTAAACTATGCTATACATACTTGTAATCCTGTGATACATTACCCTTTCTCACCTTCGTCCAATCACATCTAATCCATACTGGGCCTGAGACCGTCTGAGCTTGCCTCTTGATCTATAGACATAGGTTTTTAATGTGTAAACTACGCTATACATACCTGTAATCCGGTGATACATTACCCTTTCTCACCATAGTCCAATCACGTCTAATCCATACTGGGCCTGAGACCGTCTGAGCCTGCCTCCTGATCTACAGACATAGGTTTTTAATGTGTAAACTATGCTACATATATACGTGTTATCCGGTGAAACTGTACCCTTTATCAACTTTCTACAATGTTGTCGAATCCATACTGGGCCTGAGAATGGCTGCCAAGCTGTTAAGCAAGCTACAGCACCAGTGCTTTGGACACTTAATTTTTTTCATTTTTTCAGGAATGCCGGTTAGGCCTAATTCCGTCATTGCGATTGACCTGCACTTACTGGGAAATCATCGTTGGCAGGGAATAATTGGAATCCCAGATCCCCATCACTAACAGTGTTCAGCGGGTTATCAGCACCAGTAAGCGACAAAAGCTGGTCCTTTCTGTGTAGCGCGCATGCAGCCCCGGACATGTAAGGGCATGATAGACCTGTTACTGCTCGATCTCGCATGCCAGAGCCTCGCTTATCCCTCTAGCAAGCTTGAGGCGTACCGCGGGGTCATGCCGGAGTCTCGGACGTTAACGGAATAAAGCGGAGAAATCGCTAGCACAACTACAAATGGACATACCACACCACACACAGAATCGACAAAGCTTGCAATCTGTCCATCTTTTCTGTAGCTTGTATGGTTGTGGTTTCCCGGGTGGAGTCCAATTAAGCCACAGGCTCCACTCCTGGTGGTGCCCTTTTGAACATTCCTTTAAGGTTCAGCTTTGCAATCATACAACCCCCGGAAACCAAACACTTTGCCTTCATGGACGCTGTTTGGAGGTTCGTGGGATTAACGCCGCCCCATCGGCAGTTGCCATAATTTACTGGTGGGAAGTCCGACGGTATATGATCGTGTTCGATTTCAGAATTTTTTTTTTTTTTGGTTTGTATTTTACATTTTTATTTCAGCCTTTCTTGACTTCATAAGGGCATGACAAGCCTATATCTGTGTCTCCTCCACCTCCTCCTTTTACTCCTCCACCTCTTTTCTATATGCAGTTGCCCTTTTCCATATGTAATTTTTGTCTTCTGAGCATTTTGTATGCTTTGGGACACCTTTAAAGGTGTTTTGTAATTGTTTTCTATGTTTTTGTATGTGTTTGTGTTTGCCTGCCATTGTTTTCAATGGGGTTCGACGAACCTTCGACGAACTAGCCTCCTGTGCGACGAACCAAAACACTAGCGTGGTGGCTCAACACTACTACTGATATATAGACATACATTGTAAATGTTTAAAGTATGCTACATATACCTGGTATGTGGTGATACTGTACCCTTTCTGCCAGGAAGTCCTCCTCCAACCAACACTCTAAGTGTATCATTGACACCTGTAACATTGTCCCACATGTGTGATTATTTCTTGCGGATCTTCTTGTTATATTGTGGTGTGATCCATCCTGAGTGTGTGAGTGTCTATGGGCTACTCCTTCAATTTAGATGTACATTTAAAAATTACCCCAACACTGTATACAGTTCTACGCTTGTGATACATTACCCATATACTGCTTGTTATATTCTGGTCTAATCCAAACTGACCAAGTGAGTTATTTTCTGACTGTGGACATATATACTGAGATTGACAACAATGACACCTACACTGTGTACAGCTGTACTCTTCAAATCCATTACCGTTTTACAGCTTTTTAGATTGTGTTGTAATCCAATACTGAGCCAAAGAGCGTGTCTGTGTGTGCCTCCTCAAATATCTACGGAGATTTAGAATGTTTAACCTATACTATATATACACCTGCTATCTGATGATCCTGTACACTTTGTCTAATTTTTATATTCTTGTCTAACCCATACTGAGCCTGTGAGCGTCTCTGTGTGACTGATGGAATATATAGGGAGATTGACAATTATCCTTTGACTGAATAGAGCTGTACGCTTCTGATACAGTGCCATATATCTGATGTTATTTTGGGTCTATTTTCTGCAAAATGTTGAAGTTTGGTGGAAGAGGCCGCGGACGTGGGTGTGGGGGGGTCAGCTGGTGCTGATGGTGGTGGTGCATCTGCTGGTAGTGGCAAAAGCACAATAGCAGCTAAGGCAGGAGGTGTTGAGCCTGCGTCATGGTCTGGCTCTGGAACGCCTGGAAGGCTACCTTTTCTGGGAGTAGGTTAACCACTTTTAAAGGCGGAGCATGAGGAACTGATTTTGGCTTACATTGCCAAAACAGACTCCAGCAAATATGCCATCCTCTTCTGAAGTTTCAAAAAATGCAAGCACTGAGTTGTCAAGTGCTGGCTCCTGGTCAGGAAGAACCCCTTTCCTTGTGTCCTTCACCCCCCCAAAAGTGAATGATGCAGCAGGCCAAACTTCACATTAGTCCATGTAGCTCTTTCTATCATACCATGCCTTGGTTATCAAGTCAAATCATGAATTCCCAAGTCCAAGGTGAATCTGACAAGGTGTGTGGGTGGCCAGCCAGGGCAGTGGGGTTAATCGGTACCGGGCCGGTGTCTCACAGGGATGTGTCATGGTGGTGGTGACCCGTTCCATGGCCCTGGGCATCCATGTAAAGGGATGAATTACGTTTATAGGTGAATGATACGGGACGCCACCTTTGGTTTCTGATTAGATTGACCAGCGCTGCAGTGTCGCTTCTCTGGGACAGATATTGTGGTGCAGCTAAGATGTAGAAGCCCAGCACAGGTAGGGCCGTAGTCGCAGGGCAGATGAAAGAGTTGGTAGATGGTGTGCAGTGCAGGATGTAGCAGAGCCGTGAGCCAGGTGCAGGAGAAAGATGACAGACACAGTCGTGCAGTTCCTTTACCTGTACTTGGTAAGTGCCGTCGAGGACCCAGAGTACAAATGGAGAAGGAGTTGGTCAGCCTGGAAGCCAATTTCGCATTCTCTCTCTGCAGATAGCTAGTGTTGCCTCCGTTCTAGCGCTTATCTGAGGTACACGCAGTGCTGAGTTCAATGAAGTTCCCCCTGTTGACTCTCTTTCGAACTTACTCGTATGGCAGGCAGCCATTGCCTTTTCCTTCTGGCTCCCACACGTTGATGCTGGGGCCTCTGAGCCTTAGTTGGGTACAGAGCTTTTACAGCTGCTACTTCCTCCGGTTTCTGCTGCAGGAACATAAGTGTCCCTACAAACTCGGAGACCAGAATCCGGACCATGCACTCCAGCTAGGAGTGAGCCTCAACTCGGCTCATCCTCCAGCTCCCCTTCTCACGTCCACACGCTTCCCCTTCCCTGCACAGAGTGCCCTAACTTACCTCCTCCCGACCAAAGAGAGCAGCTCCTCAGCAGTCAGGTTCAGAGGCCTCCCTGCTGGCCTGGAGTGGGAAATGTGTTGTGTGTTGGTTTAACTGCTAGAGAGATCCTCCGTTGCTCCCAAGCATGACATCACACTCCCTAGGAGGAAGGTAATGCCACTGTGGCTACCGTACTCCTGGGGACACCACAAGTGCACTGATGCCCAGCCACTGCTAGATGATTCTGCTGGTACATTGACCCAGACCACTACATTCCCCTCACACTCTACACAGCCAGAATCTGACCCTGAGGAAACTCAAGTTCCCCTTCCCGCATACTTTACCACCTTACATGGTGACAAAGAGGAAGGTGCAGAAAAAAGTGCAGGTTCCTTGAGTAGGTGGGGGGGCCTACTCATGGGCGACGGCACTGGCACAGGGGCCCTCATAGTACGCAAAAGTGTCTCTGCCGGTGGGAGGGCCCATGCCGGTGGGAGGGGGAAGGGAGGGGGAAGGGAGGGCCCCACCCCCCACCCGCCGTCAGACACACCGCCACACATCGTCATACTATGAGGGACCCTGTGCCAGTGCCGTCGCCAACGAGTGGGCCCCCCCTGCTTGCTCTGGATCGCAGCACTTGCAAAGTTGAAATATTTACCTCTCCCTGCTCCACCGCCATGACTTCTTCCGCGTGTCCTGACAGTGATATTCTGATCAGAGAGCCCAATGACATCACGTCTGTACGCCCTCTGCCTAAACAGCCAAGTGCAGTGAGATGGAAGATGGGGACGACGAGGAGTCCAGACTAGTACAGGGATTCCCTAGCGAGGAGACTTATTTAATTGTTTTCAATGTTGGGACAGCAATTTTTGGGGAGCACAATATTCTGGAGAATGATATATGGGGCCCATCATACACTGGAGCATTGCAAAGGTGGACATCAGACACTGGAGCAGCATTTACAGGGCCCATTATACACTAGAGCATTAGAAATGGGGCCCATTATATATGGAGCATTATTTGGGCCCATAAGACAGTGGAGCTTCATCCATGGGCACCAACATATACTGTTGTATTATGTGGAGCTCATCATATACTGTTTCAAACATTATATGGGACCAATGATTCTGTATGGAGAAATATATGGGCCTCATTACTCTGTATAGCGCACTATGCGGTGCCCATAATACTGTATGGAGTTATATACTGTCCGTTTTTGGAGCTATTGGAGAATTTAAAATCGATATCTGTCACGAGATGTAAAAAGTGAAGTATTTTTCATTGTACTATACCGCTATTTCTCTACCGTACCTGAGCATCATGAGTTGTGGTATGTGTTACAGGGGCGCTCTTTGGCCCAGGGCACATGAAAATCTGAAGCCAGCCCTACCCCCCCCCACAACTTTAGCCAATAACCCCCAGTTTTCAGTGCGTAACTATTATGAAGTAAATTAAGGTTGACAAGATTCAGTAATAAAAATTGATGTTTTTGGCATTCAAATGGGCACTGTAGGTGTGTTTCCTGTCCTCCACTCCCTGCCGACTTTGCTTCCCCATTGACTTGCATTGGGTTTCGTGTTTCAGTCGGACTTCGACTTTTCACGATAATCGGCCGATTTCGTTCGACCCGACTTTTGAGAAAAGTCGGGTTTCATAAAACCCGACTCGACCCGAAAAAAGGCAAAGTCGCTCATCTCTACTTATGACTAATGATGAAATCTTCTTTCCTGTAGACTTAGATGATGCCCTTTGTCATCACTGCAGGCCTAGGTGTAAAAACACAAATACTGATCTTTCTACTGTGCCCCCATACATTTGTATGTTGTGATAAGATCTTTCCTAACCTTCTGTTTTTCCAAACTGAATTGCCCCAAGTTTAATAACCTTTCTTGGTATTGCAGTCCACCTTATTCCGATAATAACCTTGGTCGCGCTTCTCTTAATTGTTCTTTTGACAAAGAAGTGAAATATTTTTAGATTACGTTTATGTGAACACCACGCCCAGATTGTAAATTGATCATATTGTGTTCAATTGTGACCCACAGTAATCAGCTGAGATCTATGACTAAATCCATTAGCAAATATCCAACTTCTCTCCATTACATCAACATAAATAATAAAACATTTCAGTGTATTCACAGAATCATTGGGCTGTTCTTGCAACGAACATGTTCATGTTGGTGTAAGCAGGTACAGGCATGCAGTAACGCAGAGATTGCAGAACACTGCGGTATAACAATGGTATTTAATTTTTAACAAAAAGAATGGCAACGGTCTCCTTGCGGGTAGTTAGTAAACAATAAACAGTAAACAAGGGAAGTAAAGGGTTAACGCAACAGTCTGATATTCAAACAGCACTTATTGTAGTCTTCTATGGCAGGGTTCCCTAACAGATCATGTTTTCAGGATTTCCCTTGTATTGTACAGGTGATGCAATTATCACCTGGGCAATACTATGGAAATCCTGAAAACATGACCTGTTGGTGGGCCTTGAGGACTGGAGTTGGGGAACCCTGTCCTCATCCACACACAGTCTGATGGGAGTTTGAGTACCAGCAATGGCTGGCGCGGTGTCCTCACTTGAAATCCACAAATCACAGTCCAGTTTCTGACAACAATGGGCGGTTACCGGTTTTGCCCGCTGAGCTCCTTGTCCATAAATTTGTGCAGCAAAAGTGAGGAGCACTAAAGGGATCGCTGTCCAACATGTGTGCTGCTGCACATTTGTCAACAATGAGGAACATGCCTCAGGGTCCTGCACCGGGCACCCGCTCCTCCACGCGGGCACTGCACTCCGATTAGCTGGGTGCGTGACTCCATGCTGTCTCTTACGCTGCGGAGCATGCTGCACACTTACTCCCGCTCTCGCTGCTGACGGGAAAAAACGCTACCTCTTTCCCGAGCTTCCTGCTCACTGCCCGGGCCAAGCCACATCCCCTCTCCTTGGGTCATGGGACTTGTACGGTTCCCCATTCTTTCCCCCTGGAAACACTGGATGCAGTCCTGACAGTTCCGGAACCAGCATGATGCAGGTACTTGCAGCCCTGTCCTCCTTACACTGGTATATTTAAAAAAGGTTAAGGAAGATCCAGTGGTTACCACTGAAGCCTTGCAGCGCTGGGGTCCTGGATTTAAATCCCACCAGGGACAACATCTGCAATAAGTTTTTATGTTCTCCCTGTGTTTGCATGGGTTACCTCTGGGTTCTTGGGTTTCCTCCCACATTCCAAAGACATGCTAATAGGGAATCTCTATTGTGAGCCCCATTGGGGACGGTGCCAATAATGTCTGTAAAGCACTGCGGAATTAATGGAGCTATATAAATGAGTAAAATAAATTAACACAAACTCTTCAAGCAATGTTTTAGGGAAACACAATTAAGTTCAAATTTTATGACCAGTTTTAGGCCTAATTTAAATTTTTGTAAATTTGTCATGGATACAAAAATGGCACGAGTATTAACAGTCTTTCTCGTTTAGATTTTCAAAAACATAGATGGAACATGTAAGGGAGAAATGGACATTTGAATGAGGCCTTTGTCTCAAAGATCTTACTCATGTCACTTCTTGTCCATTTGAATTGTCCTATTTTCTAGATAAATCTAAATCAATAGTTTAACCCCTTAACGATCGCCAATACACCTTTTAACGGCGGTAATTAAGGGTACTTAAACCACAGTGTATAGCACTCCCCAGAGTCGGATTTTCTCTGGGTTCTCAGCTGCCGGGGGTAGCCGCGACCATAGAGAACATGATTCGGGTTGGGTTTTACTGACCCCGTTTTTGCGATCGCCATTATTAACCATATAACAGCGACCACAATAAAAAAGTTAGATGTGCCATTTAATTTCTCTCTCCTTTGATGTGATCGCACATCAGAGGAGAGAGAAATAGGGTCCCCAATCCCGCGGTACCTCCCAGTGGTCATCGGTCCACGTGCTTCCCCTCCATGGGCACCGCCATCTTCTTCCTGGAAGAAAACAACGGGCACATGTGCAGTGCGTCCGCCGATATCTGCCGGTCGGCACCCGGCAAGACTTCATTCATTCATTCAAGGTACATTTTGATCACTGTGATAAACCCTATCACTGTGATCAAAATAAAAAAAGTAAATAACCCCCTCCCTTTATCACCCCTGTGGGTAGGGAAAAATAATGAAATAAAGAAAATATATTTATTTTCATTTTTCCATTAGGGTTATGGTTAGGGTTGGAATTAGGGCTAGGGTTAGGGTTGGAATTAGGGTTAGGATTAGGGTTAGGGGTGTGTTGGGGATAGGATTGGAGCTAGAATTGAGGGATTTCTACTATTTAGGCACATCAGGGGGTCTCCAAACGTGACATGGTGCCACCATTTATTCCAGCCCATTTTGCGTTCTAAAAGTCAAATGGTGCTCCCTCCCTTCCGAGCCCAGACGTTTGCCCAAACAGTGGTTTACCCCAACATATGGGGCATCAGCGTACTCAAGAGAAATTGCACAATATTTTTAGTATAATTTCTCCTGTTACACTCTGGAAAATAAAAAATTTGGGAGATAAAAAAATCATTTTTGTGAAAAAAAATGATTTTTTATTTTCACAGCTCTGCATTATAACCTCCCTAGGGGCTCAAGTTTCCAAAATGGGGTCATTTGTGTGGGGTTTCTACTGTTTAGGCACATCAGGGGCTCTGCAAACGCTACATGATGCCCGCAGAACAATGTCTGCATTCCAAAATAGCGCTAATTCCCTTCCGAGCTCTTCCACGCGCCCAAACAGTGGTTCCCCACACATATGGGGTATCAGTGTGCTCATTACAAATTGCACAACAACTTTTGTGGTCCAATGCCTCCTGTTAGCCTTGTGAAAATACAAAAATAGCGGGCAAAAAATCCTTTTTGAGGAGAAAAACTATTTTTATTTTCACTGCTCTGCATTATAAACTTCTGTGAAGCACTTGGGGGTTCAAAATGCTCACCACACATCTAGACAAGCTCCTTGGGGGGGTCTAGTTTCCAAAATGTGGTCACTTATGGGGGGTTTCCACTGTTTAGGCACATCAAAGTCTCTGCAAACAAGAAATGGTGTCGAATCTCAACTCCAGCCAAATCTGCATTGGAAAAGTCAAACGGCGCTCCTCCCTTTTGAGCTCTGCCATGCGTCCAAACAGTGGTTTACCCCCACATATGGGGTATCAGCGTACGCACCACAAATTGCACAAGAACTTTTCAGATCTAATTTCTCCTGTTACCCTTGTGAAAATAAAAATTTTGGGGTGAAAAAATCATTTTTTGTGGAAAAAATATAATTTTTACTTTCACGGCTCTACGTTATAAATTTCTGTGAAGGACTTGGAGATTCAAAGTGCTCACCACACATCTAGATAAGTTTCTTAGGGGGTCTAGTTTCCAAAAGTGTCACTTGTTGGGAGTTCAGTTTCAGAATCACCGGGATCCATGGAAGCTTCCAGAGTTATTACCTCAAAAAGGGACAGTGGTCAGAACAGTAAAAATTGGCCCGGTCATTAAGCTGCAAATTGGCTCAGTTACTAAGGGGTTACTATTTTGCTATGTTATTGGCTCTTAAAGGTAGCATTCACTAATTTAATTTAATTTAATGTTGAATAAAATACCAGAACTTGTGTGTATTAAACATTCATCAGTGGCAGAGGTGTGAATACTGGAGGCATAGCCAACAATGTCTGCCTGCAGATCACAAGTTCTTACAGTAGGACATGCCACTGTAATATACTGTAAAAAAACAGCTTAGAAGGTCTTATATCTAAACTCATGTTACAGTCTTAGCTGAAAGTTTTAAAACTGACAAATTGTTTTTGCAAATGTTGTCGATTAAGTTTCCAGAATAATAAATAATAATCATAATAGTGGCAATTTGCATTAACTAGATTGTTATCAAGAATGATCAGATGAAATGCAAATAAAAATGTGTAATCATTAGTTGTCTTGAAAATTAAGTTCATCACAAAACCACAATTTCTATTAGATTTCAGTCCTGCCATAAAATAATTTGCTTATACACTGCTCAAAAAAATAAAGGGAACACATAAGCTATAGAACATAATTCTAAGTAAATCAAACTTCTGTGAAATCAAATGTCCACTTAGGAAGCAACACTGATTGACAATCAATTTCACATGCTGTTGTGAAAATGAAGTAGACAACAGATGGAAATTATTGGCAATTATCAAGACACCCTCAATAAAGGAGTGGTTCTGCAGGTGGGGACCACAAACCACCTCTCAGTACCAATGCTTTCTGGCTGATGTTTTGGTCACTTTTGAATGTTGGTTGTGCTTTCACACACACATGATGCCATGACAAGGACTCTACAACCCACACAAGTAGCTCAGGTAGTGCTGCTCATCAAGGATGGCACATCAATGCGAGCTGTGCAAGAAGGTTTGCTGTGTCTGTCAGCGTAGTGTACAGAGGCTGAAGGTGCTAGCATGGGATTGGCCAGTACACCAGGAGACGTGGAGGGGGCTGTAGAAGGGCAACAACCCAGCAGCAGGACCGCTACCTCAGCCTTTGTGCAAGGAGGAACAGGAGGAGCACTGCCAGAGTTAGAAACTGACTCCATGAGGATGATCTGAGTGCCAGAGGTCCACAGATGGGGGTTGTTCTAACACCATGCAGGATGCTTGGCATGTGCCACAGAGCACCAGGATTGGCCAATTCGCCACTGGCGCCCTGTGCTCTTCACAGATAAAAGCAGGTTCACACTGAGCACGTGACAGACGTGACAGAGTCTGGAGATGCCGTAGAGTGTGATTTGCTGCCTGCAACATCCTTCAGCATGACCGGTTTGGCAGTGGGTTAGTAATGGTCAATGGTTTGGCATTTCTTTGTAAGGCTGCACCGCCATCCATGAGCTCGCCAGAGATAGCCTGACTGCCAATAGGTACCGCAATGAGATCCTCGGACCCCTTTTGAGACCATATGCTGGTGCGCT
The DNA here is from genome assembly GCF_039654945.1 of Dendrobates tinctorius. Lineage (NCBI taxonomy): Eukaryota > Metazoa > Chordata > Amphibia > Anura > Dendrobatidae > Dendrobates > Dendrobates tinctorius. The sequence goes on along the minus strand of NW_027361818.1, from coordinate 4,742,585 downwards.
TGGCCCTGGGTTCCTCCAAATACAGGACAATGCCAGACTTCATGTGGCTGGAAAGTGTCAGCAGTTCCTGCAAGATGAAGGCATTGAAGCTATGGACTGGCCCGCCCGTTCCCCAGACCTGAATCCGATTAAGCACATCTGGGATCTCATGTCTCACTCCATCCACCAAGGTCACGTTGCACCACAGACTGTCCAGGAGATAGTGGATGCTTTTGTCCAGTTCTGGGAGGAGATCCCTCAGGAGACCATCCACTGCCTCATCAGGAGCATGCCCAGGCATTGTAGGGAGGTCATACATGCACGTGGAGGCCACACACAATACTGAGCATCAGTTTGACTTGTTTTAAGGACATTACATTCCACTTTAATTTTGTGTGTGACTCCAAATATAGGCCTCCATTGGTTAATAAATTTGATTTCCATTGATGATTTTTGTGTGATTTTGTCATTACATTCAACTTTGTACAGAACAAAGTATTCAATGAGAATATTTCATTCAGATCTAGGATGTGTTATTTCAGTGTTCCCTTTCTTTTTTGAGCAGTATATAATTTCAGTAATCTTCTTGTTAGCTTAAAAGGAAGTCTTAACAAGGATAAGGCAGCTGATATCACTTTGTAATGCTGATTGAATTAAAACAGAAGATGGTTGTCTAGTGTTTTAAAATTTTCTTATTCTATTAACCATGGATACTCCCTCAGAAAAACATGCAGTCATCATTGCTTTAATTCCTAAGGGATGTATATTGCTGCTTGTGAGAGTGCCCTTAAATCACTAGAGATGGGCGAACCTTGACAGTAAAGTTCAAGGTCCGTACCAAACAAACACATACTATTCTGGCACAGACACCGAATATGGACTTCACCTTTACCTCGGCTCAGGGGTCTACTACTCCAATCAGCCTACGCGCCTGATCTGCTTATTTATCAGCCGTGGCTTGCGCTAAAAATAAATAAATAAAAAAATGGCATGGATTCCAGTCTATTTTTGATAGCCAGCCAAGCAAAACTGTCAACTGCTGGCTGCAACCCTCAGCTGTCAGTTTTAGCAAGGCTAGTTATCAAGAAGAGAGGGATTCCCATGCTGGTTTTTAAAATGATTTAAATTATTTAAAAAATCAGTGTGGGGTTCTCCTCATCTTTGACAACCAGCCAAGCTAAAGCAGACATCTGGGTCCTGGTATTCTCAGGTGGATTAGGAGCCATGGATATTGGTCCCACCCAGCCTAAAAATAGCAGCCACAGCCGACCAAGAAAAGTCACATCTATTGCATGCACCTATTCTGGAGCTTTGCTTTGATCTTCTCACTGGCCATGTGGTGGTGTCAAGTGGGTTTAATATTTGTGGAGTTCATGTCAACTTTGTATTGTCAGATTACATCAATCCCATGGCTTAGTAACAGAGAGATAACCACAAGATGATTCTCCATTACTAATCCTATAGCTATATTGTAAATATACACACAACCACAATAAAGTCATTTATCTGCAATAAAAAAACAGTTATAATCACTGGGATGAAGGATAACTATGCAAATTTATTGAATACTCAAACATTGAAAGATGACAGCATCCCACCTTCCCACTGACCTGTGGATGATGGCCTGAAGGATAGTGGTGAACTATAAAACAAATCTGCCTCTGTTCCCAAAAAGATTCCAGAGGATGCCAGCTTAAGGGACCACAGCCCTAGATCAAGGAAGACAGATCTGCTCCATTGACCATCTCTGAACCCTCAAAGATGATTGGAGGATCCAGGTTGGGACAATCAGGTGACCTGGCCCCATGGAGATGTTTGGAGAATGCAGGATGGGACAATCAGGTCACCTGGCCCCATGGACACGTTTGGAAAACCAGGTTGGTACAATCAGGTCATCTGGACACGTACCTCATTGGACTATCATTTTCCTATGCTTGTTGTTACATCCTCTCTTTGGGTGACTGCCAAAAGTGGGGTACCACCGGGGGGTGTAGTCTGCCATGGAAGTCCCAAATTCATAGTATCTCTAATCCTGGTGAACCAGCAGATGGGTGAGACTGTAATTTTCACCATCTTGTGTATTTTCTGGTACTGTACTATATGTTATTGTCCGTTGGTTGTTCAATAAAATATTGCCACAATATTTTAGCCTCACATTGTGTTGTATGAGCAGTATTATGCCCACTGGAAAGAAGTATGGGCGTTCAGTAGGATTACCTTTGGTCCATGAGGTCTTTCTAAACGCAGCCAGACCAGCAGACGGAAGCACCCACTGACCTTCGTGTCTCAATACTTGCATTATAGAGTAGCCATCCATTTCATTTTTATTTCATTAATCAGTAGTGCACATGAAAGTTAGAAACTCTGGACTATATCTAATCAAAGAAATGTGCTTCTTTCTCTTCCTGAGCTGATCATTCATTATCAAATTTGCAAATCTAGAGTCAGGTCTAAGGATTAACATTCTTCTTGTGGAGAGGGAGGAGCCAAGCTTGGCATGTCAGAGTGAGGAGTAGAGTTGAGCGAAACGGGTCGGTCAATTTCAAAAGTCGCCGACTTTCGCAAAAGTTGGGTTTCATGAAACGAAACCCGACCATAGCGTGAGGTCGGCCACGAGGTCGGCAACCAGAGCGCCAAAGTCGCGTTTCAAAAGATGCTTCCAGCACACATTTTTCAGTCAATGATGGAGGACGCACACTGTGGGCAACGCGATGACATAGGCATCGGTCACCACCATCTTTGAGAAGGGCATGCAAGTGATTGGCTTGCTTTGTGTGGCGTCAAATTCTCCCCAGTCCTATATAGACATTTTATACACCTTCCAATTTCAGCCTGTTATATTGAGGTGTAATCTACACTGGGCCTGAGATATTAGTTCAGTGTCCTCAAGTCTGTAGGGAGATTCAAATTCTCCCCAGTCCTATATAGACATTTTATACACCATCCAATTTCTGCCTGTTATATTGAGGTGTAATCTACACTGGGCCTGAGATATTAGTTCAGTGTCCTCAAGTCTGTAGGGAGATTCAAATTCTTCTCCCCAATACTATATACACCTTGTACCTTGCTTTACAGTACCATATTGCTGGTGGTATTTTGGGTACATTTTCCCAAAAATGAGGAAGTGTGTTGGAAGAGGCCGTGGAAGTGGGCGGGGGTTGCCAGCTGGTAATGAGGGTGTTGTTGGTGGTGGAGGATCTGCTGGTAGTGGCAAAAGCACAATAGCACTTAATGCAGGAAGTGTCGAGCCTGCGTCATCGTCTGGCTCCACAAGACCTCGAAGGCTCCCTTTTCTGGGAGTAGGTAAACCGCTTTTAAAGCCGGAGCTTCAGGTTCAAGTTTTGGCTTACATTGCTGACACAGCCTCCAGCTCTATCGTCTCCTCTTCTGAACTTTCAAAAAATAAAAGCACTGAGTCGTCATTGGAGGTTCATGGTCAGGAACCACACCTTTCCTTGTGTCCTTCACCCATAACAAAAGTAAAGGATGCGGCAGGCCACACTACAGATTACTCCATGGAGCTGTTTTCACATACCATGCCTGGGTTATCAAGTCAAATCATGAATTACCAAGTCCAAGAAGAATCTGACATGGAGTGCACTGATGCACAGACACTGCTAGATTTATCTGCTGGTACATTCACTCAGAGCACTACATTGTCCTCGCAGTGTACTGAGCCAGAATCTGACCCTGATGAAACTCAGGTGCCCCTTCCCGCATACTATGCCACCTTACATGGTGACACAGAGGAAGGTGCACATGACATTGAAGAGGAGGTGATGGATGACCCAGTTGTTGACCCAGATTGGCATCCATTGGGGGAAGAGGGTGTCGCTGCCAATAGCTCAGAGGAGGAGGAGCATCCGCAGCAGGCATCGACATCGCAACAGCTGTTATCTGGCAGGCCCGGAGCAGTCCAAAAACGGGTTACAAAAACCAAAAGAGTTGCAGGACTGCTAGGCCAGACGGTCAAATTAGCACAGCGTGCAAGGCCTCAAAATGTCTTCCATAGTACGAAGAGTGCAGTGTGGCACTTTTTTGAACAAAATCCTAATGATCAGGCAAAGATTATCTGTAAGAAGTGCGCAAAGACATTTAGCCGAGGGAAAAATCTGAGAAATTTGAATACCAGTTGCATGCTTAGACATTTAACCAGCATGCACTTGCAAGCATGGACGGACTACCAAACCTCACATACCACATGTGCAACTGCTCCTAATGAAGGTAGTCAGCAACACTACATCATTTCCCCCACTGTAAGCCCACCGGTTAGCACACCACCAGCAGCAAATGTTGAGGTGTTGTCGCAAGGCCAAAGCAGTCAGGGAATCACAATGTTATTGCTAAGAAAGACTGAATCTAGGCCATCAGAAAGAACACCAAGTCCATCACCATCATCAACCCTCTCTCCGTCCGCCATGCCATATGCAGCTCTCAAGTCCGCTCACCCTACCAGAGACTATGAGTAGGACAAGAAAGTACTCATCCTCTCATCCACGTACACTGGGTTTGAACGCCCACATTGCCAAACTAATCTCGTTAGAGATGATGCCCTACCGGTTGGTTGAAAGCGAAGCTTTCCGCAAACTCATGGCCTACGCAATACCACGCTATGACCTACCCAGTCGCCACTTCTTTTCTCGCAAAGTCATCCCAGCCCTCCACCTTCATGTGAAAGACCGCATTGTCCATGCACTCAAGCAATCAGTGAGTGGAAAGGTGCACCTCACAACAGATGCATGGTCCAGTAGGCATGGCCAGGGCCGTTACGTGTCCATCACTGCACACTGGGTTAATGTGGTGGATGCAGGGTCCACAGGGGACAGCGGCGGTGGGACAGTGCTGCCTAGCCCACGGTATAGGAAACAGTTGGGTGTAGGCGTTCGACGCTCCTCCTCCTCCTCCTCCAGAAGCAAAAGCTCATTCATAGAGCGCAGTCGCATGAGCACTCCATCCGCAGCTGCCAGTGTTGCACACTCGGTGTCCCACTATCGAACAGCTAGTGGTAAGCGTCAGCAGGCTGTGTTGAAGATGATCTGTTTGGGCGACAGACACACCGCGGAGGTACTGGCCGACTTCTTGCAGCGACAAACTGAGTCATGGCTGGGCAGTCTACATCTTGAGGCAGGCAAGGTAGTTAGTGATAACGGCCGTAATTTTGTGGCAGCCATAGCCCTTTCCAAACTCAGACATATACCTTGCCTGGCTCACACCTTGAACCTGGTGGTGCAGTGCTTCCTCAATAATTATCCGGAGTTAACAGGCCTGCTCCAGAAGGTCCGAAGACTGTGCTCGCACATCCAACGGTCGCCCGTGCACTCCAGTCATATGCAGAAGCTGCAGTGATTGCTCCACCTTCCCAAGCACCGCCTAATTATCGACGTTGCAACAAGGTGGAACTCCACCCTGCACATGGTTGAGAGGCTGTGCGAACAGAGGCAGGCTGTAATGCATTTGTGGGAGGATACACGGCCAGGCACTTTGAGGGCAGACATGGAGTTGTCGGGTGTGCAGTGGTCGAAGCTGAAAGACCTCTGTAAAGTCTTTCAGTGTTTTGAGGAATGCACGTGACTGGTAAGCGCAGACGACACCATCATAAGCATGAGCATCCCGCTTATTCGTCTGCTCATGCAAACTTTGACGCACATTGAGGAGCAGGCGTCTGCAGCCGAGGAGGATGAGGAAGAGGAGGAGGGAAGCCTTGATGACAGTGAGCTATTGTCTGCTCCGGGACCTCTCCAGGACGAGGTGGAGGAAGAAGAGAAAGAGGAGGAGGGGGATGATGATGGCTTTGATTATTTAGGGGAGGAAGATGCTTCTCGTGGGGCAAGAGAAAATGTTGGCGTGGCAAGGTCTTGTACAGGATTTGTGCGTGACTGGAGGGATGTGGATTTGCCAGAAAGTGCTCCTCCAACCAGCACTCGCAGTGCATCATTGACACCTGGAACATTGGCCCACATGTCAGATTATGCCTTGCAGATCCTTAAAAGGGACCCCCGCATTGCCAAAATAATGAACGATGACGACTACTGGTTGGCCAGCATCCTGGATCCACGCTATAAAGGCAAATTCCAAAACATCATGCCACAGGAGAACCTAGAGCTAATATTGGCTAACAAGCAAGCAACTCTGGTAAACCGTTTGTTTGAGGCATTCCCAGCACACAGCAGCGGTGATGGTTCGCCAACGAGCCGTAGAGGGCAACATGGAAGAGGTATTCATGGTGCAGACATCAGAAGGGCATTGGAGACAGGGGTTTTATGACCATGTTGTGGACTGATTTTTCAAGTTCCGCTTACACGACTGGTAATACTGCATCGATTGAAAGTGACAGGAGACAGCACTTGTCATCTATGGTTACAAACTAATTCTCATCTCATATCGATGTTCTCCCTCACAGGTCATTCCCCTTTGACTATTGGGCCTCTAAACTGGACGCCTGGCCTGAATTGGCACAATATGCCTTACAGGAGCTCGCTTGCCCTGCTGCTAGTGTGCTATCGGAAAGTGTCTTCTGTGCTGCTGGCTCAATCCTGACAGAAAAAAGGACCCGTCTGTTGACCCAAAATGTTGATGATCTAACAAATGAACCATGCATGGGTTTCAAAGGATCTTGTCCCACCTTCCCCTGATGACACATAGGTTGCCAGAAAAATGGCTCGCTTTTGTCCTCCTCTTCCTCAGACTTCTCCAATTCTTCCATTTGCAGCTGCTGAATGTCCAACATCAACATATGCCATTTTTTAAACCTCCCTAACTGGGCTGCCTCTCCCCCCATGGCCAGGGTCACCACCTAGCGCACGCAACCGTGCGAGTCCCCTTGCCCTGGACAGGTGGGTGGACCGACTCTTGGGCACCGGCACTGGCACAGGGTCCCTCATAGTGCAATCAAGTGTCTCTGACGGTGGGGGTGCACACCCGCCGTCAGACACACTGCCGTACTATGAGGGGCCCAGTGCCAGTACCGACGCCCACGAATGGGCCCCCCTTTCTTGGGCAGGGCCCCAGCATTTGCAATATTTACCTCTCCCTGCTCCTCCGTTGTATAGTCTGGGCTGTCAAATCCTTCCCTGGGACTGCCACTACAAATTTGGTGAACTGATAGATGATGGTTAAGGCGTAGCTATGCCCTGTCCTGCTGGCCGGGCTCTAGCTTCAGATGATCAATGGCTTCCATTTCTTATGGACGTCGACTCACAATGAGATGCAGTGGTGGTTTGTCATCAGCTTTCACAGTTTTCCTACTCACAGACGTGTGACATTCCTGCCCACATTTTTAAATGTGCCCTCTCATGCCAATCCAATAGAATTGCCTACAGCCTGTGGCTTCTGTCTTTTGCACTCCAAAGTTACCTGACAGATCATGATAGGCAGTGAGGACCATGTCTACATCTCTCCCTGTGATCAAAATTTGATGGAGATAAATAACGGTGATGGGATCAACGGTACTGCGATACAGCAACCCTTTCTTCACAAAGAACTGTTTTCGCTGTCTCCACACACAAAGTAATTGAGGGTCAGCATCGTCTCTGAGAATTCTCCCGGGAGTTGTTCCCCTGATTAGTAATTCCTAAATTTCTGCAATCACTTGACTTTATGTCTGTACTTTTATCCATCTCGTTTCCTCTTGCGGAGAGTCTGGACTGTCTTACTGAGACAGAAATATATATGAAGATTTAAAAATACCCCAACAATGTATACTGGTGTATGCTTCAAAAACATTTCCTTTTTTCTACTTTTTAGATTGTTGTCTAATCCATACAGAGGCTGTGAGTGCCTTTGTCGGACTCCTGAAATAAACACGGAGATTTTAAACGTTTAACCTATGCTATATATACACCTGTTATCCGGTGATACTGTACCCTTTCTCAACTTTCTGCAATCTTGTCGAATTCATACTGTGCCTGAGACCGTCTGAGTCTGCCTCCTGATTACAGATGAGTGGTGTTTGAGTGGAACTGTTGGCCAAGTTCAAATTCTAGCTGTTTGGGGCGGTGTTAGATCGGTTCGTCGAACTACAACACTTTGATTAAAATTCGGCTGTTCGAGTTTCCGTTCGAGAACGTTTCGTTAAACAAAAGCGTATCTTTTTTTCACATTAATAATGGTTTTCAATGATAATAGACAGTTTTAGGGCATAGTAGCGGTGTCTGGTAGCCAGCGGTGTAGTACACCTGTGAAGGAGCTACACCGTGTGTGTTTCTAATAATTTTTTACCGCATATTGTCCTGAAAATCCTTTTGGGCCTAGTAACTGTGTCTGCTACTCAGAAGAGGAACCCACTCGTGAACCGAGCTATGCCGCCTGTTTATGAAAGAACCAGTTTTTTACTGCATTTACACCACTTAATACTTTGGGCCTAGTAACTGTGTATGCTACTCAGCAGAGTTGACCACCCGTGAACCAAACTATGCCGTCTGTTTATGTAAGAACTGTGTGCTACTCAGCAGAGGAGCCCAGCTGTTAAGCAAGCCACAGCACCTGTGGTTTGGACACTTAATTTTTTCACATTCTTTCTGGAATGCCGTTTAGGCCTAATTCCGGAATTACGGTTGACCTGCACTTACTGGGAAATGCTTGTTCACGGGGAAGAATTGTAATCCCAGATCCCCATCACTAACGGGGTTCAGTGTGTTATCCGCACCTGTATGCGATACACGCTGGTCCTTTCATTGTAGCACACGTGCAGCCCCGGACATATAAGGGCATGACAGACCTGTTATTGGCCAGCCTCGCGTGTCCCTCTAGTAAGCTGGACGTGGACTGTGGGGGCATGCCTGAGTCTCGTTCGTTAACAGAATAAAGCTTGCAATCTGTGCAGCTTTTTTGTGGATGGCATGGTTGAGGTTGCCCGTGTTGAGTCCAATTAAGCCGCAGGCTCCACTCCTGGTGGTGCCCTTCTGGACATTCCTTTAAGGTTCAGCTTTGCAACCATACTGCCCCGGAAACCAAACACTTTTCCTGACAGTGACATTCTGGTCAAAGAGCGCAATGACATCACGTCTGTACGCCCTCTGCCTAAACAGTCCAAGTGCAGAGAGATGGAAGATGGGGACGACGAGGAGTCCAGAGTACAGGGAATCCCTAGCGAGGAGGTTTATTTAATTGTTTTAAAGGATGGGAGCAATTTTTGGGGAGCACGATACTCTTGAGAATGATATCTGGGGCCCACCATACACTGGAGCATTCCAAAGGTGGACATCAGTCACTGGAGCAGCATTTACAGGGCCCATTATACACTGGAGCATTAGAAATGGGGCCCATTATATATGGAGCATTATTTGGGCCCATAAGACGCTAGAGCTTCATACATGGTGAACAACATATACTGTAGCATATTGTGGAGCTCATCATATACTGTATCGAACATTATATGGGACCAATGATTCTGTATGGAGAAATATATGGGCCTCATTACTCTGTGGCGCACTATGCGGTGGCCATAACACTGTATGGAGGAATATACTGTCTGTTTTTGGAGCTATTGGAGAATTTAAAATGGATATCAGTCATGTGATGTAAGAATTGAAGTATTTTTCATTGTACTGTACCGCTATTTCTCTGCCGTATCAAAGGATCATGAATTGCGTCATGTGTTAAAGGAGCCCAGTGACACTCTTTGGCCCTGGGTCCACAAAAATCTGGAGCCAGCACTACCACCCCACAACTTTAGCCAAATAACCCCCAGTTTTCAATGCCTAACTATTATTATAAAGTAAATTAAGGTTGACAAGCTTAAGGAATAAGAATTGTTTTTTTGGCATTAAATTAGGCACTCTAGGTGTGTTTCCTGTCCTCCACTCACTGCCGACTTTTCCTCCCCATTGACTTACATTGGGTTTCATGTTTCAGTCGACCTTCGACTTTTCACGATAATCAACCGATTTTGTTCGAACCGACTTTTGCGAAAGTCGGGTTTCGTGAAACCCGACTCGACCGAAAAAAGGCAAAGTCGCTCATCTCTAGTGAGGAGACAGAAGCCATGCATGCTCCTCTATGAAATTAAATATTCAAATTGTATTTTCACAGAGGAAGAGACTAGAACTCTTTCAATAGGTGGTATTAAAGTTCTAGTCCTCTTCCTCTCTGAAGAGAATTTGCATAATCAATTGAGGAGTAAAATGTGTTTTTGGTGAATACAGACTTTCCCCATTACTGAGATAGGAGATCACAGTTGTTGCTTATAATATTCCATGGAGAACTGTACTTGTTGTATAAGGAGAACTTGCAGCAGAATGTCTGTGCCCGCCTCTAGCTCCTCCTTCTAAATAATTTTACACGCACCAATTGTCTCAGCAATGGGAAAGTCTATATACTCTGAATACAGTTTTCACTCATTTTTCCATGGAACTGAAAGATAAACCAGAAGGCGAAAAGCAGATTTCTTTCATAAGATATAATTACAAGTAGTGATAAGCGAGTATTCTCGTTGCTCGGGTTACCTCCGAGTATTTTGGCGTGCTCGGAGAGTTAGTTTTCGCCATCTCAGCTGCATGATTTTCAGCTCCTGGACAGCTTGAATACATGTGAGGAATGCCTGTTTGTTAGGGGATCTCCACATGTATTCAGGTTATCTAGCAGCCACATATCATGCAGCTGAGACGACAAAAATGAAATCTCCGAGCACACCAAAATACTCGGAGGACATCTGAGTAACGAGTATACTCGCTCATCACTAATTGCAAGCTTTCTTATTTTTATGTGTACTATTCATCTATGAAATAAAAATTAAAACTCTTTCATTTTACATCCTGCTGAGACAATATTGGCTAATAATGATTATATTCTTGTATTTTTGTTATTTGTATCTATGCACTGACTCTATATTTGGACGTACTCAAGATTTTTTGGAAGAACACGATATTACCGTGTATACTCGTGTATAAGCGGAGATTTTCAGCCCATTTTTTTCGGCTGAAAGTCCCCCTCTCGGCTTATACCCTTGTTATATATCTGGGGGTCGGCGGGGGAGGGGGAGCAGGGGTGTCAGGGATCATAATGACCCCTCTGGTGCGGTCTCTGCAGCCCCCTGATTCTCCATGGTCTCCCTTCCTGCCTTCAGCGGTCACGTGGTACCGCTCATTAAACTCATGAATATGCGCAAATTCATGGAGACGCAGAGCTGCAGAGACCACACCAGGAGGGGGTAAGTATAGCGATATTCACTTCTCCGGGGTCCATCGCTGCTCACCGCTGTCTATCTACTTCCTGTGTCAGTGGCATTTAAGCAGCAGGGGGTGCGGTGACATGGTTAGTGTGTGCCGCACCCTCTGCTGGCTGAACAGTCACTGGCACAAGAAGCAGCAGATGCCGGGTCCTGAGCAGGAGAGGTGAGTATGGCATTTTTTTTTTTGCAGCAGCATATGGGGACAGCATATGGAGGAATATTCTATGGAGCAGCATATGGGGGCATATTCTATGGAGCAGCATATGGGGGGCATAGTCTATGGAGCAGCATATGGTGGCAGCATATGGGGGCATATTCTATGGAGCAGCATATAGGGGCATATTCTATGGGGCAGCATATGGGGGCATATTCTATGGGGCAGCATATGGGGACAAATTCTACGGGGCAGCATATGGGGGTATAGTTTATGGAGCAGCATATTGGGGCATAGTTTATGAAGCAGCATATGAGGGCATAATCTATGGAGCAGCATATGAGGGCACAATCTATGGGACAGCATATGGGACATATTCTATGAGGAAGCATATGGGGACATATTTTATGGAGCATCATATGGGGCATAATCTGTAGAGCATCTTATTGGGGCATAATCTATGGAGCATCTTATGGGGGAATAATCTATGTAGCATCTTATGGGGGCATAATCTATGGTGCATCTTATGGGGGCATCATAATCTATGGAGCATCTTATGGGGCTATAACCTTTATGGAGCATTATATGGGGCATACTATTCTATGGAGCATCTTATGGGGCCATTATTAACCTTTGTTCAGCATTATATGGGGTGTATTTTGTATGGAGCATCTTATGGGGCCCATCATGAACTGTTTGGAGCATTATATGGTGCTCCTGATTCAATATGGATATTCAAAAACATTTAACCTACTGATGTCTCAATTAATTTTACTTTTATTGGTATCTATTTTTCTTTTTGAATTTTACAAGTAGCTGCTTCATTTTCCACCCTAGGCTTATACATGAGTCAATAAGTTTTCCCAGGTTTTGTGGCAAAATTAGGGGGGTCGGCTTATACACAGGTCGGCTTATACATGAGTATATACGGTATTTGGATACTGATATGATTTACATTATCATCCTTTTCCCTTGATAAAAGTTGGCCCTCTCTGCCCATTTTTCAAATGCACCCTTCCACTTTGTTTACAATTTTTACATTATAACTATGACATCAGATCTTGTTGCATTTATTGCATTACTGGCTTTTCATTACATTTAATGAAAACTTTTTTGAGCTAAAAAATTCTGCCACAAGCCAATTTTTTAGTTTCATTTTTTACAAATTTCGCAAAAACATTATCAAGAGCATCATAAAGTTATCTTTACCTACCTGTGGATATTTGAAGGTCCCCAAAACATGAGCCAAGATGACTGAATTGGCTGAAGCTGTGGACCCAATGACAACCGGAAACAATAGTCTAGAACTACACTGGCTGTCGGAGATAGTTGTGCTAGAGTCTGTGAGGAACTGTAAAGCCCCTTGTAATTCATAGTGAGGGATTTCACATGTGTCATACATCTGGAATCCTACTGTCATGTTTGGCAGAATATTTGGGTCTTGGTTGATTTGCTCAACTGTAAAAAGTAATGCCTGAAACCGGTGATAAAATTCCAGATTGAAACTGCAAAAAGTAAAAAAAAAAATAAAAATTAGTACATTTTTTTTTTAATTTCATTTATAAATACAAATCGAAAATATATTTTTTGCATTATTATAATACAGCTCTGAATATATAGTTAATTGACTTGTATACAGTGATTTTGGTGCCAAAGATCTCTGAACAGCTTTATGTTGAGTTTATGATGCCGATTAAAAATATGACTTTGGTTTTGCCAGATTGGCTCTAGTATCCGAGATATTTAATAGTCAATTACAGTAGAATTCTGGCTTCAAAATGAAAATTTCGGAGCATTGTCAGCCTACAAATTGAATACAAAATCATCACATGTGATATTTCATTACCTATGACACTGTAAGAGAGTCAAAAGGCCAAAAGCTATGCCATTTGTTATCATACACAAGTCACATTGGGGGAATGCATTATTTTCATGACTGAATTATCCCAAAAGCTAGGAACAATTCTGCAAAAGTAAGGGGACTTTTGAATTCGGCACCCTCAAAATAGCATAAATCCATTCAAAAAACCTTAACACCTGAAATTTTTTCTTTTTCCGTAGACCTGTGATAATTATTATTTCTGTAACTCAATAGTTTAGTTAACAGTTATATAATTTTTTAAAAAATCCTCCGTTTTCCACCAATCTTTTAGACTGTCACAGCTCCAGTGGTTTATGATACCCTATACTGTATATGATAGGGCCATTGTCATGGTCAGTTGTACCTTGCATAATACCATGTTTGATACTTAAATGGGTTCAGTGATTTAACATTTATGGCCTACACTTAGGATCAGCCATATATGTCTGATCGGTGGAGTTAGGACATCAAGCACCCCTCTGATCAGCTAATACTGGAGTCAACGGTTACCAGAATTGCTCAGATGCAGAGCTGCACAGCACAGCTCCATCAACTTTATAGTGGCCATGGCTGGGTACTGCAAATCTGCCCCCTACTCAAATGAATAGGGGATGGATGTCCAGTACCTGCTAAGGCCACCATTCCATTGATGCTCCACAAGTGAGCAGTTTCAGCTATCATTGAAACCAGGACCAGGTTATCAATGTGGAGGTCACACCTCCACTGATCAGACATTGATACCTCTCCTAAGGACAGACCATCATTGTTAAAGTCCCATACAACCCCTTTATTATTAATTCCACATGGAGCAGACTGTTGAATTATCAGATTCATGCAGAATTCTGCCACAATTAAAAGGTTGCTCTCTCAAATCCTTAGAAATGGTATTGTGACGCTAGTCATTACTCACAGACAGACCCTTGAGGCAGAAAAGTCAGACGTTCCGGGTTCAATTACAATAGAGTAGATAACCAAGGGAAAAGACAAAGGCGTAAGTCAAGTCACTGTCCAGTGTCAATAGCAAAAGACAGCGGATCAATGACGGCAGACCCTCTCCAGACTAGCAGAGGAAATTTGCACAAAACAAAGACACTTTTTATGGAAGTTAGGACCCCACTTAACAATATCATTTTGCCACAAATCAATGAAATTGCAGCCAAGGAAACCCCAACACCAACCCAGCAGGTACATTTTCCAAGACATAACAAGGGATGGACTCAGAGTAGAGTTTTCTCTGGAGTAATGATGTTTGGTCAATAGCATCAATCTGAATAGGTCTTTCCAATCTGTCTCTAATCCTAATTTAAGAACCAGTCCAGAATCAATAAAATTTGTAGCACACCTACAGTCAATGACAGGAAATGCAGATAACCACAGGTCCTGAAAACATTGATCCACGTTCAACAGTATTTTATCTGAGGAGTAAAAACATAACTGGGAGCCCTCCTCAAATATCACACAGAGTTAGATGTTTCCTGACTGCTTGTTTGCTTGAGGGAGAATCGAGCAGTCCTTGAGATAATGTCCAACATGACCACAGTAGAAGCAGAGTCCGAAATCATGCCGATGTCTCCTCACCACGGTCCGAGAGCTGGCTGTTCCAACTTCCATTGGTACAGTCTCAGGTAAGGAGACTGACTGGGGAAGAATGACCAATACCCCTTGTAGCTCATCACTTAACTCTCGAATTCTACAATCCATACAAATGGCCTTAGTCATGATCTCACACAAAAAACAGGGTGCATAAAAATAATCCAAAGTTTGGTAAAAAAAAATGGCACCATTTTCCGAGACCTGTAACATCTCCTTTTTTCTTGATCTGGGGCTGGGTGAGGGCTTATTTTTTGTGCGCCGAGTTGTTGTTTTTTTTTATACCATTTTGGTGTAGATATGATTTTTTGATCTCCCGTTATTGTATTTTATTTCAGAACAGAGGCGACAAAAAAAGTCTAATTCTGACATTTTAATTTTTTTTCTTCTTACGCCATTTAGCGATGAGGTTAATATTTTTTTATATTGATAGATTGGGCAATTCTGAAAGTGACAATACCAAGTATGTGTATATATGACCAGTCGTAATGTGACACTAGTCACTACTCACGAACAGACTGTGAGGCAGAAAAGTCAGATGTTCCGGGATCAGTATCAAGACAGTATGTAGAAATCCAAGGGAAAAAACAAAGGCGTAAGTTAGGTTACAGTATAGTGTCAAGAGCAACAGACAGTTGATCAAAAGTCAACGGACAAGACAAAAAGGATAGTCAGAACATGGTCCAGAGAGGTCAGGCAGTGGAAGACCAGAACTCAGAACAACAGAATCAGGCTAGCATTCACCAGGAAGCGCAAACTTCGTCTGGCAGGGATCAGGGGCAGACAGTTCAGTTAAGTAGCTGGGCAATCTCCGGAACACCGAACACCTGGAGAAAGTCCCGCACCTCCCAGTCACATATTGGACAGCTAAACTGTCAATCAAAGCACCGACAGCTCAGCAAGCCCATCACAAGATTGGACAGCCAAGCTATCAATAAAAACACAGACAACTCATCAAGACAGTTTACATAGAACAACATAGCAATCAATCACTGAGCGGAGAAATCGTGACAGGTATGATGAAGCTCTTCACTATCATAAATCATAAGGGTGGCCCAACATTAGCCCCTTCTCCCTCTTTCACCTTAGGCATGATAGTATAAGCCCATTTGGTCATTTTTTTATTTAAATTCTCCAACTTTAATACATTTTTGAAGCAAATTGCTGGTGCTCCAATTGTCCTGAAAAGATGTGTATAACAGTTTTAGATATAATACAGTTTTAGAAGTGTCAAAATGTCCTCTACACCTATGGCTACGGTTAAATGGATATTAATTGTTCTTCAAATTCTTGCTGACACACACTATTTCTACAGCATAGTCAGAGGGTTTTCTTGGCTCTCTTTTCTGTTGCTAAGCAGCCACCTGTGATATCCGATCACTTAACAGATTATCTCCAATATGGCTGATGGCTGCATTTCCTGGCCTGACTTTTATGCTGGCTGTGATATGATGTCCCTTCTGGCTGTGTTATACCATGGGATTTGCTAGTTGAAAGAGATTATGAAGAAGCCCACCCAGCTGTGCACGAAGCCTTGTTTGATTTCGTCAGCTCTTGCCGTTTTCAGCATTTTAAAATACAGTGGAAGGTATTCTTGGCGATTTGCATGAATTGAATCTCAAATTCTTGAAAATTCACTGAAGCTAAAAGATTACCCAAAATTCAATCTGAATTCAATAGCTTATCTTTTATGACAAACAGCTAGTTACTATAGATAGTTATATGTGTAGTGATGGTGTGGGCCAGCAAGGGAGTCCTATCTACAGCTCAAATAGTCAAAGCTGTCTTCAGTATGTTAATTCTTGTTTAAAAATGTACTTTTTCTTATAAGTGTATGCTTACACAAGAAAGAAAAATCTGAGTGTACAACATAAAGAGAACCAACACTGGTTTGGTGATGACTTTCTTCTTGACCAATTCCTTTGCCTATACTTAATAAATACTTGAAAGTGTTGTTCTGATTTGTCATGAAAGTCTACAGTCATTTTGTATGACTGCAGACTTGTGAGATCTCATAGAGCAAACAGCGCTGTCAGTATTTTCAGGTGCCGGCACTGCAGCGAGACCGGGCAGTTACATGACCAAAAGTATGCAGTATTCATGTTTCTGGCACATTCTGACTAGACACGAGCAGCCTCACTCAATACAAGTGAATTGAGCGAGGACGTGCACGTCTAGTTGGAATGTGGCCTGAAGTAGCCATATTGCATATTTGTGGTAACATGTCTGCCCATTCTTGCACTCGGCCCTGGTAAATCCTCACTGAAGGCGCTGTACCTGCTTCGATGACTCACAAGTCTGCAGTCATACAGAGTGACTCCTGTCTTTCAGCAAAAACATGGACAACCTGTAAAACATTTAACTATACAAACCCCATACAAACCTTTTGAATCTACAATGGTTGTGACCACTTTGGTTTGTTCAAACCTAAGACACCCTGAACTTCCATTTTATAGTAGAAAACAGCAATATATCTTACTATGAGACCTACTTACAATTTACAGGAAGTCTTGGGTGGCCGGACATCAAATGTCAACTTTTGGTAGATTGCTTCAGAGTTAATAGGTACTAACGCTCCTATCATGATATCTCCAGGTTGTCTCCTCCCCTCCGGGTCTGATGTAGGTGGCAATCTACACATCTGATCCATGGAGTAGGTAACTGATGTGAGGTGTAGCAGAAGGATCGGAACAAATTCTATATTCATTTGAAATACTATACATTAGAACAGTTTTCACTGATTTCACTGTAGACAGAAAACAGAAATGATCATCACCCTCTGGAACTGACAACATATCGGCATGACATAACATTTCCTACGTAGTTTTAGAGAAGTTGACAAGAGACTTGTTGGCCAGAACCAGAATCTTAACAGGATATTTAGGTGCTTTAATGATTTCTTAAAACATTCCTATTATTATTTTTAATTTATTTTGACATGTATTGAGTTTCTTTAATCCAAAATTGTAACCTAAGAAAATATAAATTTGTATATATTAAATATAACTAATGAATAATCCATATTATAAATAAAAGTGTTTGAAACCATCCAAGCTTATATTTTACACTTTGCTCACAATTATTTACCTTTCTACACTTTATATAAGCACATTTTTGGCTTATTTGTTTCAGGGAAAATGTTGCAGCATATTTCATTCTCATATATAAAGTTATTTATGAATTTAGATATTTTTGCATATTTGACTTTTTTGGGTTCAATTTTCTAAATTTATGTTTGTTATCGCAAAACTGAAGCTTAAAAATTGTCAATATATATTATTTAACTCTTCTTACTTTCACTTACTTAGTGTATTTATACTTGGTGAACATTTTGCAGAATATGAATTTTAAAAACAGCTATTTAGCATTTTTTAAGGAATTTGTAACATTTTCTGGTTTCTTTTTTATCACTGTGATGAAGAAATGAGAACATTTAATGCATTTATCACATGGAAGTTACAAAAAATGAATTAAACATTTTCACAAATTATGAAATGCATCTTATTTTCTAATTTAGAAATAACTTGTAAAAAAGTTCAGTGAAATTAAATACTTTTCTGTTTATGAAGGCCAGAAAAGTTACACATATAAGTGCTAGATATGGCGTGTGTAGAAAAGTATTTGTGCCGCTCATGAAGATTATTCCCTGTGCCCCCGTCCTTACCTGACTCTTCACATCCAATCTTATATGGATAAAAGTGTCTTATATACTGAAGAGCCTGAATATAATTATTATAATTGATTCTGATGATGGTAAGGTAAACATAATAATAACCTCTGAGGCTATGATTTCTCTAAAGGTTATTTAACTGGGAAGATTATTTCATGAAAATTAGATGTGACATTTCTGCGCTTTGACTGTTCAATGTATAAAACCACAAAATG
Source organism: Dendrobates tinctorius (assembly GCF_039654945.1). Taxonomy (NCBI): domain Eukaryota; kingdom Metazoa; phylum Chordata; class Amphibia; order Anura; family Dendrobatidae; genus Dendrobates; species Dendrobates tinctorius. The sequence continues at coordinate 4,723,949 of NW_027361818.1, read as the reverse complement.
ACAAGTGATTAGAGAAGAGCTGATCTTTTGACCGTCAAATTCACCAATTTTGCAGAATGTTGCTCCAAAATGCAATTTGCACTGAACAAATTTGTGTAAATCTAAATATTGGAAAGATTGTAATTACTCAGAAAATATAAGTGCAGGAGAGAAGAGAGAGAAACTCTGCGCATACACTCTACAGGAGAGAACGAATGATAGAGAGGACCCGGTGCATCATAAAAGCTTACACTCTACAGGAGAAAGAGAAAGGACCTCACTGACCGTAAGAGCTTTCACTCTCAGGAAAGAGAAGGGGCACAACTGACCATAAGAGCTTACACTCTACATGAGAGAGAAAGAGGACCCCACTAACCATAAGATCTTACACTCTACAGGAGAGACAGGACCCACTGACCATAAGAGCTTACACTCTACAGGAAAGAGAGAGGACCCACTGACCATAAGAGCTTACACTCTACAGGAGAGAGAGAGGACTCCACTGACCATAAGAGCTTACACTCCACTTGAGAGAGGACCCTACTGACATTAAGATCTTACATTGTATAAGTAAAAGATTAATATCCACAATAGCCCTGCCCTTGTCAGCAGGTTTTATAATAATTAGTGATGAGCAAGCACTAAAATGCTCGGGTGCTCGTTGCTCAGGTTGAGCAAATTGGAATACTCGTGTACTCGGACAGAACAATGAGCCAAATGTAAGTCTATGGGTGACCCGAGCATTCTTACAGCGATCCCCCGGGGGTCGTTTTAAGGTCTAAAAATGTTTAAAAATGATGGAAACACTGCTCAAATACACTGGAACATCATGGCAAATGCCCCTGGAAGCATTTCTCACTCCTAGGTCACAGCTGTAAACAATGTTGTCAGAGTTTCACACTCTTTTTACAGGCGTACCAAAAAACCTAAAAAAACGAAGTCAAAATGGATTTTGCTAGGAAATATGTTATGGAACATCCTTTCCAGGTTAATGACTTATCTAAGCCAAAATAATAAACCCGAAACAAAAATCTTCCTCCACCACTTGGGCTATGTTCACACACAGCGTTTTTGAGGCGTTTTGCAACTTTAACATTGCTTTCAACCAATACAAATGCATTCACTGGGAAATGTCATTGTAACATTTACCAACCCTAGTTGGCCATGTGGTGTATGACACATAAGCAGACACATCTTGTTTCATTTATGAAGGAGGGACTCAAAATCACAGAGCCTATTTTTACAGGGGCATCAGGCAGCATTAATCTGCTTAAAGGGCCCATTATTAGACAGTGGGTCTCCTTAACTGTTATATCCTATGCAGTGAGTGGATGGGCTGCCAAGAATTACGACACACCACAATACCCCTTTCTCAAGACGTACAGGAGGGCTTCCTGAAAAAATGTTGCATTGAATGCAAGGTCTGGCCTGTCCCAAAGTTACATGCACCCCAATAAGCTTTTACAAGCCACGTACTGGATGGCCCCCGGAAAATCCACTTCACTTTATTCATTTCATAATCTCAAACTCTTCTTATGCATTGACTGCAAGGCCTGCCCTGCTACTAAGCCATATGCAGCCCAATCAATATGCCTTTGAACCCAGGTACTGGATGGGCACAGGAAAATCCACTTCACATTTTTCATTTTGTACTCCATTTCTGTTTTCTTTTGCAATGATTGCAAGATCTGCCCTGCTACCAAGTGATATGCACCCCAATAAGCCTTTGAATGCAGGTACTGAATGGGCACAGGAAAATCCACTTCACATTATTCATTTTATACTTCCATTCTGTTTTCTTATGCATTGACTGCAAGGCCTGCCCTGCTACCAAGTCATATGCACCCCAATAACCCCAATCCCCCCCTTGGAATTGACATGGAGGAGAGCCTCTTAAAAAAAAGTCCCATTAAAAGGTTGGGGTCTCCTAGACTTGTAATGCCCATACACTGGCTGGCAAACATTTTCCCCTGTGAGGTACATCTCAAACATTTCCATAACAAGTATTTTACACCCAGCATAACCACCCACCATTGTTAGGAATTTGACACTAGCTGTGGCAGTACGGAACACGTTAACCCTAGTGATCTAGTGGCGGTGGATGATGACACGTGGCGGAAGGCCTTATTAAAAACTATACCCAATTTAAAGGAGCAGGTCTCCTAGACTTGTAATGTCCATACCCTGGCTGGAAAACATTTCACCCTGGGGGTAGATATCAACATAGTATGTAAAAAAAAATTTTTTAGGGGCATCATAAACACCTTGCAAAACTGTAACATGGTTTCCTACACAGTTTCTGCTGGGAAGGTGCAGGTTTTTAGTAAGAATATGGTGGACGAATCGCAGGATGAAGTGATCAGGAAAAGGGGCATGGTGATGACAGGAGTGGGAACGTACATGATTAATAACAGCAGTGGCTATGGGAGGTATGAGATCCAGGATACATCCTACAATGATTTTTAATTTAGCCACCATCAATTGCCATAATTGGTTTGATGCCCGTCAGAATATTGGTGTAACAGATGCGCGTGTGAGACTCAATGCCCTTCCAAAATATGTTGCCAAACATTCATGTGTTTTTATAAAGGGCAAATTGCAACATGTTTGTGAGATGCTGAATTAGAGAAAGAAGATCAGTGTCGGAGGAAAACCAAACAAACTGATGGATGCTCGTGAAACACTAAGTTTAAAGAGGAGTGCACCGTCCGTAACTATAAAAACACCGGTGGCACAAGCTTCTTCATCTTCACCCATACATATTTCCAATAATATCCAAATGTCCTAGTTGAAAATTATTTGTACTAGTGTAACGCACACTATTAAAGGAATGGCACTAAACGTACATAACCACGACCAATGGAAATCCCAGATTTCCGCTTTACCAGATATGGACGAAGATGGTATTAATGGTGACTTTGAAATTTACCACATCCACACCAATAAGATGAAGATCACAGCTGGAAAATATGTGCAAAAATGGCCATGAATGTCTGGAAAATCATTTTCTCTAGGGCTAAGATACCTTCTTACTAAAGTGGTGCCGAATGATGCATTCACAGCTCTCATGTCTAATCAGCGTGAGATGCTTGAAAGATGATTTATTCTGATTTGTCCATGTCCAGTTTTTGAAAGCGAGCAGAAAAGAAGAATGATATAGTAGGAAGATGTGTGATTTTGGTCAGTATGTCAGGTAAAGATAGGTAGATCTGCGTGTCATCGGCGTAGTTATAATATTGCAAAACGTGCCAATACATCAGCTGTCCTAGGCCAAAGGTGTAGATGGAGAAGAGTAGGGGTCCTAGAACAGAGCCTTGGAGAACACCAAAAGACAGGTGTCGAGGAGGTGGTGTGGGAGAGGAAGACAATGAATGTCCCACTAACAGTCTTGTTGTTTTTTAAAGATTCTGCTGATAACCCCAAAAAGGCCATTTGCACCACCGGCCATGCCCGCATCATCAGGGGTAGCAAAACTACCAGTCTTACCATCACCAACATGATCAGGCACATGGCAGCAAAGTACCCGACTTTTTTGGCTGAACACTAGGCTCCATGAACAGTGTCTGCGGGTGATACCACTGCATCTTCCGCTGTTCTGCATGCACGCCAATACCCTGTCCATGGTGTATGCAAAGATGCCTCCTGCCCTGCATCTGTAGTTGCACACAAACAACTAGCACGATTAATAATTATGTCCATGTCCTTGTCCCAAAGCAGCGTTCAGTTGTCCATACCCCAATCCTTGGAACGCAAGCGGAAATACGCAGCCAATGCCACAGTACTAAATTCACACATTTCTCATCTGTTTGCGCTGGAAATGTTGCATTTTAGGCTCATTGAAGACGAAAGATTGCCACAACCTGATGGCGGTGACTGTAACAAGGTACTACGTCCCCACCCACCAATACTTCTCCCAGTCTGCTGTACTGACATTACACAAGCCCGTGTCCCACATCATTACCCAGGCCCTCAACAATGCTGTTTCCGGGTAAAGTGCACCTAACCACGGACATGTGGAAAAGTGCTTATGGGCAGTGAAGGTACATCTCACTGACAGCACACTGGGTTACCATTGAAGAAGTCATGACCCAGTTGGACATTGGGAGACAATGTCACAGCTGTATGGAGGAGACTGGTTCTGGAAGGCTTTGTATGTCATAGTTAGGGTTTTGAACTGTAGCCCATGGGCAATAGGAAACAAGTGAAGGGCCTGGCAGAGAGGAGAGGCTGGGGAATAACGGAGGGACAGTTGGATTACACTGGCAGCAGAGTTTAGGATAGATTTGAGTGGCGCAAGAGTGCTAGAGGGGCGGCCAGACAGTAGAAGGTTGCGCTAGTCGAGGTGGAAGATCATGAGGGCTTCAGGAGTTGCAAGTTCTGGCCCTGTGCTTTTCCTACAGCTCTTCCATTCATGATTTCACCTAGAACATTTTGCCTTCATAATCCAGAGACAGAGTACAACACCACCCAAGCGTTCACCCTCTGCTCCTCACACTTTCTATCTACGCAGTGACAGACTCTAGGCAGAAGATGTTGGTGGTAGTAGTTGGAGCATTTAAGACAGTCATGAAGCAACCATAACACCATAACTTGAAACAGAAGTATTTTTACTGAGATACCACACTGTGCAATATTTGGGTTGTATTTTTACCCAAAAATAGTGTAGAGAACTAGGGTAACAGACAGCAAATACAGTGGAATGTAGGCCTGAATAGCCACAATTTATGGTCCACAAATACATCAGACGTCTGACAGTGATACCAGACTGTTCAATATGTGGCCTGAATGGCCTGAATTTTTTAATTTTAAAAAAGTCTTTAAAAAAAAACAGACTCAGAAAGACCTAACAGTTGGATTGGCAACTTCCATCATGTTGGTATTGCGGGGATCAGTTGCCCACGTTCCGTCTGCAACCACCACCCAGCTTCTTCCTGCCTGATGGGGTGCTACTCCTCCCTTCGCCTGTGTGCTGCTGTCCTCGCTCTGCATGTCCTCCTGCCAGGTTGGGTCAGTTATTATATCATCCACCACCTCATCTTCTACTTCACCCTTGTCCTACTACTGATTTTCTGGCAAATGTGTCTCATCGTCCATTCTTTGGACTGTGGCTGCTCAAGTACTTGGGCATCGCTACATGGGATCTCATCTTATCCCGCTTCAAGTGGACCAGGCGAGAGCCCCAAATATATAAATGGAAAAGTGAACAGCTGTTCGGAGTGTCCAAGTGTTGGATCAGTTGTCTCAGGGCACTCAGCATAGTGGGAGGAAGGAGGATCAGGATAAGGAATATGCAGGCCGGATTTACGGCTACTCAGACGACCGTGTGCAAGACAGGGTGCTGGTGGTGGTGGCCATGTACCTGGAAGCATTATCCACTCTCCAACCAACAATCTTTTCATACTGTTCTGGATTCAATAGTGCTGTCTTGCTGTGGTCCCCTAGGACTTCGGAAACTTAGGTCCAGCTAGAAGATGTGGGTGTTTTTGTTGGCTCAATTTCAGCTTGCCCACGGCCTCTGCCTTGGCATGCACCATGACCATCATGGCCACTTCCCTGTCCCTTGCCATGTGCCTTTCCCGTTGGACATGGACTAGAATATTTTACACATTCAATACAAATGGCTGAATTGGGAGCGAACTTGTATGTGATAAGTGTGCGGGAAAGCCACACTTTAAAATATGTGGACTGTAGTTACAAATGTTTTTTTGCTTAGCCACTTGGTGCCACTAAGTACTGTAACAGACAGCAAAAATACTAGAATAGGTAGGCCTAAAATGCCCAAATTTGTAGCACACGGATAAATTATGTGTGTCACAGATATATGTTGTGAGTTCATTTTCCCCTTCACCATTGAGGTCTGATGAACTCCCTCTTCTGGTGAAGGAAGGTAGTGAGGCTGATTACAAAGCACCTGAGCAGAATGATGATGACTGGGTGACTGGGATTGCTCACTGGATATAAGGCAGCCGACGCCCTTCTGCCTTGCGGGTGATTACTCTGAGGGATTCTTGGAGACCTGTCTGATTCCTGCTCCTCAAAAGCTAAGTTTTCTGCTCTACTTTTTACATTTGTGTTTTGGTTTTGTTTTGCCTTGTTTTTCTGGATTTCTGCCTTTCCCTGCTGGGTGAGCTGAATTCCTTTTTGCTCTGTCTTCAGATAATACCTGAGTACTGATATAGCCTAGCGTCTTCAGGGCTTTTTTTCCTATCAGTCTGTTGGCTCTTGTTTTTGAGAGGGTTTTGGTGGATTGCAGACAGCAGCTTTTCTATTCTGTCCTACTTAGTTAGCTTGGGCCCCATGATTTGCTCAGTCTATCTTTCTATCTGTGTGAGTGTTTTTTCATCTTACTTCACCGTCATCATATGTTGGGGGCTGCCTATTGCTTTGGGGTCTGCTCTGGGGCAGTTTAGATTTCCCTTTCTGTCTTTAGGCTATGTAGTTCTCCGGCTGTGATCGAGGGGTCTAGGACACCGTAGGAACCCCCCATGGCTACTGCTAGTTGTTGTTGTTGTTAGGTTCAGGGGTCTGCAATCCGATAGCTGCCAACTTCTCTGGTTTTCTGGACTTAGCTAGTATTTCTGTTTTTGCCTCCTACGGTGACTCATTCATAACAGAATCACCCGCCATACCGCAGATCCTAGGGTACTCAATAGCAGGAAAGAATTGTAAAAAAAAAAAAAAAAAAAAAATAGAGCAGAAAACTTAGCTTTTGAGGAGCAGGAATTAGACTGGTCTCCAAGAATCCCTCAGAGTAATCACCCGCAAGGCAGAAGGGCGTCGGCTGCCTTATATCCAGTCAGCAATCCCAGTCACCCAGTCATCATCATTCCGCTCAGGTGCTTTGTATATATAAGAAGGAAAGAAATCCGGCTTTCAGGATCGCGCTGTTCCAATCCAAAGTTCACAAGGAGTTAATCCAAGGACCAAGCAGTGATTATAACTTCCTTTTTATTCCATAAACTCTACACGTTTCGTGTACACACTGTACACTTCCTCAGGAGCAAAAGTAACTTAAGTAAAAGGAAGTTATAATCACTGCTTGGTCCTTGGATTAACTCCTTGTGAACTTTGGATTGGAACAGCACTATCCTGAAAGCCGGATTTCTTTCCTTCTTATATATGCAATTCTAGTGACCGGCTGATTGCTGCAGTTCATCGGATCCTACCCATTTGTGCTTATGGTTGTTGTGTTTCACACAACTGAACCAGGTGAGTGGATCCATATCTGTGAAACGTTTATATCACTGGATAAGACCCTATTGTGCGCTTCTGTCTCCCCCTTTTTTACAGGTGCTTTGTAATCAGCCTCACTACCTTCCTTCACCAGAAGAGGGAGTTCATCAGACCTCAATGGTGAAGGGGAAAATGAACTCACAACAGATACCACAATGTAAAATAAGAGGCCTGTTTTATTTTAAAAAGCAACATAGTGCTGTACGTAACTTGAGTAACACACAGGAAAGCACAGAACTACCATCTTAAAATGCACCAGTCTGGAGCACACGGATGTATGAGGTGTCAAGCTGGCGCATTGGCTGGTTGGCGCGAGCCAGGGAGTTGTGGCCCCAATGTGCCACAAACCAAACTTCCCTGGAAGGGGTGTAACTAATGCAGCTACCTTGGTCTTCGCTGGAGCCTCTGATGGTGAGGTCAGACTTGTGTGGCACGTAGCTGCCAGGTGCCACTCCAGGGTGGTGTCTGGTTGTGGCTGCTGATCCCACTGGGGGACAGGACACTTAGACAGGTGTGACTGACAGGCAGGCAGGTGAGCACAGCAGGCACGGCTGGTACCCAGGCAGGCACGGCTGAGACACAGGGCAGGCAGGCACGGCTGAGACACAGGGCAGGCAGGCACAGCTCAGACACAGGGCAGGCAGGCACAGCTCAGACACAGGGCAGGCAGGCACAGCTCAGACACAGGGCAGGCAGGCACAGCTCAGACACAGGGCAGGCAGACACAGCTGAGACACAGGGCAGGCAGACACAGCTGAGACACAGGGCAAGCAGGAGTGGTGTAAGAAGGAACAGGTAGAGACCTGTTCACACAGCAGGTGAACCGCAAGACTGCGGAATGGAGCTGCAGTTTGCAGCAAGAGGTTCCGCAGCAGTGGAAGTGGGGCACAGGCAGAGCCACAAGATTGCAGAGCACAGGCAGAGTCACAAGAGTACTGAGCTGCAAGAGTGTGGAGCATAAGCAGAGCCGCAAGATTATGGAGTACAGGCAGAGTCACAAGATTACGGAGCACAGGCAGACAGAGAGGACACAAGGATAGACACAGCAGGGAAAGTAGCCACAGACGAGGAGACTAAGACAGAGGTAGGACTGAGTTCACACAAGATAATGATACGAGACAAGGGATAGGAACAAAGACACAGAGAGCCGGGATATACTGCTTCCTAGTGGGCAGAGAGGACACCTGCAAGGCAGGAAAGGAATGATAGCACAGGGTTCAGGATATTCTGCTTCCTGGAGGGTGGATGGAGGCACTAGGCAAGGTACAGAGACAAAGAGACTAGGAATTAAGCCTCCAGAGAAGGCGAAACATAGGACAGGAATTGGCTTACTCAGCAGCAAGACACTGAGTTAAAGCTTTGCTCAGGCAGCTACCACACCGGGTGGAGCTGCCCTAAATGCTAGAGGCCTCCTGGGTAATTGGCCAGTGACACATTAGACAGGTGCACCCTGATTCCATAAGAGCCAGAGAGTTCTGGTGCTGCTCCCCTATGCACACGGCCAGGAAACATGCAGAGAGCAGGCAGGAAGCAAGAGGCACACATGAAGCCGGTAGCAGATCAAACACACAGCAAGGCCTGGAGCAGTGAGTAAGTTGGTGTGCGGGGGATGGGAGACCATGCAGTGATGCCGGCAGGGTTGTTACAGTACCCCCTTCCTTTACGGCCCCTCTAGACTTGTGGTCATCAGAGAAGAGCAAAGTTCTGCCTTGGGATCTTCACCAATCGGCCACATGGAAGCTGGAGGCATACATTCTGGAAGCCTCTTCAGCCTGGTACCCTGAAAAATCTGGTCCTCCTCTTCCAGGTGAGAGGATGAGTTACCCTCTGTCTTGGCATCTTCACCAACTGGCTACCTGGACGCAGACTGCATACATTCCGGAAGCAACTTCAGCCTGTTACCCTGAAAAAATTGGTCCTCCTCTTCCAGGTTAGAGGGCAAGAAAACCTCTGTCTTGGTATCTTCACTCACTGGCCACACGGGAGCTGAAGGCATACACTTAAGACCCATCTTCAACCCGTTATCCAGGGGAGGACAATCAAGAGGCAGGGATGCTCCTGGGAGCAGATCACTGGTATAGTTGCTGGAGATATGTGAAGAGAATGCCACCGTTTCCCTTCTTCGGAGACGTCATCACCCCTTGACTCGTCGACTAGCAGACCAGATGTAGAAAACGACCTTGCTGACTGACTCTGACACAAGGGAACCAGACACCTCTTGTCACTTGGTTGTTTCAACCAAAGCACCGTGCTGGGTCTCCAGACCTGAATGCGTTACGGGATGGCAGAACGCACCAAATAATAAAGATGGAATAATATATGAGGTGCGTTCGCAGCCCGGGGCCCACCGTGCAGATGTGACCAATTGCAGCTAAACAATGAGAAGGCATGGACACCGGTGGGTAACCACTAACCCGGTGCTAGCAGGAACAAACTTTGTTACTTCACGTAGTTCGCGCCAGCCGGCGAACAACTACAACCTGTTAATGTCACAGGTCATGGTAATGTGAACCACTGCTTGGAGAGGGTGCAATGTCCCCTCTGACGGATGCCACTAACAAGCCTGTCAACGGTACTGGAAAGGGCACATACGGCGCACAGTGCTGCTCTGGCGGACGCTGCGGTAGCAGTAGTCCAGGAGACCTGTACTGGCCAACACCCAGTGTGCTAGTGGATGATGAGACACACTGCGGCGCTAAGCAGTGTCAGAGCTATGGTGCTGACTCTGATTCCTAACCCTAACTCACACATAATATCCAAGGAGAGGGGAATTATAATGTGTCAGTCACTAGGCTCATTCATCCATCATCACACATACATTAAGCACTATAGCCTCAGAGTCCATCATAGTGCATGGCGGGACGACCATGCGAACCTTTTATAGCCGTGTCCTTCCGGGACCTTCCTGATCCCCCTGATGGTCCAGTCAGAACTGGAGAAGGACCTGACCATGTGAGTCCCGATCCCCAATTCTGCAAAGGAATACGTGGATTTCGTCCGCGCTGCCCAAATGATGAAATTCCAGAAGGTTAATAAAGTTTGACAGTGGTTTATTCTACGCGTTTCAAGGTTTTTTGCAACCTCTTCTTCAGGAAATACCAGTAGAATTTCCTGAAGAGGTTGCAAACAACCTTGAAACGCGTAGACTAAACCACTGTCAAACTTTATTAACCTTCTGGAATTTCATCATTTGGGCAGCGCGAACTAAATCCACGTATTCCTTTGCAGAGTTCTGTTTCATATAGTCGGTGACCAACATGTGGATCTGCAGCAGCCCTTATCTATACATGCTTTGAATATCTACTACCAGGTGAGCATTTTTTTGTCAAACCGCTTACTTTATTTGTGGCTTAAGACCCTATATTGCGCTTGTGTCTCCCTCTTTCCTCACAATACTCCCGATCCCCAATGGGAGATCGTCCCATGAGCATGCTCAGTGGAGCGACGGAAGGACTTAAACTCTGGAGTCTTTTGCTGATGACCAGGCTGCATTATCATAACTGGACCCGAGGTGGCAGCAGCAACTGAGCCCACACTGCTGGTGTGAGCTGAACGCCGGGATCGAGGAGTCTGCTGAGCAGGCTCCACTGTGGCAGAGGAAGAATGGGAGACCATCGATGGCAAGGCTCGGGATTCCCGGTGTGCAGCGCCTGGAACCCAGCGCCTAACAGAATGGGTACAAGAATCTCTGGCTCCGAATTACCCATGGGGACAGCAAATGCAAGATGAATTTCTTCATGTACAATGCTCCGACTTGGAGCTGTAGTTGTCCTTGCTGGATTAGACTGTTCTTGAGTACAGCTCCATCACTGGACAATGCCCACACCAGGTTCTGGAGCTGAAGCAAGGAAATCACACACTGACTCCATATGGCTGGTGGCTTATACACACCAAAGCTCCCAGAAGGCAGAAAAACAGTCATAGACTTTAATGGAGAGGGAGTACTCTCACCAAGGGCCGCCTCTCCTACTGGCCCAGGGTTTTGGAGTACAGACTTCACAAGGCAGAGACCGCCTGGATGTACCTTCTCAAGACCAGACCCGGACTGCAACTTTTTCAGCCCCTTTTTATTAGACTTCTTGGATTTTGCACGGGAGGCCGCCTTGGCTGTGGAACAGGTGATATACCGTATGTACTCGTGTATAATCTGAGTTTTTCATCACATTTTATGCTGAAAAAGCTCCCTTCTGCTTATACTCGAGTGAGGGTCCTACTTACCGCATTTTTCAGACTATAAAACGCAGGGGAGCAGCAGCAGCCGAGCAGCGGGTCACAGGAAGCCGAAGCCGGCTGTTGCAGCAAACATCTGTTCCAGCTTCTAAAGAAAAATGAATATTCTCTGCTCTCCACACCCATGGGAGTGGAGAGCAATGAATATTCATTACTCTTTACTAGCGGACATGCTGTTAGCCACAGCAGCCATCTTCCTGCAGCTGCTGGGCTCTGAAGTGTGCCCGATGATTAAGGGAATGAATATTCAGTGCTCTCTACATGCATGGGCGTGGAGTGCAATGAATATTCATTACCTTTAGTAGCAGGCACGCGTGATTGCCCGGATGCTGCAGCAAGCCAGCAGCTGAGGTTACTGCTCCTGCTATTAAAGATTAAATAAATATACACTGCTTCACACACCCATAGTCCAGATGTAGGGAGCACTGAGTATTCCAGCACATGTTCTTGGCTTCTAAGCAGCGCATGATGTCACTGACAGTCGCTGATTACAAGCATAAATCAGCTACTGGCATCAGACCAGGAACCTGAGAGGGAGCACAGGGAAGGCAAGTAGAATTCTTTTTTTTAATGTTTTTCTGATGGGGGGGCCATGCATACCAAGATGGGGATGAGGGTGCTACGTAGACCAGTGTAGGGATGTGGGGGCCCTGCATACCAGGATGGAGATGAGGAGGCCATGCATACCACGATAGGGATAAGGATGCCATGCATACCAGGATAGGGATGAGGGGGTCATGCATACCAGGTTTATACTTGAGTGAATTAGTTTTTCTTGTTTTTTGTATTAAAATTAGGGTCACTCGATTTCTATTCTGGTCGGTTTATACTCGATATACGGTACTCTAAAATTACATCAATAATGACATCACAGTTTGCTTTGCAAAAAAACAAGTCCCAACACTGTTTTTTCGTCAGAAAAATGAAAGATTTTTTCACTATTAAAATAATAAAAAAATAAAAGTGAAAATAAAATCTGACAAGTTTGGTGTTACCATGCTTGTACTAACTTTAAGAATCATAAAGCTAAGACATGTTTGATGTACAATAAATAGATTTGTTTTCAAGTTTTCATATTTAATTTTTTTCCCTAATTTTCAGACATTTTATGATAAAATCAATGCTTTAATTTAAAACTACAACTCGTCCCACAAAAAAAAGCAAAAGCTATGCTCTTGGAAGTGGTGGAGGAAAAAACAAAAATGCAAAGATGAAAATTGACTGTCAGGAAGTGATCAACTTTGGTTTTGTTCACCATGCTCTAGTCTTCATCTTAGGTAACAAGGACACAGGCACCTTTCAAGGAATTAAAGGGTTTCACATTCAAATTTTTTGTGTCAGAGTATAGGTATAACGTTCTGTGTTGGTTTACTGGATGTAACATCTCGGATTTGCGGAACAGGGGTGAAGGTAGCAGTGGTGTTGCTAGCATTGAATATCCAGGACAGTTCACATGCCCTGGTCTTCTGAGATCTTTGCACCACATTGATCTGTATAAACTTCAACAGAATGCAAATACAGCTGAATCTTGTGGCAGAGCCGGTAAGCATAGGACTCCTGTGCCACAATTATAAGACTTGAAAGCTGAAAGATGCTGTAGGCTTATGGCCAGTAAGAGGTCAAGGTCCTGGCACATGCATGTCACAGAATCGTTTTGCCTATGCCAGCCCAGTCTGTGTACAAGGGATCAGAGGAATCAATTTCTTGCATTATGTGCATATAAACTTCATTTTTGCTGGTCGTCAGGGTGACAGAGTCACTTTTTAAGGGGCAGGAATTATTTGTTTTAAAGATACAATAATGAGGTATTATTTGCTTTATGGTCATACTCGAGGGCCATTATTACAGTGTTTGAGGATGAAATTCAGACCTTGTCCCAGGACCTGACAAAACACGTTATGCCACTGCTGAGAACCATTTCAACTTCCCATACCTTAGTTTATTGAACTTCTGTCAGTGTTAGGGTGTGTGCACACGCTGCGGATTCCGCTGCGGTTTGCCATCTCCTCCATTGTGGAGATGAAAAACCGCAGGGCAAAGCCGCAGAGTAATCCACAGGTAAAACCGCAGGTCTTTTGACCTACAGATTTACCTGCGGATTTTACAAAATCCGCACGGCCAAATCCGAACCCCATTCCGCAGCGTGTGCACATACCCTTAGGAATTAATTGGCATAAAAAGTAATGGATGATCTTACAGATGCTGGATTCCATATTTTTATGAAACGGAAACCTGCAATTTATTATTGATTTAGATATGTATTTAGCATTAAGAATACATTAAAATAGAATGTTAGAGTTGTAAGGGATCGCAAGGCTCATTTTATCCAACCCCCTGCTCAATACAAGATTCACTGAATGAGAACTCACCACCTCTCATGGCAGCCTTTTAGGACATACTTTGCAGTCCACAAACCATCCTGGAAGCTTTTCTCTGAATTTGCTCCAATTTTTCAATATCTATTTTAAAATGTGGTGCCCAGATCTGGACACAGTATTCCAGATGAGGTCTTACCAAGGAGGTGCAGAGGGAGATAATGACTTCACGTGATATAGACTCTATGCTTCTCTTGATACATCCTAGAACCGTGTTTGCCTTTTTTTGCTGCTGCATCACACTGTTGACTCATGTGCAGTCTGTGATCTATTAGTATACCCAAGTCTTTTTCACATTTGCCGTGGCTTTGTTCTATTCCTCCCATTCTATAGATTTAATTTTTATTTTTCTTGCCCAGATGTAGAATCTTGCATTTCTCCCTGTTAAATACCATTATATCAGTCACTGCACATTGCTCAAGCTTCTTTAGATCCTTCTGAATCCTTTCTCTGTGTTCTCTAGTGTTAGCTATCCCTCCTAAGATTTGTATCGACTGAAAATTTAATGAGTTTACCGTCAGTTCCCTTATCTAGATCATTTATAAAAATGTTGAACAATGGGGCCAGAACAGAGCATTCCATTACCCCACTTGAAGCACTTTTCCAATTCCATGTGCAACCATTTATTACCACTTTTTGAGCATGATTACTGAGTCAGTTATGAATCCCCCTAACCGTAGCCTTGTCAGTTCCATACTTGGACATTTTTTCAATAAGGCTAGTATGAGATACTTTATCAAATGCTTTGCTGAAGTCGAGATATACTATATCTACCACATTTCCCTGATCGACCCAGTCAGTGATTCCATTATAGAAGGAAATTAGATTAGTCTGGCACAACTTGTTTGCTCCAACCCAAGGTGGTTCTGGTTAATTACTTTATTCTTATCCAAGTACTTACATACATGCTGTTAATAATTGTTCAAATATCTTTCCTGGTATAGAAGTAGTGCTCACAAGACCTGTAATTTCCTGTATCCGTCTTCTTTCCTTTTTTGAAGACAGCCACAGCATTTGCCCTTCTCCAATCTTCTGGGACTTTGGTATTCAAGGATTTTTCAAAGATTCTTGCTAGTGGTTCTGCAATTTCCTCTGTTAACTCTTTCAGTTAGGATGTACTTCATCTGGACCAGGAGATTTAAATTCATGTAAATTAGTTAAGAGTTTCCTCACCATCTCTCTGTTTATGGTGTGGATTATTTTATACCTTTGATGGCACCATGAAGATCAGTTGGTATTACAATTGTTTTTTTAGAGAACATAAATGCAAAATAGGAATTTAAAAGTTCGACCTTCTCAACATCATTTTTGACCACTTCACCCCTTTTCATCCTGTAAAAATCCTATAGCATCTTTGACTTTTCTTTTGCTTTTGACATACTCCCAAAATCCATCTTTCCTTCTTTTGGTCTTCCTTGCAAGCCTCACTTCATTACTGGCTTCAGTTCTTCTAACTCTTGCCCTGCATTCTCTGCAAACAGCATTATATTCTTATTCAGATATGCCCCCCTCTTTACATTTGATATACAGTACATTTATTTTTTTACTTTTTAACAAGTGATTAAGTTCTGTGAATATATTTATAAGCATTTTACATTGTATTGAGCTCTCACAATCGACATCTCTACAACACCGACTGTACAGGTTGTAAACATCACTTGTAAATGTTATAGATGGTTGCTACATGCATCCTCATGGAAACATGCAGACCTTTCTAGGACTATGCTAATGGAACATTAATGTTAATATATGTTATAATCTGTAAATCAATTTTTTATACTATGCGATGTGTTTATATGTATGCAGCAACAATTGTATGAAATGCTGTGTGTATGTTGCACAGCTCTTGGATTCCCACAGTTGCAGTAGAAAAACTTCACAGAGTAGACTACATGGGATAACAAGCTTTTACTTCTCAGAACATTAGGTAAAGGAAAAATGCACAGTCATTCAGTGCTGCATCAGAAAGTAGGTATACAAAACTGAAAGTACAAAAGAGACATTTCTCTTACAATACATTAAGCAAGGAAACTTTACATAACAATATATATGTATATAGGTGGGCACCATGGAAAATATGACATGAATATGATAACTGGGTGCAACACTGTGCCAAGTAGATTAAATGAAAAAAAGGGAGAAAAGACACAGGATAACATGCACGCAACAGCAGAATGACCATGTGAAAAAAGGCTTTTATTGACATAAAATAGCCAGAGAGATCCAAGTGTACAATAAAAACAATTAAAAACCACAAATGAAACAAAAGTGGGCAGGTGGAGAACACATGCAGTATACAAAAGGAAGAAATGTTTATAAATAAGTGTTTCAAAACAAATGCATTCACAACAATGCCCTCTATCACCATATAATATGCATAAATTGTTTAGTATAAACATGTGGACAATTTGCAGCAATAAAGTCCGATCAGTCTAATAGTCACTTGTAGGTATGTAAACAATCCAAATGATTACCATGCAAGTCCATAGTTGAGGGAAGGCAATTGCTGGATCACATGAAAATTACCTAAGCATACTCACACTGCCCACAGAACCCAACGCGTGTCACTGCTAACCTGCAGCTTCGTCAGGGAAAGTAGCCAGGAATGATATCAAGTCCCCTTTATAGTACAATTGCAATTGTAATCACTATGTCAATAAAAGCCTTTTTTCACATGGACATTCTGCTGTTGCGTGCATGTTATCCTGTGTCTCTTTTCTCCCTTTTTTTCATTGAAACTTTACATAACATCGCCATCTATTGTCAGATGAGCATAAAGTCCTCCTTCACACAAAGAAGTCCACAACTGTTGCATATACCAACAATGATGTGAGGGGTTAGCTATACATGCACCAGTACATCTTGTAGGAGAAATTAAATATATAGAAAATGCGCAAATATGGCATAATTGAGTAGTAGGACTGAAGTCTGAAGTGAAGAATATAGCACATAAAGAGTTAACACACTGAGCTTGTTGTGGGAAATTTTCAGTAATGGAAAAGTGAAGATAGAATTAGCTTGTCAGACAATGAGCATGTTAGACCATTCAGGTGAACACCCAGTAAGAATGTGGAGTGTATGGAGGCCTAGTGGACGGTGTGTGCAAGATGGCACACTAGTAAGAGGGGAGTAACAATTGTCAATTAGTATGCCATCACAAGGAAAGAAATGTAACTGAAGAAGGTGGAGCTAAATTTGCCCTGACAAGTGGTGTACTTTGCAGTAAGAAAACTTGGGAAATTTAAATTATGTTTTTATTATAACAAGACGTTTCGAAGCACACTTGCTTCTTCCTCAGGTTAAACCACAGAATTTAAACGAAACTCTTTGATATACTAAAAAACACATTTAAACTTCCCACGTTTCCTTACTGCAACCTAAACCACTGGCAGCAAGGATTTAAATCCACTTTCTCTAGTTATATTTGGTATGTTTTCAGTGGATCTGCAGCAGCCAATTTCTTCAGCTGATATAGTGGTTATGACGGTCATAACCCTCCAAGGTGAACACATTTCTTGCTTTTATTTCTCATTTAACCTAGAAAAGACGCCATTGCTCTCATAGTCTTTCCAGTTTTTTTCATTATCACTGGGGACTAGGTAGGGGCAAAGCAGCACACAAACTCCAGCCAACATTGAAGTTGACAAGACCTGATCCTAGGAGGTTTAGGAGGTCAGTCTAGATATGAATGGGTCTTCACATTGAGTGGGAAAGAAGAGTATATCTGCAAAAATGGTAAAGATTAACCCCATACACTAGAAAAGTAGCAACAGCAGAGGTGATTGTAAGCATTCCAGACTGTGAGGAGACCTTGAGTGCCTAGACCTGAGATTGAAGAGTACTACAGCATTAGAGTAATCCAGAGACAAGATTGAAGAAATATAATGTGGTGAGAAGGCACAAGACAAGAGTTATTTCAAGGCATTGCTACCAAAAGATGTGTCCATGAGAAGAGACTGTAACCAACTCCATGAAGGTGTTCTGTTCTTCATTTAGAAGAAAGCAAAGTTTTTTGCCTGAGTGAAAAGTATTTGTGTTAGGCGTCGGGTTTCTGTCGCTGCACAGCAGGAATCCCAAGCCTTGCATTCGGCAGTCTCCCATTCCTCTCCGGCCACAGAGGAGGCTGCTCAGCAGACTCGTCGATCCCAGCGCTCTGCTTAGACCAGCTCTGTGGGTTTGGTTGCCGCTGCCACCTCGGATCCAGCTATAGCAATGCATGCTGGTCAGCAGCGAGATACTCCAGGGACTAAGTCCTCCTTTCGGTCCACTGAGCATGCCCGTGGGACGATCTCTCATTGGAGATCGGAGGTCACATGCTCAGATCCTTCTCCAGCTCAGATTGGACCATCAGGAAGATCAGGAAGGTGCCGGAAGGACGCTGATATAAAAGGTTTACATGGCCGCTCGGCCATGCGTTAGTATAGGCTGCATTACCAGACTATGAGGAGTGAGTGTCGTATGCATGTATGAATGTCTCTGGTGAATGACTCATTAAGAAACCCCTACCCTTGGTACGCATGTGTTGTGCAGCCTAGCCTGTTAAGCGCCCAGGCTTAGGTGTAGGTAGGACAGAGTTTGAGACTGGCATCAGTGTCCACCGGTGGCTCTGCATGCCACACTCCACCATAGTCAGCGTCTATAGTGGCGTCCGCAGGTACGACGCCACGCGCCCAGAAGGTCTAGAGGGATTCTGACTCCGTGTCCTTTGGGCAGAGTTCTGTGACCACATTCTGTGCGCTTCCTTGCCAAGCTCTGTGAGCTTTAAACAGGCTCCGGCATTTATGTTCTGCAGTAGTGCGGCTCTGAGAAGCAACAGAGTCCGCCCCTGTACACACCGGGTGACGCTAACCCGCGTGTGTTTTTCTATTATACCGCCATATAGCGTCCACCATTACTGAGCAACAGTTTGCCACCCCTTCACGGTGGACCCCAGGCTGCGAACGCACCTTATTACCATCTTTTATTATTTGGTGCGTTCCGCCAGCCCTAACAATTTGTGAGGTTCTTGTGGATAAAGTGTTGCCAAGGTTAGCTTTTTTCTGCATACCAATTGTCTACCTCTGTTCCAGCCTATTGCCTTTTACAAAGAGTTTGTAACCATCAAGCTTATTGTCCTTCATTAAACAAAAATCCCCTTGATTTGTTGCTTGTTTTTGCCTGAATTTCTTTTGACATTCAATGGTCAGTAAATCCAGTAAATTGCATTTAGCCTGGCACACCACCCAACACAGGTACAGTTCTCCCCCTTACAAGTTCTTAGTTAGCTAATAGCATTCATGGTTAGATATTGGCTTGAAGCCAAATTACAATTTTTGAGGAAGACCATATTGGATGACACTAACCAGACAAACACTACAAATAGAAAATAAATAAAGTTGTAATCTGCAATAAAAATATTTTTATTTATTTATTTGGCATGTATTGTGTTATCTCTATTTTTTCTCATGAGATTTTCCCTGGAATTTATCTCAGGTCTGAATAGTATGAAATAACATTTTGGAAGAAACATACAAATGAGTAGAGCCCAACTGGATGCTTGAATAGCAAAGATCTCCATAGCCACTGTGTATTTGCCTTGGGCACTGAGGGAGGCCGGGATATATGATATCCAGACACTGAGGAAAGCCAACATGCTAAAGGTAATAAACTGGGCTTCATTGAAGCGGTCAGGAAGTCTCCGAGCCAAGAAAGCTACAATGAAACTAATTGTGGCTAGAAGAAAGAGATAACCCAACATGGTCCAGAAGGCGATGGATGATCCCTCATTGCAGTCAACAATGATTATTTCTGGTTTAATATCAGTGTTATATTGTACATGAGGTGGAGCATTAGTTACCCAAGTGATGCACAGGATGAACTGTAAAAGACAGCAAATTAAAATAATAGAGTAGGAAACTCTAAATGTTGTCCATTTTCTCAAACTACTCCCTGGTCTGTTGGCCAGAAAAGCAAAAACGACCATTATTGTCTTAGCCAATATACATGCAACACAAAGTGTGAAGACCAAACCAAAAGAAACCTGACGTAGGAGACATTTATCAGGATCAGGGTATCCAATAAACCCTAAAGAGCAGAGGAAGCAAAGACTGAGGGATATCAGTAGTAGACAACTTAGGGAGTAATTGCTGGCTTTCACCAGAGGTGTGTTTTTATGGTTGAAGAAAAACCCCAAGGTAAGGACTGGGATAATGGAGGATATAATAGCACTTGCAGCTAAGGTGGCTCCTAGTAAATCATCATAAGACAGGAACTCCATGAGTTTCGGGAGACACTTGGATTTTTTAGAATTTGGCCATTGGTCCCATGGACATCTGAAGCAACTCAAGTAATCTATGAATGGAAAAAAAATATATATTTTTTTGTATCTCACAGTGAGATGTGCAACAACAGCAAGCTACAGAATAATAAAGATTAGGCAATGAGTATCTGGATCTAAAACCATAAACCCTTTATATTTACCATATAGAAGAAGGAAACATATGAGTTTGTGGGGAAAAATAGTCAGATAGTTGTGAATGGATTCAAGGACTAAGAGAACCGAGGAGCTAATGTGTCACTGAAATGCTGGTTGCTCACAACATGCTACGGTTAGTAGCAATACAGATTGTGTAGCTACTTGAAGTCTTAGTAATAAGACTCATCTTCTGCAGTTCTGCTCCTTTCCCAGCACTGAATGCCAGAGATGAGAGCTGAAAGTTGTCTGTTAATCACACTCAGGTCTGCTGTTCTCCAGCACACGTCATCTTCACTACAGCGAGTAGAACAAACTGTATGTCAATGCTCTTATGAGGCCGTGCTTTTCTTTCCTCTGTGTGTTGCTGCCTGCTTATGAATGGTCAGAGTAAGAAAGATAAAGAAGTACAATGCCCCAGTGAAATCTCTTGGTAACATCCACCTTTACTTAAAAAAAAAAATTATATATATATATAATTACATACCTAATAATGTGATCGCTACTTTCTCCTCAAAGAAAAGGCAATTTAAAAAAAAAAAAAAAAGTTATTCTGCTCTGCAGCTCCTATTATATTGTGTGTCGAGCTCAACATGAAAAATGTGATGAAAGGTTCTCTTTAACCCCTTTCCTACATTAGACGTACTATTCCGTCCATGTGACCTGGGACCTAAGTCCCATGGACAGAATAGTACGTCATGCACTTTAATGCGACATCGCGACTTAAGTCGCGGTGATCGCATTAAAATGCCAACACCATCTTACCTCAAGGTAGATGGGCTCGGTATCCCGGGCTGTCTCCTCCCTGGCTCGCCCCTCTGTGCGCTGTGATTGGCTGTTCAATTCAGAACAGTCAGTCAGATTGGTTGAAACAACGAGGTCTTAGGCTAGGATCGAGTACCGATGTAATCAATCGTAGGGCCGGTGCCTGACAACGCCAGGCACCAGCGAAAAGCATGTGGATTGGCGCAATCTCCGATCTAATCGATAGCGCCAATCACAGCGCACAGCGGCAGAATATCGCCACTGTGCCCTGCCGGTACCGGCCTGGATCGGTGCTGTAATAGCACCGATCCTAGGCCGGAGCCTAGGACAGGCCCAGCAGGACCTGCAGGAAGTGGTTGGCACGATCGATTAGATCGGTGATTGCGCCAACCACAGGGCACAGCTGCGGTCACACTGTGACCGCTCTGTGCCCTGCTGGTGACCTGGGCATGACCTGCCTAGGAATCAGAGCTGTGAGCTCTGATTCTAGGCCGTTACCAAGGTCATCAGGCAGATCAGGGATTGGTGGATCGATGTAATCATTCGATCCCACCAATGACAGGTCACAGCAGTGGCGTGAACGCTCTGTGACCTGTCCCTGACCTGCCTCTGACCTGTCTGACACCTTTGCAGTGGTTCTCACTCTTAGCTGAGGATTCCTGCAGAGAGGTAAGACAGAGCAAAAGCTCCTGTGCTTGGTCTTGTGGTGCCACAGCAACCTGTAGCATCACAATCCCTGAAGAAAGGAGAGAAGAAAGAAAAAAACGCCAACTGTAAGTGTTAACTGATCCCTGATCCCCTGCCCAATCTATCTTCACCCCCAATCTATATTCATTCCCCTATCCCTCCTCCACCCCCTTTTACCCCCTCCACCCCCCTTTTGTGCCACCTCCGTGCGCAGCCGCCGAGCATTAATTGGTGACGCAGTTCACCGATCAACACTCATGCTCACTTTTCTCACTCAGCCCCCTTTGCGCCACCCCCTCACACACATCCCACAGCCGCAAAACTTTGATAAGTGACGCGCGTCACTTATCAGAGCTTGTGCCTACCTTTTTTCACTCCTTTTTGTGCCACCTAACTACAATCCTAACTGTTGATCCCTGCCCAATCTCTTTTCATCCATCCCAATCCCCCTTCCCCCTCTTTTTACCCCCCTCCACCCCTCCTTTTGCGTCGCCTCCGTTCGCAGCCGCTGAGCCTTGATTGGTGATGCAGTTAACCAATCAACACTCGTGCACGCTTTTTTCACTCAGCCTCCTTTGCGCCACCTCCACACACATCCCGCAGCCGCAAAACTTTGATAAGTGACACGCATCACTTATCAGAGCTTGTGCCTGCCGTTTTTCATTTTTTTCACCCCTTTTTGCGCCACCTAACTACAGCCCTAACTGATCCCTGCCCAATCTCTATTCATCCACCCCAATCCTCCCAGCCCCCTCTTTTTACCCCCCATTGCGCCGTTTCTGTGTGCACATTTAGCAGCCTCAATTCACTTATCAAAGCTTGTGCCGGCTGTTTTCCATTTTCCTTTTTCACCTCCCCCTCCTTTGCACCACCACTGTGCGCACATCCAGCAGCCACTAAATTTTGGTAAGTGACTGCGTTCACTTATCATATCTATGGCCTGCTGTTTTAGACTTTTTTCACAGGTATTTTTCAACCCATTTCCTTTTAGCTTTTTCTTACAGAATAGTGTGCACCAATCACTAGCCCCCCCACACATACACAGTTATAAATAAAGTACACACACCATACTTACACAAAAAAAATGTCCCGCCCATCACCTTCCTCCCAACAGCGCTATTCAATGGAGGAGGCATATTCTATACTTGCCTGCAACACTGATAGCGAGGGAGATGATCCCACTTTTCTTTATTTTTCAGATTCTTCATCCTCTTCCTCTTCCCCCTCCTCAACTTCCTCCTCGGGTCCTAAGGAACCGCCACGCAGACGCTCCAGGACAGAAGATGAGGCAGCGCCCACCATGCCCGCAGCTGATTCAGCAGACCCTGTGTGGACCTTGCCCCCCGAAAATTACGAGCCATTGATTCCTGATTTTGTGGCATTATCAGGAATCAAGTTTGACACCACCAGCCTCACAGAAAAGAAATTGACTTTTGTTAACCTCATGGTGGAGCAAACTAATTTTTACTCTCGGCAATTTTTGGAACAACACCCGCGTTCATCATATTCTAATTGGTCTCCTGTGGACGCAGTTGAAATGATGCAGTTTTGGGGCCTGGTCCTCCACATGAGTATCCTGAAGAAGCCTGAAATTTGGCAATATTGGAGTGTTGATATTTTATACAACACTCCAGTGTTCCGAATGGTCATGGTCCAGACGCATTTTCAGGCCATCCACAAATTCCTGCATCATAACGATAATGCACAGTGTCCCGCACGAGATGACCCCAACTTTGACCGTCTGTTCAAAGTTCGGCCGGTCATCGAACACTTCAACAAAAAGTTTGCTGAAGTGTGCATGCCCAAAAGGGACATCTGCATGGATGAGTCCTTGGTCCATTTTAAGGGCAGGCTCGGATTCCGTCAATACCTGCACAGTAAAAGGGCCAGGTACAGAATCAAACTCTATAAGCTGTGTGAGAGTGTTAAATATTAATAATCCGTTAATTTCTTATTACACCCAGTTCTGTAGAATGCTTTAGCTTACATGACATAGGCTATTTTTAAGCTTGGCTCATGGTAGAAAGACAGCTCCATATATGTAGAGACCACGTGCTTTAGGAGACGTATATAATTCATGGCTAACTGTAGAGGGGGCTCGTTCCTTCCTTCACCATCATGAGAGACAGACGCAAGATGACATAACTCAACAGCTGGTATGTTACTTTATTACGAAGAAGCCGAACTGAGAGACAGACGCCATTTGCCATGTGAGATCCCGTAGAGAAAGAAGAATACATGCTGCTTTGCTATGAACAATGGACAATATCTCTTTCACTTATTTTTATTCACCTGTTTTTCTGTAATAACCTTTCTTTGATGGAAGTAAGCAAATAAACCACTATATTTTTATCTGGTAACTAGTCCTGAGTATTTTACAGGATAGGCATTATTTTACATTGGAGAGCCAGCCAGATCTGAATTTTTGTACTTTTTTGCGGATTTCCCTCAACTTGCACACACGGGGGATTGGACTTTGCTAACGTCAAATCATATGTGCAAGTTATCGGGAATTCCACTACTTACAAGAATTTAACAGAACCTAGAAGTAAGAAGTACCAGATAGATTGAGAAGTACTACAAGTGCCAAAAGTACCAGACGTAAGCCAGACGTGTAAAGACAGGAACCCAGCGTTGTCCATCAAAGGGAACAAGCTGAGACATTTCAAGGTAAGAGAAATGGATGTCATTAATTGTCTTGCTAAGCAGAGTAAATTGAAATTTAAGTCTGTAGACAATTCTAATTCAGAAGTTTTATGGTTAAGTTTATATGCCGAGTGTGAACTCGAGAATCAGAGGTTAGATTCTAAGTTTTTCAATAGAGAAAGAGAGAGATTAAAAAATATTCTACAGATGGTAGATATATTTCATAGATCTGTGTCAGAGAAATCTAAAAATGATTGTGTAGAGGATAGTGATATTCCCGAGATTCACTGTAATGTGGAGAAACAGTTACAAGTAGTAGCAGCTATTGAAGGTGACCTTGCAGACGTGGAACAAGATGGAGAAGTAGGAGGAGACTTCAGAACTGACGTAGAGGACGTACAAGGGAAAGACGTACCACTAAAAATAGAAGACTCACAGGCCCAAATCCGAAGTAGCGTGAGGAAGAATTTGATAAAAATATGCCAAATAATTCCTACTTATGACAACAAAATAGATGTTTGTAGAAACTCTGAGATCTTTGAAAGTTGTACTGATAACTTTGATTTATCTAACGAGGAGAAGAATCAGTTGTTCAAAATGTGGATCCCTGTAAATTTTGCTAGGAGATTGTCTTTAAAGTTATCTGGTGAGACACATGAGAATTTAACTGATAAGGACAGATTAAAAATTCTCATTTTTTGTTCATCAAATGAAAATCATCCAGATATTGATATTCTTCAAAAATTAAGGATTGGTCGGAAGGAATGTATTTTTACGTTCATGTCCATATATGAACGTTTGTACAAAATGCTGAGTGAGAATGTCAAAACACCGTCCCTCATAAGGAGTTTTGTAAGCAAATTTTGGTTTCTAAATCCTGCATCTCGTGTTATTGCGTCACAAAAAGATTCTTTGTTTGAATGTGCGCAATTCCTTGATTTTGCCAGAAAACACGAGAATCGTGAGAGGAAAGTAAATTGTGCTAATTTTGGGAAGACAGGCAGAGTAAAATCTTATCAGAAGCCTGTATTAGCAAAGCCTTCTAAAATGAGATTTCCCCAAAATCAAATCTACGAAGAAAGAAAAAGAAAATCACATGTTTGTTATAAACCATATGGAATGATGCAAAAGAACACCGAAAAGACACAAATTGAATTAAGAAAAATGATGAGTTCTGATTTTCTTCCTGTAACAAAGATGGCCGAATTTAACAGACAGAAACAGGTGGTGAGTGACATCATGGCCTGTAAACTGAATACTCTGCTCCAAGAATCTATCAGTTTTAAAATGGCAAGAACCTTTCAGGATATTTTTTGCAGAGAAATAAGTATGGGTGTAGGAATTGGCTAGAAAAAGTAATTATATATATATATATTGTGTAACAGTGTTATACAATTAGTGAGTTATATGTAATTATTTTATAGAGTATAATCCTGTAGTTTTATGGTTTGTGGATATATACATAGTCATACAGTATATATATAGAGTGTTTGTAGAAGTAGAAATAGTAGAACTGTATTTTTTAATGAAAATTAAAATCTACATCAGTAATAATATTTAGAATATGAATATGATATTAACCTTATTTTTTATGTTTCCTTAGAATTTTCATTTCAAAGCAGGACTTAATCGAGAAAAATTCTCTTCCAAGGATTTATGCCTTTATTTACACAGGAAGTTGCAATAATTGCATGATTTTATATATCTAACCCTTAAAAGGAAATAACCAATTGCTTTTTAAAATGTTCTGGGTGTGTGTTTTTTTACTGCATGGTTTGAATGACAACCACAGCAGGGGAATTTGAACCTTGTTCTAATAATACAAGTATACCAGTATACTATGTCCCTGTTCCTTAGGAAAAGAATTTTAAAGGGGGTCTCAACTTTTGCAAAGCAATGGAATTTTTTTTTCCAGGCCTAAATGTCAAGTATAGCTATACATATATATTTATGTCATGTGTATTTGGGGAATATTCAAAGAAATATTAAGAGACTAAATTGAAATAGTTTACAATGCATTGATAATTAGGATAATTTGGGTTAAAATACGTGTATTCATCACACTTTCTGAGTGACAGTGACTGAGTGTATGAGCAGCTGCTGAGCGAGTAATGTGATACGTTTGTGAGACCTCAGGATCCTGAATGCATGAGAGAAAGAAAAAAAAAAACCCCCCAAAGCTTTTATCTTTAGGAAATTATTAGAATATTAAGATACATAATGAAATATTATCTACACAACATATATTTCTGTATTTCTATAGTAATTATTATTTCTTGATTTAGTTAATTGTGGATAAGTGCAATCGCACAACAAAATAGAAAATAGTTTAGGAAGAAAATCTATTCTTTCCTTATCAGCTTTAGCTCTTTTAAACAGGCACCAGCACAGAGCCTGGTATTCACCAGCTGCATCTGGGAATAGTGGACCTTCCTTCTCTGTCCAAGTGTGTTAATCTTAACCTACATTTGAATTAATTTTTCCAAAGGATAATTTTATGATATTCAAATTAATTTTGATGGTTACACATCTTCAGACAAATAATGGTATAAGCAAGTATAAATTCACATAATTTATACATTAATTATTTTTAATTTTGGTTTTGATAAATGAATTATTTCATGAAACAATATTTTTTGGTATTAAGGGGGAAATATGTTTTTTATCCTGACTACATAATCACATTTGATTAATACCTCTTCTTCACACATTTTAATAGGAAAAAATATTAATAAGGTACAATGGTATAAGTATTGGGTATAATAACAAGTATTATAAAGAGTAATTTCTTTACACTAAGAGGAATTACATGCAAAGTTGCATGATTTGAATATTTTGATAACACAAGTTTATGACAATTATGAAATAATCCAGATCATGGAAATATTAAGGGTATATGTTACTGAAGACATAACTACACTGCATCAACATAAAGGCCTTATTCTTATTCTTATTTTTCATTCTTATTTTTCATTATTTTTAATTCTTTCACCAATATTTAGTAAAGTAATATCTATTGAGAATATTGCTTCATTAAATATAGCAATTATATGGTTCTTTTACTAAGGAAAATGTTTCACTTCTGAGTTATATGCAACAATTCTTTTATTCATTCATTCGCTCACTCATATATTCTTATTTTGGTTCATGGCTATACATTCCTACATATTATTAGTATAATAAATATATTCCTTATTAATAAAGATGAAAACACTGGTTACATAAAACACAGTGACACCTATGGGTTGAAAAAGGTAATTACACCTATGATATAAAAATGTTCTATCACATGAAAAAAATGGATAATAATGTATTATCACTTATTATTGGTTTATTATTTCAAATATTGAAATCCATATACAGTACAAATTCTGATAATAATTATATGGATATTACTGATTGCTATGGTACGCTGTGATATTATGGGATAGGGAAATTACCAGATTTGGTATAGAATAGGGAATGAAGACTTCAAGCAAGATACTGAAATTATGTTAATAAAGACTTTTCACATTTCTAAACTTCATTGATTTTTATCAGTTGCAAGAAGAAGAATGCCGCAATCCAGAAATCCCAGAAGGTAACAAAGCTATGATTACTGAGTAATAGACTGTGTTAATTACAAGTGCAGTATCCACCACTGACAGTCACAAGTGCAGTATCCACCACTGACAGTCACAAGTGCAGTATCCACCACCGACAGTCACAATTAAAGTGTCTAACCTGACAACCAGAGGACGATGATCCTATGATGCTGAGATGAACTGTGTTATCACGTTCATATCAAGTTCCAGAGGTTTTCAATCACCTGAAAAGCTTCGATGAAAGCTGGTGAACAATGAAGGTAATTATCAGGAAGTTACAACCCTGACATATGTCCTGTGCATTAGGACAAGGACTGGTTATGGTGCTATGTTTAGCAAGGAAGAGTCATTTTAACCCTTGCTTTGCTGACCAAAGACATCACACCTGTTCAAAGACCAGTACCGATGGAGGATTCCAGAATATCCAAGGCGAGCCAATGTAAGCCCAGGTTTTTAAAGATGACACTGCACAGATATTAAAGCTGCATAGACTTTGTTTTCGTATTAACATTTGAAATTATGGACTTTGATTTGATACACAACACATCTATATGCTATAAGAAAACTGTATTTTTAAAAGAACCAAGAAGAAGACAGAAGACATCAAAATGAAGACCAGATGACACCAGATGATGATGACTGGACCTGAGATGCTTCAATTTAGACTTAGGGAAGTATAATTATACATATTTTATATGAATATTGTTCACGGCTTACCATAACATGAATTCACATCAATTATGTCATTGAGTACTTATAACGGTAATCTGATATTATTATTATTATTATTATTATTATTATTATTATTGATATTAAATTATTTTGTCAAAGAAGAAGAAAAGAAGAAAGAAGATCTTGTTATATTTGAGGGTTCCAATTAATGTCTGTCTCCCTCAAAAGGGGGAATTGTTAAATATTAATAATCCGTTAATTTCTTATTACACCCAGTTCTGTAGAATGCTTTAGCTTACATGACATAGGCTATTTTTAAGCTTGGCTCATGGTAGAAAGACAGCTCCATATATGTAGAGACCACGTGCTTTAGGAGACGTATATAATTCATGGCTAACTGTAGAGGGGGCTCGTTCCTTCCTTCACCATCATGAGAGACAGACGCAAGATGACATAACTCAACAGCTGGTATGTTACTTTATTACGAAGAAGCCGAACTGAGAGACAGACGCCATTTGCCATGTGAGATCCCGTAGAGAAAGAAGAATACATGCTGCTTTGCTATGAACAATGGACAATATCTCTTTCACTTATTTTTATTCACCTGTTTTTCTGTAATAACCTTTCTTTGATGGAAGTAAGCAAATAAACCACTATATTTTTATCTGGTAACTAGTCCTGAGTATTTTACAGGATAGGCATTATTTTACAGAGAGTACCTCAGGGTACACCCACAGGTTTAGAGTGTACGAAGGAAAGGACACCAGGATTGAACCCCCTGAGTGTCCTGTCCTGGGAGTGAGTGGGAAAATTGTGTGGGATTTGGTGCACCCACTGCTAAATAAAGGTTATCACCTCTACACTGATAACTTTTATACCAGCATCCCACTCTAAAAATCCCTCTCTGCGCGAGGTACCGCAGCCTGCGGTTCTGTCTGCAAAAATCAGAGGCCTCCCGAAGACGCTACTTGGACAGATGCTCCGAAAAGGCGAGAGCAGGGCCCAATGTAGCGATCACCTGCTGGTGGTCAAGTACAAGGACAAGAGGGATGTCCTTCTCTTGACCACCATACACAGTGATGGCAGTGCCCTCAGCAGTGTACGGGGTACTTCTGCACAGGTCAACAAACTTGAATGTGTGCTGGGGTACAATAAAAACATGGGGGCGTTGATCGCTCCGATCAACTCCAACCGTACAATGCTTTGAGAAAGGCCAAGGTGTGGTACAAAAAGTTGGCCGTGCACATCGTCCAATTGGCAAAGCTCAACGCATTCTTGCTGTCACAATGTGCACGCCACACCGATACGTCGTACCTTGAGTTCCAGGAGGTAGTGGTTAAGGCCCTGATGTTTGGCACTCTGGAAGGAGCGGGCCCCAGTACTTCCGGAACTGAAGGTGCTCGTATTGTACCAGGTCAGCATTTCAAGGGGGAGGTCCTGCAAACTGCAAAAAGAGGTACATCACGAAAAAGGTGCCGAGTATGTTACAAAAACGGAATACGCAAGGACACCATTTATCAATGCAACACCTGGCCTCTGTATGAAGGATTGCTTCAAATTGTACCACACCTCAATGCACTACTAAATTACTTTACCGGAAACAGATTAGTTGGGGCAAATTCTAGATAAGTTCCTAGGGGGTCTAGTTTCCAAAAAAAAGTCACCTGTGTTTTTTTTTTTTACTGTTTAGGCACATCAGGGGCTCTGCAAATGGAAAATGACACCCGCAGACCATTCCATCTAAGTCTGCATTCCAAAACGTCACTCCCTTCTGATCCCTGATGTGTGCCTAAACAGTTTTCT
Source organism: Dendrobates tinctorius (assembly GCF_039654945.1). Classification (NCBI taxonomy): domain Eukaryota; kingdom Metazoa; phylum Chordata; class Amphibia; order Anura; family Dendrobatidae; genus Dendrobates; species Dendrobates tinctorius. Next base: position 4,693,524 of record NW_027361818.1, on the reverse strand, counting down.
CCCACATATGGGGACCAGCGTACTCAGGACAAATTGGACAACTTTTGGGGTCCAATTTCTCCTGTTACCCTTGGGAAAATTAAAAATTGGGGACTAAACGATCATTTTTGTTGGCACAAATAGGATTTTTTATTTTTACATCTGGGCAGTATAAGCTTTAGTGAAACACTTGGGGGCTCAAAGTTCTTACCACATATCTAGATAAGTTCCTTAGGGGGTCTAGTTTCCAAAATGGGGTCACTTGTAGGGGGTTTCCACTGTTTGGGCACATCGGGGGCTCATCAAGCACAAAATGGCGTCCAATCTCAATTCCAGCCAATTTTAGGTTGAAAAAGTCAAACGGCGCTGCTTCCCTTTCAAGCCCTGCCGTGCACCCAAACAGTGGTCCACCCCCACATATGGGCCATCAGCGTACTCAGGAGAAATTGGACCCCAAAAGTTGTTGTTCAATTTGTCCTGTTACCCTTGGGAAAATAAAAAATTGGGGACTAAACCATCATGTTTGTGGAAAAAGTCTTAGTTACTCACCGGTTAACGGTATTTTTCGGAGTCCATGACAGCACCACCTGAGAGAGGGGATCCGCCCTTTAGGAACAGGAAACCTACAGATACAAAAGGGTGGCACCTCTCCCACGCATCAGTTGGATTACAGAGCACAAGAGGACTTCCAAGGTTAATGCATGATTTATGTACAGTATTCTTTACAATTATAACTTTTATCACCAGTGGGTATATACAAGAAAAAAGATGTGCACACCCCAATTAAACTAAAGGGAGGGAATATACGGGTGCTGTCATGGACTCCGAAAAATACCGTTAACCGGTGAGTAACTAAGACTTTATTCGGTCGTCCATGACAGCACCACCTGAGAGATTTACAGAGAGTAATATCAGTTTTAGGGAGGGACTACAGCCTGCAGCACCCTTATACCAAAAGAGAGGTCTGTGGAAGCACCTAGGTCTAGCCTATAATGACTATAAAAGGTGCTCGGAGAGGACCAAGTAGCCGCCTTACATATCTGGTCGATGGAGACTTCTGATCTTTCGGCCCAGGAGGTTGCCATTGCCCTGGTGGAATGCGCCCTCAGCTTTCCGGGTGGCGACCTGCCCTTTGATGTGTATGCTATTGCAATCGCCTCTCTAATCCATCTGGCTAGTGTATTTTTTGATGCTCTACAACCTTTTCTGGGGCCTTGATGAGAGATAAATAGGGCATTATCTTTCTTCCAGGGATCAGTGACTGACAGATATTCTATGAGGCCTCTCCTGACATCCAGGGTGTGTAGTTTCCTTTCCTTCTCATTAGTTGGATTAGGGAGGAAGGATGGCAGAACTATCTCCTGCGTCCTATGGAAACTAGAAACTACCTTTGGCAAGTACGCTGGATCAGGTCTGAGTATTACCCTATCCTCTTTAAACTGTAAATAAGGAGGACACCTAGATAAGGCCTGAATATCGCTTATTCTGCGAGCTGATGTCAGAGCTACCAGGAAGGCTACCTTGAGGGACAGGATTTTTAGGGAAGCCGACGAGATAGGTTAGAATGGAGTCTCTGTCATAGCAGTGAGGACTAGGTTCAAGTCCCACGGCATAAACCTATCCTTCATTATTGGCCTGGATCTACCTGCTGCCTTAATGAATCTGCTTATCCAATAATTACCAGCAATGTTGCAGCTAAACAGAGCCCCCAAGGCTGACACTTGTACTTTAAGGGTACTGGTAGAGAGTCCCATGTCTAGACCTTTTTGTAGGAACTCTAATATCTGCATTATAGGTGCTGAATCCCCAGCGATTACTTCTGAGTTTTGAAGGAATTTTTTCCAAATCCTGACATAAATTTTTGTGGTAATGATTTTCCTACTTTTAAGAAGGGTGTTAATTAGGTCTGTGGAGAAACCCTTTTCTTCTAATAATGACCGTTCAAACTCCACGCCGTCAGATGAAGGCCAGCCACCTGAGGATGGAAGACTGGGCCCTGGGACAGGAGATCCAGGATGTCCGGCAGAACCCAAGGATCGGACACCGACATGGTCCTGAGGCATGAGAACCATGCTCTCCTGGGCCAAAACGGAGCGATAACTATCACCCTTGCTCTGTCTTTCCTGATTTTCCTCATCACTAGGGGTAGAAGAGATAGGGGAGGGAAGGCGTAGGCTAGTTTGAAGTCCCAGTTTATCAGGAAGGCATCTACCGCCAGAGGATTTTCTCTGGGATTCAGGGAGCAGAATTGTTCCAATTGAGTGTTGTCTCTGGTGGCGAATAGGTCTACCTCTGGATATCCCCACTTTTGAACAATCAGTTTGAATATGGAGGTGTTTAAAGACCATTCCCCTTGCTTTAGCCGATTGCGGCTTAAAAAGTCTGCCGTGATGTTGTCTTTTCCTTTTATATGCAATGCTGTTAAAGATAGGAAGTATGGTTCTGCTAGATGGAACAACCGTTCTGCTACCAACATCAGGGGTCTGGAACGAGTCCCGCCTTGGTGATTGATGTATGCCACGGTGACCTGATTGTCGGAGAACACTCGTACATGATGGCCCTGTAGATACACAAGGAGCTTTTTAGCCGCCTGTTCTACTGCCGTTAATTCTTTTAGGTTAGATGACATTCCTAACTGATGATGTTGCCATCGGTCCTGGACTAAAATTTCACCCATATGAGCTCCCCAACCGTAAGGACTAGCATCCGTGGTGACTATGCGGGTTACGTTATACTCCCAGGGCACCCCTTTTAATAAGTTATCCTTGTGTAACCACCACTCTATGGACTCCCTTGTGTTACGGGATAAGGTTAGCTGACCCTCCAAGTAACCTCCAAGGACTTTTTGATGTAATAAGACCTCGCTCTGTAGTTTCCTTGCATGAAACTGGGCCCACTGGACTGCCGGGATACAGGCCGAGAGAGAGCCTAGAAGGGACATGGCTTTCCTGAGGGACATGGTGGGGTTATTGGAGGCGTTCAGGATCTGATAATGGAGGCGAACAAGCTTGTCCGGAGGCAGACGGCATTCCTGTTTTTCAGAATCCAGGGTTAGGCCCAAAAATTGTTGGACTTTCATTGGCTGCAACTGGGACTTTTTGACGTTCAGCAACCATCCTAACCGTTCTAGGGCAGACATTGCCTTTTGTAGCTGTTGTAAACAATGGTTTGCCGTTTTACCTACAATAAGAAAATCGTCCAGGTAGGGGATCACCAGAATGTTTGATTCACGTAGATGGGCCATGACCTCCGCTATCACCTTAGTAAACACTCGGGGAGCGACTGCCACTCCAAAAGGGAGGGCCGCATATTGGAAATGCCGAATTGACCCATCCAAATGAACCGCCACTCTGAGGAACCGCTGATGGCCTGCATGGATGGGTATATGGTAGTATGCGTCTTTTAAATCTAACACCATGAAGCAATTTTTGAACAGCAATTTTATTGCAGATTTAATCGTTTCCATCTTAAAGGGACGTATGACCAAAAATTTGTTGAGGGCTTTAAGGTTAATTATTGTCCTAAAGGAGCTGTCCGGTTTGCGGACCAGGAACAGAGGGGAGTAGAATCCCTTCCCCCATTCTTCCTCCGGAACCTCTATCAGGACTTCCTTAGCGCACAGGATATGAACCTCGGCTTCCAGGGCAGCTTGTTCTGCCGCAGATGACCTGAGAGGGGTGATTTTAAATTGATCAAGGGGAACCCTAGAAAACTCTAGTCGTAGTCCTACGGCTATTATCCCCAATATCCAGCTGCTATTGGAGATCAGAGACCAGGATGGGTAGAAGGCAGCTAGTCTCCCTCCTACCGGGGCAACTAGTCATTGGGGCGGCTTCTTCGTATCCCGAGCTGGACCTTCCTGGCGCCCTCCCCCAAACATGAATCCTGTACCTTTCCTTTTTTTATCATCCCATCTGCCCTGATCTCTGGACGGCCTTCTCCGGAAAACCCCTTTCCTGGCGAAGGGACGTCTGTACGAGGGGTTCGGGAGACTGGGAAATTTCTTTTTGTCATCTCCAGCTTTCTCCAACAATTCGTCCAAGACGGGACCGAATAGGTACTCCCCTTCGCAGGGAATGGAACAGAGACGGGACCGGGTTTGAATATCTCCTGGCCAGCATTTTAACCAGAGCGCTCTTCGCGCTGCATTAGACAGACCTGCGGCTTTTGCCGCCATTCTTGCAGAGTCTGCAGAAGCATCGGCTAAAAACGCTGCGGCATTCTGAATGATGGGTAAATTTTTCCGAATAGATGATCTTGATGCTCCATCTCTTAGTTCGGAATCTAGCTGATCTAGCCAGACCATCATGGATCTGGCTGTACAGGTGGCAGCTACCGCTGGTCTTAACGCGCCTGCTGACATCTCCCATGTCCCTTTAAGGAAAGAATCCGCTTTCTTATCTAACGGATCTTTCAGGGAGGCCATATCGTCAAATGGTATGGCGGATTTTTTAGATGCTTTGGCTACTGCAGCATCTAGTTTCGGGGCTTTATTCCATCTATTTACTACCGGGTCCTCGAAGGGGTATCTCCGCTTAAAGGCTGGTGGCATGGAGCCCCTTTTTTCCGGTCTCTTCCATTCTCTATCAATTAGGCTCTGAACCTTTTCGTTTATTGGAAAGGCTTTACGTTTTTTGGGGTCCAACCCCCCGAACATAATGTCCTGTGCTGAGAGTTGCTGTTTTTTGTCCGCTACCCCCATGGTGGACCGTATAGCTTTCACTAATTTGTCCATCTGGTCTAAGGGGAAGCAGAACCGGCTAGAGTCTTCATCCGAGGAAGACGACGAGGAGGCCGAGGAGTCCGCGGAATTGTCCCCCTTCCCAGGGGCGACTGAGGCCTCCGAGCCTGAACCACTAGCCTCTCTTCTCCTAGAAGGTTCTCTTTGAGGTAAAGCTTTCATTTCTGCCCTGATCATGTCTCTCAGGTTTGAAGTGAAGTCAGGTGTCTCTTCCGCTACCTGCATAAACGGGGGAGAGTATAAGGGCCTGACAATCTACCCCTGGACTCCCTGTCCTTAATAACTCCTACCGTCTGCCGTATGCATGGCTGGCATAATTTTTTAGGGTGGCCATCTGGAAGGGGGGAACTACAGAGGGCACATTCCCTGTGTTTCTGTTTTCCCGTAACCTTCTTCCCCTGAAAAAAAGCATAAAGGAACACTGCATCAGGGTACATTCACGGAGATCTCTTACCCATGCAGATGAGGCAGGTACTGGATCACGGAGGGAGGCAGGGGGGTCCTTTCTGGAGGAACTTTCGCGGCTCTGGTCGCTGGTTCGTTTCTGTCTCTTCTGCTGGCCACTCGCTTGTTTCTGCGGGTGTTCCTGCGTCTCGTCCTGCTGGACTAAGGGGGCTTCCGACGTCTCCATTGCTGGGGCCTTCAGAAGCACCCCAGCGGCGTCCCCATCTGCCTTATATGGCCTCCTGTCCGGGTTAGCAGGCATACTGTCCTAGCACCACCCCCCGGCATTTGCGTTCCCTCCCCCATGCTCCGGCCCCCCTCGCCTTCGCCGGGTCGCCGCGCGACCCCCGGACCGGCATGCACCCGCGGCGCGCGCCGGAGGCCGCCGGCACCCGACTTCCGGTATCGGCGCCATCGCTCCGCCCCTTCCGCCGCGTCACTTCCGCCGCTCACAGAGCCCTGCGGGAGTGCGCGCGAAGGAGCCGCGCAGGCCCGCCCGGAGTGCCAGCACCCCCCGCGCCTGCCGCCATGAGCCCGGCCAGGAGACAGCACTGACCCGGAGGACCGGGCCTGGGGAAGCGCACCGGGGTATACCTACCAGGTGCTGGCTCTGGAGACGGCATCCACCGGACCCTTGCTCCACCTGCTTCGTCCACTGCCGTGGTGACCTACCCGGCCCCACCGTGGCGCTTCCAGGGACCCCGCACTGACCGAGGTAGGAGACCCCCTCGCTACCTGGGTCGGTCAGCCGGCCTGGGTATTCCATGATGATTCTGACGGACGATCTGTAGAGAGTCCTGTCCTCTAGGAACAGGAAACCAACAGGTGATGCGTGGGAGAGGTGCCACCCTTTTGTATCTGTAGGTTTCCTGTTCCTAAAGGGCGGATCCCCTCTCTCAGGTGGTGCTGTCATGGACGACCGAATAAAATATGATTTTTTATTTTCACGTCTCGTGTGTTATAAACTCCTGTGAAGCCCTTGGGGCTTCAAAGCGCTCATCACACATCTAGATAAGTTCCTTAGGGGGTCTAGTTTCCAAAATGGGGTCACTTGTGGGGGGTTTCCACTGTTTAGGCACATTGGAGGCTCGTCAAACGCAACATGACGTCCGATCTCAATTCCAGCCAATTTTAGGTTGAAAAAGTCATACGGCTCTGCTTCTCTTCCAAGCCCAAACAGTGGTCCACCCCCACATATAGGCTATCAGCGTACTCAGGACAAATATGAGAAATTGGACCACAAGAGTTGTTGTCCAGTTACCCTTGTGAAAATAAAAAAATTGTTGCTAATAGATCATTTTTGTGACTAAAAAGTTAAATGTTAATTTTTTCCTTCCATGTTGCTTCTGCTCCTGTGAAGCACCTGAAGGGTTAATAATCTTCTTGAATGCAGTTTTGAGTAGCTTGAGGGGTGCAGTATTTACAATGGTGTCACTTTTGGGAATTTTCTGCCATATAGAGCCCTCAAAGTGACTTCAAATGTGAGGTGGTCCCTAAAAAAATGGTTTTGTAAATTTTGTTGTAAAAATGAGAAATCGCTGGTCAACTTTTAACCATTATAACTTCCTAACAAAAAAATTTTGGTTCCCAAATTGTGCTGATGTAAAGTAAACATGTGAAAAATGTTACTTATTAACCATTTTGGGTCACAAAACTCTCTGGTTTAAGGGCATAAAAATCCAAAGTTTGAAAATTGAAAAATTTTCTAAATTTTCGCCATATTTCCATTTTTTTTCATAAATAAACACAAGTTATAGCAAAGAAATTTTACAACTAAAGTGAAACCCAATATGTCACGAGAAAACTCTCTCAGAATTGCCTAGATCTGTTGAAGCGTTCCAGAGTTATTACCTCATAAAAGGACAATGGTCAGAATTGTAAAAATTGGCCCGGGAGTTAACGTGCAAACCACCCTTGGGGGTAAAGGGGCTCAAATAAAGCAGTCAATGAAACACTGGCACTCGATACAATAAAAACTACCTAGCTTCCTGGTGGGAGAACAACTACCACCTGTTTGTTGCCTAGAAAGGGTATATAAATTAAAGAAGCTCCAAACGGCGCTGCGGGCAGATGACGGTATGCACATACAATATAAGGTGAGACTGATGTTCAAATAAGGTCCCTAGTAGATAATCGCAAGAGTAATTACTGTTCAGTAGATTGGTGTACCAAGTGTCATTCGTGCATAATATAAATGTTAGTATGTGTAACAAAACAATCTATAAGGAAAAAAAAAAAAGTTTGCTGCCTTTAGTCTTTTGGAGCGGTGAGAGAAAGTGCCGTGATTCACTGGACCTACTGTTGTGTCGCTCTGCTGAAGGTGAGTGATGTTTGCTGTCTCTGATCCTGTGCCCATTTAAGAAGGTGTTGTGCACGGATTCTGTTTTTGGATACCGAGGGACCACCGGCCGGGGCTGCGCTGCTGCACTTTGATCATCTCGCTAACCCCAGACAGCGAATACTTACCTCCTGGACCAGCTGGATACTTGGCGGTCCCTCGGAATCCAACTACAAGATTTGTGCATTATGGCACCTTCTTCCATCGCTCCAAGGATCATAGATAGCAAACCTCACGCACCTTCCACAGAATGACACAGCAGGAGGTCCAATGCATCACAGCTAGTGTTGAGCATTCCGATACTGCAAATATCGGGTATCGGCGCGGTCTGTGCGGGCCTGAGGGGATCTGTGCGGACTGCCGGGGGTCTGTACGGGCCTGCCGGGGGTTTTTGTGGCTGTGTGCAGGCATTTTACGATGGGACTACAAGTCCCATCGGACTATGCCTGCTACAATGACAGTGATTGACACATTAGCCAATGATGGGACTGTAGTAGTCCCATCATCCAGCTAATGTGTTGAATGTACATATATACAACATACCGTACATACTTCATACTACATTCATACTACATTCATACTACATTCATACAACATTCATACAACATACATACATACTACATTCATACTACATACAGCAAGCTACAGACATACAAAATACATACTACAGACATACTACATACAATACATTCATACAATACATACATATAGACATACAGTACATATAACAGAGTACATACTCACCATCACTTGTCACTTTGTTCCCCGAAGCCAGTGTCATCTATAAAAAATATGAAAAAAAAACAAACAAGCAATCTACTCCCTGATCCGCAGAAATCCACGAGTGTCCCACAAAAAGTATCGGCCGATCCAATCTGATCCGATATTTCTCAATATTGGTTGGTATCGCTCAACACTAATCACGGCACTTTCACCGCTCCCAAGGATTAAACAACAACAGATAAAAAAAAAAAAGAAAAAACTTATCTAGTAGAGACCTCTTTAAAATTTACTTTAGGAATGAACAGAGGCATGTAGTTTTATGAATGTCTAGGATTTGCAATGTTTTTGATTTCAAAAGTAACCTGAAAGATAAGAAAAAGGAGTTATATTATACTCACCCAGGGGTGGTCCGATGGGTGTTGCAGTCCGGTCTGGCACCTCCCATCTTCTAGCGATGATGTCCTCCTCTTTCCTTCTCATCGCAGCTCAACAGGGCAGAGCAGTGCGCCTGCACCGGAGCCGCGACGAGAAGCAAAGAAGAGGACGCCATCACTAGAAGATGAGAGATCCCGGACTGGTCTGCAACACCCATCGGACCCGGACCACCCCTTGGTGAGTATAATATAACTTATTTTTTTTTTATCTTCCAGGTTACATTTGGGGCTTTTCTACAGCATTACAGAATGCTGTAGATAAACCCCAGATTGCGGAGGCTGCATCTTTTATACGGAAAAATAGCTGACAGATTCCCTTTAATACTGTATAAGTTAACTTGGGTTAAAAAAATAGTCTTTTTGAAATGTATGATAAATTGAGACTACCTGTGTGATTTGAGATCTCTCCCTGTAGACATGGTATACAAACATAGCAGCATGATGGTTTCCCTTGTAGGATAGCCTTCCGGAATCCCAAGTTGCAGATCTCACTACAACTTGAGGTTGGGACCTGAAGACAAAAAAAATATTTTATGATTAAGATTTCATGTATTTGATTTCGGACAAGAAAAATCTCATGGACAGAGTGCACCTCTATAGACTGAGTAAAAAAAAAATTGAATCTGGAATCTACTAGGACTTTACATTCCCAATAAGACAAAATTCACATAGCACAGAATCATAATTAAGGGATGGGAGTGGAGTTTAGCTTCCCCCTTTAATACATCATTGGTGAAAGATCAAGCAGTGGAGTACTCCAAAAAACATAATAAGCAGAGAGAACAAAAGAGAAGCCATTATCCACCAGTAAGGTTAAAAAATATTTATTGAAATATTACATGTTAAAAAATTTTTACCATTGAATACAAAACAAGTCCACTAAGGAGGAAAGAAAATGGGGAGCTGCACTGAAATCCAATACATCAAGCAGCACAATGTGCAAAACATCAAAGCACCCAGTCTCAATGCATGAAAAGACTAAGGCGGGCCAGATGGCCATAAATGGAAATTGAGTCAAAGGGAGATTAGATAAAGTGTTGTGTACCCATGGTTAGGGAGGAATCGGTGAAGCCCACCAGCACTGCCCCGAAGCTTGTTTCACATATTGCTTTCTCACCTTGAGAAAGCAACAAGCGAAAAGCAGATGGGATATTAGGATATTAATATCCTCAGCGACTACTCTACTGTACTTTTGCCCTTTGTTTTTTCTTCCTCTTTTATGCCCTTCATCTTCCCCTTATTCTTTGTTATTTTTTCTTTTCCTTCACCTCCACTCCCCCAATATCGCCTCCTCCTTTAAACCTCATCATCTCTCGTCTATTTCCCGCCACACTCTATAATACCATTGCATGCCCTCTATCACTGCTTTACTATCACCTCCTCTCATACTTTTTCTCCTTTTTCCAGGGTTGATAATTAAATTGTTTGCTCCCTATCAGTTAAAATTCATTCCTTAAAGCAGCTTGCAATAATAATAATAAAAAAACAACTTTACTCACCTTCCCAAAATTCACTGGTAAATCTCAGTTGCTGCTTCTAGTGTCCAGCATTAGATATAGCACTGATGTCATGTTAGCAGCCCAGCAGCCTATCCCAATCAGCGAGCTCAGCAGCTGTGAGTGGGACATTCCTGTTTAAACTAAATACACTACTCAGAGCAGCTGCCGCCATGAGTTGGCGCAAATCCTCCTTGTCAAATACCCGAAACGGCAACATTCCCATGACAAGCGGCCTGGAAATGTTTGTTTATTTAGCCTTTGCACCTGTGAATGTGTGGCTGTAAACTAGCTTTAATTTCAAGGATAGGGACAGCTAAACACTGTACTAGGACAAGGATTTGGATATACAAGTCAGAATGTGCAAGGACAGGTGCAGGGCCGGAGGCATCTGCACCAGTGTTATGGACTAAATCTGACGTAGAAATTCAGGAGTGTTCTGTGGAATAGTTTCCCGCTTTGTCCCTCTGGTCACACCAATGCCTCCTCCTGTCTCTTTCGGTGCTTCTGATCACTTCCCCTCAACGCTACAGGCCTTACTCTACATGCCAGATACTCCTGTTGAGTTGGTAACGTCGTCACCCACCACCTAGTCCTCTACCACCTCACTCTGGTCCTCCTGACTTAGTAACTTGACAAGAACAAGCTAATTTATTTGCAACTGTGTCTCATCATCATCTTCCTGCTTAGACAAAATTTTCTGTTACTCACCATCATCATCTTGTGGCCATCATCCTCTAAACATGTCCTTATGTTCCTCTTGGAACATGCAAGGTAAAGAGATGCAATCAAGAAATGATGTTGTAAAGAGCTCGGAGTGTACTAACACAAAAATGTACTCCAGGCCAAGGTGTAGGTACGTGTGCCGACCGGGAGGTGGTCTCTTTCAGCTGTGGAACAGACTGGAGGCAGACACAGAAATCCGCTCAATTAGGTCAAAAACTTAAATGGGTGTCCTCTTGACATCCACCGCAACCACAACAGCTCCTGCTCCTAGGCACCTGTCACCTCCTCCTGCTCCTGTTTGGTGAAGACCCTGAGTTCTTCCACCATGGCTGCCATTAGGCTCAAGGCCACAGCGCTTCCCCCAACCAAGTCTGCCCACTGTGACACTTACTGATCCTTCGGTGCCCAGCCATCCGGTACCCCAGGCCCTCTCTGGTCAGAGCCTCCCTGACCTGCAGCTATCATCTCAGGGCCACCCCCCTGCGATTCTCCGTCTCTCGCCTCTGTTTCTCCTGAGCTCTTCCTTTTCCCATTTTCTCCTGAGCTCTTCTCACTCTGTCTCCTCCTGGGTGTCTGCCCTGCCCCCGGGACTCTCCCTCCTTTTATCTTCCCTCCTGGGAAATCCCCTCTCAGTCCCCGTAACTCCTTCCACCATGACTATGCGGTTTATTAAGCATTAGCTGCTGTTAAGTCCTTTCCCTGCTTTCTTTTGTCTCCCTCTAGTGGCCAAACCTCAGTACTGCACCGTCTCCTTTTCCTGCTGTTCTTTGTCTCTCCCTAGTGGCCAAAACCCGGTCCTACACCATCTCTTCCTAATTCTAGCTGTTTCCCCGTACGTATATACAATTTCACGTCAAGTATATTTACTGCCCATCTTACATTCACTGTTCCTCTTCAGACAGGTCCATAGGTCAGTCCACTCCCTACAAAGGAATGGTGTATGACTGAGAAATTTAACCTAGCAATTTTGTTTGCCCTTTTTTGGAGTGCTATATATCATGCAAAATTTACCCTAGACTACAAAATACTGGAACACAGCAAAATTTTTAAAATGTTTTTTGAAGTTATAGATATCACAGTAATGTGCCCCAAACCACGGAATGCAGTATTGGAAAGTTAACCCAGCAACATTTTTGAATGCCTTTTTTGTAGTATTATATATCAGATGTACCCCAGGCCACAAAATAGCGTATGGGTGAGAAATTTTACACAGCAAAATTTTTTTAAAACTTTCTTTTGAAGATTTATACATCACAGAAATGTAACCCAGACCACAGAATAGTGTATGAGTGAGAAATTTAGCCCATAACTTTTTAATGCTTTTTTGGAGTGATAGATATCACAGTAATGTTTTCCAGACCAAGGAATACTGTATAGCTGAGAAATTTAACACACCAACATTAAGGCTCTTTTGGAGTGTTCTACATCACAAAAATCTACCACAGAGCACGGAAAAGGGTATAGATGAGAAATTTAACCCAGCAAAAATTTTGAAAGATTTTGGCTTGTTAGATATTACAAAATTGTACCCTAGAGCAAGGAATACGCAGTGGGTGAGTAATTTAATGCAGATTAAAAATGCAAACACTTTTGGGGAGTGTTATATATCACCAAATGTACCAGAAAGTATTTCTCAATGGATCACACAATATATTCATATATTCAATTTTTTCACACACACAAAAAAATGCAGCATTATATATCTTTTAGTTGACTGCACAGCTCCAATCCATGTCTACAGACTGGATTCTGTCACTCTCCCTGCTCCTACCACTCTTCTTCCCTAGGGTAAATGCAGATTGTATGTGATATAAACGATTAGCACTTAGAAGGGCTGTTAGTATGATGGCTCAGATTCAGCACCAGTATAACACTACAGACTTCTGACTCATTATGCTGTGCACACATAGGTCTAGCACGCTCTCCCTCCAATACGAAGTGTCCCTGAGCTGTGCAATGGTGTCACTATGCTGAGCCGGGTGGCACCAGTTCTTTTATGACCTCCAATGATGTCACATGGCCAGCCAGACACAGTAATGCAACAACCAAGTTGGCTATGGCATTACAATGATGCGCAGGTAATCTTCGCATGCTTATTGGCTGTGTAACAGGTGTCAAACATGCGAGGCAGGGAGTCAAGTTTTATATCAAGCACCGCCCAATACTCGCTGAGTAACGAGTAAATCAGAGTGATATCCAAGTACCACTGAGCACGCTCTCTCTTCCCTTATATTAACATAGTTTGACAGTTTTGAATAAAGACAAGTCCATTAGCTTCAATTTATAGACTAGCCTGTTGATCCCCAAAAAAAAAACCATGAGACCAATGCTAATTGTCTCATTTTAGGGGAAACATTCCTTTCCAACTCCATACATGACGATAACAAAAAAATCTTTGGATTAGCGTCCAGTCTTGAAAATCTAATCGTCATACCGTATATTGTATGTTCTAATACATATAATATTAGTGTTTTTATCAGGATAATTATATGGGGGGGGGATGAAATAATTTACCCAATCCCCCTTATGTCTATCCACCAACAAACAGGCCCTCCAGGCCCTCCATGTGACTGTCACAGAGCAACAACAAATATGTGTTACGGTTGTGCTAAGAAGGGGAGAGAAAGCTAGAACAACCCAGAG